>NC_140010.1:39316162-39934912 GCF_964263955.1 Coregonus lavaretus | reverse complement strand
ATTGCCAGGTATGGGCCATATAAGGGGGAAATGGTACTCACTAAGCAAGCAGCATGATGTCCTTTACATATATACAATGTAATAACAGTGTAATCATACATTTATAAACCGTTTCAGAGAAATCAGTGATCTGAAATCAAAGATATTTTGCAGGTCTGATTCATGAGGGCGATGAGCTAAGGGAAGTCAATGGAGTCCCAATGGAGGATAAGACACCGGAGAAATCATTCCTATTCTGGTGTGTGTGTGTGTGTGGTCTGTTTCAGTCTGTAAGTCTGGCCAAGTGAGGCTAGTGTCTAGCTGCTTGTTAGCTTGGATCATTGTGTGTACATCCCGGATGTATTTGTGTGGTTTAATGTGTACATGTCTGTGTGTCAGTCAAGTCTACATTTTGTGATTATTTTCGTGCCAGGCTCAATCGCAGGGAGAGGTGACGTTTAAAGTGATACCGGTACCTGGCACCAAGGAAGAGCTGTCAGCCAATGAGACTATGGTAAAGCTATCGTGCTCTGCTTACATTGGTTCTTTGACATTTCAGGCAAATGACAGCATCAGAGTATAAGATAGCAACATGAAAACCATACACCGCCACACCACCTTCACAGCACTTTCTCCTAGGATGTTCAAGACGCTATTGTTGAACCATTGGCGGCAGGTAGCATAGCAGTTAGAGCGTTGGGCCAGTAACCGTAGGTTGCTGGTTCGAATACCTGAGCCCGAGACAAGGTGCCGATGTGCCCTTGAGCAAAGCACTTAACCTTAATTTGCTCCAGGGGCGCCGTACTACTATCGCTGTCCATGTAAATTAACATATTTCATTGCACCTATCTGGTCACATTTTTTTAATGAAGTAAAGCTCTTGTGTTTTCTGTTGTGGTTCTCAGTTATTTGTGCGGTCGCTCTTTGACTACAACCCTGAGGAGGACCCCGCCATCCCCTGCAGACAGGCGGGGTTGGGGTTCAAGAGGGGGGACGTCCTTCAGATCGTTAGCCAGGAGGACGACACCTGGTGGCAGGCCTGTCGTCATGGTGACAGCAACTCCCGAGCAGGACTCATCCCCTCCAGGCAACTTCAGGAGAGGTGGGCCTCCATGTCCATGGTCAATCCATGCACAGCCATTTATAACTACCCTCACATCAGCTTTGTGTTAGTTTGACTTTATTTGATAACTTAAAGGGATAGTTTTCTTAACTCCAATCTTAACCGTTTTTTAAACTCGAAAATAGTTATTTGACAGCAATACAAACAGCTATTGTACGTCTATATCACTTTGAGATGACATCTCTAACACGAGAACAGTATATGAATGTACAATTAGAAGATGAGAACACGGTAAAGTCCCCATTTTCTATGGTCTTCTAAATTTGAATGTTTTCAGTCAAGCATGACACTCCAGAAAGGTTTTAACAACAGTAAAAAAAAAAATCCTCCTCAGATCATAATTCAGTGGTCAAGGAGGGTCAACCTGGAGTTCGGAACCATGTGATAAACTGAAAACTAGACAAATCGAGGTTTGAGGAACATTATCCCTAGCCTGATCCATTATGGCACCCACAATGGTTAACTCAGGTAATGGTACTGTATACATAACTGTTGTTCTCTTTTTCCTTCCCTTAGGAGAGTCGCTCTCCAGCGGCCCAAAGCCTTATTTAAACCTCAGAGAGTCCAAAAAAGACTGACAGGTGATGATCTCTCCAGTAAACCCCCACCTGCAGGGAATAAAACAGTAATGTAACACTCTCCCCAGGACAAAGGGTGAAAATCTAAGGTCATACCTGAAGGTCAAGGTGAAAGTCACACGTAAGGGCAATGCCACATGTTGAAGGGAATCCCTTAGGATCGCACCAAGGGCCGTATCCACAAAGCGTCTCAGAAAAGGTCCTAGGAATCCTGTTAAAACCTGTTTTAAGACATAGCTTTTATTTTTACCCATAAGAGTAGGTGAAAGAAGTCTCTATTCTCAGCACTTACAACCCATTTTCTATTCTGTTTGGATACGGGTCCAGATCTGGGTTAAATACACAATACTTTAAAATACTATACTGCAATACAATATTAATTATCTCAGGAGCAGATCAGTTAATCAGTTAACATAGTCAAGCACTATGTTCTACGTCAGTGTTTCCCAAATGGTAGCAACTGTTGGGTCTTGAATAGTTAATCTAGGGCAGTGATCCCCAAACTTTTCTGAGCCGAGATCACTTTCTGAGTCAAAATGACGGCTGAGATCTACCGCTCCGATTTTTTTTTTTTATGACTTAAAAACAGTTCTGTAGCAATGAGGTTTGTAGTAGGCTATATGCCCAGTACATTATCACTGCATATTGGCTATGCTTGAATTGCCCTGCCAATGTTATGTTTCTCAGACCATTTAAAAATGATATTTCAAAACTTGAGGTTTATGATCACACTGGTAAAGGATAGATTGTAATTTGTTGTGTTACTTGTGAGGCAAAGCTGAGTGAGCATAAATTGAAATAATGTGCTTTCTTTATTTTACTGGACTGATTGTGCCTGCATCTGATGGTCAGTCTCAGCGGAGGGAGAGCATCAGAGGGCCCACCTCTTACCGTCGGACCGTCCCTCAGCTCTCTCCTCTCCATTAATAGTGAAGGCTTCCGCATGCTTAGGTTCGGCTGGCGCCTAGTAGGCGAACCGAACGAGTGTGCTTGCATACTCCTTTAAAAGACCTTTGCTTGAAAAACGAGAAAAAGCGGCAATAGAACTGTTTGTCCATCTTGAGATGCCGTAGCCAGTATACACTTCCTCAAAGTAGTCAGAATTAATCTAAGATAACACAAGAAATCTGTCATGAATTCTGACGTTTTTGTTAAGGAGATCTTAGTCACACAATTTTACATCTTTGGTGCAGTATTTCTCAAGTGAAAAAACTTGCATGGAAACAAGTCGTCTATCGTTGAATGACAACAAACACTTCATTGAGGAATCCCTACTGTTGACCAATGACTGACGAAGGGGCGTAGACTTCGGCTCCCGAACTTCGACTTGCCTCGAGAAAACAATTGTGTGCATGAACAACCGAGAAAACCCTTGCCAAAGACCAAAACAAACAAAAACTTCACAAAATGTTGTCACAATATAGTATACATGAACTGTTCCGAACTGTTTCGCATGGGAAGCATGCTGGCGCATGCACAAATTCATGTTGTTACTTCTATGACAAGAGAAAGTAAAATATCACTTGATATTAAAAAACACACAGCCGCTAATAATTATAACGCAAGCCTATCGATACACATTTCTGCTCATTCATTGAAGCTGCAATGCTGGATGCAGCATGAGTGGAGGAGTGCATTTCATGGCTTATAAAAGTGTTGAACAAAAAGTGTGGACAGTGCTGAATAAAAACTTTAACATGAACTCACTCATAAAAACAGCAGCTCTTTTCTGTATTCCTTGACAGTCTCTCTCTAGTCATGGTTTTAGACGTTTTTAAATCACAGTATCAACTTATTTTGATACTGTGATCTAAGCAATCCAATTGGCTAGCGGTAGGTCTATAGGTGCACTTGATTTGCTCTCCGGGCACGCCGAGTAGGCAGAGTTTGTACCTTCAGACACATTAAATGGTTCAAAATGCCGGAGCGAATGGTCGGGGGCCGGAAAATAAATATAATAATTTGTACACTGCAAATTGACCACAACTAAGCCGAAAAATAGATTGTATTTGAAAATAACAATAATTTCATACCTTGATTGAGACACAATCACATATCTCTTTTTTATTTGTGGGAATACTTGGGAACAGATTTCCTAAATTAAACACATTTTTAGCTGAATTCCTGGTGATTTTACAGGCTTTTTTTAACCAACATTTTTGTATTCTTATTATTTTGACTAAAAACTTTGTGGGCCCCCAAAAATCACTCGTGGCCTGATTTTGGCACTTGGACTGCCTGATGTCGACCCCTGCTTAATGGGTCTTTTTATGAATCACTCTTTTCTAATTCTTCCTTCATCTGTGTAGAGACATAACTAACTACTGTCTCCATGATTCACTTGTCTTGTTTTGTATCCATGCTGCTCAGACAAGGAGGAAGGTACTGCTTGCTTGTCATAGTTGGTCTTGTTTCCCTTTTTGTCCTATCGAACAATGTAAAAAAAATACTCTCTGTGTTTAAAAAAATTTAAAAGTAATGAACTGTACTGATTTGATTAGGAATTAAAATGATGTCACACGGTTCTGTTCCTTGATCCATCCTTTTCTCTCCCGTGTTCTGCTCTCTCTCTCTCCAGTGGTGGAGGATGCAGACTATGGAGCTATTACTGGAATCCACATCGGTGAGATGTTACATTTTCCTCATCCCTAACCCTGGAAAAGGTATCAACTCATTACTACCAATAAGATCCAGACACGGAATGAAAAACCAAGCAGGGGTTGAACCAGAGACGGACTGGAACCAGAAATCGACCAGGGCATTTCTAACACACCGGCCCATTTTTAGAGAGGACCATTAGGCTAAAGATGGACCAGCCCATCTGGCATTTTCCCGAACTGCCATATGGCCAGTCCATTTCTGGTTTGAAAAAAAGCTCTATTTACAAACCAGATTATTCAATCAGTATGTGCTCCCCAGAGCTATAGGGGAAGCCAAGGAACGCCAACGAGGTTTAAACAGCCAGATCATTTCCCCCATTTCTCCAGATCCGTTGGATGTGTTTGATGTCGGTTTAGCAATAGTGTGTGTGTCAATGTGTTTGTGTGTGTGTGAGAGAGAGAGAGAATGTGTGTCTGTGTGTTCCGCTTTATCAAAGCTTATAATGCATTTCCTAGACAGAATAATAGAAACAATGGGTAGCTGTCTGATCCTTGTTCATGGTCACAGGTGCATTATTAGGTTTTAAGCAGCAAGATCTTGAGAAGAATAGATAGCCGCATATTTGAATAGATACCCGCATATTTGAATAGACACATTTACATTTACATTTACGTCATTTAGCAGACCCGCATATTTGAATAGAAACCCGCATATTTGAATAGATACCCGCATATTTGATGTCAATGGCATCCTCATGTATGATTTTGCACTCCTGGTTCAGGTTTGACTGAGTTAAGTGTCAGGTGTTGTTTATTATTGGCTACTGAAGTTACAGCACGTCATATCTTTGTGCTGCACATGTGTAGTCTCTGTCCAGATTCCAAAACAGGATGTGGTAGCGCTCTGTACTTTCTCTGAGTCTCAGCTCCAAAGTGCTATTGATTGTTTAATGGATGCCACACGACTGACTGCACACTAGCTACATAGAATTTGGAAGAGGAGATACTGGAGAGGAGGAACTAGTGTGGGATGACATGCGCGTGCACTACATGTGAAGTGCACTGAAGTACTCTAGATGATTTAGAGGGAAAAGGAACATAGGTAAACTTCAGAGTGATGGAGGATGTAGTGTGCACTTCATAGTAGTTTAGGACTGTAGGAGGAAGTTTGAATTTGAAAGTGAAGCAAAATAATACATGCACTGACTGCATAGGTTTTAGTATGTTCAGAACAGTACAGTACTATATGGAGGGTGTTTGGCAGTGCAGCTAGAAGAGAAATACATAACAGTTATTTTTCCTATTTTAAATTCTGTCGATAATTTATCAGACTGACCCTTGGTGACAGCGTCTTGGAGATTGTTTTCAGCATGCTCAATATCCTATTTCCTTAAACTACATGAATATCCTGATGTCACTGTAATCAAATTAATCAAATCTGATATTGGTTTAATTTGAGCTCTGCCACCCTCTTCCAACTGTGCTGACTGTCTGACAAAAGGGTCTTTGATAAAGTCGGTGAAACTCATACTATAGCGGGCAGTTACACCATGGAGGACATGCCAATCCGGGCCAGACCACGTTCACATGGCATGGGCTCTGTTTTCATTAAAGTGATGCGTGAAAGAACATTCAATCCTACAGTCGTGGTCAAAAGTTTTGAGAATGACACAAGTATTGGTCTTCACAAAGTTCGCTGCTTCAGTGTTATGAGATATTTTTGTCAGATGTTACTATGGTATACTGAAGTATAATTACAAGCATTCCATAAGTGTTACATTAAGTTTATGCAAAGAGTCAATATTTGCAGTGTTGACGCTTCTTTTTCAAGACCTCTGCAATCTGCCCTGGCATGCTGTCAATTAACTTCTGGGCCACATCCTGACTGATGACAGCCCATTCTTGCATAATCAATGCTTGGAGTTTGTTAGAATTTGTGGGTTTTTGTTTGTCCACCCGCCTCTTGAGGATCGACCACAAGTTCTCAATGGGATTAAGGTCTGGGGAGTTTCCTGGCCATGGACCCAAAATTTTGATGTTTTGTTCCCCGAGCCACTTAGTTATCACTTTTGCCTTATGGCAAGGTGCTCCATCATGCTGGAAAAGGCATTGTTCGTCACCAAACTGTTCTTGGATGGTTGGGAGAAGTTGCTCTCGGAGGATGTGTTGGTACCATTCTTTATTCATGGTTGTGTTCTTAGGAAGAATTGTGAGTGAGCCCACTCCCTTGGCTGAGAAGCAACCCCACACATGAATGGTCTCAGGATGCTTTACTGTTGGCATGACACAGGACTGATGGTAGCGCTCACCTTGTCTTCTCCGGACAAGGTGTTTTCCGGATGCCCCAAACAATCGGAAAGGGGATTCATCAGAGAAAATGACTTTACCCCAGTCCTCAGCAGTCCAATCCCTGTACCTTTTGCAGAATATCAGTCTGTCCCTGATGTTTTTCCTGGAGAGAAGTGGCTTCTTTGCTGCCCTTCTTGACACCAGGCCATCCTCCAAAAGAATTTGCCTCACTGTGTGTGCAAATGCACTCGCACCTGCCTGCTGCCATTCCTGAGCAAGCGCTGCACTGGTGGTGCCCCGATTCCACAGCTGAATCAACTTTAGGAGACGGTCCTGGCGCTTGCTGGACTTTCTTGGGCGCCCTGATGCCTTCTTCACAACAATTGAACCTCTCTCCTTGAAGTTCTTGATGATCCGGTAAATGGTTGATTTAGATGCAATCTTACTAGCAGCAATATCCTTGCCTGTGAAGCCCTTTTTGTGCAAAGCAATGATGACGGCACGTGTTTCCTTGCAGGTAACCATGGTTAACAGACAATGATTTCAAGCACCACCCTCCTTTTAAAGCTTCCAGTCTGTCATTCTAACTCAATCAGCATGACAGAGTGATCTCCAGCCTTGTCCTCGTCAACACTCGCACCTGTGTTAACGAGAGAATCACTGACATGATGGCAGCTGGTCCTTTTGTGGCAGGGCTGAAATGCAGTGGAAATGTTTTTTTGGTATTAAGTTCATTTTCATGGCAAAGAGGGACTTTGCAATTAATTGCAATTCATCTGATCACTTCATGACATTCTGGAGTATATGCAAATTGCCATCATCAAAACTGAGGCAGCAAACTTTGTGAAAATTAGTATTTGTGTCATTCTCAAAACTTTTGACCACGACTACAAAATAAGTCATATTTTCTATGGCAATCAAGCTAAATTAGTAGAATAAGAGGTAGATATTGTACAACACTGTGAACAAGTTTTATTTAATCATAACTTATGTTTGCTCTATTCCATTGGACCCCATTAGTTTTCTTCTGCTCCTGGCACATGCGGCCTCCAACACACATAATTCTATCATTTTAAATTATTCATTTCACTCAAACAGTGCCCTCCCTGTACTTAAGTGTTGTGTTTACATTAAATATGTTCACAATATGCAGTAGGATTCATGTACAACATTTAGCTGCCAACTGCCTAACATCTAATACTGTGTTATTTTGCTCTGTTGCATGTGCTGCCTCTGGTGAGACATTTGATTTGACTGTTAGAACTCACAGACACAGACATTGAAAGAAACAATCACACACACCCATCCCCACACACATGCAAACAGTGACAGGTGTGTGACAGGTATCTCTTTCCCTGCAGCTGGTCTGAGGAGGAGTTTCAGGCTGGGCAGGAGAGGCAGTAGGAGTGGGAGTGTTGAGTCTAAAAGGAAGAGCCAGGAGATGGGAGGAGTCACGCAGACCCCCACCTACCTGGAGGTGGCCCCGTACTGCAGGGACCCCAAAGAGGGCCGTCGGCTGGTCCTGCTGGTTGGTGAGTAGGAGACAATCCTATACCAAGAAATACAGCCATATAAAGACCAATACAGCTATATAAAGATCAATACAGCCATTTAAAGACCAATACAGCTATATAAAGACCAATACAGCCATTTAAAGACCAACACAGCCATATAAAGACCAACACAGCCATATAAAGACCAATACAGACATACAAAGACCAATACAGCCATATAAAGACCAATACAGCCATATAAAGACCAATACTGCCATTTAAAGACCAATACAGCCCATATAAAGACCAATACAGCCATATAAAGACCAACACAGCCATTTAAAGACCAATACAGCCATATAAAGACCAATACAGCCATATAAAGACCAATACAGCCATATAAAGACCAAAACGGCCATATAAAGACAAATACAGCCATATAAAGACCAAAACAGCCATATAAAGACAAATACAGCCATATAAAGACCAATACAGCCATATAAAGACCAATACAGCCATATAAAGACCAAAACGGCCATATAAAGACAAATACAGCCATATAAAGACCAAAACAGCCATATAAAGACCAATACGGACATATAAAGCTTGGGTAGGTTTAGTAGGTGCAGCATGTTCATGCTTGGGTATATAGTGCATTCGGAAAGTATTCAGACCCCTCCCCTTTTTCCACATTTTGTTACATTACAGCCTTGTTCTAAAATTGATCAAATTAATTTTGTTCCTCGTCAATCTACACACAATAACCCATAATGAAAAAGCGAAAACAGGTTTTTAGAAATGAACCTTTGCTATGAGACTCAAAATTGAGCTCAGTTGCATCCTGTTTCCATTGATCATCCTTGAGATGTTTCTACAACTTGATTGGAGTCCACCTGTGGTAAATTCAATTGATTGGACATGATTTGGAAAGACACACACCTGTCTATATAACGTCCCACAGTTGACAGTGCATGTCAGAACAAAAACCAAGCCATGAGGTCGAAGGAATTGTCCGTAGAGCTCCGAGACAGGATTGTGTCGAGGCACAGATCTGGGGAAGGGTATCAAAACATTTCTGCTACATTGAAGGTCCCCAAGAACACAGTGGCCTCCATCATTCTTAAATGGAAGAAGTTTGGAACCACCAAGACTCTTCCTAGAGCTGGCCGCCCGGCCAAACTGAGCAATCGGGGGAGAAGGGCCTTGGTCAGGGAGGTGACCAAGAACTCAATGGTCACTCTGACAGAGCTCCAGAGTTCCTCTTTGAAGATGGGAGAACCTTCCAGAAGGACAACCATCTTTGCAGCACACCATAAATCAGGCTTTTATGGTAGAGTGGCCAGACAGAAGCCACTCCTCAGTAAAAGGCACGCTTGGAGTTTGCCAAAAGGCACCTAAAGGACTCTCAGACCATGAGAAACAAGATTCTCTGGTCTGATGAAACCAAGATTGAACCCTGAATGCCAAGTGTCATGTCTGGAGGAAACCTGGCACCATCCCTACGGTGAAGCATGGTGGTGGCAGCATCATGCTGTGGGGATGTTTTTCAGCGGCAGGGACTGGGAGACTAGTCAGGATCGAGGGAAAGATAAATGGAGCAAAGTACAGAGAGATCCTTGATGAAAACCTGCTCCAGAGCACTCAGACTGGGGAAAAGGCTCACTTTCCAACAGGACAACGACCCTAAGCACACAGCCAAGACAACGCAGGAGTGACTTCGGGACAAGTCACTGAATGTTCTTGAGTGTCCCAGCCAGAGCCCAGACTTGAACCCGATCAAACATCTCTGGAGAGACCTGAAAATAGCTGTGCAGCGACGTTCCCAATGCAACCTGACAGAGCTTGAGAGGATCTGCAGAGAAGAATGGGAGAAACTCCCCAAACACAGGTGTGCCAAGCTTGTAGCATCATACCCAAGAAGACTCGAGGCTGTAATCGCTGCCAAAGGTGCTTCAACAAAGTACTGAGTAAAGGGTCTGAATACTTATGTAAATGTGATATTTCAGTTAGTTTTTTTATGCATTTGCAAAAATGTCTAAAAACCTGATTTTGCTTTGTCATTATGGGGTATTGTGTGTAGATTGATGAGGGGAAAAAACAATGTAATCCATTTTAGAATAAGGCTGTAACGTAACATAATGTAGAAAAAGTCAAGGGGTCTGAATATTTTCTTAATGCACCATAGCTAGCTGCTTTTAGCAACACTCGTGTATTTACACTAGTGTTTCCTCCTATTGGGTTTAAAAACTGAACTGTCCTTGGGAAGCCAGAAGTTAAATAAAATTCAGTTTCAACTTACTGTGCCGGTGGGCAGGATGGTTGTTCCTTAAAACAGGGCGAATTTGAGACAAAATATCTAAAGGAACGTCCAATTATACAGACTTTCCAAAAGGTGCTCTCTGCTTACCTCATGTCAAAATAAAAGTCCCCCCCAAATTATTCTTTTTTTTGGCACATATGGCACACCTGCAAGACTTCTGCAATACTTTTAATTTAAGCAGAGAGGAAGTGGGACTACAACAGACCCACATTTTGGAAAGTCTGTTTAATAATACGTTCCTTTAGATATTTTGACTCAAATTCCCCCCATTTGAAGGACCAACCTTCCTGCCCACTGGCACAGTAAGTTGAAATTCAATTTTATTTCACTTCTGGCTTCCCATGGACAGTTTGTATTTAACCGAATAGGGAGCAATGCTAGTGTAAATACACCAAGGTTGCTAAAAAACAGATATGGCATAGCAGGCATCATACAGCGTGAACGGTTACAGTGGAGTTGGAATTAAATTGTAACATGATCACTCCAAAGGACTTCTTTGTCTAAAGCAGGGGTGTCAAACTCATTTTGCCCTGGGGGCCCCATTCGCTCATCAACGAGGTCCGGAGGGCTGCACTGAAAATTGGTTATATGTCCTCGCCATCAAAATAATCAAAAGATAGTTTTTGAATTTTCGATGATCCCTGACTGTCTCTAGTTTTCATTTCGGTGATTATTAGCGAGTGGGACATAGCAAAGAAACTGTATGAATGTATGTCCATTATAATTTCTACATGTTTTGATTTGGTTGTAGTAATTTTTAAGTATACTGAGTTTGTCCACCCCCCCCCCCCCCCCCCCCCCCAAAACAAATATAATAATATGTATAATTATATATACTGAACAAAAATATGAAAGCAACATGCAACAATTTCAATGATTTTACTGAGTAACAGTTCATATAAGGAAATCAATAGTAGTGAAGACATCAAAATGACGAAATAACACATATGGACTCATGTAGTATCCAAAAAAGTGTTAAACAAATCAAAATATATTTTATATTTGAGTTTCTTCAAAGTAGCCACCTTTGCCTTGATGACAGCTTTGCACACTTTTGGCATTCTCTCAACCAGCTTCATGAGGTAGTCACCTGGAATGCATTTCAATTAATAGGTGTGTCTTCTTAAAAGTTAATTTGTGGAATTGATTTCCTTCTTAATGCGTTTGAGCCAATCAGTTGTGTTGTGACAAGGTAGGGGAGGTATACAGAAGATAGCCCTATTTGGTAAAATACCAAGTCCATATTATGGCAAGACCAGCTCAAATAAGCAAAGAGCAATGACAGTCCATCATTACTTTAAGACATGAAGGTCAGTCAATACGGAAAATTCCAAGAACTTTGAAAGTTTATTCAAGTGCAGTTGCAAAAACCATCAAGCGCTATGATGAAACTGGCTCTCATGAGGACCGCCACAAGAAAGGAATACCCAGAGTTACCTCTGCTGCAGAGGATAAGTTCATTAGAGTTACCAGCCTCAGAAATTGCAGCCCAAATAAATGCTTCACAGAGTTCAAGTCACAGACACATCTCAACATCAACTGTTCAGAGGAGACTGTGTGAATCAGGCCTTCATGGTCGAATTGCTGCAAAGAAACCACTACTAAAGGACACCAATAAGAAGAGGAGACCTGTTTGGGCCAAGAAACACGAGCAATGGATAATTGGACCAGTGGAAATGTGTCCTTTGGTCTGGAGTCCAAATTTGAGATTTTTATTTTTGGTGTCTTTGTGAGACGCAGTGTGGGTGAATGGATGATCTCCGCATGTGTAGTTCCCACCGTGAAGCATGGAGGAGGAGGTGTTACGGTTGGGGGTGCTTTGCTTGTGACACTGTCTGTGATTTACTTAGAATTCAAGGCACACTTAACCAGCATGGCTACCACAGCGTTCTGCAGCGATACGCCATCCCATCTGGTTTGGGCTTAGTGAGACTATCATTTGTTTTTCAACAGGACAATGACCCAACACACCTCCAGGCTGTGAAAGGGCTATTTTACCAAGAAGGAGAGTGATGGAGTGCTGCATCAGATGACCTGGCCTCCACAATCACCTGTCCTCAACCCAATTGAGATGGTTTGGGATGAGTTGGACCGCAGAGTGAAGGAAAAGCAGCCAGCAAGTGCTCATCATATGTGGGAACTCCTTCAAGAGTGTTGGAAAAGCATTCCAGGGGAAGCTGGATGAGAGAATGCAAAGCTGTCATCAAGGCAAAGGGTGGCTACTTTTAACAATCTCAAATATAAAATATATTTTGATTTGTTTAACACTTTTTTGGTTACTACATGATTCCATATGTGTTATTTCATAGTTTTGATTTCTTCACTATTATTCTACAATGTAGAAAATAGTAAACATAAATAAAAAAAACCTTGAATGAGTAGGTGTGTCCAAACTTTGGACTGTTACAGTATATCTATTTTAAAAATATATATATTTTATTCATTAAAACGCCCCGCTGGTCAGATAGGACCCGCGGGCCGTATGTTTGAAAACCCTGGTCTAAAGAATGGGTTGCGGGATCTGTGTAAGACAATAAACAATAGGGCAACTCTCCAAATTTGGAGAATGCTAGGTTTGCTAAGTTTGTTGGTGTAGCTAAGGAATCCAGACCAATTACATGTAAACTATAAGGAAATGTTGAGGAACGTTACTTAATGTTTTCACTTATTTAGAATTCTTCTACGGTCATCCTTGGTGTTAAATCTAGCATTGGCCTTGCCATACTCTTGGTGTGGATAACTGTTTCCTGTCTGATCCATGGCTGTCATCATTCTTAAATTACACTCACATATTTAATTCTGGCTCTGATCAGATAAAGTTTATTTAATGTTTATTTAATGTCTATTTAATTAACGGCTCAATCAATAAAATCTAGGCAACCAAATGCGTGGTCTTTGTCGGAAAGCACTCCTTTCATACTAATGTAAATATTCTCAGACAGATTATATTTGGAACCCACCTTCAGGGCTTTCCTACGGCCAGGGAATCTAGTCTGGTGTATGTATCTTTTACGATGTCTCTCCCTATGGGGTTCAGGCATTTGCTGAGAGCTTTTTTGTAATGTCATATCTGTTGGCAACCTCTGGTCGTTACTGAAGAGAGAATATTATTTTGCGTCACACACAGAATCATTTACTTTGAGCCTGTCTGTAGCGCCACTTTTGGGACTATTCCATTGGTTCCTTTGTGCCAGACAAGCTCAATCGAGCGCAGTTTCTGTGAGAAAACAAATCCTATTTGAACCCAGGTCTGGGCTGGACTGTGAATAGGATCACAGATAATGACAGGGAAGCTCATCATCCAGACATAAGGGATGTAAAGAAAATAACAAAGTTTGAATCCAGACTTCACCCTGTAATTGAGTTGGACCAACTCCATCCACCATTGCCAGAAGTCATCAGTGGGGAGGGAGATATATGTATATATCTCTTATGAGTGGGAAGACCTTGCCTGGGCACTCCTCCACAAGTGACAAATGTGTATTGATGGATCAGGTTTGATAATTAGGTGGACGTTTCTGTTTCATTTAGATATTTATGAGCAGATACACACACGCAGACGCGTACGCACACGCACGCGCACACGCGCACACACACACACACACACACACACACACACACACACACACACACACACACACACACACACACACACACACACACACTCTCTTTCTCAATCTCGCTCTTTCTAGCATCCAATGTCAATGGCAGCATTCGATTAAGCTGAACCACGATGCACCGGTCTATGGCCTGTGATGTGAACATGCAAAAACATGGCAGCTTGTCACGCCCTGATCTAGAGAACTCTTGTTGGTTGGGTCAGGGTGTGAGTTTCTGTTGAGATCTATGTTATTGTATTTCTATGTTGTAGATCTAGTTTGATATTTCTATGTTTGGCCGGGTGTGATTCCCAATCAGAGGCAGCTGTCGCTCGTTGTCTCTGATTGGGGTTCATACGTAGGTAGCCTGGTTGCCTACCTGTTGTGGGATCTTGACTCGTGTTTGGCTTGTTGTGTGTAGCCACTGTTTGAGCGTCACGTTTCGTTGTTTTGTTATTTTGTCAAGTGTTTATTTGTCTTAATAAACATGTACGCATACCACGCTGCACCTTGGTCTGACCCGTCTCTCAACGATCGTGACACAGCTTTATTCATGGCATTTCTATCTGCAATGTTCAGTAGGGCACAGCGTTGTGGAACGATCAGACAGAAATACGTTACACCAGGGTTCTTCAATTCCGGTCCTGGAGGGACCTGTTTTTTATTTCTACCTGGTAGTTAATTGCACTCACCTGGTGTCCCAGGTCTGAATTAGCCCCTGATTAGAAGGAGAGGATGAAAAACAGAGGTGTTTCGGCCCTCCATGACCGGAATTGAAGAACCCTGCGTTACACAAAACAGTCATGCCTCTCCGACATGTAGAGGTATGGAACCATGGCAGCTGACTGTAAATTCATGGCATTTCTATCTGCAATGCTCAGTACGTTGCACTCTATTGAATGTTCCAGAACGCAACCCGGATCCCTAAAGATGTTCCCAGATGCTGCGTGTGCGTGTATGCAATCCTGTCCGAAGACGTGCCATGACATTGATATTGTGTGGAGTCATTGAAGGAATCGCAGATGGCTCTCAGTTCATCTAGATGGGGCGATATTGCTTTTCCAGAGCGTCTGTGGACAGATGGAGCAGATACTGAACCACCTGGATAGAGAAGCAAGGTCTCTGGAGCAGTAAAGCCACAGTCTATAATCAAAATAGCATCAACCTCTCTCTTTCACGCACATAGACACGCAGACACACACACACACACACACAGACACGCACGCACACACACGCAGACACACACAGACACGCAATCCTGTCAATGATGGGAAACACAGCTGGATCACTAGGATAAAGGCCTTATTTCATTTCGAGGATTGTTCATTCTGATGTTTTTATGTGAATAAAGATCACTTTGTAATTTAAGAGGGTGGTATTATGGAGTAAATGTGCAGGTTGACAATATGAAAGGTAGAGATTTGAGAGTGTTTTTGTACACTATATGCTGACTGTTGTTATAAAGTGCTGTTGATATAACTAATTTATTATGGACCTATAATGTGTTGTGGTAATTAACACTTTATTATGGCCCAATGAAGTTGCTGGCCTATAATGTGTTGTGGTTAACCCTTTAGGGCCCAATGGAGGTGCTGACCTATAATGTGTTGTGGTTAACCCTTTAGGGCGCAATGGAGGTGCTGACCTATAATGTGTTGTGGTTAACCCTTTAGGGCCCAATGGAGGTGCTGACCTATAATGTGTTGTGGTTAACCCTTTAGGGCCCAATGGAGTTGGACTGAGTAAGCTGAAGAGGAGACTCCTGCTCTCGGACCCTGACCACTTTGGTGTCACTGTTCCACGTGAGATAAAACCCCTAAAAGTCTCATCCTTTTGGTAACATATGGAATTGTTTTAAGATTATCATACCATGCATCATTTTGCTATTTCATTTAGAATTGTAGGACCTCTGTAGGCATACAGAAATATTTATTTGTAATTTTTGAATTAAACATTGAACTTGGCCTTACTGCTTTTAGCCCATAGAAACACATTGAATAGCATTCATACATGGCAAAACAGATAGTCTAAAGGAAGTTTGTTTTGAAGTGTCTGTCCTACTGTATATCTGAGCGATATAAGAAAGATCAAGAAATTATAATAATATTGAACCCCTTTTTTTGGCACTAAACTACTTCCATATACTGTATACTGTACCTCCATTCATTTTTAAAACTGGTACCAGGCTACCTTCAGATGAGTCTTGTGAGTCATGTGGGCGTCCTAGAGCAAAACAGCCGACATGTACGTGTTCGTGAGAGTCTCACGTTTTGCTGGTGGGGTCATGTTAGTGTGTAGCCCAAACGTTTCGGACACTACAGACAGAAGTTGGTAGACCGGCCGTACCGACTTCAGACGAGTCCCGTCATGCTTGTGGGGGTCGTAGAGCAAAACAGAGAATACCATCATGTTCGTGAGAGTCTCATGAGAGTCCCATAGAGGGTCATATTAGTTTTTAGCCCAAACAGTTCGGACGCTACAGACGTTTTAGTGAAAATACCGATTTTCGGGATGTCTCCTGGTCTGACTAACACCACTGTAGCTCTGCCACTTTCCACTGCAGGCGCGGACATTTATTAAACCACGTTAGGTCCCAGAATTGACCTTTTGATATGTTTAAACTCTGGATCCTAAACCATGTTTCACTATACTGCTCCTAAGGCCAGGATCTAGGGTCAGGGTTGTTTTTGCTCTCCTAATGGTCACGGTTTGAATTGGGGTATGGCGAGCTGATCCTAGAACTGTGATTAGTGTATTTTAAATTCAGCTCTATTTCTTCCCCACAGTGATGCTTTTTTCACAACATTACCCCACAATGTAATTTACAACGTTCTCCCTTTTAGACACCACGAGAGAGAAGAGGAAGCAGGAGAAAGATGGGGTAGAGTACCACTTTGTCTCAAGGCAGACGTTTGAAATGGACATCGTCAACCACAAGTATGTATTTCTTGATGGGAGAGAAAGTAGCCAAAGACCTTTACTGATTATGCTGTTCAATAGGCAGTGATCATCATATGGTTAAAGACATTAGCAGTATCTATTGTTACTACATTAGTACTTTATTAGTAAGTTATACCCTTTTGAGTAAGGTGTTAACCAACAATGCATATTTGCATGTTGAGTGCAGTGCTACCACACGAGCACTTCCTTTGTTGGCATTCCATTTAACAAGAGCCTTGGATAAGACACATTCAGGCATCTAGTCATTGAACAATAAAACAAGCAGGTGGTTCCCATTTAATATGCAACATGGGATATTAGCTGAAACGCTACCATTCCAAGATGTTTGGAACAGCCAGGGCTCTGCAAAATGCTATATCTTAAGCGAAAAACTCACAAGAAGCGGGCGGGCGGAGCAAGCAGAGCGAGGCGGGTGGAAAGGAGGGGACAGACAGAGCAGTGACTGTATGCCTGCAGGATAGTCAATATCTCCAATCATCTTTGCTGATAGCAATGTTGTGTTTCCTCAAGTGGATGAATTGGTCTAATTTAGCATGTATGGTAAAGCCTCAACCCTTAGCTACCTTTTTCAATTCAAATCAGCAAAAACAAAAGTGAATAATGACAACATTTGTATTGTTTTGTGAGACTACAGCGCCAGCGATAAAAAGCAAAAATAGAGACACGTTCTAATTGAGGGACAACCCGCATTCTAAAATAAATCACACACATGCCTCGCACTCTCGCCTTTGGCGAGTTTAGGCCATTACTCAGAGAGAAGTAGTGAGCCTGATATTCCATTGTTTTCATGGCATTTACTATCGCTAATGCTGAACCAGGACAGGAGATTAAGAAAGGAGGTAAGATGTGGCATTCCAGTAATGTCCTGGGATGGATTCCTGTTTTCCCATCCTCCTTTTGTGTGTCTTTTAGTGCGAAGACATCAATGTAATTACCACTGTAGCAGGCAAGTATAAGGGTTGATAGTTCATTACAACCAAAACTGATAGCAAGCGACAGGGAACGAGATAACTTTTGGATTTTTTCTTAATCAGGAATGACATGTTATTAAGGAAAATTCCAATAGTTCAAGGGAAAGTTCAGCTATTTTACATATTTTGTTTATCTTGAAAGCTGTCTATGGACAAGGAATGACTGCAATCCACACTTTGGTTCTGTCAAACTAGCCACTTCAAACAATTAGCAACATTAGCATTTTGGATCAATTCCCCATGTAAGTCTCCTCCGTTTAGCATATATCAAAGTATTCCATTAAGTTGATATTTGATTGGCTCAATTTTAAATAGTGTTTCTGTATGGTTTTGTGTCTCAGGTTTTTAGAGTATGGGGAGCACAGAGGGAACTACTACGGGACCAGTCTGGAGTCGGTGCACAAGGTCATAGGGGAGGGCAAGGTGTGCCTACTGGATGTGCAGCCTCATGTGAGTGACAGGCCAGCAGGCCAATCACAATCCCAGACCAGTAAATTACAATTCAAGGAGCCAATGATTTGATTGATTAGATGTATTGATCTTCTAATGATCACCTCATAAAAATGGTGACATGGGGCCTAATTTGTGTGCTTCTTAACTATAATTTTATTCAAATCTCTCTTTGTCTCTCTCTCTATCCTTCTGCTTGGCTCTCTTTCCCTCTTTTCAATACCACAGATTGTACAGCGTTTGCACACAACCGAGTTCAAACCGTGTGTTGTTTTTGTGAAGCCACCATCGATTCAGGAGCTACGTTTAAGCCGAAGGAAAGCTAAATTCATTTCCACCCAAGATATGACGAAACTGACAAAGACATTTTCGGTAATGTCAAGGCTGGGTGAAACAGTTTTTGGTAACAGTTTATAAAAACGTTCAGTAACAAACCATTTATAAGACATTTATAAATAGTTTAATCAGTACTCCTACATTTGTAAATGTGAGGGATTCTCTTTTCTTTGAAAGCTAGTTATTCACACATTTATTAATAATTCCTAAGCTCATTCATAAGGTGTTTAATATAGATCCTTATAAACCATTTTCCTAATCATTAGTAATTTTTTTGCAGTCCCTGATCTAAAGTGAGCGCTATTTATAGTTTATAAATACTTTATAAATCTGATGAATCGTTAATACATTATTTAAAAGTTGTTTATACATATGTGAATAACTAGCTTACTAACATTTACAATGATTCATAAATGGTGCGCAAATTGTTTAAATGCATAATAAGTAAGTATTATTATATATATTTTTTAACCTATGTTTGAATGGAAACTGTTCTTTATGTTTTTGCTGCAATGTAGCTTTCGTACATGTCATCATTAAGGTGGAGGGGAACACTGAAAAAAGTCATCTGTTCTCACTTGTCGGACACACACACACATAATCAAACATGTTTGTGTCCCAGGTCTTGTAACATGGAAGCATGAGGTGGTGTGAGGTCACACACACCTCAGTTTACACATGGCTGATCCTCTGACTTATAAGAGTAGTCAGTGGCCAAAAGGTCACAAATAAAATGGCTGCTGGGTGGGCTGCATATACAGTGGGGTCCATGATTGGAATCCTTGATAAAGATGAGCAAAAAAGACTGTATATTGTAGGACATTTTAGCCAAAAACCTGGTTGCCTCTGCCAGGAGGCTGACACTTGACTGCAAGAAAATAACCCCAAGGACACGTCAAAATCCACAAAGAAATGGTTAATTGACCACAAAATCAACATTTTGCACTGGCCATCTCAGTCTCCTGACTTGAACCCCATTAAAAACCTGTGGTTTGAATTGAAAAAGGCAGACGAAGGATGTCAAGGATCTGGAATGATTCTGTATGGAGGAATGGTCTTAGACGACTCCCAATGTCATAAAACATTTTAGAAAAATTATCAGTGTTGTTATCCTTGCAAGGGGAGGGTGCTGGAGTACTGAAAACAGGGGTGCCAATAATTTTGACCGGCTATCTTAAAAAATATATTTTTTCATTACTTGTTAAACAACATCTCTTTCTCTGAGCAATTGTATTACAATAAAATAATATAATTTCCGAATTTTTTGGAGCATACATTATAGCTCAGTATTTGTATTATTTTATACAGTATTTTTTGCACATCTTTATCAAGGATGCCAATAATTATGGACCCCACTGTATGTTCCAAAATAACATATCTGTTTGCCAGCATATGAGTGTCTCTGGGTGGGGCAGAGGGCCTTGGTGGATGTTGTCAGGTCACTCTCATAACTCCCATCTGTATTCTCATTCAGTTTGTGGTCACAGCCACCTCTATGAAAACATTGGGTCACACATCTGGGTTGGACCGTGGTCTAAGGTTGTCCGATGTCAGGCATCAGAGCCTAACACGATTTAAGCATATTATATGCCTCCATGCTTAAAGCGTCAATCAGCAGTTGAAACAAAGTATCTCCCCGCCCCTGTTTCGGTAAAGATATGAGGGATGGGGCTGGAGTAATGTAACCACTCTCAAATTCATAGACAGAGCTATGGATGAAAACCATTTTTGAGGCTATTTAGTGTTTTTTCACATTTAGTAAAACAAGCTTTAATTTTGGGTTCTGATGGGGTATGACAGTTGAACTAAGCTCATGAGGCAATAATAAGTTATATTTTTGAAGAATCATTGCGTACATTTAATTAATTTACAACTTACAAGGTGTCATTTCGAAATTTGGTTGTTCATCAGCAGTCACTCAATTATCCTATGTCAGCTAATTTTATTTTGATTCGTAAGTTAGTCTAGCTGCCAGCTATCTAAACTTGTAGTAAGCATTGTCGAATTACCGACTTTCCCATTTGATCATAAGTTAAATAAGTTAATAAGTTGTAAGTCGCTCTGGATAAGAGCGTCTGCTAAATGATGTAAATGTAAATGTAAATAAGTTATCATATTAAAAACATTTGCCTCCACCCTATGCCAAAATGTGTTGAATTGCAGGAAATTAACTGTAAGATAGCTCATTTTTCTCTCTGCCCCATGGCAAAATGAGTAGAATTGCATGAAATTAGTTATAAAATTGCAAAATCTTCTCTCCGCCCCATGGCAAAATGTGTAGAATTGCAGGAAATGTGGGTACACAGACCCACGAGCCACTGCGGCCCCTCATGATGAGTTTCGTTTTTTTTTTGTGGCCCCCACCCTCATCAAAGTTGCCCATCCCTGCCTTATGCTGGTGTTTATTGATGTGATGTTTCAACAGTGCAGGGTTTATTTCACATAAACCCCTTTGCAGCTAAAGGCAGGATCACCTGACAGTGAGTGATAAAACTCATGTTTTTGGATGGAAAGACCCATACTACCATCCTTCCAAAGCATGACCTACAATTGGCCTACAGGTGAGAATTCAGCTGTAGAATTTATGAATTCAGAATTCACACATGTACTTTCTGTTTCTCACAGGAAGAGGACTTTGAAGATATGATTAGCTCAGCAGAAGCCATGGATCGCCAGTACGGCCACCTGTTTGAGATGGTCATCGTCAACGGCGATTTCGCCATGGCATTCAACAAACTGAGGGCGGAGCTGGAAAAGCTTGAGACGGAGGAGCCTCAGTGGATTCCTGTGGAGTGGACCAGTCACACCGAACTGAACACAGAGAGCTTGTGCTGAACACACTTTAAGAGCCTGGTCAAACATGCCTCATTCACACTCACAGGAGGCTGCTGAGGGGAGGATGGCTCCTAATAATGGCTGTAATGGAATTACTGGAATGGTATCAAATACATGGAAACCATGTGTTTGATGTGTTCGATACCATTCCATTAATTCCGTTCCAGCCATTACTATGAGCCGGTCCTCCCCAATTAAGATGCCACCGGCCACTGGTTTTCAGTCAACATTGAGGGTGGTTACATTTCTCCAGCACCATCCCTCACCTGTGGGGTGACCACTTTGTTGTTGTTTGAATCCCAGATTGCCCATTTTAAACTGGAAAAATACTATTTGGCCAAAACAGAGGAAATGTCATGGAACATGGTCACACCCCTGAAAGGAATACAGAAGTGTATGGGGAAGCACTCAAGGCAGAGAAAATAATGTACAAACTCAGATTTGGCTAAATGTAAAATACTATCATCGTTATTTACATGTGTAATATGTAGACAGAATCTAGACAGCCTTCATGAGAAAGAACTAGTCCCAACTTCAAGTTAGTCACAGAGCACGGCTCTTAAAGAACTATAGGAATCCAAATCCCTACGCCTCCTGTCTGATCATAGTACTTACATGGCCAAAAAAGTGTTATCAGTCCCTGCCGCCTATGTGCCAGCTTTTCTTTTCTTCGAGTTGGCATTTCTACGTTGGCAATTAGGGTCGAAACATAAAAAAACCTCCAAAAGCTTGTGGCCACACAGACCTTCTCCCTGCCAAGTTACAAACACGAGCATGTAATTACTTTGACAGCTGCACTACCTCAATTAACTGTAATGTATCCCAGAGCAAATATTACCCGGCCCAGACACTCACCAACACTAACAGCATGCGGCATGTAGAACAGGGAAACAGTACACACAAGCATAGTCAACACTTAACAAAATATATGAAAAAAAGGTGTAGGTGAAACTAAATGAATTGAAGACATTTTGACAGGGAAAGGTTAACAAGGGAACATGGACAAGATGAAGCAGATTCATTGCTTTTGTTGCTGAAATGGTGTAATAGCAATTGAATTGTACAGACGTGGGAGGAGTGGTTGAATATGAAAGGATTACGTTGCAAGATAACTGTAATTAGAATTTGTTTCTATTCATGTGTGAAGTTAATAAGCAAGTGTATGATTTCAAAGTTGCAAAGTGTGCACTTGGCAAGAGTTCATGATTACAGACAACGTCAGAAAATTGTCATTAGTGACACATCATTGACAAACATTCCCATTCAACAATTACAGACTTCACGGCTAATGAGAATGACATACAGCACACAACACAGCCAGTAAATCTTTCAGCAATTCCATTTAATGGTTGCATTCCTGTGAGTACAGGGGAATTTCCTTCCTCTTTTGGATCATGCTGTCAATTGGGTGTGAAAGAATGTAAATGTGTCCATCATGTCTTCAAGAGGAAACCGCCGTGATGTGAAGGCAGTTATGTGTTTCCCGGGGATTTAGGCTCTCGAGCCGCCTAAGAGTTACTAGGAACATAAAAAGCCATACTGTATTTTCTTTTCTTTTATTAGATGTGGAGGCTCAACGAGTGGAATTAGACTGAGATGACCAAATCACTGACCTTACTATAATTGGTCATGTTCACTTAGGAGTTAGGAATTTAGTAATTGTATAAGATTGTTGATTGTTTGATGAAAATATGGCTGAATCATCCAGAAGCATTGAAATAAAAATATTAAGAAAGAATGAGTTGTCCTTTCCACACAGTGGAAACTTTGGAGTAGTATCTTTAAAGAGAGAGGGAAGTTACGAGAGGAAGAGAATACTTTATTCCGAGGTCAAATCAATCCTGTAGCTTTAGGGAGGAAACATGGCAACTCTTACAAGGGAAATGATGTGTTAGCCTGAACTAGAGATTGATTTAATACAAATATTGCTAAGTTAAAGATCATTTCAAAAATGTATCTCCTCAAGTTGTTACAGGCTTACTGTTGGATGTTTTCAACGGCTAAATGATTTGATGATGAAATAGTGGTATACGGTTCATAATCTTGCCAACCGTCCAATACCAGACTTTTGGACACTGTCCGTGGCAGCCTTGCTGCTAGACACTAGCCATGGATCCATCTGAGCGTGAAAATATAATTTTATAACCGCACTGAGCATCCACAGGCACCCTCTGACATCATAACGATCCTATTAAAAAGAGTGTAACGATCCAATGAAAATCCTTCTATTCTTTGTTTACAGTGGCTCGCCGTTCACCTATGATCCATTTCAGAGAACGAAGGAATGTCCAGGGCAATACTTTACTTAAAGCATCCAGGTATAATGCTTTATAACTTGTTATAAGCGTGTATAATCCTTTATAATGCCTTATAAAGTGGACTGGTCATTAGAACCATCGATTTCAGTACAGTTAAATATACACAGTGATATGATCGATTCCTATTTTGTAAACGTGCAATATTTCACAAGCTAAAAGTATACGATGTCATGCCTATTTGAGGATCCTAACTAAGAATAGAGGGCAATTGGACATGTTACATTTAGTTTCATTTTCAGAATTGGAACAAGTTGAAATGGAACTGACTCTGACCCTTGTTGACACAATAATGAAACCGTGTCTGAGCAGGCTGGGTCCTTAATGTTCTCAAAGCAGACAGACAGTTTAAAAAAGGAAGGAAACCAACCTGCTCCGTTTTATTGTGGAACATAACAGCTCCAAGCTACCTAAACGAGACAAAGTCAATTCCCAATGTGTTTATTCTACAGATCTTCAAGCTACTGAATGAAGAAAGAGCAGTCTAATGTATCACTGAGGGACAGGACTTTATGAGCTGTGGTGCCATGTAATATTCTCGGACTACCGCTAAGGAATGCATGTGTGAAATGTATGGTACCTGATGGTAGATGCTGCATGTGTTTTTCAGCTTGGAGACGTTTAACCCGAACCTCCCCTGTTGTTGCTGAATGATGTGTGTGGTTGAGTGTCATGGGAAGTGTACCTGTATTTTGGTACAAGCTGCCGTATCATTCCAAGTGTGTGTGACAAGTAGCCTAGTATAGAGACAGGGATCTTGTCGTGTTTTGGTCATCTGGTGTTCAATAGGGTATAAAACTATATTATAGTGTCAAACTGCAGTGGAAGGTATGCACTGTCTGCAATACAGATTTGAGATTGAGAAAAACCCATTTTCTGCTTGTGTTGGGAGTATTTGGAGGCCTTTATTTGACTCCTTTTCCATTTGAGGGATTACTGTAAAAGTGAAGTGTCCAACATCGTGCTGGGCACAGAGCCTGAAGGTTGTCATAAAGTAACTTATGAACAGTCAGATGCCTCTCTTAGAGCGAGTTTTCATCACTGCACAGCTGACTATCAATTATAGTGCTGCTTCATTTTTGTTTTTTTAACACATAAGTGTGCTCACTACTATATTTACACTCACTCTTCTCTATCTCACTCACTCGCTCGCACTAATGCACACACACAGTTGCTTGGGGTGGAGGATTGCCGATGTTGTAAAGTAAAGTATATCTATTTTTCAAATGTCTGGTAACACTACATTATGTTCCTCTTACACCTGTGTAGTAATGCTGGTATTATTACAGTAACAGAGCTAATTCAAAACACAGCTGAGGGGTTTCAGTGGACATTAGAAACCGTGTCGTTACACCTATACATTTCCAGAATCCTTTTGTAACACATATATTATCTGCAGACATGGCAGTTGAGGAAACCACAAGGTTTCATGATCCTTAAGAAGTAAATATTGGGTGCATGTGTCAGATGACTTAAGACATCAGGACATTGGGATATCGGATAGCCTACATTCTTAACGCTTACAAACTTCAACAAAGCTCAGTAAAGTGCCCAAAATGTGCTGATCCCCGTCACAATCCATACACGTTAGTTCATCTATTGGCGTTCTTGTCGCATGGTATTCATCCCAAGTCTTGGTACGACATACAGTGAACAGCTACCTCCACCGAGCAGAGAGATCTCTTGACTTGTAATTGGATGCTGAAAGAGCCATAGCCAGCCAGTTAGACGCAGGAGAGCAGGTTACTTGAACTCCCCAGACAACACTCTCTCATTGGTAAAGGCAAGACTGGCATCAGTGTCTGGTTTGTAAAGGTCTGGTTCCAAGGGACTCCTCCAGATGAGCTGTCTTTTGGACCGATGGCTTAAGTCCTGAGCGCACCGAGACCTCTGGGTTACTTCTCTGCTTGTATATGTCACAGTGAGGATGGAAAGCTACAACATCTCTTCGGATTTGAACTTCTGCAGTTGCGCCTGATGTTGTATGGATAAAATGCGCAATCAAAAAATGAACAACATTGTTGTGAAGAGGTCAAATCAACACAAGCTTTTGGAGGAGCGCAGGAGTGAGGGGGAGAGAGACGTTGTGGACTGTCTGGTAACAGATAGACAGCATACAGACTTACAACCATGCCAAGAGGCAATAGAAGACAACCCTGTTGTTAAACATAGGAGGTATGGGTGAGCACATTTTCTTTTTTTTTGTCATATACAGTACAACTTACTAAGGGCAAAAGAAAAAAAAACCTGTAGCTAGCTTTCCATTCAATTATGCACATTTTCCCACCAGTGGTGTGTTTCCACTAAACTCAATGTGTGATGACGTAGTGAACACAAAATGTACTTTTTCGCTTACGTTTCATGTACCGAATAAAAATTGAATGTTCAACGTATTTCCCACGCATTTTCAAATTGAATGATAGTTTGTCACAAAAACTGTTGAGAGAAATAACAAAAGGCCAAGACTCTAGCCAACAGCTCGCAGATACAGATACTGATGAGATTAATATGGATAAGAGAGAGAATATTTGTATTTGTCAAGCATCGATCATCATGTCAGCAGAAGAAGACCCTCAATATTTATTGGAAAGGAGCATCAAGCTCCAACACTCTGTGAAGTTCCTCATAACTTATTTAATCTGTAGCCTAATAAACTGCACGGTTAACCGAGTCGTAGTGGAACACACAGCATATCATCGAGTGACTCCAAGTTTACTTCGATATGATGGTTTTTATACGGTATGACTTTACTCTCATAAAAACTGAGGATGGAAACGTGGTAATTGATCAGATGTATTTTTACACACAGCTTAAATATCTTCAGCGCAGCCCCATATTTGCATTTTTTTTATTTTTTTATTCACACATAAAACACTATATTTTATTAAATATATTGAACATTGTCTGTAATGCTGCAAAAAAATTTGTCATATGGAACATCAATTGTAAGTGTTGTGTAAGATAGACATTACTTGATGACAGATAAGATCATGATCAGAAAGCATGTTCGAATTAATTGGGAGAACCAGGTTATATCTGCATATTTAAGGAACCTGATCCATACATCCCCATCACTGAGAACAAACTTTAGGTTGCTTACACAGCCCAACAGTGGCACCTACGGATTGACACCAAAAATAACTTTACATTTTAGTCATTTAGCAGACGGTTTTATCCAGAGCGACTTACAGTTAGTGCATTCATCTTAAGATAGCTAAGAGACAACCACATTTCACAGTCGGAAATGTATCTTCAAAGACGTTATCAGCAAAGTTAGTGCTAGTGGGAAAAGACAAAAAATGCTCGGGCTGATTTTTGGTCCTAGTCCGTTCCTGAACTATCAGGTATACCAACCCTATCATTGTAATAAACTATGAAATGATAACAAATCCTCTTCCAGCATAGTTACAGTGCCTTGCAAAAGTATTCATCCCCCTTGGCGTTTTTCCTATTTTGTTCCATTACAACCTGTAATTTAAATTGATTTTTATTTGGATTTCATGTAATGGACATACACAAAATAGTCCAAATTGGTGAAGTGAAATGGAAAAAATAACTTGTTTCAAAAAATTATACAAAATAAATAACGGAAAAGTGGTCTGTGCATATTTATTCACCCCCTTTGCTATGAAGCCGCTAAATAAGATCTGGTGCAACCAATTACCCCATAATCTGCAACACCACTAAGCAAGGGGCACCACCAAGCAAGCGGCACCATGAAGACCAAGGAGCTCTCCAAACAGATCAGGGACAAAGTTGTGGAGAAGTACAGATCAGGGTTGGGTCATAAAACAATATCTGAAACTTCCAACGGAGCACCATTAAATCCATTATAAAAAAAATGGAAAGAATATGGCACCACAACAAACCTGCCAAGAGAGGGCCGCCCACCAAAACACACGGACCAGGCAAGGGGGGCATTAATCAGAGAGGCAACAAAGAGACCAAAGATAACCCTGAAGGAGCTGCAAAGCTCCACAGCAGAAATTGGAGTATCTGTCCATAGGACCACTTTAAGCCGTACACTCTACAGAGCTGGGCTTTACGGAAGAGTGGCCAGAAAAAAACCATTTAAGAAAAAAGAAAAGAAAAAAATAAGCAAACACATTTGGTGTTTGCCAAAAGGCATGTGGGAGACTCCCCAAACATATGGAAGAAGGTACTCTGGTCAGATGAGACTAGAATTGAGCTTTTTGGCCATCAAGGAAAACGCTATGTCTGGCGCAAACCCAACACCTCTCATCACCCCGAGAACACCATGCCCATAGTGAAGCATGGTGGTGGCAGCATCATGCTGTAGGGATGTTTTTCATCGGCAGGGACTGGGAAACTGGTCAGAATTGAAGGAATGATGGATGGCGCTAAATAAAGGGAAATTCATGAGGGAAACCTGTTTCAGTCTTCCAGAGATTTGATACTCGGACGGAGGTTCACCTTCCAGCAGGACAATGACCCTAAGCGTACTGCTAAAGCAACACTCTAGTGGTTTAAGGGGAAACATTTAAATGTCTTGGAATGGCCTAGTCAAAGCCCAGACCTCAATCCAATTGAGAATCTGTGGTATGACTTAAAGATTGCTGTACACCAGCGGAACCCATCCAACTTGAAGGAGCTGGAGCAGTTTTGCCTTGAAGAATGGGCAGAAATCCCAGTGGCTAGATGTGCCAAGCTTATAGAGACATACCCCAAGGGACTTGCAGCTGTAATTGCTGCAAAAGGTGGCTCTACAAAGTATTGACTTTGGGGGGGTGAATAGTTATGCACGCTCAAGATTTCAGTTTTTTTTTGTCTTATTTCTTGTTTATTTCACAAGAAAAAATATTTTGCATCTTCAAAGTGGTAAGTAAGGCAACAAAATAGGAAATATGCCATATCATATATCACCTCACACACAGGTCTTGTCTGGGCGGGGTCAAAGTTTGCCACAAGCGCCAGGTGCTTCAGGACATGGCGAGGCCGCTTAAGCAGTGGCTGTACAAACACAAGGACAACCCCTACCCCACCAAGACAGAGAAGGTCCTGCTCGCCCTGGGGTCCCGCATGACTTTAGTACAGGTGAGCTGAGGCAAACCACACACCCCTCAAAGCAAGGTATGGGTTGGGTCATATGGATACTACCATAGAAGTAAAAGCAGAAGCCAGGCAGATTTTATTTTTTTCTGACAAGTTGAAGTTCTGAAATACATAAAATGAATGTTCCTTTTTTATTTTCTTGATGCTTATGTTGCAGGTCTCAAACTGGTTTGCCAATGCCCGGCGGAGGCTGAAGAACACAGTGAGGCAGCCAGACCTGAGTTGGGCTCTACGGATCAAACTCTACAACAAATACATCCAGGGCAACGCTGAGAGACTGAGTGTAAGCAGTGAAGACACCAACTCTGAGGGTAAGAGGGACTGGCGGTACGTATGCTAAGCAGGGTTATAGCTGGGGATGTAATCTCAACAAATATGCATTACACATAGCAACACCGCAAGTTTAAAATCAACTCTAAGTGTTCATTTTAACACCCACCAACTGTTTATAGTGTCCCACACATAGTTAATGTTACACTTTTGACATTTCTGTAACTCTGTAAAAAGTTGAAAATGAACACCGGCCATTCACAAAAAAATCACACTACAATAACACTGTAGGGTGTGAATTTATGTTATTCAAAATCAACTCTCTGTGTAATTTTTTGACTAATAGAGTTGCTAACCTTTTAACACTGTAGTTAAAACTTTCAAATGAATGTGTGAGATATTCAGCCTCTTTTGGAGACCAGTGGCAGTTGACGAGGGACCAACATTATGTTTTTATTTTTTACTTTTTTGCAGATGACGAGTGTCCCTTACAAACCCCAGCTAGCCAATCAGAGCTCTCCAGGCCCTCCCTTAAGAGTGTCATCAAACAGGAGAACAGGACTGATCCTGCCTTCAGTGACGACTACGTCTCTCCACCCCCCAAGTACAAGAGCAGTTTGCTGAACCGGTACCTTAACGACACCCTACGACACGTGATGGCGACCCCTGATGACATCACAAAGTCCCACCTGAGGAACCACTCAGGGTCGTTCAGCTCCAACGAGTGTGACGACGACCTCGTCTCGCCCTCTTCCTCTGAGGCAGAGACAAACTCGCTCTACCATATGGGTAAGAGATTCCTTATTCTTTGGTGACACTTTACTTGAAACTCTGACCAAAGTCTACAGAACACTGCCATACGCAGGACATAAGAGATGTCATATGCAGACATACTAGCTAACGTACTGTAGCTTTACAATGACTGGCTCACTGGCTTGGCATAATGCTAACCAACTAGCTTACTTCAAGGGTTAACGGTAGAATATGTAGAGATTGCTCTGCCATTTCCTGGTTGATAAAAAATTTGAATCGTTTTCCTAATTTCAGTTTACGTGACAACACAAGCAGTCATTGTGTAGAGAATCATTGTACCGTCTAAACCAGGGATGGAGTTAATTTTTAGAGTTTTAGAGTTAATTTCGTGCAATTCTACACATTTTGCCATGGGGTTTAGAGAAAATGTTGCTGTTTTATAGCAAGTTTGCTGCAATTCTACACATTTTGCTATGGGGCGGAGAGAAGATTGTGCAATTTTATAACAAATTTCATGCAATTCTACCAATTTTGCCATGGGGCGGAGACAGCCGCGGGAAGATGTTTTGCGTAGGAGGGTGCTGTGATCAGTCGCCTAAGCATGGGACAAGATTCGGTAACAGTATCACTGCATTCTAAAGTAAATGGAAATACATTTGCCAAAATTATATAATTACTCCTGTCTCCTGTATACAGAAATAAAATCATTCCAAATACTTCACCAGAGAGCATGACTTAGCCAAAAAGGATCATTAGCTTATTTAAAGCTGTATTGTTTCAAACCACAAGCGTGTAGGCCTATGCCTAGTTGGGAAGCCCACAATTTGGGCAGCGCGAGTGTTAATAGGCCTGATTATTGAGACGCCGCTTTCAATGAAAAGCAATGCATGTAAAATATGTGAAGATAATGTGTCTTCAGTATAATTTGAAATGTTGAGACAAGAAGAAGAGGAGGGGGGGTGTGGCAAATATATTGGCTTGTCTCTCTCCAGAATGCGCTCAATTCTCCTGAATGTGCTGATGCATCTCTCGCCAATACTTGCACATTATTGTTTTATTGTGTTAATTGTTTACCCTTTGCTTGTTTGTATCAACTCCCCATTACACGTCACCAGTAGTAAATTTACCGTTAATCCCTGTCATTTGGTTACATTAATTTCTGTTAATGCATGGATGAATTAGGCCTACAGTCATTTACTGTGAAGTTGGAGTGGAAACATCACAACCTGCTACACTTGTGAGAAGCAAGTTTTGGTTTATATTTCTTACCATCATTTACGAGTTTTGTAAATGTTTTCATTTTTGGGGGGGAGGGGGGGGGGGGGGGGGGGCGCTAAATGTGAGCAATGAGCACGTGCCTGTTTTTTTCTGTCCTCTTAATGTTGATGGAGCGCATGAGCACGCATAGGCTAACTGGATGTCTGATTTCTGATTGTCTTAACTCACCACCACTAATAAGCTGAGCTTCTCAGTCATTTAGCCTACCTGAACACATTTCCCTTTGCGCAAAAACAGCTGTGTCTGTCCGGAGCTCACTGGTGCGGAAACTCGGAGGGCCCGGAATAGGCTAGCTGATATACTGTTGCAAGTTAGCAAGCTTAGGGCTGGACCTTCATATACAGTCATTGGGCCGGACCCAGTAAGACAGATAGAAATGGAGACAGACAGGCAGAGTATAGTGAGATAAAATAACCTGCATTTTCATCAGGATATTTTACGTTTTTTTATTTGTCAGGTTTATGCATTTTTACTAAGTTGACAATAGAAGTTACAGGCCTACTGCTACATTGGCCTAGGCTGTCTCTCATTTCTTTAGCTGCCAATGGTTCACGGTGAATCAATAATCAATGTCTATAGCAGAGGCCGGTGCTCTCGCATTGGTGGCATTTTAACTTCATTTTTATCATTTTAATTCCGATTTGTATTATTAACCAAGTGAAAATGATTTTGAGAAACAAAAAGCATAGAAATAGCACACATAGAACAGATCTACCGCTTCATAGACTTGCTTGCAATGAGAATGACAGATATATAACTCACATTTCTATGTGGATTTGGTCGGGTCGCCCAAAAAGTTATATTGCAGTTTTAAGATTTGCCGCTTTAGGTTTGCAGAACTTATTTTCATTCAGTTGGTCTTATCTGTCAATGTTGAAAGCTTTAACAGGACACAAATAGGTTAGAGAGAGACATGTTTGACACTTGGATGCACTTCAGGACCTGAAGTTACGAGCACTGCCCTAAATCAGGTTGACAACTCTAAACTCCAGAAAGGTCCTGGAGCCAAAGCAACAGCTAATAGAAACTTGTGCTGACATCTAAATCCCTTGCTTAAAAAATCCTTGATCTTGTTTAGCCAAAGTAGTAGACTACTTCATTGGTCCTATGATTTCCATGATCATATTCTAGAGTGCGTTGTTTCCTTGCCATGGTGGAAAATGTCAGGTCTCAGGGTCAATTACAGAATGTCTGAGATTTTATTGTTCCCAAGGTGAGACATGAGGATCTTTGCCAAAGTTTCTGGTACAAATGGCATTTCAATGTGGATTTTTGCTTTGACCCTGTTACTAAAGCCCCACAGACCTGCTTCTGGAAGTTCAAACAACTATATCCACACTCAAAGTTGCAAGTATAGTTTCTCAAATTGGTTCATAAACACGACAGTATATATCACATTAATTTCTTACCTCATTAGCCTAGTTTTAGGGTAAGCTACCAACAGAACATTGGTAGAACAGAACATTACAGTCAGATATCAAGAAATATTTCAGATTTCCATACAGGCACACAGCAAAAAGAGCAGTGCTGAACCTTGATGCAGCCTCAAAAGAACTCAGAACGTTAACACTTTTTTACACTGCACTAGGGAAGGGTAAAAGAGTCACTACGCCTATCTGGGACATGCTAATTAGTGTTGTTTCTTGGATGTCCAATATAACGACAGGTCATCAAACACTAAATCTGCCTGCCAAGTGAAAGTCTTCATTTGAAGTTTGAATTTGACGTTGAAATATGCTGTTAAACTATAACAAGTGGCCTTCCCATCAAGTCCAGGATTTCCCTTCAATGAGCTAGAGACTAATAAATCTTACTGCATTCATTTCTTATATGGAGTGAGGAAAGCCGATCTAGACACTGCACACTTTTTTCACCTAGTTTGTTGCAAAATTAAAACATTCATGCTGAGACAGAAGTTCCTCGTTTTCTGATACCCTAGAGCAGGGCTGCCCAACCCTCTTCCTGGAGATCTACTGTCCTTTAGGTTTTCAGTCCAACACTAATTTAGCGTATCTGATTCAGCTAGTTAAGGTCTTGTTGAGCAGCTAATAAGTAGAATCAGGTGTGTTAAATTAGGGTTGGACTGAAAACCCACAGGACAGTAGATCTCCAGTAAGAGGGTTGGGCAGCCCTGCTCTAGATGAACAGTTATAATTATTGGTAGCTTGGTTTCAATCTGTCTCTCAATTAGCAACTGATTTAGATTTTTATATCTGATTTGTCTATCTGAAGTGCCAATCAAGCTTTGACTAACTTTTGAGGGCAAGTGAAAACTATCCGCCACTGCATCCCCTTGAAGTCCAGGGTTGAGCAACACTCCTTTATGAGTTCATGACTTAGGAGGACTTCTATGATCAGAATGGAAATGCTATTTTCAGAGTAAGCCAAGGAATTTAATATTTGTTGTAGTCGATGTCCCAGGTCAGAATTGGTCTGATAGACGCTAACATGATTTTACAGGTCTTGCACAAAACACTATTTCAGTAAAACGAATGGAGAATTCTTGTAAAACATAAATGACACAAGACAAACACAGCACAGTCCAATTTCCCCATAATGATTTACATGTACATTTTGATTTAGTGATAGTTTTCCAGAAAAGTACTATTTTCCTTTTTAAAACATAAATGTCAGAACCAACAAAAAAAGAGTAGAGACATTCAGTAGCAACATGTGAGAGGCGCCAAATGATTTATTGTCTGCCTATAGTTGCTCTTGGCCTGGGCCTTGTTATAGAAATCGGAGTCTGAGATGTTTCAGGCAGCGAATATTGAAAGCGGCATTTTGTATGCTCGCAATTGGCCTCTAATTTTCCTGCTTATAGCTCCCTGAAGAGAAATATATTTTGACCCGTCTGACTTGACGCAACAAAACAGATAGCCCTACTGCTGTGTACACATGAAAAACATGTCTGCAAACATGCAAATCAACACACTATTTCTTACTAATTTATAAACTAAAACATAATAAATTATGATAACACCCAAACTGTACACAAAGTGTATTTTGTAGATTGATAAACCAACATTTGAGCATACATTTTCCATAAAAAGTTTCAACCTGGCAACAACACTGTTCAAAAAGCACTTAAGATCCAAAGAATACAACGGAAGATGGCCATCAATGAATATGGTGATTCGATCAGTTTAGCAGAACCAAAGACACCCAAAAGGTGAGACACTGCCACTAAAGAGCCATAGAGGGAGTATTACAGTACATGTCGCTCATTCACACAATACTCCCATGCACATTTCTATGATGTATGATGATCTGCAGTTCTCAGTCCAAACATAAAGGGCGAGGGCAGATGGTGGATTGAAAAACAGTGAAATAACTTTATGGACGCAAACGAGCTCTGGAGACCTGTTCATGACACTGCACAGATATCGTATTTTTCCATCTCAAAAGGCACAGGAGAAACATAATTGCATTTGTTTTGGCCGGAGTGCTTAGGAGCAGCCAGACTGGAGTACTTCAGTGAGTTAAGGCCCTCTGGCGCAGTTAAAGTGCACATGTGCATGCACACACACACACATGCACACGCACCGAGAGAACACATATGCAAATACTGTAACGCACACAGAAACGGAACAACCTGAATAGAAAACACAATGCCAACAAACACTCACACATATATAAATGTATGCGAAGTATAGGTTCCAGAAAACTGCATACTTGATCCTTTTTTGGCCTTTCCTGTACAATAAATGTAATTCTGGGGGTTTTCTGTCCATGTTTTCAGACACGATGGACTATGCATCAACTAGATGTGACAGGTAAGAGTATGTTCGTTTATGGAGCCCTTCTAAACTGTGTACCTTTCTTTATAGCGAGTATAAGTGTTCTAGCTGCATAAGAATGCAGACATATTATTATTATTATTATTATTATTATATTCCCTTAACAGTCCAGCATAAAGATGTAGTATTATTCATAAACATGTAATAATGCAACATTTCGTTGTGGCACACCCACATTGGGGTGAGCAAATAATGGCAGTCTAGACAGATGCATTTCTGTTAATACATGCTGTTGTCTGTTAGTAGGAAGTCTCCCTGTTGTGAATGATGATTTCATCTTGGGGAGTGTACATTAATGATACGGTCTAGGCTCAAAATCTCTCCTTTATGTCGTTCGCAGTGAGGGGAAGAGTGAGAGAGGCCAGAGGAGGGAGGAGGCAGAGTGGAGAGAGATCCACGCTGCCATGGCTCTGACTAACTTGGCCCAGGGGCAGTGCGGCACCACAGGGACTACCACCACCAGCTGCATCATCCAGAAGTCCTCCCACATCTCAGAGATAAAGACTGTCAAAGTGGCCCTGCCAAACAATGTCTAGACCACTCCAGGGTGAAGTTTCTCTTGATCTAGGTACAGATCTAGGATCCGCTTCCCCTCTGACAATCATAACCTTAACAATTTGTGGGGAAAACGCAAAACAGCTTCTTTAGAATGCTGCTGGCTATGGATTATTCCTCCAGAAACCAGAAGCCTACAAGAAAACCTATATTTAACATGGTGAAAATAAGTCCTTTCCATTAACCACGTTATGCCTTACAGTATTCTTCTGTGTCAGTATTTCTATCGGCTGGTAGATGGAGCCATTTATTGGGTCAATGTGTGTATTTTTCTATTGTAACCATGAGATATTTGTTTGATTACATGAGAACTGTATTTTTCACTATATACTGTATATATAACCATTTTCTATTTTTTCTCAATGACTTAATTTATATTAACTTTAGGAGACTGGATTTGTATCCCAGGCAAAACTATTAGCACAACATAGCGGTGGAAATACTTTGAATGAACTGCAGCTATTTGAATAAATACTTAACTCTTGTTAATCTTATCCTACTAAACCTCACAAAAAATGATGAAACATGCATTTTGTCCTTTGCTCAGAAACCACTTGTGTCTTGGTCTTATAGAATGAGTTTTAAGGCTGCACAACCATATAACATCTGCTAGTTAAATTGGTTAAAATCACTGTATTGGCTGGATGAAGGACATGGGAAGCCTTTGACATCTGACAGAGTGGATTTATCGTGTTCCATTTGGGAAAATTCTCCTGACACTGAACATACGCACATAATCATACATTGGGCTATGAGAGAATTCCCTAAAACATAGCTTAGTAGTATTTTCCAATGGTCCCTTACTCCTGCTTTGGTGACATCTTGAGAAGTGTGTTCTCAGTCTTGCATGTTGAGGTAGGCTTGTGGGCATATAGCAGTAGAAGTTTGAATGGAAAGGCTGCATTCTCATAGAGATATAGATACTGTAGATCGATAGAGTTTGGTTAAGTATAGCTAACAAGGAAATTAAAGACTGTTCAACAAAGAAGGACCTTTGGGCTGTATTAAAGATATGACTGCCATAAGAAAACAAATATTAAAGGAATACCGGTATGCATAATCCCCGCAACAAACATTGAGCTCAAAAAAATTCTACCCAATTGCAGTAAACAAATGGTTCTCTTACGATACTCAAATCCAGAACATTCCTCTTCTTCAGATTGTCTTTTATTTCAGCTTGAAATAATACAAATGTCCAGGTTATGACAGAGCGCAACACCACTTAGTGTCATTTGAATGTTAAGGCGTAGCTATTCATAAGGTGATTTGTGGATGGCAAACATGCCCACATAAAAAGGTCAGACAAAAATAGAAAACAACAATGAACAGCATATGATAATTATTGCAAAAATAAAATAAAACAATCTGGGGGGAAATAGAAGACATGCAGATACTATACACTGAGTGTACAAAACATTGCCCTCAGAACAGCCTAAATTAGTCGGGGGATGGACTCTACAAGGTGTCGAAAGCCTTCCACAGGGATGCTGGCCCATGTTGACTCCAATGTTTCCCACAGTTGTGTTCAAGTTGGCTGGATGTCCTTTGGGTGGTGGACCATTCTTAATATACACGGGAAACTGTTGTGTGTGAAAAACACAGCAGCGTTGCAGTTCTTGATACAAACCGGTGCACCTGGCACCTCCTACCATACACCGTTAAAAGGCACTTAAAACGTTTGTCTTGCCCATTCACGCTCTGAATTGCACACATACACAATCCATGTCTCAAGGCTTAAAAATAATTATTTAACCGGTGACCTCCCCTTCATCTACACTGATTGAAGTGGATTTAACAAGTGACATCAATAAGGGATCATAGCTTTCACCTGGCCAGTTTGTCATGAAAAGAGTTGTTTTAATGTTTTGTACACTCAGTGTAAATCTTGCTACAGATATAATGCTCCAAGACTCAATCATGGGCGCAACTGTCTTGACAATGAGTTTGTGCATGGACATGTGACATGACTCAATGTGTAATATATTATGGAGTGGACCATTTAACCAGCCAGGAGACAACGGAATACAATTCTTACAGAAAGTATTCATACCCCTTGACTTATTCCACATTTTTGTCATAAATGCTGTAGGTGGGTGTAGTGGTGGAATCAAGCGCAGGACACCGAAGTATAGTCCAAAAGACTTTAGTGGAATATCCAACAAGGAAAACAGAACAAACTTGCCCGAAGGCGAAACTACGCACGTAGGCGACAAACAAAAGGCGCACTACACAGGTGCGTAAAACGCTCCAACACAGTGGAGTAAAGCTCAACCGAGCGAATAAGGAAATCGACAAGCAAACATACGACAGGAACAATCACACACAAACACAGACACACCCAACGAGACTTAAATAGAACACTAATGAGGACTAACTAGACACAGGTGTACAACATCAAGACCAAACCAAAAGAACATGAAACATAGATCGGTGGCAGCTAGTACTCCGGGGACGACGACCGCCGATGCCTGCCCGAACCAGGAGGAGGAGCAGCCTCGGCCGAAACCGTGACAGTACCCCCCCCTTGACGCGCGGCTCCAGCCGTGCGCCGACCCCGGCCTCGGGGACGACCAGGAGGACGCGGAGCAGGGCGCGCGGGATGGTCCCGGTGGAACTCCGACAGGAGAGATGGGTCTAGGATGTCCCTCCGCGGCACCCAGCACCGCTCCTCCGGGCCGTACCCCTCCCACTCCACGAGATACTGGAGACCCCCCATCCGGCGTCTGGAGTCCAAGATGGACCGAACGGTGTACGCCGGAGCCCCCTCGATGTCCAATGGGGGCGGAGGAGTCTCTCCTATCTCATTGTCCTGGAGTGGACCAGCTACCACCGGCCTGAGAAGAGACACATGGAACGAGGGGTTAATATTCTTATATTCAACAGGTAGATGTAACCTATAACACACCTCGTTCAATCTTCTCAGGACTTTAAAGGGCCCCACAAACCGCCGACCCAGCTTCCGGCAGGGCAGGCGGAGGGGCAGGTTTCTGGTAGAGAGCCAGACTCGATCTCCGGGTGCATACAACGGCCCCTCACTGCGGTGGAGATCGGCGCTCGCCTTGTGACGAAGGACGGCCCGCTGCAGGTGGACGTGGGCAGCGTTCCACGTCTCTTCCGAGCGCCTCATCCAATCATCCACCGCAGGGGCCTCGATCTGGCTCTGCTGCCATGGTGCCAGAACCGGCTGGTAACCCAATACACATTGGAAAGGGGTTAGGTTAGTAGAGGAGTGGCGGAGAGAGTTCTGGGCCATCTCGGCCCAGGGAATGTAACGCGCCCACTCCTCAGGCCGGTCCTGGCAATACGACCTCAGAAACCTACCCACATCCTGGTTAACACGTTCTACCTGCCCGTTACTCTCCGGGTGGTACCCCGAGGTAAGGCTAACCGAGACCCCCAAATGCTCCATAAACGCTCTCCACACACGGGAGGTAAACTGAGGGCCTCGATCAGACACTATATCCTCGGGGACCCCGTAATGCCGGAAGACGTGGGTAAATAGGGCCTCAGCGGTCTGTAGGGCAGTAGGAAGACCCGACATAGGGAGAAGACGACAGGCCTTAGAGAACCGGTCCACAACGACCAGGATGGTGGTATTCCCCTGAGAGAGGGGAAGGTCTGTTACAAAATCCACCGAGAGGGGGGACCATGGTCGTTGTGGAACGGGTAGGGGCTGTAACTTACCCCTGGGCAGATGTCGGGGCGCCTTACACTGGGCGCACACCGAGCAGGAGGAGACATAAACCCTCACATCCCTAGCCAAAGTAGGCCACCAGTATTTAGTGCTAAGGCAATGCACTGTCCGGCCAATACCCGGATGTCCAGAGGAGGGTGACGTGTGAGCCCTGTAGAGGAGTCGATCCCGAATCTCGAGCGGAACGTACCTCCGACCCTCAGGACATTGTGGAGGGCTGGGATCGGTACGCAACGCTCGCTCGATCTCGGCATCGACCTCCCACACCACCGGTGCCACAAGGCAAGACTCCGGTAGTATGGGAGTAGGCTCAACGGACCTCTCCTCCGTGTCATACCGCCGGGACAGTGCATCTGCCTTACCATTCTGGGACCCAGGGATGTACGTGATTTTAAATACGAACCTGGTGAGAAACATACTCCATCGAGCCTGGCGAGGGTTCAGTCTCCTCGCTGCCCGGATGTACTCCAGGTTCCGATGGTCAGTCAAAATGAGGAAAGGGTGTTGAGCCCCCTCAAGCCAATGCCTCCACACCTTAAGGGCTTGAACTACAGCTAACAGCTCCCTGTCCCCAACGTCATAGTTACGCTCCGCCGGGCTGAGCTTTTTGGAGTAAAAAGCACAGGGGCGGAGTTTAGGTGGCGAGCCGGACCGTTGAGAGAGAACGGCCCCTATACCAGCCTCAGACGCGTCCACCTCAACCTGAAATGGAATTGTGGGATCCGGATGCGCCAGCACCGGAGCCGACGTAAACAGGTCCTTCAGTCTCCCAAAGGCCCTGTCCGTATCAGCTGACCACTGCAGGCGCACCGGACCCCCCTTCAGAAGGGACGTGATGGGAGCTGCCACCTGTCCAAAACCCCGGATAAACCTCCGGTAGTAATTCGCAAAGCCCAAGAACTGCTGCACCTCTTTTACAGTGGTTGGAGTTTGCCAATTACGCACAGCGGACACACGATCCACCTCCATTCTCACCCTTGACGCGGCCAACCGATAACCCAAAAAGGAGACCGACTCCTGGAAAAACAGACATTTCTCTGCCTTGACATATAGGTCGTGCTCCAACAGCCTCCTCAATACACGTCGCACCAGGGTTATATGCTCGGCTCGGGTAGACGAGTACACCAGAATATCATCAATGTACACGACCACCCCTTGTCCCTGCATATCCCGGAAAATGTCATCTACGAAGGATTGGAAGACTGATGGAGCATTCATCAACCCATATGGCATGACAAGATACTCGAAATGACCTGACGTGGTACTAAACGCCGTTTTCCATTCATCGCCCTCCCTAATGCGCACCAAGTTATACGCGCTCCTGAGATCCAAATTTGTGAAAAACCGCGCCCCATGCAATGACTCCGTCATGGTCGCAATCAGAGGGAGTGGATAACTGTATTTCACAGTAATCTGATTGAGACCACGGTAATCAATGCACGGGCGCAACCCTCCATCTTTCTTTTTCACAAAAAAGAAACTCGAAGAGGCGGGGGAAATGGAAGGCCGAATGTATCCCTGTCTCAAAGATTCGGCTATGTAAGTCTCCATAGCTTTCCTCTCCTCTTGAGACAAAGGATACACATGGCTCCGTGGGAGCGCTGCTCCTGCCTGGAGATCAATCGCACAATCCCCCTGTCTATGGGGAGGCAACTGCGTCGCCCTAGTTTTGCTAAACACAAGAGCTAAATCCCCATATTCAGGCGGAATGTGCAGTGCGGGCACTTGGTTTGGACTTTCCACCGAAGTCGCCCCCACGGAAACACCCAGACATCGCCCCTCACACTGAGCAGACCACCCATCGAGAGCCCTCTGTTGCCACGAAATAGCAGGGTTATGGGTGCTTAACCAGGGAATCCCCAGCACCACTGGGTACGCAGGAGAGTCGATCAGATACAGCTGTATAGTCTCTTCATGACCCCCCTGCGCACACATCCTAAGTGGCGCTGTGACCTCCCTGATCAACCCCGACCCCAACGGGCGGCTATCTAAGGCATGTACGGGAAAAGGTTTGTCAACAGGTAGGAGAGGGATCCCTAACTCTAAACAAAACTTTCGATCAACAAAATTCCCAGCTGCGCCTGAATCTACTAGCGCCTTATGCTGGGAATGAGGTGCAACCTGTGGAAAACCAACAGGTATACAAAAGTGCGCAACAGAAAGCTCTGGGTAAGCGGGGCGTCTACTCACCTGGGAGGCCCCCCCAGTGCGTGGCCTGTTGTCCTCTCCCTCGGAGAACCCTCCCCAGCACCTGGCCGCAGTGTGCCCTCCACGACCGCACTTGGTGCAGGAGACAGGCCCCCTCGGGCTCTTCCTCCTCCGCTCTCTAGCACCAGCGCCCCCGAGCTCCATGGGGCACGGCTCGGAGGCGCTGGAGGGTGAAATGGACGGACCCCCCTCGGAACGTCCGCGGGTAGCTAGCAGGTTATCCAGCCTGATGGACATGTCGACCAACTGGTCGAACGAGAGGCTGGTGTCCCTACAGGCCAGCTCCCTACGGACGTCCTCGCGTAGACTACATCTGTAGTGATCGATGAGAGCCCGCTCATTCCACCCTGCATCCGCCGCTAGAGTACGGAATTCTAAGGCGAACTCCTGGGCACTCCTCCGCCGCTTTCCCCTCCGGGGGATGGTCAAACACCGCCCTGAAGCGGCGGGAGAACTCGTCGTAGGTGATGGTGTTCGCGTCGATCCTCCTCCACTCTGCGTTGGCCCATTCCAACGCCTTCCCGGAAAGGCAGGAGATCAGGGCGGACACGCTCTCATGTCCCGAGGGCGCCGGGTGCACGGTGGCCAGGTAAAGCTCCACCTGGAGAAGGAATCCCTGACACCCGGCCGCGGTCCCATCGTAGGCCCTCGGGAGCGAGAGTCGAACTCCTCTGGGTTCCGGAGCGGGAATGGGCTGACTTCCCGATGGGGCTGGCAGAGAGGATGGCGGTGTAGGAGTCCCCCAGCCTCGGATGGTGGTGATCACCTCCTGCAGTGCGGACCCCATCTGCAGGATCTGGTCACTCTGTTCACGGACCCTGTCCTCCAGCGTCGCCTGGGCTGCTGCGGCTCCTGCTGATTCCATTCTTATGGTGTGTGATTCTGTCATAAATGCTGTAGGTGGGTGTAGTGGTGGAATCAAGCGCAGGACACCGAAGTATAGTCCAAAAGACTTTAGTGGAATATCCAACAAGGAAAACAGAACAAACTTGCCCGAAGGCGAAACTACGCACGTAGGCGACAAACAAAAGGCGCACTACACAGGTGCGTAAAACGCTCCAACACAGTGGAGTAAAGCTCAACCGAGCGAATAAGGAAATCGACAAGCAAACATACGACAGGAACAATCACACACAAACACAGACACACCCAACGAGACTTAAATAGAACACTAATGAGTACTAACTAGACACAGGTGTACAACATCAAGACCAAACCAAACGAACATGAAACATAGATCGGTGGCAGCTAGTACTCCGGGGACGACGACCGCCGATGCCTGCCCGAACCAGGAGGAGGAGCAGCCTCGGCCGAAACCGTGACAATTTTGTTGTGTTAGTCTGAATCCAAAATTCATAATTTTTAATCGTACCCTATAATGACAAACTGAAAACATGTTTTGGGGATTTTTTTCAAATTGATTGAAAACGAAATACAGAAACATCTCATTTACATAAGTATTCACACCCCTGAGTCAATACAGTTTAGAATCACCGTTGGTCGCTATTACAGCAGTGAGTCTTTCTGGGTAAGTCTAAGAGCTTTGAACACCTGGATTGTACAATATTTGCACATTATTCTTTTTAAAATTCTTCAAGCTCTGTCAAGTTGGTTGTTGATCATTGCTAGACAGCCATTTTCAAGTCTTACGATTGATTTTCAAGCTGATTTAACTCAAAACTGTAACTAAGCCACTCAGGAACAGTCAATGTCGTAAGCAACTCCAGTGAATATTTGGCCTTGTGGTTTAGGTTATTGTCCTGTTGAAAGGTGAATTTGTCTCCCAGTGTTGGGTTAGGGTTAGTTGGAAAGCAGACGATAAGGTTTTCCTCTAGGATTTTGCCTGTACTTAACTATATTCCTTTTCTTTTTATCCTAAAAAACTCCCTAGTCCTTGCCCATGACAAGCATACCCATAACATGATGAAGCCACCACCATGCTTGAAAATATGAAGAGTGGTACTCAGTGATGTGTTGTGTTGGATTTGCCCCAATCATAATGCTTTGTATTCAGGACAATAGGTTCATTTCTTGCCACATTTTTCTGTTCACTCTATCATTTAGGTTAGTATTGTGGAGTAACTACAATGTTGTTTATCCATCCTCAGTTTTCTCCTATCACAGCCATTAAACTAACTGTTTTAAAGTCACCATTGGCCTCATGGGTGAAGTCTCTGAGCGGTTTCCTTTCTCTCTGGCAACAGAGTTAGGAAGGACGCCTGTATCTTTGTAGTGACTGGGTGTATTGATAGACCATCCAAAGTGTAATTAATAACTTCTCTATGCTGAAATGGATATTCAATGTCAGCTTTAAAAAAAAATTACCCATCTACCAATAGGTGCCCTTCTTTGCAAGGCATTGGAAAATCTTCCTGGTCTTTGTGGTTGAATCTGTTTGGAATTCACTGCTCGACTGAGGGAACTTACAGATAAATGTATGTGTGGGGTACAGAGGTGAGGTAGTCATTCAAAAATCATGTTAACCACTATTATTGTACGCAGAGTGAGTCCATGCAACTTATGCGACTTGTTAAGCACATTTTTACTCCTGAACTTATTTAGGCTTGCCATAACAAAGGGGTTGATTACTTATTGACTCAAGACATTTCAGTTTTTCATTCATTTGTAAAAAAATTGAAAAACATAATTCCACTTTGATATTACAGGGTATTGTATGTAGGCCAGTGACACAATCTCAATTTAATCCATTTTAAATTCAGGCTGTAAAACAACAACATTTGTAAAACGGCAAGGGGTGTGAATACTTTCTGAAGGCACTGTACATAGACATCTCTGTTGTTCAGGCAAGAGAGAAACCTGTTGGACTGATCCATGCAGTTCACCCCCTTAAAGGATCCACTGAACATTTTTAATAATGCTTCAACTGATGACCTCTACTTAAAGGGGAAGTGGTAAAAAAACGTGATTTTCTGTTGAAAAAGAATAATATATTTCCATACTATAAGGTCGAAATAACACTGAAATTGTGAAAATCATAATAATGGCTTTTTTGTGTAAGAAAAAACTGAATTTCAGCCTTTTGGCCCACATCATGACATCACAATGTGATCTGATTATAATAGACCAATTAATGTTCATCTGGGTAAGGGGGTGGGCTCTAGACTATCCTCTCAGCCAATTAGTGCTGTGTATGTAAATATCTCCACATTTGTTTCCTAACGCCAACACAATCAGACTGAGCATTTCAAGGGCCAAAGGAGGCTTAGGGAAATAAATGTAAAAAAATGTTTTGGAGTTATTTTCATTAAATAAACATAGTGATGTGTTACACATAGTGATTAAAAAACTAAATTACAAAGACTGCATGGGGGCTTTCATAAAAAGGCTTGCTTGCTTGAACAGCCAGTTAGGTCAGAATGAAACAAAGCTTTGGTGAATAAAACAACTTTATTGCAACAGCTTTAATAATAAGCATTATTTTGTAACTTTTTTTCTCTCAATTTGAGCCAGTGACAGCTATGAACATGCACAGCAACATCTTTATATGAAAGCTGCAGCTACTTAGACTGTGCTTGCCAAGATGTATTGCATTGCATGTTCCCACATAAGGAAATAAACAGTGTAAGAAAATATTATATAAATATTTAGCAGCTTGGAATAGAAAAATGACCAAATAAATAAAATTGAAGGGGATACAAATATACTGAACAAAAATATAAACGCAACATACAACAATTTCAACGATTTACAGTTCATATATGGAAATCCGTCAATTGAAATAAATTAATTAGGCCCGAATCTATAGAGTTCACATGACTGGGCAGGGGCACAGCCATGGTTGGGCCTGGGATGGCATAGGCCGACCCACTGGGGAGCCAGGCCCAGCCAATCAGAATGAGCTTTATTACAGACAGAAATACTTCTCAGTTTCAACAGCTGTCCGGGTGGCTGGTCTCAGACGGTCCCACAGGTGAAGAAGCCAGATGTGGAGGTCCTGGGCTGGCGTGGTTACACATGGTCTGCGATTGTGAGGCCTTGTTGGACTTACTGCCAAATTCTCTTATGGTAGAGAAATTAACATTCAATTCTCTGGCAACAGCTCTGGTGGACATTCCTGCAGTCAGCATGCCAATTGCATGCTCCCTCAAAACTTGAGACATCTGTGGCATTGTGTTGTGTGACAAAACTGCACATTTTAGAGTGGCCTTTTATTGTCCTCACCACAAGGTGCACCTGTGTACTGATCATGCTGTTTAATCAGCTTCTTGATATGCCACACCTGTCAGGTGGATGGATTATCTTGGCAAAGGAGAAATACTCAGTAAAAGGGATGTAAACAAATTTGTGCACATGTTTCACCTCATGAAACATGGGACAACACTTTACATGTTGTGTTTATATTTTTTGTCAGTATAATCATTTTGTTGTCAACAGGTGGGATACATTGGTAACACCAACTGAGGAGCACACATCTGGATGTATAATAGTCTATGACATGACGTGTTTTCTTTGGGAGCACAGTGTGCGGTTATGAATGCCTATGTCAGCTGTTAAGAAGTTTTTATGGAGGGCCATAGGTCTACGTAAACTACCCAAGACAAAATGAAAGCATGTGGAAGTTCTGAACCCCACCCCACAATGCAGGACTCTCCTTCCCATCTCCCTTCATCTTGGTGATCTTATGGTAACCATAGTTAAGGCATGCAGATCTACTTGTCATGTCGAGCACTTGACATAGAGTTGAAGTCTGAAGTTTACATACACCTTAGCCAAATACATTTAAACTCAATTCCTGACATTTAATCCTAGTAAAAAATCCCTGTCTTAGGTCAGTTAGGATCACCACTTTCTTTTAAGAATGTGAAATGTCAGAATAATACTGGAGAGAATTATTTATTTCAGCTTTTATTTCCCACATCACATTCCCAGTGGGTCAGAAGTTTACATACACTCAATTAATATTTGGTAGCATTGCCTTTAAATTGTTTAACTTAGGTCAAACGTTTCGGGTAGCCTTCCACAAGCTTCCCACAATAAGTTGGGTGAATTTTGACCCATTCCTCCTGACAGAGCTGGTGTAACTGAGTCAGGTTTGTAGGCCTCCTTGCTCGCACACGCCTTTTCAGTTCTGCCCACAAATGTTCTATAGGATTGAGGTCAGGGTTTTGTGATGGCCACTCCAATACCTTGACTTTGTTGTCCTTAAGACATTTTGCCACAACTTTGGAAGTATGCTTGGGGTCATTGTCCATTTGGAATCCAAGATGGCGTAGCAGTGTGGTCGTGTATTGTGTTGTGTCCTCGTGTAAATAGCCTGTTTTTTTCTTTTTTTCGTATATATTTCTCTCTCTCACTTCCCATCCTTTACCAAATGTTTACCAAAAAAGACCAGTTCTTAAAGCCTTTAGCCGTATCCTTATTCTATTCATCCTCTGTTCCTCTGGTGATGTAGAGGTTAACACAGGCCCTGTAGCCCCCAGTATCCCTCCTACTCCCCAGGTGCTATCATTTGTTGACTTCTGTAACTGTAAAAGCCTTGGATTCTTGCATGTCAACATCAGAAGCCTCCTCCCCAAATTTGAGCTATTCACTGCGTTAGCACACTCTGCCAAACCTGATGTTCTAGCAGTTTCTGAATTCTGGCTTAGGAAGGCCACCAAAAATTCAGAAATGTCCATCCCGAATTACAACATTTTCCGTCTAGATAGAACTGCAAAAGGGGGCGGAGTTGCAATCTACTGTAGAGATAGCCTGCAGAGCTCTATCATACTATCCAGGTCTGTGCCCAAACAGTTTGAGCTTTTACTTCTAAAAATCCACCTTTCCAGAAATAAGTCTCTCACTGTTGCCGCTTGCTGCAACCCCCCCCCCATCTATCCTCAGAGTTCGTACTGCTTGGTGACCTAAACTGGGATATGCTTAACACCCCGGCCGTTCTACAATCTAAACTAGATGCCCTCAATCACACACAAATTATCAAGGAACCTACCAGGTACAATCCTAAATACGTAAACATGGGCACCCTCATAGATATCATCCTGACTAATTTACCCTCTAAATACACCTCCGCTGTCTTCTACCAGGATCTCAGCGATCATTGCCTCATTGCCTGCGTTCGTAATGGGTCCGCGGTCAAATGAACCCCCCTCATCACCTCACACAGTTTTTTCCTCTCCATCTTAAATAAGCATGCCCCATTCAGAAAATTCAGAACTAAGAACAGATATAGCCCCTGGTTCACACCAGACTTGACTGTCCTTGACCAGCACAAAAACATCCTGTGGCGTACTGCTCTTTGGTCTTGGCCATGGTGGAGAGTTTGGAATCTGATTGATTGATTGCTTCTGTGGACAGGTGTCATTTATACAGGTAACAAGCAGAGATTAGGAGCACTCCCTTTAAGAGTGTGCTCCTAATCTCAGCACGTTACCTGTATAAAAGACACCTGGGAGCCAGAAATCTTTCTGATTGAGAGGGGGTCAAATACTTATTTCCCTCATTAAAATGCAAATCAATTTATAACATTTTTGACATGCGTTTTTCTGGATTTTGTTGTTGTTATTCTGTCTCTCACTGTTCAAATAAACCTACCATTAAAATTATAGACTGATCATTTCTTTGTCAGTGGGCAAACGTACAAAATCATCAGGGGATCAAATACTTTTTTCCCCTCACTGTATATAGATTTTCTATTGTGTTACTGACTGTACGTTTTGTTTATTCCATATGTAACTCTGTGTTTGTTGTTTTTAAATCGCACTGCTTTGCTTTATCTTGGCCAGGTCGCAGTTGTAAATGAGAACTTGTTCTCAACTGGCTTACCTGGTTAAATAAAGGTGAAATAAAAAATTAATAAATAAAAATACCCATTTGCGACCAAGCGTTAACTTCCTGACTGATGTCTTGAGATGTTGCTTCAATATATCCACATAATTTTCCTTCCTCATGATGCCATCTATTTTGTGAAGTGCACCAGTCCCTCTTGCAGCAAAGCACCCCCACAGCATGATGCTGCCACCCCCGTGCTTCACGGTTGGGATGGTGTTCTTCGGCTTGCAAGCACCACCTTTTTCCTATTTTTCCTATTTATAGATACTTTTGTACCGGTTTCCTTCATCATCTCCACAAGGTCCTTTGCTGTTGTTCTGGGATTGATTTGCACTTTTCGCACCAAAGTACGTTCATCTCTAGGAGACAGGACGAGTCTCCTTCCTGAGCGGTATGACGGCTGCGTGGTCCCATGGTGTTTATACTTGCGTACTATTGTTTGTACAGATGAATGTGGTATCTTCAGGCGTTTGGAAATTGCTCCCAAGGGTGAACCAGACTTGTGGAGGTCTACCATTTTTTTCAAGCAAAGAGGCCCTGAGTTTGAAGGTAGGCCTTGAAATACATCCACAGGTACACCTCCAATTGACTCAAATAATGTCAATTAGCCTATCAGAAGCTTCTAAAGCCATGACATCATTTCTGGAATTTTCCAAGCTGTTTAATGGCACAGTCAACTTAGTGTATGTAAACTTCTGACCCACTGGAATTGTGATATAGTGAATTATAAGTGAAATAATCTGTCTGTAAACAATTGTTGGAAAAATTACTTGTGTCATGCACAAAGTAGATGTCCTAACCGACTTGCCAAAACTATAATTTGTTAACAAGAAATTGTGGTTGAAAAACGAATTTTAATGACTCCAACCGAAGTGTACTTAAACTTCCGACATCAACTGTAAATAGCAAAGCTATTTTTGGTATAACTTGGTAGGTATTTGACATGATGCAGTGATTATATTTTAACTTGATGTATGTAACATACTGTATTGCATAAACATGTAGAAAACATTCAATATTATATTGTAGAGAGGAAATTCAACATTTCACCATGTGTTCAACAAGACGTACATGTGAGTTGGTGTGGTTAACAACCCATGATAGTTAAAACCCTGTACTTCCTTACCATTATCTTTTATACGTGATTAATACCAACCATACTTTGAACATGCCATAATGCACTGTGATAACTGACTAATGGTACAGGAAGTGTGTAAGTCCTTTTGACCAAGACCGACAGTATTATCCTCTTGATATCCTCAGTTTCTGGTTTCCAGTATGCCGTTTGGGTTTTGGGTCAGTTCTGGTTTATGGAATGGAGCAGTATCCTCCACAGCCCCCCAGCCTGCGCTGCTGCTGGTCCCCCATTTGGACGCCCCGAGGCTGGGTGTCACTTTCCCAAAGCCCTGGGGTCTGGAGGATCTTCTCCACCAGCTCCTCGAAGGCACACTGGACACCGTCCCGCGTTTTAGCACTGGCCTCTGCCAGGGTGGGAGGGCACATTAGTATGGTATTAATGTAAGGGGATGCACCAACGCAAACTCACTAAACAATTTCTGGTTTGTTTCAAATAAATGGGAGCAAAAATGCATTATTTCATTTTTTTCTTCATTTTTGAGAAATATTTATGAACGCACATCACCGAGATTTTGACGCAACAAGATCTGTGCATGACAAGCATAATGACATCGGACTGGGATGGATTTTATTCTCCCAGAGTGATGTCTAAAGGTATATTTTTTTAGTCTGTTGATTTTCTGAGAATGATGATCTTGATATGGGTAATTTAGATTGAGTTGTGTAGACAAAAATGCAGGCCAACGTAACACATTCAGCGTTCAGAAAATATGTGTAGCCTACATGGCACATCTAAGAAAGGCCTCTTTTCCATGAACCTTTTTCCAAAACCCTTAATTTAGTCATTCTTCAGAAATGTTATAACCTAATTCCAAAAAAGGAGGTGACCAGAGCTAGGAAATATAAATGTATGTAGACATGGGTTTGATAGTTGACCACAGATTTGCGATCGTAATGCAATTCTCCTGGAAGGGCTGCATCCTTTAGTGGGGTTCTGACAGTGGAGATTACAAAAGTCAAAGTAGAGTAACAGGGTGGCATCTGTGCAAAAATTAATGAGTCTGCACACTGATGTATGCCCGTCTGCAGAAAGTCTTACTGTTTCTTGATTAAATTAAAATCTTTATGTACAGTGCATTTGGTAAGTATTCAGACCCCTTGACTTTCTCCACATTTTGTTAAGTTACAGCCTTATTCTAAAATGGATTAAATAGTTTTTTCCCCCTCAATTTACACACAATACCCCATAATGACAAAGCAAAAATTATAAAAACCAGAAATCACATTTACATAAGTATTCAGACCCTTTACTCAGTACTTTGTGAAGCACCTTTAGCAGTGATTACAGCCACAAGTCTTCTTGGGTATGACGCTACAAGCTTGGCACACCTGTATTTTGTGGAGTTTCTCCCATTCTTCTCTGCAGATCCTCTCAAGCTCTGACAGGTTGGAGGGGGAGCGTCGCTGCACATCTATTTTCAGGTCTCTCCAGAGATGTTCGATCGAGTTCAAGTCCGGGCTCTAGCTGGGCCACTCAAGGATATTCAGAGACTTGTCCCGAAGCCACTCCTGCGTTGTTTTGGCTGTGTGCTTAGGGTCATTGTCCTGTTGGAAGGTGACCCTTCGCCCCAGTCTGAGGTCCTGAGCGCTCTGGAGCAGGTTTTCATCAAGGATCTATCTGTAATTTGCTCCGTTGATCTTTCCCTCAATCCTGACTAGTCTCCCAGTCCCTGCCGCTGAAAAACATCCCCACAGCATGATGCTGCCACCACCATGGTTCACCGTAGGGATGGGGCCAGGTTTCCTCCAGACGTGACCCTTGGCATTCAGGCCAAAGAGTTCAATCTTGGTTTCATCAGACCAGAGAATCTTGTTTCTCATGATCAGAGTCCTTTAGGTGCATTTTGGCAAACTCCAAGCGGGCTGTAATGTGCCTTTTACTGAGGAGTGCCTTCCGTCTGGCCACTCTACCATAAAGGCCTGATTGGTGGAGTGCTGCAGAGATGGTTGTCCTTCTGGAAGGTTCTCCCATCTCCACAGAGGAACTCTGGAGCTCTGTCAGAGTGGCCATCGGGTTCTTGGTCACCTGCCTGACCAAGGCCCTTCTCCCCCGATTGCTCAGTTTGGCCGGGCGGCCAGCTCTTGGAAGAGCTTGTTGGTTCCAAACTTCTTCCATTTAAGAATGATGGAGGCCACTGTGTTCTTGGGGACCTTCAATGCTGCAGAATTTTTTTGGTACCCTTCCCCAGATCTGTGCCTTGACACAATCCTGTCTCGGAGCTCTACGGACAATTCCTTCGACCTCATGGCTTGGTTTTTGCTCTGACATGCACTGTCAACTGTGGGACCTTATATAGACAGGTGTGTGCCTTTCCAAATCTTGTCCAATCAATTGAATTTACCACAGGTGGACTCCAATCAAGTTGTAGAAACATCTCAAGGATGATCAATGGAAATTTGTTTCTTTTTTTTAATACATTTGCAAAAATGTATAAAAACCTATTTTCACTTCGTAATTATGGGGTATTGTGTGTAGATTGATGAGGATTTTTCTAAAAAATGTTTTAAATAATGCTGTAACGTAACAAAATGTGGAAAAAGGGAAGGGGTCTGAATACTTTCCGAATGCACTGTATATATTTTTACTGAAGAAGTAGGCCTTTAGCATAGTCCCTGGATCACTTTGTTTGAAATTTCAGTATCCTGGTTCATTTACTCATAGATGCCCAGCTATATCACTAAGATGAAGAACTTACCAATAAAAAGCATGGAGTGTTTCCTTGCGAATTTAAGGCCTTCGTTTCTGTCAACTTCACGGTTTTCCTGAAACAAAAACAGTATTGTTAAATTTAACAACAATGGGTTCACATAACAGGTGTTAGCCTGTCTGACAACATAATAAAACCATCTATTATCTTAGTATGTGGAACGTTTAATACCATCAGCTATAATTTGAGCAACACAAAACTTTACTGAATGATGTGATCATCTTCCGAAAACCTCTTCATAAAGTATCTTGATACATGATGCACTGGGACACCCACCTCCTTATCAATCTTGTTCCCGACCAGCATTTTGACGAGGTCGTTCCGTGTGCAGTATGTCTCCAGTTCGTTCAGCCAGTTCTCCAGCTTCGTGAACGTGACCCGTTTAGTGACATCGTACACTAACAACAAAATAAAGGAGGTTAACTGTGTTTCTGTACCTCATCCATATCTACAACTAAGATGTGTTATAGCAGGGGGGTACTCGAATCAAAGTATGGCGGTCCACAGTACTAGAGGTCCAGATTTGAGAATGTGGCTTGTATGGAGTACAATTTCCAACTGAGGCCATGTTGACTTATTTGGCAACTCATTTCGAGTAGGAGTGCTGGATCTACGATGATCGGTTTTGTCATTTAGATCACCATGAATAAGATTCTATGGACAGGAGGAACCTGATCCTAGATCAGCACTCCTACTTTGAGAGGCTTGGTACATAGGGCCAGAGAGTTGATGTAGACCCCCATTGGCCGTGAGATAAACAAAACACTCACCCAGTATGACTCCCTGTGCACCACGGTAGTAGCTGGGCGTCAGGGTCCTGAACCTCTCCTGTCCTGCTGTGTCCTGACAGGTCCAAGATAGTCAACAATAATGATCAATGAGAGAAAGCAGTGGGCTAACCTTCAGCATTTAACACAGGTACTGTAAACCAGGCTAGCATCAAGAGGAACTAACTTGGCAGGAAGTATCAATAAGCAGCATTATGGAGCTATAACATGACCATGAATCACAATCATCAAATTCTGCGGAGACTATGAAGAGCTACACATCTATTCAATACGTAAACAAGTAAACTTCCCAAGTCCTACTAGGGCCGTGGATTTCACTTTGGGAAGCCAACCTTCTGCTATGATATACAATTGAAGTCGGAAGTTTACATACACCAAATACATTTAAACTCAGTTTTTCACAATTCCTGACATTTAATCCTAGTAAAAATTCCCTGTCTTAGGTCAGTTAGGATCACCACTTTATTTTAAGAATGTGAAATGTCAGAATAATAGTAGAGAATTATTTATTTAAGCTTTTATTTACTTCATCACATTCCCAGTGGGCCAGAAGTTTACATACACTCAATTAGTATTTGGTAACATTGCCTTCTACAAGCTTCCCACAATAAGTTGGGTGAATTTTGGCCCATTCCTCCTGACAGAGCTGGTGTAATTGAGTCAGGTTTGTAGGCCTCCTTGCTCGCACACGCTTTTTCAGTTCTGCCCACAAATGTTCTATAGGATTGAGGTCAGGGCTTTGTGATGGCCACTCCAATACCTTGACTTTGTTGTCCTTAAGCCATTTTGCCACAACTTTGGAAGTATGCTTGGGGTCATTGTCCATTTGGAAGACCCATTTGCGACCAAGCTTTAACTTCTTCACTGATGTCTTGAGATGTTGCTTCAATAGATCCTTCCTCATGATGCCATCTATTTTGTGAAGTGCACCAGTCCCTCCTGCAGCAAAGTACCCCCACAGCATGATGCTGCCACCCCCGTGCTTCACGGTTGGGTTGTTGTTCTGGGATTGATTTGCACTTTTCGCACCAAAGTACGTTCATCTCTAGGAGACAGAACGCGTCTCCTTCCTGAGCGGTATGAAGGCTGCGTCTTCCCATGGAGTTTATACTTGCGTACTATTGTTTGTACAGATGAACGTGGTACCTTCAGGCGTTTGGAAATTGCTCCCAATGATGAACCAGACTTGTGAAGGTCTACAATTTTATTTCTGAAGTCTTGGCTGATTTCTTTTGATTTTCCCATGATGTCAAGCAAAGAGGCACTGAGTTTGAAGGTAGGCCTTGAAATACATCCACAGGTACACCTCCAATTGACTCAAATGATGCCAATTAGCCTATCAGAAGCTTCTAAAGCCATTACATAATTTTCTGGAATTTTCCAAGCTGTTTAAAGGCACAGTCAACTTGGTGTATGTAAACTTCTGACCAACTGGAATTGTGATACAGTGAATTATAAGTGAAATAATCTGTCTGTAAACAATTGTTGGAAAAATTACTTGTGTCATGCACAAAGTAGATGTCCAAATCGACTTGCCAAAACTATAGTTTGTTAACAAGAAATGTGTGGAGTGGTTGAAAAACGAGTTTTAATGACTCCAACCTAAAGTGTATGTAAACTTCTGACTTCAACTGTATACCCATTTATTATTGAAGAATATAACTTAGAAATGCCTCATGAACTTAGTTCAACTGTCATACCCCATCAGGACCCAAAATATAAGCTTGTTTTACTCCATTGTTTGTAAACAGTGTAATTGTAAAAAAATACTGTTTAGCCTCAAAACAAGATTTAAACGGTAATGGAAACACTTGGCTTTAGAACACCAGCTAACTTGAAATTGACATTTTTGAAGAAAAAAAAATGGTTTTATAACTAATCATGTTATTTTACACATTTTGCCATGAGGCTTGAGAGAAAATATTGTTTTAAAGCTCAGGGATTCTTGAAAGACGGGACAATCTCAAATATTTGTCTTAATATTAACAACATGTGAAATATATACTGAATGTATCAAACATTAGGATCACCTGCTCTTTCCATGACAGAGTGACCAGGTGAATGCTATGATCTTTCATTGATGTCACTTGTTAAATCCACTTCAAAATCAGTGTAGATGAAGGGGAGGGGAAAGGTTAAAGAAGGATTTTTAAGTATCGAAACAATTGAGACATGGATTGTGTATGTGTGCCATTCAGAGGGTGAATGAGCAAGACAAAAGATTTAAGTGCCTTTGAACGGGGTATGATAGTAGGTGCCAGGTGCACCAGTTTGAGTGTGTCAAGAACTGCAATGGTGCTGGGTTTTTCATGCTTAACAGTTTCCTGTATGTATTAAGAATGGTCCACCACCCAAAGGACATCCAGCCAACTTGACACAACTGTGAGAAGCATTAGAATCAACATGGGCCAGCATCCCTGTTGAACACTTTACACCTTGTAGAGTCGATGCACAGATGAATTGAGGCTGTTCTGATGGCAAAAAGGGGGTACAACTCAACATTAGGAAGGTCTTCCTAACATTTTGTAAACTCAGTGTATATTTTGATAGACCAAAGTATAAGCTATGACACCATTTAAAGGAACAACCTAATTTGTTTGATTTTCATAAAATGCAAATAACTGGATTTATGTAAACTCCATCAGACACCATAAAATGTATTTCATTTTTATAAAAAAAAGAAAGTCCAACAAGTGTTTAAAGGCCTTGATTGTTTAATACTAACAGATTATTCAAATATGCAATACAAATCTACAAACTTCTTTTTATTTAGTTTTATAGCACTATTAAATGCTCCAGGGCTAATTTCATTAGCATTTTGGCATGTTTTTCTAGATTTAGAACATAAAACATTTACAGTGCCTTCAGAAAGTATTCATCCTGGATTAAATAAAAAAAATGTCCTCACCCATCTACACACACACAATACTAATAATGACAAAGTGAAAATGTTTTTAGAAATCTCATTTACCTACAGTACCAGTCAAAAGTTTGGACACACCTACTCATTCAAGGGTTTTTCTTTATTTTTAATATTTTCTACATTGTAGAATAATAGTGAAGACATCAAAATGATGAAATAACACATATGGAATCATGTAGTAACCAGGAAAGTGTTAAACAAATCAAAATATATTTGAGATTCTTCAAAGTAGCCACCCTTTGCCTTGGCATTCTCTCAACCAGCTTCATGAGGAATGCTCTTTAAGTCTTTAAGTAGTTCCCATATATGCTGAGCACTTTTTGGCTGCTTTTCCTTCACTCTGCAGTCCAACTCATCCCAAACCATCTCAATTGGGTTGAGGTCGGGTGATTGTGGAGGCCAGGTCATCTGATGCAGCACTCCATCACTCTCCTTCTTGGTTATTTCATAGTTTTGATGTCTTCACTATTATTCTACAATGTAGAAAATAGTAAAAAATAAAGAAAAACCCTTGAATGAGTAGGTGTCCAAACCTTTGACAGGTACTGTATATTTCTGTATTTAATTTTCAACAAATTTGCCAAAATTTCTAAAAACATGATTTCACTTTGTCATTATGGGGTATTATGTGTAGATGGGTGAGAGAAAAAAAAACAAATTTCATCCATTTAGAATTCAGGCTGTATCAACAAAATGTAGAATAAGTCTAGGGGTATGAATACTTTCTGAAGGCACTGTAAGTAGTTAGCTAGCTAGCTAGCTAATAAGTACTGTAGCTACCTAACTATATGGGGATAATACATTTTACTGGTAAAATAGCAATCCTGCAGCAGCCTTCTCTTCTGATTGGCTGGCTAGCTAGTTTCATATCTAATCACTAGCCAGATCACTTTAGCTAGGTCTAGCTAATACCTAACGACAAATGCTCTTCAAGTTGTCAATATTAGTATTTTATTTTGTACAGTTATCAATTAAAACATTTACATAAAAAAAGAGAAAAGCTAAATAAAGTAGGCTAGCTAGCTGATTGTCTACTCGGCTTGTTATAAAAAATTTATTTTACATCTTATCCGTTGGAAAAAAATACTCTAAAAAGTACATATTATAATTGCCAACATAAAAATGAAATGGTATACTGTTTCTTACCTTAATTTTGTTGTCCTGATCTTAATGACAGAGATGTGAAAGTTGTGAGAAACCTTTCAGGTCCACTAGAGGTGAGGCGCCTCCCGGTGGCAGCATTCACTTTTTTCTCCGCGTCAAAACTCACAATTTCCTCATTCCTACCAATGACGTATTGGCGTCAGTCATTACTATGGCAATTCAAGATGCCGCTACCCATACCTCTAATAAACATTGTTCAAGATCAAAATAATTAAAATAGAGGAGTTTCTATGTTATAAGCGCATGTTTAGTATTAGTGGATTGAATACATCTCTTTGCTCAGCTTTACTTCCTTAAGCGTTTCCATTCCCCTTTAAACTATAATTTGTACATCATAGATCAGTGGTTCCCAAACTGTGGGGCATGCGAGGGATCGGCAGAGGCAGCACGGGTCCCCCCCCCCCCAAAAAAAAAAAAAACTGTGCTCTTGAAAGTTGTAATAGTAGAATGACAAGGTGCATTTTCGAAATTGGGTAGTGCATCATCAGTTTTCCTCGTCATGTCAGTCATTGCATACCTTTAGAACTTGTCAGAAACGTCCAGATCAACAAGCCCATGTCAGCTAACATTTTTTTAACTATGTTGTTTAGCCCATATATTTTGTTGTAATGTTTGAGTCACTCACATATCACATGAATACACATTAGACATGGCAAAATGTATAGAATTGCAAGAAAATTTGCTTTCAAAACGGCAACATTTTCTCTGCACCCTGTGAAGAATTTGTAGAATTGCAGGAAATAAGCTTTAAACCTGCAAAATGTTCTCTCCGATAACTAGAGGGGTGTGAACAGTTTGTGTCATGAACAGTGCTTATGCGCATAGAAATAGAGAAAGTAGAAAGCAGATTATTCAGTCGACATTTCTATTGGTCCTAGACTATGGCTACATCATCTAAATGAAAGCAGCTGCCACAATAAAGCCGTTAGATGCAGTTTGTCATAGCGCATTGCGCTTTTTTATGGGCGACAATTTTAGTACCCATCACTTCATTCTCTACCAGAAACTTGGTTGGCCCTCTGATGTCATTTATAAAGCCATTTTACAAAAAGTCCCACTGTACCTAACATCTTTACTAAACTTTAGACATACGAGTTACCACACCCGGTCTCAGGGATGGTTAACTCTGGACTTTCCTTTGGTGTCTACCGAGTTAGGTAAATAAGCTTTTGGTTTTCTTGAACCTTATTTGTGGAACAATCTTGAAAATGTCATGTTTTGGTGCCTCTAGGGCAATTCAGAAAGCTGATTGAGGACCTTATTACTGATTAATGTGTTTGTTTTTTATGGCCATGTTGTTCTTTCTGCTTGCATTTTGTATTTATATTGATGTGTGTATTTATGTGATTCAGGGCTCATCTGTAAAAGAGACCTTGGTCTCAGTATGACTCCCTGATAAAAGAAAGGTTAAATACAAATAAAATAAATAGACAAGGTGTGTGTGTGTGTGTGTGTGGGGGGGGGGGCGCGGGATGTTCCCCAATACTGGAAGGTGGGCCTCTGAGTGAAAAGGTTTGGGAACCCCTGTAGATGGTCAGTCCTTGTATCCATAGCTCTGTCTATGATTTTGAGAGTGGTTACATTTCTCCATCCCAATTCCTCAGCTGTTTACCAAAACAGTGGCGGGGTAACGGCTTTGCTGTTGTTTGAACTGAAGATAGTCCCTTTAAGAAAGTGAAATTCCTGATGTTCACTTCACAGATTACTTTGGCCACACCTAAAATAATCAATCCACTTACATTGACAGAGATTAGACTTACCCAAATAGCAAGCTTGGCTCTGTTCCCATCCACTGCAATTGTTTTTACTTTAAAGTCCACACCTGCATCAACAAGAGAGCGGAAGATGCAGACTCAGAGGAACCATTGGTTTTCAATTGTTGACCCATAAAAATTAATAGCTTAATGTGTGACATAAAAATATTCCAGTATCTCATAGGCCTAGCAACTGTGTCAAAAGGACTGTTAGAGTTGGAATTCTGTGTTTTCCCTCCACATTAACAGTGCACTGGGGCATACTCCTTTGATGATGGAGCTCCTTTAGACTTACCTATGGTTGCTGCTAGCTCTTGGTCAAAAGTATCGTCTGTGAATCTCAGGAGAAGACTGTTTGGGGACAGACGCATGGGAATACCATATCAGTGAGCAGACATTGTAACACTGACACTCCATACGTGAATTCTTTGTACTAGTAGGGAGGGTGATTACACAGGCTGCTGTGCAGTCACTATGGAAACTGCGCTCTAGAGCGTCCGGTTAAATCGTGCATAAGAGCAACTATCTTGATGGTTAAACTAGTGAGAAATCTGTGATTATTGTAAAAAGCTGTGTTTGCTTCATTTACTATCATTCTAAATTAAAATGTCATCATTTTTTCCATATTTAATTATTTTATATTACACTACTTTACTTGATGTGTAAAGCATGTTACTACATTACACAAGCTGACGTTTTGACCACATCGAATTGGTGGGGAATTACACATCCTTTTCAGATTGGTGATGTTAGTATAAAAGTTCATAGTCAACACAATGACAAGATCGATTGCTTAAAACAGATCAATATCTTTGGTTTTCTGCTGTTGATTTTGTCATACGGGCTGGGGGTGCCAGGACTGAGAACTCTTGACATTTTCTCATTAAAATGGCACGGATAGTTCGGGGCGGTCTCTCTATAAAAGTCATTGACCACACACACCAATACATGGATTTGACAGTTAAACTATCACTCAAATAGCAGCCAACTGTTGTCACTGTTGATATCCTATGCCGGGTCGTGATTCGTTAAAATTACAAAGCAACTGATTTGTTTCCTTCCCTGTTTTGGCAGCCTCCCAAAACTTCCATCTGACATTCTAGAATTTAGATGACTTTCTGTGATATAGGGCTGTCCCAGACAACAACAAAAAATGTTTTCATATGCACATTTTCGTGGAACTGTTTCATTTCATTTATAATAACGTCTTCGTATCTCAAAATGATTGTCAAGTGGTTAAATCAAAACTCAACTAATGGAAATGACAAACCTAAAAAGTAACTTTATTGCCATCTATGTAAAAATAGCCTATAAAGCCAACAAATTAAAACATTGCAGTCTGCAGGTAGAAAATATCCTGATAAAAATAAATCTCCTATAAATCACATTGGCTATGCAAGGCCTGTCTGCGACGAACTTGAAACATTGTATCAACTTGAAGCTCATGCTCGCAAACTTGCAACATTACATTTACATTTTAGTCATTTAGCAGACACTCTTATCCAGAGCGACTTACAGTTAGTGAGTGCATACATTATTTTTTGTTATTTTTTTCATACTGGCCCCCCGTGGGAATCGAACCCACTACCCTGGCGTTGCAAACGCCATGCTCTACCAACAGAGCTACATCCCTGCCGGCCAATCCCTCCCCTACCCTGGACGACGCTGGGCCAATTGTGCGCCAGCCCATGGGTCTCCCGGTCGCGGCCGGCTACGACAGAGCCTGGATTCGAACCAGGATCTCTAGTGGCACAGCTAGCTGCGATGCAGTGCCTTAGACCAAATATTATGGGCCCTCAGAGTTTCATGCACAAGAGAGCTCGGGACAGACACAGCTGTAGGCTATTTGCGCAAGGGATAAGAAGTAATCAGGTAGGCCTATTTTACGGTGTTTCCACTGGATCAGAGCATTACATTTTTCCCTTTCACGCTGAGTGGTTATCAAAAGGGAGAGAGCTGGTAAGATTTTTCAAATACATTGAGGAACTAAGGTCATCCTCAGTGGATGTAAAAACAGACTTCATTTGATTGCTGTTTGAGGTGAAGAAAACATTACTTTGAGAAGCTCCGCAGCTCATTAGCGGTGGTGCGTTAAGCCAATCAGAAATACTATCAGATCCCCAAATGGGCACATTGATATGCCTACATTTGCTCGCAGGCCAGGTAGCCTATAGGCTTACTTCTATGCGTAATCAGATGCGCGTCTTTACTCAACATTGACAGGAGCGCTCAAAACAAAAGACAATGACTAAATTGACAAAACTCGTAAATGGAATGAAATAAACCAAAACTTGTTTCTCACAAGTGTAGCATCGGTTGTGCGCTCTGCAAACAACGTGTCCACTCCGACAATGAGAACGTTAAGACTGGAATAATATTACATTCAATGCATTAACAGACATTACCATAACCAAACAAACATTGTAGATTAGAAATTATAGAAATTAATGTTAAATGTACTAGCGGTGATATACACTACCAGTCAAAAGTTTGGACACACCTACTCATTCAATTTGTATTTATTTTTTACATTGTAGAATAATAGTGAAGACATCAAAACTATGAAATAAAACATGTAATCATGTAGTAAACAAAAAGTGTTAAACATATATTTGAGATTCTTCAAATAGCCACACTTTGCCTTGATGACAGCTTTGCACACTCTTCGCATTCACTCAACCAGCTTCACCTGGAATGCTTTTGCAGTCTTGAAGGAGTTCCCACATATGCTGAGCACTTGTTGGCTGCTTTTCCTTCACTCTGCCGTCCGACTCATCCCAAACCATCTCAATTGGGTTGAGGTCGGGGGATTGTGGAGGCCAGGTCATCTGATGCAGCACTCCATCACTCTCCTTCTTGGTAAAATAGCCCTTACACAGCCTGGAGGTGTGTTGGGTCATTGTCCTGTTGAAAAACAAATGATAGTCTCACTAAGTCAAAACAAGCGTATCGCTGCAGAATGCTGTGGTAGCCATGCTGGTTAAGTGTGCCTTGAATTCTAAATAAATCACAGACAGTGTCACCAGCAAAGCACCCCCACACCATAACCCCACCTCCTCCATGCTTCACGGTGGGAATGCACATGCGGAGATCTTCTGTTCACCCACACAGCGTCTCACAAAGACACGGCGGTTGGAACCAAAAATCTCAAATTTGGACTCCAGACCAAAGGACAAATTTCGACCGGTCTAATGTCCATTGCTCGTGTTGCTCATCATAGCGCTTGATGGTTTTTGCGACTGCACTTGAAGAAACTTTAAAAGTTCTTGAAATGTTCGGTATTGACTGACCTTCATTCCTTAAAGTAATGATGGGACTGTCGTTTCTCTTGGTTTATTTGAGCTGTTCTTGCCATAGTATGGACTTGGTATTTTACCAAATAGGGCTAACTTCTGTATACCCTCCTTACCTTGTCACAACACAACTGATTGGCTCAAACGCATTAAGAAGGAAAGGATTCCACAAATTAACCTTCAAGAAGGCACACCTGTTAATTGAAATGCATTCCAGGTGACTACCTCATGAAGTTGGTTGAGAGAATGCCAAGAGTGTGCTAAGCTGTCATCAAGGCAAAGGGTGGCTATTTGAAGAATCTCAAATATAATATATATTTTGTATATTTGTTGAACACTTTTTTGGTTACTACATGATTCCATATGTGTTATTTCATAGTTTTGATGTCTTCACTATTATTCTACGATGTAGAAAATAGTACAAATAAAGAAAAACCCTGGAATGAGTTGGTGTGTCCAAACTTTTGACTGGTACTGTAGGTAATGGGGAATTGATAGACTAACAATCAAACGCAAACAATTCACACAAGTCATGAAACAATGAATGTGCACAAATTGGCGGGAGAGAGCGCATTATGGAGAGAGATGTGCATTGTGCAGCCACACTCCCCTTCTTGGACTGTGCCATCCCTATGGCCTTTGCAATGGATTAGTTCACTGAGATGGGCGCGAATAAGACAGGTGTCTCATGTGCCATAAATATACATCTATGCTACTGCTCGACAACAACAAAAAAATGTGCGGTCTACAAACAGCCTATCGACCAAACAATCGACCAGTCGACTAATTGGGGTCAGCCCTACAGTGACATAAAAAATTATTCTCCGATTCAGTGTGGCCTTTCAACAGTGCATTCAACCTGACAGTGTTATTTTCAACTTATCTTTAAAGAATGTCAATGTAACTTTCAACATTCATTTCCAATGGTATTCTACTTAATTAGGTCAAAACCAGGCCCCCAGTGTCCGTTCTGGAGCGTGAAGTCACGAGCTCTACTGGTCGGCTACTGCGGTGCCAAATGCCCTGGTTTGCATTAGAAATCCTACGTAAATTACGATCCCCAGAACGGCCCCAAACATTTTTTTACACGTCTTAAATTAGTTTATGATGATCAAGTTCGATCCCCACAGTGAATTATTTTAAAGTTCACTCCAAATCCAGATATTTACACTGGACCACTTACTGACACAGACCAATTCCATAAATTCCTTTGAAGGGCTGCTCTTACTGGGGAGTGCAAATGTGACTCGTTTCAGGAAACTACAGCCATTTGAACTTAAACATTTGTTTTAAAAATGTGTTTTTTGGCATAAATGCCTTCTGGAACATGTGAACTTTCATGTGCCTTAATAACAAACTTGTATGCCATCTGTAAATTGTTAAATTACGAGCCTAGTTGGTTTAGCCATGGGAAAAAACAGGAACCTTCCCGCTAGCCATGATTGGCTGAGATAATGAGTTAGCTGGACATGCCAAGGAATGAGTTCGGATTGGTCTGCCATGTAGCACGCTTCTGTCTATAACATGAGCTAGTCAGTATGTGTAGGTAATCCTTTCTAACGTGGCTTTTTTGAAAGATATCACATAGTAGAACTGCAAAAGTGTTGCTCTCCACTCTCTGGAGGACAGAGTTTTGAAATCAGTGGAATGCCCGGTGGAATTAGAGTATAATACCTAAGGAGATGGAGAAAATGCTGCCGTTTGATGGCAAATATGCAGAGGGAGTCGAAAAGAGAACACACAGAAGGCTGTTGTATAAAACACCTGTCTCCGGATTACATCTTCAAACTAAGGGCAACCATGGCATCCAGAGGGAGAAGCGTCCATCCATGTATACAGGTAAGATAGTCTAGCTACATTTTCCAGATATTACACGTTTCTAATTTTGTCAGAAAGTCATTTTCATTTCAAGTTAAAGCATACTGTTAGCTAACGTTACATGTATGATCTGTGTAGTAATATTATTCGTATCGCAGAGCCATTTGCATTGCTTGTTATAGCCTAATGTTAGCTAGCTAGATAACATTGAACCTGGTTGGTTAGTTACCTGCAGATTCATGCAGGGTAGTAACGTTATGAGTTGGGATTATGGTTCATTGTTTAGCTAGCTAAATGTCTAAACAAAAAAGTCTCCACTATGCAAGTAACCATTTCAATAGAATGTTCATGATGTCACTGTGACAACTGTCGATAGACGTAGCTGGTAAATTCACTCTGGCTATCTACTCCGATTTCAGAGCACCCTTGTCTGAGTGTGCCATAGCGCAGAATAACTGACAAATTTACGAACGCTCAACATCCGTTGAATATGGCCAGTGTCAGTAAATGTTGGAAAATAATCTGAATTAAATTGTTGCCAGCAGCACAGTTACAGTCACCAACGCTCTGGATAACATTAAAAACAGCCTAACCAGCTCTGCTAGGCCGAGTAAACTGGTTAGCGTGAGCTGTTCTCTCATTTGTTTCTGGAAGTAGCTAGCAAGCTAGCCAATGTTAAGCCAGTTAGCTTGGGTGCTTGACTGCTGTTGTTAGGATCAGATTGCTTGGATCAACCCTACTCCTCGGCTAGAGTGTCCAGTGTGCACTCTGAACGCTCCGAACAGACAATCTGACAACGCTCTGAGTTTACGAACGCCCAGAGCACACTCTGGCACTCCAGATTGAATTTACGAATACACCCGTAGTATAAACCAGCCTTTAGTGTTGAAATCTTAGGTTGTTTAGTAGATGGCCTCATATGTGAATCCTTAAAGGATGGGTGGGGCTACGGCTTAAGAGGGTGTGAACGATGCTGAATGGGTGTAGACAAAGAAGAGGTCTCCAGTAGGTTTACCAATACATTCAAGGGCCATTTTCTCAAGTGAGGTTACAAGTTTATCAAGTTTCAAAGCAGAATCACTTTCCCATTGTTCCTCAACTGTAGTGTATGATACCATTTTCTAGCTCTGAGTCTCTACTTTTATCCAATGTAAAAAACACCATTTCAAATGTTGCTACATAATACCGAATCGAACCGGTCTGTCACAAATATGGCTGACTGTGCCTTCAAAGCCTCTCAATGGCCAATACATAGCATCAGCAATCCAGGGTTCCAGGGTCATTAATATTCATGAGTGTCGACATAGAACCCTTCAGGTGATTGGTTGAGCCTTACATTTACATTTTACATTTTAGTCATTTAGCAGACGCTCTTATCCAGAGCGACTTCTTGAGTGCGTGATGTCACTGAGCCCTTACCAAACATGGCGGACAATTTCTCTCGCCTCGAATCTGAAACCAGTAGTAACCACCAACTTCAATGACAGCTAACATAAAATTTTAATATGAATTTGACATTCTCGCGCCCCAATAACATGGTCACCAAGGAGGGCCTGATTCATATCAGCCGTTTTCTTATAAAACAGCTCAGCTAGCATGTGAAATTAGCTAACGTTAGCGAGACTCGGGAGCTCATGGGGACATAGGCTTCAGGAGCCAGAGTTAGATATGATTCCACCATGGGCAACAACAACTGGCTACTAGTTCGTATTCAGCTAAATATGTTTAACTCATAGCTAGTTTATCCAGTGACCACCACATTTAGAAGGATAGCTACTGACTGAAATGTAGCTGGCTAGCTCGCATGCTGGCTCACACTGGCCATGTAGTAGCCAACTAGCTAATCGTGGACGCCAGAAGACATAGCTATCTAGACTTGGGAGCTCATGGGCACACAGGCTACATTAGCCAACTGGTTAGACATGATTACACCTAGTATAGCACTAACTAGTCATGGAGGCATGACATTCTTTGATACATTTAAGTTAACTTGCTCATATCAAGCAATACATACCAGACCTTGTGTGGAAAGGTAAAAATAACAATTAGTGGGCTCGTTTATTGAATGATCATACAGTGAAACTAAAAATAGATTGGTAGCTAGCTGGTGAGCCTAATTATTTCCCAATTAAATTGGTTGATCAAGCTGAAGCTGGGCCACATTCAGCTGAAAAACGTTCTCGAACGTTGCAGATAGAAATACCATGAATAGAGCGGACGTGATTCCTTACTCTACATGTCAGAGGCGCATATTTGTTCAACATAGAATATTTATATCTGAACTTCGAAAACGTTGCGTCCTGCTGAACGCGCCCCTGGGTTTCCCAAGTTCTTCGGTCGGTACTAACCACGTCACACACTCAAGAATGTTCAACCAATTACCTGACTGGTTCGATGTCAAGTCTCATGAATATTCATGTCATTGGCTAGTACTAAATAATTTACATTACATTTTACATTTTAGTCATTTAGCAGACGCTCTTATCCAGAGCGACTTACAGTTAGTGAATACATATATATATATATATATATATATATATATTTTTTTTTCAAACTGGTCCCCCGTGGGAATCGAACCCACAACCCTGGCGTTGCAAACGCCATGCTCTATCAACTGAGCTACACCCCTGCCGGCCATTCCCTCCCCTACCCTGGACAACGCTAGGCCAATTGTGCGCCGCCCCATGGGTCTCCCGGTCACGGCCGGCTGCGACAGAGCCTGGATTCGAACCAGGATCTCTAGTGGCACAGCTAGCACTGCGATGCAGTGCCTTAGACCACTGCGCCACTGAGGAGACTAAATAACATTAGCTAGCCAGCTAGGTTCTCCAGCTAGAAGGATAAGTGGTTAGCAGTATAACAACGATTTTTTAAAACTATGAATAGGAGCTGGCCACACTAGCTAGGGCTGGGGTGGGCTGCTTGCCACACAACACCAGTACCAGATAGCTTTCCGACAACTAAGACAAACAAAGCAACTGTAACAAGTAGCTAGCTAGGTATTTACCAGCTAATATTTCAATAACCAACAAGTAAGATGATAAAAAGTAAATCAGCAAACCAAGTGTGGGAAACTGTTTTTATTCCCAATTGTAACAAAGGAATTTAGCTGGTTAGCCAGATAACGTTAACTACTTAACGTTAGCTACCTATCAAGCTTGTAAGCAACAACACCCCTGCAATGTTAACTACGTATGTTAATTAGCAAAACTTCAAAACAAAGACACTTACCTTGACTTTCCGACACCACTCTCACCTATTATCAATATTTTCAAAGTTGTCAACACCTCGTCATCCATATTAATTTTGTTTTATTCAGCTGTCAGAGTTTTCTGTGGCGTTTGTCTGATGTTGACAGTGTAAACTATTAGCACAGAGTTTCTAAACCCAGAGACACAACATTGCGAGACTTCCGGGAACGCTTGCGAAGCAGACAAGTGTTTGAGAAGTCAATGGGAAACGTAAAGAATTCTTCCTTTGTTGTTAATTTTCTCAACCTAGATTCGAGCAAATGTCTTAAGTAGTTGAACATGTTATTACTCGAACCTCGTGAAAGTGACAAACTGACATGTTTAGATTTTTGTAAAAAAAAAACACTTTATAGCGAAGGAGTGCCTTTTGATTTGTTGGCCTGCACTAGCGCAGTTCGGCGCGAAACGATAGTTAGACTGATTACGTGATTCTGTGCATGCGCTTTAGCTAGCCAACTTCACTGTGACATTGCCTACAAGAGTTATCGGGGATTTCTATTGGAGAAGCATTTTTAGACTATCTTCATATACGTCTTTGCTATTATTAGTGAAGCTGACAAGAATAACGAAACACTTCCTGGTCGCGTTTTTGAAAATCCTTCAAAATAAGAGTAGATACTATTCTGTGTAATGGATTATTTATGGTGTCAATTTTACGTAAAAAAATTGTTCTATTCTAATTCAAATACATCGTAAACATGAAAAATGAAGTTGGACATGTAAAAATAATATTTTCGAGGAAAAGTGAAAAAAATAATGTTGAGATAAAAACATATTTTTGAGGGGGATATAATTATTTTTGTTTTGCTTTTGCTTTTTTGTTTTTGAACTCAACATCCATTATTTCACTTTTCCTTTAAAATATTATTTTTACATGTTCAACTAAATTTTTCCTGTGTACAATATATATATTTTTTAATTCAATACTAAACCCTTTACACTGCATCCCCACCCTCACAAAATTACTGTTGTTGTTTACGTAATCCAAAAACGGTCCATTATAAATCGCAATCTGGAAAATATATTCCGGGTAACCATTTAATTAACTATTTAGCAGTCTTATGGCTATTTAGCAGTCTAATGGCTTGGGGGTAGAAGATGTCTCGGAGCCTGTTGGTCCGTGAGTCGATGCTTCGGTAACGGTTGCCGGACGGTAGCATGGTGAAGAATCTATGGCTTGGGTGGCTGAAGTCTTTGGCAATTTTTCGGGCCTCAATCAAATCAAATTTCTAATCAAATCAAACTTTATTTGTCACATGCGCCGAATACAACAGGTGTAGACCTTACCGTGACATGCTAACTTACAAGCCCTTAACCAACAATGCAGTTCAAGAAAGTATTTACACAATAAAATAACAATAACGAGGCTATATACAGGGGGTACCGAGTCAATGTGCGGGGGTACAGGTTAGTCGAGGTAATTTGTACATGTAGGTAGGGGTAAAGTGACTATGCATAGATAATAGACAGAGGGTATCAGCAGTGTAAAAACAAATGGAGGGGGTAAATAGTAAATAGTCCGGGTGGCCATACGAAAAATTGTTCAGCAGTCTTATGGCTTGGGGGTAGAAGCTGTTAAGGAGCCTTTTGGTCCTAGACTTGGCGCTCTGGTACCGCTTGCCGTGCGGTAGCAGAGAGAACAGTCTATAACTTGGTTGACTGGAGTCTTTGACAATTGTTTGGGCTTTCTTCTGACACCGCCTAGTATATAGGTCCTGGATGGCAGGAAGCATGGCCCCAATGATGTACTGGGCCGTATGCACTACTCTCTGTAGTGCCTTACGGTCAGATGCAGAGCAGTTGCCATACCAGGCAGTGATGCAACCGGTCAGGATGCTCTCGATGGTGCAGCTGTATAACTATTTGAGGATCTGTGGACCCAAGCCAAGTCTCCTGAGGGGGGAAATGTGTTGTCGTGCCCTCTTCACGACTGTCTTGGTGTGTTTGGACCACAATAGTTTGTTGATGATGTGGACACCAAGGAACTTGAAACTCTCGACCCGCTCCACTACAGATCCGTTGATGTTAATGGGGGCCTGTTTGGCCCGCCTTTCCTGTAGTCCACGATCAGCTCCTTTGTCTTGCTCACATTGAGGGAGAGGTTGTTGTCCTGGCACCACACTGCCAGGTCTCTGACCTCCTCCCTATAGGCTGTCTCATCGTTGTCGGTGATCAGGCCTACCACTGTTGTGTCGTCAGCAAACCTAATGATGGTGTTGGAGTCGTGTTTGGCCACGCAGTCGTGGGTGAACAGGGAGTACAGGAGGGGACTAAGCACGCACCCCTGAGGGGCCCCAGTGTTGTGGATCAGCGTGGCAGACGTGTTGTTGCCTACCCTTACCACCTGGAGGCAGCCCGTCAGGAAGTCCAGGATCCAGTTGCAGAGGGAGTTGTTTAGTCCCAGGGTCCTTAGCTTAATGATGAGCTTTGTGGGCACTATTGTGTTGAACGCTGAGCTGTAGTCAATGAACAGCATTCTCACATAGGTGTTCGTTTTGTCCAGTTGGGAAAGGGCAGTGTGGAGTGCGATTGAGATTGCGTAATCTGTGGATCTGTTGGGGGGATATGCGAATTGGAGTGGGTCTAGAGTATCTGGGATGATGCTGTTGATGTGAGACATGACCAGTCTTTCAAAGCACTTCATGGCTACCGACGTGAGTAGCATGGGGCGGTAATCATTTAGGCAGGTTACCTTTGCTTCCTTGGGCACAGGGACTATGGCGGTCTGCTTGAACATGTAGGTATTACAGACTCGGTCAGCGAGAGGTTGAAAATGTCAGTGAAGACACTTGCCAGTTGAGTAATCTCAGTTCTGATGTCCAGAAGTTATTTTCGGTCATAAGAGCGGTAGCAGCAACATTATGTACACAATAAGTTAAAAAATAAGTTACAAACAACGCGATTTCATTTGTCACATGCTTTGTAAACAACAGGTGTAGACTAACAGTGAAATGCTTACTTACTGGCCCTTCCCAACAATGCAGAGAGAAAAAAATAGAAAAAATTATAACACAAGGAATAAATACACAATGAGTAACGATAACTTGGCTATATACAGTACCAGTCAAAAGTTTGGACACACCAACTCATTCAAGGGTTGTTCTTTATTTTTACTATGTTTTACATTGTAGAATAATAGTGAAGACATCAAAACTATGAAATAACACATGGAATCATGTAGTAACCCAAAAAGTTTTAAACAAATCAAAATATATTTTATATTAGAGATTCTTCAAATAGCCACCAATTTGCCTTGATGACAGCTTTGCACACTATTTGCATTCTCTCAACCAGCTTCATGAGGAGCGCTTTTCCAACAGTCTTGAAGGAGTTCCCACATATGCTGAGCACTTGTTTGCTGCTTTTCCTTCACTCTGCGGTCCAACTCATCCCAAACCATCTCAATTGGGTTAAGGTCAGGGGATTGTGGAGGACAGGTCATATGATGCAGCACTCCATCACTCTCCTTGGTCAAATAGCTCTTACACAGCCTGGATGTGTTTTGGGTCATTGTCCTGTTGAAAAACAAATGATAGTCCCACTAAGCGCAAACCAGATGGGATGGCGTATCATTGCAGAATGCTGTGGTAGCCATGCTGGTTAAGTGTGCCTTGAATTGTAAATAAATCACAGACAGTGTCACCAGCAAAGCACCTCCACACCATCACACCTCCTCCTCCATGCTATATGGTGGGAACCACACATGCGGAGATCATCCGTTCACCTACTCTGCGTCTCACAAAGAGTGGACTAATCAGACCAAAGGACAGATTTCCACCGGTCGAATGTCCATTGCTCGTGTTTCTTGGCCCAAGCAAGTCTCTTCTTCTTATTACTGTCCTTTAGTAGTGGTTTCTTTGCAGCAATTCGACCATGAAGGCCTGATTCTTGCAGTCTCCTCTGAACAGTTGATGTTGAGATGTGTCTGTTACTTGAACTCTGTGAAGCATTTATTTGGGCTGCAATCTGAGGTGCAGTTAACTCTAATTAACTTATCCTCTCCAGCATAGGTAACTCTGGGTCTTCCTTTCCTGTGGCGGTCCTCATGAGAGCCAGTTTCATCATAGCGCTTGATGGTTTTTGTCCAAATTGTCCATATTGACTGACTTTCATGTCTTAAAGTAATGATGGACTGTCTTTTCGCTTTGCTTATTTGAGCTGTTCTTGACATAATATGGACTTGGTCTTTTAACAAATAGGGCTATCTTCTGTATACCATCCCTACCTTGTCACAACATAACTGATTGGCTCAAACGCAATAAGAAGGAAAGAAATTCCACAAATTAACTTTTAAGAAGGCACACCTGTTAATTGAAATGCATTCCAGGTGACTACCTCATGAAGCTGGTTGAGAGAATGCCAAGAGTGTGCAAAGCTTTCAACAAGGCAAAGGGTGGCTATTTGAAGAATCTCAAATATAATATATATTTTGATTTGTTTAACGCTTTTTTTGGTTACTACATGTTATGTCACAGTTTTGATGTCTTCACTATTATTCTACAATGTAGAAAATAGTAAAAAAATAAAGAAAAACCCTTGAATGAGTAGGTGTTCTAAAACTTTTGACCGGTAGTGTAGGTAGGGGAGAGTGACTAGGCAACAAGATAGATAAGAAACAGTAACAGCAGCGTATGTGATGAGTCAAAATATTTAGTGCAAAGAGGGCCCAGTCAGATTAGCTGAGTAGCTATTTGGTTAACTATTTTGTAGTTTTATGGCTTGGGGGTAGAAGCTGTTCAGGGTCCTGTTTTTTCCAGACTTGGTGCATCAGTACCAGTTGCCATGAGGTAGCAGAGAGAACAGTCTGGAACTTGGGTGGCTGGACTAAGACCATTTTTAGGACATTCCTCTGACACCGCCTGGTATAGATGTTGGGTTAGTATGCGAATTGGAGTGGGTCCAGGGTGTCTGGGATGATGGCGTTGATGTGAGTCATGATCAACCTTTCAAAGCATTTCATGGCTACAAATGTGTGCTACGGGGCGATAGTCAATTAGACAGGTTACCTTGACGTTCTTGGGCACTGGGACTGTGGTGGCCTGCTTAAAACATGTAGGTATTACAGACTGGGTCAGGGAGTGGTTGAAAATGCCAGGGAAGACACTTGCTAGCTGGTCAGCACATGCCCTCACCTCCTCACCACCTGGGTTCCGTCGTGTCAAGAAGTCCAGGATCCAGTTGTAGAGGGAGGTGTTCAGTCCCAGGGTCCCCAGCTTGGTGATGAGCTGAACGCTGAGCTGTAGTCTATGAACAGCATTCTCACATAGTTATTGCAGATGACAAGCATACCCATAACATGATGCAGCCACCACCACACTTGAAATATGGAGAGTGGAACCCAGTGATGTGTTGTGTTGGATTTTCCCAAAACATAACACTTTGTATTCCGGACAAAAAGTTAATTCCTTCTGAAAATGTTTTGCCTTTTTACTTTAGTGCCTTGTTGTAAATAGGATGCATGTTTTGGAATATTTTTTATTCTGTACAGGCTTACTCCTTTTCACTCTGTCATTTGGGTTAGTATTTTGGAGTAACTACAATGTTGTTGATCCATCCTCAGTTTTCTCCTATCACAGCCATTAAAGTCTGTATCTGTTTTAAAATCGCCATTGGCCTCAGGGTGAATTCCCTGAGCGGTTTCCTTCCTCTCCGTCAACTCAGTGCCTCTTTGCTTGACATCATGGGAAAATAACAATTAATCAGCCAAGACCTCAGAAAAAAGATTGTAGACCTCCACAAGCCTGGTTCATCCTTGAGAGCAATTTCCAAACACCTGAAGGTACCATGTTAATCTGTAAAAACAATAGTACGCAAGTATAAACACCATGGGACCACGCAGCCATCATACCGCTCAGGAAGGAGACGCGTTCTGTCTCCTAGAGATGAATGTACTTTGGTGCGAAAAGTGCAAATCAATCAATCTATATCCACAGTAAAACAAGTCCTATATCGACATAACCTGAACGGCTGCTCAGCAAGGAAGAAGCCACTGCTCCAAAACCTCCATAAAAAATCCAGACTAAGGTTTGCAACTGCACATGGGGACAAATATTGTACTTTTTGGAGAAATGTACTCTGGTCTGATGAAACACAAATATAACTGTTTGGCCAAAATGACCATCATTATGTTTGGAGGAAAAAGGGGGAACTTGCAAGCCGAAGAACACCATCCCTACCGTGAAGTACGGGGGTGGCAGCATCATGCTGTGGGGGTGCTTTGCTGCAGGAGGGACTGGTGCACTTCACAAAATAGATGGCATCATGAGGAAGGGAAATTATGTGGATATATTGAAGCAACATCTCAAGACATCAGTCAGCAAGTTAAATCTTGGTCGTAAATGGGTCTTCCAAATGGACAATGACCCCAAGCATACTTCCAAAGTTGTGGCAAAATGGCTTAACGACAACAAAGTCAAGGTATTGGAGTGGCCATCACAAAGCCCTGACCTCAATCCTAAAGGAAATCTGTGGGCAGAGCTGAAAAAGCGTGTGCGAACAAGGAGGCCTACAAACCTGACTCAGTTACACCAGCTCTGTCAGGAGGAATGGGCCAAAATTCACCCAACCTATTGTGGGAAGCTTGTGGAAGGCTACCCGAAACATTTGACCCAAGTTAAACAATTTAAAGGCAATGCTACCAAATAATAATTGAGTGTATGTAAACTTCTGACCTCCTGGGAATGTGATGAAAGAAATAAAAGCTGAAATAAATCATTCTCTCTACTATTATTCTGACATTTCACATTCTTAAAATAAAGTGGTGATCCTAACTGACCTAAAACAGGGAATTTTTACTAGGATTAAATGTCAGGAATTGTGAAAAACTGAGTTTAAATGTATTTGGCTAAGGTGTATGTAAACTTCCGACTTCAACTGTATATATATATATATATATATATATATATATATATATATATATATATATATATATATATCAGCTCTGGAAAAAATTAAGAGACCACTGTAAAAATATAAGTTTATCTGCTTTTACTATTTATAGGTGTGTGTTTGGGTGAAATTAACATTTTTGTTTTATTCTATAAACTACTGACAACATTTCTCCCAAATTCCCCCCCAAAATATTGTCATTTAGAGCATTTATTTGCAGAAAATGACAACTGGTCAAAATAACAAAAAAGTGTTGTCAGACATTTACATTTACATTTACGTCATTTAGCAGACGCTCTTATCCAGAGCGACTTACAAATTGGTGCATTCACCTTATAGCCAGTGGGATAACCACTTTACAATGTTTTTTTTTTTTTTTTGGGGGGGGGGGTAGGGTAAGGGGGGTGTTGAAGGATTACTTTATCCTATCCCAGGTATTCCTTAAAGAGGTGGGGTTTCAAATGTCTCCAGAAGGTGGTGAGTGACTCCGCTGTCCTGGCGTCGTGAGGGAGCTTGTTCCACCATTGGGGTGCCAGAGCAGCGAACAGTTTTGACTGGGCTGAGTGGGAACTGTGCTTCAGCAGAGGTAGGGGAGCCAGCAGGCCAGAGGTGGATGAACGCAATGCCCTCATTTGGGTGTAGGGACTGATCAGAGCCTGAAGGTACGGACCTCGAATAATGCAAAGAAAATAAGTTCAAGTTCATTTTTAAACAACACAATACTAATGTTTTAACTAAGGAAGAGTAGAGAAAAAAAATATTTGGTGGAATAACCCTGATTTTTAATCACAGCTTTCATGCGTCTTGGCATGCTCTCCACCAGTCTTTCACATTGATGTTGAGTGACTTTATGCCACTCCTGGCGCAAAAATTCAAGCAGCTCGGCTTTGTTTGATGGCTTGTGACCCAGCATTACTGAAGCACCCCGAGATCATCACCGATCATCCACCAAATTTCACAGTGGGTGCAAGACACTGTGGCTTGTAGGCCTCTCCAGGTCTCCGTCTAACCATTAGACGACCAGGTGTTGGGCAAAGCTGAAAATTGGACTCATCAGAGAAGATGACCTTACTTCAGTCCTCTACGGCCCAATCCTAATGGTCTTTTGCAAACCTCAGCCTGGCTCTTCTTTGCTTCTCATTGATGAAGGGCTTTTTTCTAGCTTTGCACGACTTCAGCTCTGCCCCTAGGAGCCTGTTTCGAACCGTCCTCGCCGTGCACTTCACCCCAGCTGCCGTTTGCCATTCTTTTTGTAGGTCACTTGATGTCATCCTACGGTTGTTGAGTGACATTCGAATGAGTTGGCGGTCATCCCGGTCAGTAGAGAGTAGTTTTCACCTTCTGCCGGTCTGTAGCTTTGTTGTCCCCAATGTCTGCTGCTTGACCTTGTTCTTATGAACCGCCGTCTTTGAAATTTTAAGGATGGAAGCAACCTGACGCTCACTGTATCCCTCTGCCAGTATAGCCAGAATTGAACCCTTCTTTTCCTCACTCAAAACTTTCCTTTTCAACTCTTTTGGCATGGTCAATAGTTATTTTTTGATTCATATTACTTTTGAGGTACTATTAGCACTGTTTTTGCCATCCAGCTGGTCCTATTGCAAGAGGATAGTGATGACCACAGCAGTGGTTTTTATACTTTTCCTTGTTAAATAAGATTTGGTTCATGTGATCACCTAATCAGTACCTAATTCAGTAGAATGAGGTGTGCCTGTGTTGGAATTCAACAGACACTGGAATGGAATGGCTGTCATACATGTAGAGATTATGATTTAAGAAACATTTGCAGTGGTCTCTTAATTTTTTCCAGAGCTGTATATATATATATATATATATTTATTCTATCTACCAATAAGTGCCCTTCTTTGTGAGGGATTGGAAAACCTCCCTGAGTTTTGTGGTTGAATCTGTGCTTGAAATTCACTACTCCACTGAGGGACCATACAGATCATTTTATGTTAGTCCATGCAACTTTTAATGTGATTTGTTAAGCAAATGTTTACTCTTTAACTTTTTTAGGCTTGACTTAATTAATTTGTAAAACTTTCTAAAAACAAAATTCTACTTTAACATTTTGGGGTATTATGTGTAGATCAGTGACAAAAAGTCTCTATTTAATACATTTTATAACACAACAAAATGTGGGAAAAGTCAAGGGGTGTGAATAATGTTCCTAATGTTTTGTACACTTGGTGGGACGTTACTTGTCAGTGATTATTGAACTAAAACACAATAAACCACAACACGTATAAGACCTTGCTTGCTCAGTGGAAAAGCAGGTTTAGGTGGCATATACTGTAGAATCTGCTGTGATGAATACAATTCAATGTACAGGGGCTGCTATCACACAAAGAATCGACATGAATATGGACATGCTTGAAAAGGAGCCTTGAAAAGCAGCCTTTCCTTTCAGTCTCTGTCTGCTTATCAGAAAGGCATGTGGAGAGGTCCGCCACACATTAATGGTACCATGGTTACCATGGTTACCGTGGTAAAAAGGGTTTTTGAGGCTCTTGAGTGAAATGTCAAACATAATTACCATCAATTATATGTGCAAGATGGGTCCTTTAAACCTCCCACTTTGGGCTGGATCTGTCAATGTGCAGTTCATACATGCATAATCTATGAGCAGAATTATTGCCTTACCTCAATTAGCCACGGAATCTCCATTTTGAAAGTGACTATTTTTCTGGAAGCTGTGCTGCGCCATTTTCCCAACATTCTTCCCCACGTGGGCCAGCCCCTCGAGATATAGCCAATAAGCTTAGCTCCTCGCCATTTGAGTGACAGCTAGCAAGATGCACACACAGCAGAGAGAGAGAGAGCAATGACGTGGTGCACATATCTGCACATAATGTATGTGGCGTAGTATGCGATTTTCTGGGACCACTTTTGGCTCGTGAGCGCTACTTTCAGAACTACTGGCTAAAAAGTATACAAAAGTACCGGAGAATCTCTTTAATTACATTACCGGTATTTAACCTCTCTACAGATTGAAAAACATCTACATCTTTCAGATCCTCTTATATTTATTACTCACTGATATGCATATGGGACAAGGAGAACCAATACCATAATAATAATAATAATAATTGTAAAATTAATTAAATAATTACTTTGTTGATCATGTTTAAGAATATTCAAACTGTTAAGCATATGCCATTTACTACTACAAATATGGTACGAATTCTGACAATTCGTACCCTTTTGTATCAGTTTCATCGCAGGACTTTTATTTTGAAAGGGAATCACGTCCTTGTTCTTGCTAGTTCTTCTTCCTCTTGCTTGGATCACACAGCTGACAGTGGATTCTTTTTGTGCCAGGCAGCTTCCGTTCTGTTCCCATCCCAGAATGCATTGTGACTGTCAACAGACCAAAATAAAGGCACTTACAAAACCTCTGGGCGGACATTGTGCACTGCTGAAGGAAAAACACAACAGTGATTGATAACATAGAAAACATAACATAGAAAAACAAGTCTCAATAGTCATATGCAAAACCGAGGGGACCAAGTTACACTATGAGCAGAGTCACTATCCTGGCATCCACAGCGCTGGTCGGTGCGCTAGGTGTTGGATATACAATGTTTTCAGTGATTTCCCCAGGAGAAGAAAGGAAGAAGGAATTGATGAAGCATTTCCCTGAAGCTAACCCAGTGAGAATGGAGGATACAAGGAGGAGAAATGCCCTTGTGATGCAGTCGCTTAAAGATGCTGCTGAGGACAGTGACTTGGACAGAGCATTTGAGGTGGCCAGAAATGGACCATGGGCGTCCAGAAAATGACACCAGAAATAGTCCAGATGAAGGGACAGAGACAATGACTTCAGCAGTGGTAGTGTAGGCCCTGCCTCAAACTGTGCTCTCTGTCACCTGGGGCTGCATGGCGAATTGCCCTAAAACAGCCCTTCCCCCATTTGAGAGGCCAAAATGTATCTCTCTCTCTCTCTCTACATTATCCAGAGGACTGACTATTGGAATGTGTGATAGAATAATACTATAGCATCCATGTTTGTTATCTATTTGAAACTTGTTCATTGAGAATAACTAAATAATACCTTGGATTCACTTCTCATTACCATTTCTTAATCTTAGTCAGCTAAATGCATAAAACCTGATCGGACATTTACTATATTAAATGGAGCCAGATAGTCAGATTTATTAAATGTAGATTGTTAAATATTATTAGCCCTACAGTAGTGACTGAGGCAAATCGTCTGCCATAGGCCTATAATCTTGAAGTTCACTTCCTGTTAAAAGAGACAAGATGTTTGCTCTGACTTTGGGTATGAATGTAAAGGAGTGCAAGTGCTTTGTTTCATCACATATTCTGTTGAAAATAAAAACATCAGTTCGCAAAATCCATGATTACTTGAGCAAATCCTGTGTTACAGGGAAACAAAACATGTATTACAATAATATTGTTGTTGGGTGATTAACCATCGTTGCTATAGATACTTTGTGTGATGAGAGACCGTAAGGCACCTACAGGGTCATTACAGATAAGAAAGTACTTTATTAATTATTAAATTTGATCGCACCAGCTAATACATACAACACCAGAAATACACTATAAAACACAACAAAAAACAGCACGTAAGTGTTCATGTTAAAAACCCTCATAGCATAAGGTAAAACAAATGTGGAAACGTTCTGTTTGGCTCCTAGGTAAAATGAATCTGTCTGCCATTACACTGCGATGGTCCAAACAGATACTGTGGATGGGGTGGCCTTATTGCTCTTGAGCTTCTTGATGACCCGCTTATTCAGAATGGGCTCGAGATTGTCCAGGTGAGTGCTGATGGTAGAATCAGCTTTCTTTATGATTTTGTTCAACCTGTTGGCATCCTCCCTTGTAATTTAATGCTTAACAACACATCATTACAATGATTTCATTATGACAGATTCCATGGTCCAAAATATAAGCAGTCAAATAAAGGTATTTTTCATAAGAAACCTTTCAAATGGAAACACATGGACCACCACTAGAGAGCAGCACATGCTTGGCTGTTCCTCTACAGGTTGTGGAAGTATATGACACTGGCAAATCCTATTTAAACCTACAACATATGAAAACTGATGACAGAGAGAGTGTGAGTGTGTGTGTGTGTGTGTGTGTCTTTGTCTGTCTGTCTGTCTGTCTGTCTGTCTGTCTGTGTGTGTGTGTGTGTGTGTGTGTGTGTGTGTGTGTGTGTGTGTGTGTGTGTGTGTGTGTGTGTGTGTGTGTGCTGTGGAAGCGGGTGGGTTCTGCAGTTGTGTTAGCACTTCCAAGTTCTTAGGAGGCCTTTCTGTGATTTTACACCTGCCTGTTCACGTCACTACCTCTCAACAGTCCATCACACATTTCAGCCCATCTGTGGGCTATTTGTTTTATTTATTATTATATTTTTGGTACTTTTTTACCCCCTTATGTCTACATGCGTACGTATATACGTACTGTGTGAGTGTGTGTGTGTTTGCATGCATATGTACTGTGTGTATGTGTTTACATGTGTTTGTACAGGGAGTAACTTAGTTTAATTTAATAATAATAATAATAATATGCCATTTAGCAGACGCTTTTATCCAAAGCGACTTACAGTCATGCGTGCATACATTTTTTTTGTTTTGTGTATGGGTGGTCCCAGGGATCAAACCCACTACCTTAGCGTTACAAGCGCCGTGCTCTACCAGCTGAGCTACAGAGGACCACAATTTAACTGTACAGGAAGGAGGATCCGATGAAGAACTAAAAGGAGAAAAGGGAATCCTCGGCTTTCCTGGCCCTTGGGGCCACTCTAGTGTTGTGATCTGATATTATATTAATTGTAGTCCATTTGACTCAATTTGTAGTCCATTGAAGTGTAACAGGGGTGGAGGTGCCTCCAAAGATGGTGAATGAATGAAGAAAGTTCACTCAGGCCGTTAACCATTGAAGAAAATGGTCAGTTCTGGTCTTCTTAACATGGTGGATCTCCCATAGACACCAATGCGATAGCAGCTCGGTCTGGTCGACATGACTGTAATAAAGTAGCGGTGCGTAGGGTAAAATCACTGGGGAAGACAGCCAGGAAAAAAGGCATATTATAACTTATGTGTTGTGATAATTGCATTGTTTGCTCTATAACCAGCTAGTTAATACACCACCGTGATATACAGTGCTTTCAGAAATAAAATGTGTTGTATTACAGCCTGAATTCCAAATAGATTTTTTTTCTCACCCATCTACAAACAATCAAAATGACAAATTGAAAACATTATTTTATTTTCTTGTGCACATTTTTTGGAAATGAAATACAGAAATATCTAATTTACATAAGTATTCACGCCCCTGAGTGTCACGCCCTGGCTCTGGGGACTCTTAAATGTTGAGCCAGGGTGTGTAGTTTCTATGTTGTGTTTTCTATGTTTAGTTTCTAGATCGTTTAGATCTATGTTGGCCAGGGTGGTTCTCAATCAGAGGCAGCTGTAGCTCGTTGTCTCTGATTGGGGAGCATACTTTGGTAGTCTGTTGGCACTAGTGGGTTGTGGGATCTTGTTCCGTATAGGTTTGTTGTGTGTAACCTTAAGACGTCACGTATCATTTGTTTGTTGTTTTGTCGTGTTTGCACAGTTATAATAAACATGTACGCTTATCACGCTGCGCCTTGGTTCGACCAATCTTTAAACGATCGTGACAGAAGATCCCACCAAATGAGGACCAAGCAGCGTGTCCAGGAGCAGACAGCCTGGACCTGGGTGGAGATCCTGGACGGGAAGGGATCCTGGACTTGGGAGGAGATTCAGGCCGGAATGGATCGCCGTCCTTGGGAGGAGACAGTGGAGGCGCGCTATAGAGAGGAGCAGCGGCAACGCAGAAGGTGCCGGCCGAGGAGGAAGCCCGAGAGACAGCCACAATAAAAAAATTGGGGGGGGGGCTAAAAGGTTGGTTGGCGGAGCCTAGTGTTAGAGCAGAGCCAACTCCCCGTACTCATGCAAGGAAGCGTATGACTGGGCAGGCTCCGTGTTATGCGGAGCTACGTACTGTGCCGCGAGTGTTCCGGCACAGTCCTGTACGTCCTGTGCTAGCACCACGCACGTGTCGTGCGAAGATGGGCATTCAGCCAGGACGGGGTGTGCCGGCTCAATGCTCGTGGTCTCCAGTACGCCTCCTCGGTCCCGTATATCCTGCGCCGGTGCTACGTACTGTATCGCCAGTACGCGTGCACAGCCCCGTACGTCCTGTGCTAATGCCTCATACATATTTTGTGGAAGTAGGCATCCAGCCAGGACGGGTTGTGTCAGCTCTCCGCTCCAGACCTCCAGTCCGCCTCCACAGTCCGGTACGGCCCGTTCCTGCTCCCCGCACCAAGCCAGTGGTGCGTGTTCCCAGTCCGGCCCGGCCCGTTCCTGCTCCCCGCCCCAAGCCAGTGGTGCGTGTTCCCAGTCCGGCCCGGCCCGTTCCTGCTCCCCGCACCAAGCCAGTGGTGCGTGTTCCCAGTCCGGCCCGGCCCGTTCCTGCTCCCCGCACCAAGCCAGTGGTGCGTGTTCCCAGTCCGGACCGGCCCGTTCCTGCTCCCCGCACCAAGCCAGTGGTGCGTGTTCCCAGTCCGGCCCGGCCCGTTCCTGCTCCCCGTACCAAGCCAGTGGTGTGTGTTCCCAGTCCGGCCCGGCCCGTTCCTGCTCCCTGCACCAAGCCTGTGGTGCGTGTTCCCAGTCCGGCCCGGCCCGTTCATGCTCCTCGCACCAAGCCAGTGGTGCGCGTCTCCAGCCCGGTCCGGCCCGTTCCTGTGCCTCGCACCAAGCCAGTGGTGCGCGTCTCCAGCCCGGTCCGGCCTGTTCCTGTCCCTCGCACTAAGCCAGTGGTGGGCGTCGCCAGCCTGGTCCGGCCTGTTCCTGCTCCTCGCATCAAGCCAGTGGTGCGTGTGTCCAGTCCAGCATGGCCCGTGCCTGTTCCACCGGTGCCTGGTCCGGCATCGGTCAGCTGCTCCACTCCGGAGCTAGAGCAGTCCGCTCCACCGGTGCCTGATCCAGCTCCGGTCAGCGGCTCCACGCCGGAGTCAGAGCAGTTCGCTCCACCGTCGTCGGGTCCAGCTCCAGTCAGCGGTTCCAGTCCAGACCCAGACGTCAGCCCCTCTCTAGGTTCAGGGTCTCCCACACCAGGGTCCAGACAGGGCTTGGTACTTCGTGGGAGAAAGGAGAGGGGAAGCAGCGCGCCGAGGTCCAGACCAGACCAGGGGCGCAACAGGGAGGCGGATAATAGGTGGTGGTCACGCCCAGAGCCGGATCCGCCTCCGAGGCGGAATGCCCACCCGGCCCCTACCCTGTTATGTTTAGGTTCCACGGTCAGAGTCCGCACCTTTGGGGGGGGGGGGGGGGGGTACTGTCACGCCCTGGCTCTGGGGACTCTTAAATGTTGAGCCAGGGTGTGTAGTTTCTATGTTGTGTTTTCTATGTTTAGTTTCTAGATCGTTTAGATCTATGTTGGCCAGGTTGGTTCCCAATCAGAGGCAGCTGTAGCTCGTTGTCTCTGATTGGGGACCATACTTAGGTAGCCTGTTGGCACTAGTGGGTTGTGGGATCTTGTTCCGTATAGGTTTGTTGTGTGTAACCTAAATACTTATTTTCCACCATAATTTGCAAATAAATTCATTAAAAATCCTACAATGTGATTTTCTGGATTTCTTTTGCTCATTTTGTCTGTCATAGTTGACGTGTACCTATGATGAAAATTACAGGCCTCTCTCATCTTTTTAAGTGGGAGAACTTGCACAATTGGTGGCTGACTAAATACTTTTTCCCCCCACTGTATCTAACCTAACATAGCAGGCGTAAAAGTGTATCCTTCTCTGTCGGAGCCGGAAAGAACAGAAGCAATGGATTATGGTCATTGTAGTTAATTACCACGTTTCTGCCCTCAAGTAGGTTGAATATTTGCTTAATGAAAACTACAACTCCCTTCAGCCCAGCGTCCCACATACACTCACCAGCCAGTTTCTTAGGGGCATGAATTCTAGAAGGTGTTGTTCATTGCTCAATCGGTATCAAGGGACCTAACGTGTGCCAAGAAAACATTCCCCACATCAGTACACCACCACCACCAGCCTGCACCAGGCAGGATGGGTCCATGGACTCATGCTGCTTACGCCAAATCCTGACTCTGCCATCAGCATGATGCAACAGGAACCAGGATTCGTCGGACCAGGCAATGTTTTTCCACTCCTCAATTGTCCAGTGTTGGCAATCGCGTGCCCACTGGAGCCGCTTCTTCTTGTTTTTAGCTGATAGGAGTGGAACCCGGTGTGGTCGCCTGCTTCAGAGATGCCGTTCTGCACACCACTGTTGTACAGCGCTGTTATTTGTCTGTTTGTGGCCCGCCTGTTAGCTTGCACGACTCTTGCCATTCACCTTCGACCTCTCTCATCAACAAGCTGTTTTTGCCTACAGGATTGCAGCCGACTGGATTTTTTTTTTTTTCTCACCATTCTCTGTAAACCTTAGACACTGTCGTGCGTGAAAAGCCCAGCAGGACGGCCATTTCTGAGATACTGCATTCGGCGCGCCTGGCACCGACGATCATTCCACGATCAAAGTTACTTAGGTCACTTGTTTTGCCCATTCTAACGTTCAATCGAACATTAACTGAATGCCTCGATGCCTGTCTGCCTGCTTTATATAGCAAGCCATAGCGACTTGACTCGAACCATTTTTGTGAACGGGGGTGGTGTACCTAATAAACTGTAGTGTAGTTTTTCACTTGATTTCTCTTGTGAATGATTTGATTTCTCTCTACAGAAACGGTGTGTTGGTTTCACAAAAAAACAGAACTACACTGAACAGAAATATAAACGCAACATTTATAGTGCCATTATTGCATGGAACTCCGTTCCATCTCATATTGCTCAAATAAACAGCAAACCTGGTTTCAAAAAACAGATAAAGCAACGCCTCACGGCACAATGCCTCTCCCCTATTTGACCTAGATAGTTTGTGTGTATGTACGTGTGCCTTTAAAAAATATATATGTAGTTCTGTCCTTGAGCTGCTCTTGTCTATTAATGTTCTGTATTATGTCATGTTTCATGTTTTGTGTGGACCCCAGGAAGAGTAGCTGCTGTTTTTGCAACAGCTAATGGGGATCCTAATAAAATACAAAAAAATACCATGTTTCATGAGCTAAAATAGAAGATCCCAGAAATGTTCCATACTCACAAAAAGCTTACTTCGCTCAAATTTTGTGCACAAATTTGTTTACATCCCTGTTAATGAGCATTTCTCCTTTGCCAAGATAATCCATCCACTGCTGGGTCGTTAAGAGCGAGCTTTTGGCACAATTTATCCTGAAGCCTACAGCAAGCAAGTGCGACAACAGCTGGGCTGTGTGCTCCACTGCTTGAGCCCGAGTGTCCGCGCAGATCAACCAGTCGTCAATGCACGTCAGGACTCTTAAGCCTCTCTCCCGTTGGGGGGATAGGGTGGCTTCAGCACACGTTGTGAATGTCCATGGGGCAAGGGACAGACCGAATAGTAAGGTGAGATATTTGTAGGCTATGCCCTCGAAGGCGAGCCTTAGATATCTCCTGTGTGCAGGATAAACTCAGATGTTGAAATAAGCATCCTTGAGGTCTACTGTGGTGAACCACTCGTTCGGCCGAATCTAATCTAACAGCATGCGATGCATTAGCATTCGAAATCTGTAGACTCTTAGATGCTTGTTGAGGTGCCGTAAATCCAGGATGGGGCGTACCCGTCCCCCCTTTTTTTGGGACCAATAAATAACGGCTGAAGAAGCCCTGATGAGCTTCCTCCCTCGGTACCACGCGTACGGCTCCCTTGGCCAACAGAGACTGTATCTCGTCTCTGAGGACTCGGGCGGCTTCCCGCTGTGCAGTGGACTGCAATATTCCCATGAAACGCAGGGGGAACCCTGTGAATTGTAGTCTATACCCCTGGTCTACGGTGCTTAGAATCCAAGTGCAGACTGCACACACGCACCACTGCTCTCTGTGAGGCGCAAGGGAACCTGCCTGTCCCCTCTGGGGGACGGGAGAGCCATGGGGCAGTCGCCCCACTGGGGTGACTCCGCATGTGGGCAACCTGTCCTGTGGAAGGGATGGGGAGCCTGCCAGGCCTAGTGGCCAGACAAGGTTGCCCTCGAGAGGCTGATAGTTCAGAATGTTCCCATTCAAAACAATCACCCTCGGCCCTTGGGCCTGGATGTGATGAGAACTCTTTATTTGAGAACTGAACTTGGGGAACTGTTGTGTTGACCCATCCCAACGAGGGCTTATGGGTCTTGAGGTGGGGGGCTCCTATGCTACACCTCTCCAGTGTGCAAACAAGCTTGTGTGTCCTGAGGAGACTCTGGTCGTCGAGGTCGGAGGAGCTCTGCCAGCTCCTCGAGCCCCCGCACCTTGCGCTAGGTGTACCGCTTCTTCCCCTTCCCTCTGGATGGAGCTGAGTGGGTCTCTGCTGCTTGTTGTGACGCCTGTGACCTTAGGTACCGCGTTGCCGGTGAGCGGACTGTGTCTGTCCCTGGGTCGGAGCTGCCGGAGAAGGCTGCTGAGGCTTCTTAGGGATCCTCCAGTTCTGGGAGGGAAGCCTCATGGTGACGACCTGGGTGAATGTGGGCTTCTGGGGCTTCGGGGCTTGTTTCTGTGGTAAAAGGGAGCACAGCGCCTCAGTCTCCTTTTTCTTAGACTCGAACCTGGCCTGTATCTCCAGTCTGGTGGGATCGATCTGTCCATTCAGGTTATTTCCCTTCTCCCTCTCAGACACCCTTGCATTGTTCAGCCAGAGGGCTTTTTGGCTGACGGTCGAGTGCACCATGACCTTCCCAGAAGCCTCAGCGGTACATTTGAGGGTCCGGGTAGTATAGTCGGCAAGGTGACTTAGCTCCATTAGCTTCTCCCGGTTGATGTGCCACTGCCATGTAGATGGAGAGGAGGGCAGCTGTGTTCACGGAGCGCTCGCCTGAGCTGCAAATCGGTAGATCCTCTCATACACACGCGGTCATTGGGAAGCGGTCATTGGAATGAGCGAGCTTGGGGGCAGAGGAAGAGGAGCTCAAAGCCTTTGGGTCGAGATGCTCAGCCATTGAAGGCTCCATGGGAAGCGAGCTGAGCCATCCCGACGACTCCATGCCGTGCATATCCAAGTGGGGGTAGCCAGTCACAGGAGAAGGTGACTTGAGTGGCTCCGCCCAGGAAGACTCCAACCACGCTAGACAGTCTTGGAAGGCTGGTACATGCTGTCGGACGACTATAGAATTACTCTTGAGAGGAGATTCCATCCATCCTAGTCTTCTTGGAAGGTGGGGGAGGCATGGGATACTCAACATCAAGTTTGGTGGCAGCGCGTCTGATTGCCTCGAAGAAAGGGAGGTCAGTTATTGACTCCTGCCCTACCTCTTCAGTCTGGCTGGGTAGCACAAACTGAGCAGAGGGGAGACTTCAGGAGCGTAATCCATCTCCTGGTCAGAGAGGGCGCTGCCTGATGCAGCAAGAGACATGCCATCGTCCTCACTTCCGGATTCATCAGAATTAAGGTCCGCCCCCTGGGAAAGGTGGGGGTTCTCCGAATCAGCCTGAAGCGCAGACGGAGGAGATGCCTGAGTAGCTTCTCCCTCCTCTGGAACTTCGTTGTCAACAGAGTCGTCCTCGAGCAAGGATGAGGCCTGGGCAATACTTTCCATGTACTAAGGACACCAGAGCCCAGCTGAACACAATGCACACAACTAGCGGGTTCGATGAGAGCCTCCATAGCGTGTTTTAACGCCAAGGCAAGTAGTACAGAGCGGATGGGAATCCGTCATGCCCGCAATTGCCAGGGCAAGCTTTGCTAGGCTTGCGCTGCTTTTTCTCCCCCTTCCCTGACAACTTTGCCGGTAAGCCAGTTGACATCTCGTTTCGACCGGACGGACAAAAACAAATGGGATTACCGGGGTGCTAGCTTTGCCACTCCACATGCTGCTACTATGACATGAAGTCAGGAGAGACACGGGGTAACGTGAGCTTGAGCCAGGTAAGCAGAAACAGAAAGCTTTATTTACCAGGGTGGTGGGAAATAAATGCCATCTTTATACTTTCGGTGTAGTGAAAGTAGAGCCAACAGTAATGATAGCTAATTAGTGATGATAGCCAGCTAGCTGAGCCGTCGCGTGAGATACCAAGTTCCGACTCTGTGTGTAAACCAAGTAACTCAAGGTAGAACGAATGGCTGGGTTATCTTTCACAGGGGAATGTAAAAGGGATGGTGTTTCAATGGTGGGGTAACACACTGAAGAAACATCCCCGCTCATGCTAGCCAAACAAACCGAATGGGGGTTTAGCCCAGAGGTTGCTAGCTAAAAACACCAGTGAAGCCGTTAGCCCACTAACTAGCCAAGACACTCGAAAGTTCAGCTAGCTAACTCCAAACGGTGGGAACCGACGGAGAGCTAGAGACCCCGTGTAGAAGTAGCTAATATTTGTGGGAACCTGCTATTAGCGGGATGCTAAAGCAGTGCAGCTAGCTAAATAACAAAGCCAATTGTGTGTAGGCAACAGGTGTACTGTAAAAAATTAAAAATAAGAATACTAAGAAAAAATAAAATAAAAACAGGTGTACTGTAGTTAGCCGATATCAAAAAGCGCTCTTAACAAGCTAACTGAGGTAACTTCACTAAGTAAAGTGAAGCTGAAGAACAGAATTCATGACAATTGAAAATAAGCCACTCAATGCTCCATGGTGGGGTGGAAACCCACACCGAAAAGAACAGTAAAGTTGAGAGCTAGTTTTCTGAAGAAAGCTGCTTAATGGGCTAGTAACCAAATAGACTCATGAAGAGGCGAAGAGTAAGGAAACCAGAGCAGTACAGGGTGTTATATAGACACGCGGGGTGTACACCCACAAAGCTCTGATTGGCCTGTTAGGTGTGATTGAATAAGGCTTCAACCAATGACCTTTTGCATATTTGTGATACTGAATGTTATCAGATCTTCAACCAAAACCTAATATCAGATAAAGTGAACATAAGTGAACAAATAACACAACAATTACATATTTATTTCATAAACAAAGTTATGCAACACCCAATTCCCCTGTGTGAAAAAGTAATTGCCCCCTTACACTCAATAACTGGTTGTGCCACCTTTAGCTGCAATGACTCCAACCAAATGCTTCCTGTAGTTGTTGATCAGTCTCTCACGTCGCTGTGGAGGAATTTTGGCCCACTCTTCCATGCAGAACTGCTTTAACTCAGTGACGTGTGGGTTTTCAAGCATGAACTGCTCGTTTCAAGTCCTGCCACAACATCTCAATTGGGATTAGGTCTAGACTTTGACTAGGCCATTCCAAAACTTCAAATTTGTTGCTTTTTAGCAATTTTCATGTAGACTTGATTGTGTGTTTTGGATCATTGTCTTGCTGCATGACCCAGCTGCACTTCAGCTTCAGCTCACAGACGGATGGTCTGACATTCTACTGTAGAATTATCTGATACAGAGCAGAATTCATGGTTCCTTCTATTAAGGCAAGTCGTCCAGGTCCTGAGGCAGCAAAGCATCCCCAAACCATCACACCACCATGCTTGACCTTTGGTATGATGTTCTTACTGTGGAATGCAGTGTTTGGTTTTCGCCAGGCATAATGGGACCCATCTCGTCCAAAAAGTTGACTCAAGTTTGCCAAAAAGCACCTGGATGATCATCAAGACTCTTGGAAGAACGTTCTATGGACAGATGATTCAAAAGTATAACTTTTTGGACGACATGGTTCCAGTAATGCCTGGCAAAAACCAAACTCTGCATTCCACAGTAAGAACATCGTACCAAAGGTCAAGCATGGTGGTGGTGGTGTGATGGTTTGGGGATGCTTTGCTGCCTCAGGACCTGGCCAACAACCTTTAGTCTAATCTGTAGACTACTTTAGACTAAAGAGCATGATTTTAGTTGTTACATTACATCGACTTTTCCTAGGAATATACTGTATAGTTAGTAATACTTGAAGTTTATACAAAAGTAACCATGTTTTGGAAGGAGAGCGATAACTGGTCCACCAACGTAACATTCAGCCCGTAGATGGCGCCAAAGCATAAACCTAGATAATCCTGTCTAGCTCCATAGTTTACGATAACCCATTATATCTACGACCTCGCTTCACTCATGCCACGGTCTCTGCATACAATATAGCTGATTACACGCACGCACCATTCAATCTGATCGCCCACACAAACTACCTCACTTTGTTGCTTAAATGACTTTGTCCACCACCCTGTTCTCATCATCCTCCGCCTCGACCAGGTTAAAACCTATCCAAGCCATAATACTCACCGCATTTCATGAGAAATATCTTCCTCGCTTGGTGATGAGGCAGGCATCTGTAGGCTACAGTGGTGATAATACGTTGACATGATGATGAAATGTAGCCACCGCTGTAGCCTAGTTTTTCCAGGGGAGAATACATTTAATTAATTTTAAAAAATGAAGAAAAAGTATTTAGGATGCCAGCCTTTCCCTTAGCCATGGTCGACATATGTAATATATGCTCATACCCCGCTCTCACTTTTTGTTCGCCACTATTGTATCAAATACACCGATTTAGCGCCTCAGATTTCCCACCCCATCTCACACACGCAGCCCCTCAGACAGGCTAATACCAAAGCCTCTTTCAGATATTGTAATATAGATAATAATAATAATTATACAATTATCAATAATACTATAGATACTAACTGCTACTACTATAGGAAAAACGTTTTATAAAGCCTCATATGATGCAGTCATTGCGGTATTGAAACAATGAGGGGTGCAGAGAATAGTGGCAAAATACAACAATCAAATTCTAGAACAGCAGCATAGAATTCTGGTACCGCGTGCAAAAAGAACTCACGCTGTAAGTACGGTTATTAATATTTAGAACTTCCACGTCAAAAGGTTAACAAAAACACTTTCATAATTTTTCATATTACACGCACAACCCATTTATGGAAACTTCATCTATGTAGTGGGTATAATTTCCAAGTTCTAGTATTTCCTTTATAACATTTTTAATGACATCACAAAATAACAAACAAAATGACATTAGTGTTCTATAGATCGCCTCTGACCATTCCCCACGTTCTACGTTAGAAATATTGTTCCAGTATTCGATTTTGAACGTGTTAAAGTTTCAGTGGGAAATTGGTCTGTTGAAACAAAGCACATTCCTTTGGTGAATTTGGAGAGCACAGGCCTGGATCTTCTCCCTTGATGTACAACAGGACGTGAGTTGTTAATCCCCACTAGTTCTTTCCTTCCCCCTCTATGGGTGAGAGGGGGTCTGATTGAAGTTATTCATTGCCAACCTGATCTGACCTATTTGGATTCTCGTGGTCAGTCATGACAGTCCCCCTCTGGTGGGTTCAATCTTGGAAGGATTCTGCTAGTTGCAACCCACCACAAGAATGACCACAGGTTGTCCTGTTAGTGGATCGTCGTTCCGGACCTGTCGTCCGGTTGTCCAGGTTGTTGGATCTAGGCAGTAACTTAGGCAGACGTTAATAACGCACAACACTCACGCAATACATCATAAAATTTCTTCCCCAAATTAGCGCCGTTGTGGCACTAATTGGTGGTTGTATGGGGAACTTGTTTGTGGCAGTATCACTTCCTAAGTGTCAAAGAAAACGAAAAAAAAGACAAACAAAAATATATGCAAAATATAATTACCACACCTTAATCATCTAATTGGACTCTATTCTATATACGTCCACGGTCTTGGCTAAATGACTCTTTCATGGCATTTTGTCTAATGTCATATCTAGGCCGATCCTACTTAGTGGTGTGTTGCTTAGTCACTATCCTAAGTTGATAACTACATGATAAGTCTACAGCTGTAAGGCACTAGCTTCAGACAGTCTACAGGGATGACCTATGGACCTCTGGGGAGAAACTGGTGACTAATGTAGCTGTAGAGTCAAAGGGGCTTCAGGGTCTATTTACAACTTTAACAAGACCAGTATTTTGCTCGGACCCTTAAGTGATCCTAGTATAAATCCTCATTAAATGTTCCATTGTGCATGTGCGTTTATGCTTGCACAAGCGCACATGCCAAGGGCAAGAAAACCAAGTATCCTGTGATGGGTTCTGACTTATGAACTAGAAATATCCTTAGTCATCTCACAGAGGGAGAGAGAAGAATGCAGGACGTGTAAATACTGTCAGAATATGTTATTGTTAATTATCAAGTATCCTATGGAAATGAGGAGTGCCACAGTCTGGTTTCTACACCAGAAGTTAATGGTTATCTGTAGGAGGAATGTATATGGTGGGGTCAATTAAGGTTGGATATGAGCCAGGGGCTTGGAATGTTACTGAGTAAGGGAAAGGCAATCACAGGGTTGCGGTCACTGATAAGGATGGATAGCTGTGGATCAGTGAGGAATGAGGAATGAGGTCAGGTCAGGTCACATTAAGGGAGAAGGAACAGTTTATTGCCTACATCACTTAACTTCCTGCCTAGCAATAAACATGTAATGTTTAGAGGGAAGGAGGACACTTCACCCAAATAGGGGTACAGTTGAAGTCGGAAGTTTACATACACTTAGTCATTAAAACTCGTTTTTCAACCACTCCACAAATTTCTTGTTAACAAACTATAGTTTTGGCAAGTCAGTTAGGACATCTACTTTGTGCATGACACAAGTAATGTTTCCAACAATTGTGTATAGACAGATTATTTCACTTATAATTCACTGTATCACAATTCCAGTTGGTCAGAAGTTTACATACACTAAGTTGACTGTGCCTTTAAACAGCTTGGAAAATTCCAGATAATGATGTCAATGGCTTTAGAAGCTTCTGATAGGCTAATTTACATCATTTGAGTCAATTGGAGGTGTACCTGTGGATGTATTTCAAGGCCTACCTTCAAACTCAGGGCCTCTTTGCTTGACATCATGGGAAAATCAAAAGTAATCAGCCAAGTCTGGTTCATCCTTGGGAGCAATTTCCAACCGCCTGAAGGTACCACGTTCATCTGTACAACCAATAGTACGCAAGTATAAACACCATGGGACAGCGCAGCTGTCATACTGCTCAGGAAGGAGACGCGTTCTGTCTCCTAGAGATGAGCGTACTTTGGTGCGAAAAGTGCAAATCAATCCCAGAACAACAGCAAAGGACCTTGTGAAGATGCTGGAGAAAACGGGTACAAAAGTATCTATATCCACAGTAAAACAAGTCCTATTTCGACATAACCTGAAAGGCCGCTCAGCAAGGAAGAAGCTACTGCTCCAAAACCACCATAAAAAAGCCAGACTACGTTTTACAACTGCACATGGGGACAAAGATCGTACTTTTGGGCGAAATGTCCTCTGGTCTGATGAAACAAAAATATAACTGTTTGGCCATAATGACCATTGTTATGTTTGGAGGAAAAAGGGGAAGGCATGCAAGCCGAAGAACACCATCCCAACCGTGAAGCACGGGGGTGGCAGCATCATGCTGTGGGGGTGCTTTGCTGCAGGAGGGACTGGTGCACTTCACAAAATAGATGGCATCATGAGGAAGGAAAATTATGTGGATATATTGAAGCAACATCTCAAGACATCAGTCAGCAAGTTAAATCTTGGTCGTAAATGGGTCTTCCAAATGGACAATGATCCCAAGCATACTTCCAAAGTTGTGGCAAAATGGCTTAAGGTCAACAAAGTCAAGGTATTGGAGTGACCATCACAAAGCCCTGACCTCAATCCTATAGAAAATGTGTGGGCAGAACTGAAAAAGCGTGTGCGAGCAAGGAGGCCTACAAACCTGACTCAGTTACACCAGCTCTGTCAGGAGGAATGGGCCAAAATTCACCCAACTTATTGTGGGAAACTTGTGGAAGGCTACCCGATACGTTTGACCCAAGTTAAACAATTTAAAGGCAACGCTACCAAATACTAATTGAGCGTATGTAAACCTCTGACCCACTGGGAATGTGATGAAAGTAATAAAAGCTGAAATAAATTATTCTCTCTACTATTATTCGGACATTTCCATTCTTAAAATAAAGTGGTTGTCACGACTTCCTCCGAAGCTGCCTCCTCTCCTTGTTCGGGCAGGCTTCGGCGTTCGTCTTCACCGGCCTTCTAGCCACTGCCATTTCACATCTCATAATTCCCTTTGTTTTGTCTTGTCTATTACACACACCTGGTTCATATCCCCTCATTAGTAAGTGTATAAGTGTTCCCTCTGCCCCCTTGTCCTTGTGGGTGATTGTTTATGTGAGGAGAGAGTAGCTCGGTTGAGCTACGTGTATTTTTTCCCCGTGTTCCTGTTTTTTGTTTTGCGCACTGGACTGTTTGACGCTATCCTGCCTAACTATTCTGGAATAAACTCTGTATTCTGTGATTTACCCTCCTGCGCCTGACTCCTTCAAATCACCCATCACAGAATCACCCATCAACTATGGAGTCAGTGGGAGAGGAGCGCATGCCTGGAGTCGTGGCATGGGTCCAGGAGCATTCGATGATGCTAGCCAGCTTGAGAGAAGCGATGGATCGGATTCTCCAGGTCGTCCAACGCCTGGAGAGGAGAGGACCCGATCTGTCGAGACCAGCTGGGCGACCGGATCCAGCCACCCACACCCCAGCACCCAGAGGGATCCATATATCCTGACCAAGGGATTTCGATGGGCAGCTGCTCTCTGCCAAGGATTCCTCCTCCAACTGGAGCTCTATTATTCCAGCATCAGCCTGGCCCCATCGGAGCGGAAGAAGGTGTCTGCCCTTGTCTCCTGCCTCTCGGGGAAAGCCCTGGAGTGGGCTTGAAGGAGGAGCCGCATTGGACAACTACGGGGAGTTCGCTCGTCTCTTTTGGGCTGTCTTCGATCACTCGCCCGAGGGTGGAGAGGCGGGCGAGTGGCTGGTCCACCTGAGGCAGGGGACGAGGACCGCGCAGGACTTCACCCTGGAGTTCCGGACTCTAGCAGCTGGGTCCGGGTGGAACGAGTGGGCCCTCTTCGACCACTTCCGGTGCGCACTGTACCCTACCCATCCACTTTCCTGATCACATTGTAGTTCCCCAGTGTAAGGCGCTAGTAAATTCAGGCGCAGCTGGGAATTTTATGGACAGGTCATTCTCACACAATCTAGGCATTTCATTGGTTCCCCTATCCATTCCACTCCCCATCAGAGCACTTGACAGTCGACCATTAAGGTCCGGGTTTGTTAGGGAAGTTACAGCACCAGTCATTATGGTTACTCACGAGACTCATCGCGAGCAAGGCACTTTTTTTAAATGATTGAGTCTCCTGCTTTCCCTTTTGTATTAGGTATTCCTTGGTTAACACTCAACAACCCTACCATCTCATGACCGCAGAGGGTTCTCATGGGGTGGTCGCGAGAGTGTCAGGGTAGGTGTCTCTGTGTTTCCGTTGGTGCAACCACGGTGGAATGTCCAGACAGTACCTCCACAGTGCGCATTCCCCCCGAATACCTCGATTTGGCGCACACATTTTCCAAAATGCAGGCGACCAAGTTACCACCTCATCGGGCGGTGGATTGCGCGATAAACCTCCAGGTAGACGCTGTGCTTCCCAGGAGTCATGTGTACCCCCTGTCACAGGCTGAAACGGAGGCAATGGAGACATATGTCACCAAGTCCCTGTGCCAGGGGTTGATACCTCCCTCCACTTCGCCCGCCTCCTCTAGTTTATTTTTTGTGAAGAAGAAAGACGGCGGTCTGCGCCCTTGCATTGATTATTGATCACTGAACAAGGAGACGATACGATTTAGTTATCCTCTCCCCCTCATTCCATCAGTGATCGAGTCAATGCATGGGGCGCGCTTCTTTACCAAATTAGATCTACGGAGTGCGTACAACCCGGTGCGTGTCCGAGAGGGGGACGAGTGGAAGACAGCATTCAGCACAACCACGGGGCATTATGAATACCTGGTGATGCCTTACGGTTTGATGAATGCTCCATCCGTCTTCCAGTCCTTTATTAATGAGGTGTTTCGGGACATGCTTGGTCACGGTGTAGTGGTCTACATCGATGACATTCTGGTGTATTCCGTTACGCGCGCCGAGCATGTGTCCCTGGTTCGCAAAGTGCTGGCCCGACTGTTGGAACATGACCTTTATGCCAAGGCAGAAAAGTGTCTGTTTTTCCAACAGTCCTTCTCCTTCCTTGGATACCACATTACCACCTCAGGTGTGGAGATGGAGGGAGATCGCATTTCAGCCGTGCATAATTGGCCGACTCCAATCACGGTAAAGGAGGTGCAGCGCTTTATTGGCTTTGCCAACTACTATCGGAGGTTTATCCTGGGCTTTGGCAAGGTCGCAGCTCCCATCACATCTCTGTTGAAGGGTGGGCCGTCCCAGCTCAGCTGGTCTGCTGAGGCTGACAGGGCCTTCAGTAACCTGAGGGGTCTGTTCACCTCAGCCCCGGTACTGGCCCAGCCCGATCCATCACTACCGTTCGTAGTGGAGGTGGATGTGTCCGAGGTAGGGATAGGCGCTGTCCTATCGCAACGCTCGGGAACACCACTCAAGCTCCGCCCCTGTGCCTTCTTCTCCAAGAAGCTCAGCCCGGCAGAGCAGAACTACGACCTTGGTGATCGGGAGCTGTTGGCTGTTGTCCGAGCCCTGACCATGTGGAGGCAATGACATCTTTGCTCCAAGAATTGGCCACTGTCTTCGCAGCCCATGAAAAGGACTTTGGCTGAAACAGCACAGTGTTGCACCAGATTCCGACTGGCGATGCACCTCCAGTACGAGAACAGTACAGACCCATTCCTCCCAGCCTCTACGCAGAGCTCCGTGCTCTACTACAAGGTATGCTGGACAGTAAGGTTGTGAAGGAAAGCACCAGCCCCTGGGAAGCCCAGGTAGTCCTGATAAGAAAGACTATCGCAAACTGAATGCTTTGACTCACAAGGATGCCTTCCCGCTAACCAGGATAGAGGAGCCCTTGCCCGGCCTGAAATAATCTCTGTGGAACTTGACGCTGGACTTGGCCATTGGGTATTGGCAGGTCGGGGTCGATCCGTCGGTCTGTGTAATGCCCCAGCCACGTTCCAGCGTCTGATGCAGCAGTGCCTCTAGGAATAGGTAAACAATTTCTTCTTGATATACCTGGATGATATAATAGTCTACTCTCCTTGTTTCGACAGTCACCTGCAACACCTCGAACAAGTCTTCGAGAGGCTCCAAAAACACAGGCTGAAGCTAAAACCACAGAAGTGCCGGCTGTTCAGGAAGGAAGTGCAGTTTCTGGGCCACATGGTCAGCCAACAGGGGGTAGCCACCTAGAAGACTGCGGCAGTGGCCGGTCCCACAGATGGTGAAGCAGGTCCTTTCCTTCATAGGCTTCGCCGGCTACTACCACTGGTTCATCCCGGCCTTTGACAAAATTGCTGCCACCCTACAGAGTCTTCTCCAGGGTACGGATGGACTGAAATCAGCCCTGGTCCAGTGGACCACGGAGTACCAGCAGGACTTTGACCGACTGAAACAAGCCCTACAACAGGCACCCATCCTTGCCTTTGCAGACTATAGCCTACACTTCCGGTTGTACACTGACCATAGCTTAGGGGGTTTGGGGGCAGTGTTATCTCAGGTGCAAAATGGGCAGGAAAGGGTGATTGCCAATGCGAGCTGCAGCCTCATACCAACGGATCGTAACAATCAGAACTATAGCTCATTCAAACTGGAGCTGCTGGCACTCATCTGGGCAGTCACTGAGAAGTTTAAGGGCTACTTATGGGGAGCAGACTTTACCATATTCATGGATAATAACCCTCTAGTGCAATTAGACAGCGAAACTGGGGGCAGTAGAACAGAGGTGGGCTGCGCCGTTGTCCAACTTCACATTCATGATCAAGTACCGACCAGGGGCCATCAATCAGAATGTGAATATCCTGTCACATCTTAAAAAATCACATCATTTATTACAATTATTTATTTACAACACATAAAACAAATCACACTCACCAAACAACAACGAAATTTCAAGAACAAGAAACAAAAAAATAGGTAAGTGATAGTATGAATAATCATAACATTGCAGTCATGATAAAATTGCAGTCATGGAGAAAGAAATGCCAGCAGTTCAGTTTCTCATTATGTACATGCTTTGCAAGAATTACATATTATTGATTGGTATAATGATTTGGTATCAATACACATGATTGGAATTAATTACATATTATAAATTACATACATTTCCACCTGTTTTCATTCACTCAGTAACTTCAAACTTGGCCCATATTTTTTCATATTCCTTTGACTTCACATATACATTTGCAATAGTTTTCTCAAATTTGACAGTGTTCATTGACAGTTGGAGCCATTCTGCAAATGAAGGCGGCTGCTCCTCTTTCAAATGCTTTAAAATGACCTTTTTAGCAAGGAGAGTTAGTGTCCTGAGCATGGAAGCATTTGGTGTATTTTCTGGGAGGTTACTTCCAAGCAAGATAAAGGCTCCATTTGTGTGTAGTCGATTTTCTATTGCTCCTTGGAATAGAGAGAATATTATTTTCCAATATGCTTCCACCGTGGGACACTTGTTTTAATATCCAAATGTACCATGCCTCCTTTATATTTTGGCATCATTAGTTTCTCTAAGGTGATGGTGGTTGCTTTGAATTCCATACACAGTACCAGTCAAATGTTTAGACACACCTACTCATTCAAGGGTTTTTCTTTATTTTTAATATTTTCTACATTGTAGAATAATAGTGAAGACATCATAACTATAAAATGGCACATATGGAATCATGTAGTAACCAAAAAAGTGTTAAACAAATCAAAATATATTTTAGATTTTAGATTCTTCAAAGTAGCCACCCTTTGCCTTGATGACAGCTTTGCACACTCTTGGCATTATCTCAACCAACTTCATGAGGAATGCTTTTCCAACAGTCTTAAAGTAGTTCCCACATATGCTGAGCACTTGTTGGCTGCTTTTCCTTCACTCTGTGGTCCAATTCATCTCAAACCATCTCAATTGGGTTGAGGTGGGTGATTATGGAGGCCAGGTCATCTGATGCAGCACTCCATCACTCTCCTTGGTCAAATAGCCCTTAGACAGCCTAGAAGTGTGTTTTGGGTCATTGTCCTGTTGAAAAACAAATGATAGTCCCACTAAGCGCAAACCAGATGGGATGGCGTATCGCTGCAGAATGCTGTGGTAGCCATGCTGATTAAGTGTGCCTTGAATTCTAAATAAATCACAGACAGTGTCACCAGCAAAGCACCCCCACACTATCATACCTCCTCCTCCATGCTTTACGGTGGGAACTACACATGCGTTCATCTCACAAAGACACGCCGGTTGGAATTTAAAAATACAGATTTCCACCGGTCTAATGTCCATTGCTCGTGTTTCTTGGCCCAAGCAGGTCTCTTCATCTTTTAGGTGTCCTTTAGTAGTGGTTTATTTGCAGCAATTCAACCATGAGGGCCTGATTTACACAGTCTCCTCTGAACAGTTGATGTTGAGATGTGTCTGTAACTTGAACTCTGTGAAGCATTTATTTGGGCTGCAATTTCTGAGGCTGGTAACTCTAATGAACTTATCCTCTACAGCAGAGGTAACTCTGGGTCTTCCATTCCTGTGGTGGTCCTCATGAGAGCCAGTTTCATCATAGCACTTGATGGTTTTTGCGACTGCACTTGAAGAAACATTCAAAGTTCTTGAAATGTTCCGTATTGACTGACCTTCATGCCTTAAAGTAATCATGGGACTGTTATTTCTCTTTGTTTATTTGAGCTGTTCTTGCCATAGTATGGACTTGGCATTTTACCAAATAGGGCTATCTTCTGTATACCCTCTCTACCTTGTCACAACACAACTGATTGGCTCAAACGCATTAAGAAGGAAAGGATTCCACAAATTAACTTTTAAGAAGGCACACCTGTTAATTGAAATGCATTCCAGGTGACTACCTCATGAAGCTGGTTGAGAGAATGCCAAGAGTGTGCAAAGCTGTCATCAAGGCAAAGGGTGGCTATTTGAAGAATCTAAAATATAAATATATATTTTCATTTGTTTAACACTTTTTTGGTTACTACATGATTCCATATGTGTTATTTCATAGTTTTGATGTCGTAATCTATTATTCTACAATGTAAAAAATAGTAAAAATAAAGAAAAACCCTTGAATGAGTACGTGTGTCCAAACCTTTGACTGGTAGTTTATATATTTTGCACAATTTCTCTGTTATATTAATCTATACCGAGCCTTTGGCTGATCAGTGGGCAACGGCCGACCACCCTACAAAGATGGGCCGGCCCGGTTTTCTGATAGGCTGAGCTGAGGTCACGCAAACTCACATTCAAAGTCAAACACGGCATCAGCAAAGAGACCTTTTCCGACTCTGTCATCAGTTAGACAGCCAAGGTTAATGGACTGTCATGAACCCTGCATCCTGAGTCGGTTCCTGCCTGTGTTGCCATTTTTCTGCTCGGAATCTCCAGTTTCCTGAGGGTTCTTGAACGCTCCCGGCCTGGTTGCCGGGCGACGTTGCTAGGCGGGAGATCTCCCGATTAACCGCACCTGCATCTCATCAGCGATCTGCACACCTGGTCCTGATCATCACCCTTCTTAAGCCCTGACCTGACATCCATTCCCTGCCGGATCGTTAGCCATGAACAGTATGTTTGTCAGTGTATCAGCCTTGGAGTTTTCTAGCGTTAGTTTTGTTGTTTTGCACCTTGTTGGCTTGCCGTGTACTTACCTCCGTTTTGTTTCTATCTGCAGTCAATCTCCCGGAACCTTCACCCAACCCTGCCTGGTTGTCGGCGGCTGCCGAGCCATTCTTGGATCTGCCACTGCACCTCCACCAACTCATCTCCGCCGCCCGCTCTGTCCCCTGGATTATTCTACATCGTTTTTTGAATCTGTTAAATAAATACTCACCTTCGTTTCAACTCACCTTGTCCTGGTCTGCTTCTGGGTTCTGGCTTAGTAAACCGTGACAGAACGATCCGGCCAGAAATGAACCCAGCGGACCTGGACTCTGTTCGCCATGCTATTACCCATCAGGAGAAGATGTTGGGACAACATAGCACGGCACTACAGGAGATAGCATTGTCCGTTCGGAACTTTTCTACCAGTCTGACGAAGATCCAGGCTCAGCTCAGTTTGCCGGTGGAGAATCCACGACCGGTTTCACCCATCTCGCCTGCCGCTTCTGGAGCTGTGCCCTTCCGTGAGCCCAAGGTTCCGACGCCAGATAAATATGAGGGGGAGTTGGGAAGATGCCGTTCTTTCCTTATGCAGTGTGGGTTAGTGTTCGATCTACAGCCCCACTCTTATGCCACAGACAAGGCTAGGATAGCCTTTGTCATTGAGTTGCTGCGTGGTCGAGCTCTGGAGTGGGCTTCAGCCGTTTGGGAACGACAGGACACCTGCATGGCTTCATACCAGGAGTTCACGGCCGAGATGAGGAAGCTATTTGACCATCCCGTCCGAGGTATGGACGCAGCTAGGCGCCTGTTTTCGCTTCGCCAAGGAACTTGCAGCGTTGCCGACTTCGTGATCGAGTTCAGGACTTTGGCTGTGGAGAGTGGGTGGAATGAGGAGTCTCTGCAAGCGGCCTTTTACCAGGGGCTGTCGGAGCAGCTCAAGGATGAGTTGATCTCCTATCCGGAGCCTAGTGACCTGGACAGCTTGGTAGCCTTGTCTATTCGGGTGGATAACAGAGTTCGAGAGAGAAGGAGGGAGAAGCAATGGGGCCCGTCCAATCAATCAGCTTCTCAGTTCCCAGTCGGGTCAGGGGGTGGACCAGAATACGTCGATCATTGTCCACCACACAGGATTAGTGGAGAGGTCCTGCCTCCAGATTCTGAACCCATGCAAGTGGGGCGGCACGGGTTAACCAAGGAGGAGCGCCAACATAGACGTAAGACCAACTGCTGCCTCTACTGTGGTAGTTCGGGACATTACATCTCCACTTGTCCCCGGCGGTCGTCAAACTGCTCGGCTCGTTAAAGTTGGGAGGACTTTTAGCGAGCCAGTTTCAACCTCTCAATACCTCTGTCAGACCCCGTTTCCCGGCTACCCTCATGAACAGGAATCAGAGTTTAGCGATTAACGCTTTAGTCGATTCAGGTGCCGATGGAAGCTTTATTGATGCCGAAGTGGTGGAACAGCTGGGGCTTTCCAAGGAGCGATTACCGGAAGCCATTGAAGCTACCACTCTGAACGGCAGTAGTCTGGCACGTATCACGATGAGGACTGAACCGGTTAAGATGCTGTTGTCAGGGAATCATTCTGAGGTGATCTCATTCTTCATTCTGCCTTCTTCCCATGTTCCTCTGGTCCTTGGATACCCCTGGCTGAAAGAACACAATCCCACGTTCGATTGGGTGACTGGCAAGGTAACTAGTTGGAGCCTTGATTGTCATGCTAACTGCCTCAAGACTGCCTGTTTCCATTCTGTTCCCAGTCAGGTGATTGAGGCTAAACCCCCAGATTTGTCCCTGGTTCCCGAGACATATCACGATTTGGGGGAAGTGTTCAGTAAGCAGAGGGCTCTGTCACTCCCTCCCCACCGACCATATGATTGTGCCATAAACCTGTTCCCTGGAGCTGTCTATCCCAAGGGACGGTTATACAGCATCTCCCGACCTGAACGTGAGGCTTTGGAGACCTACATCAAGGAGTCCCTAGCTGCTGGTCTCATTCGTCCCTCGTCATCACCCCTGGGGGCAGGTTTCTTCTTTGTGGGTAAGAAGGATGGCTCTCTTCGACCGTGTATTGATTATCGGGGGTTGAATGATATCACGGTCAAGAACAAGTATCCCCTGCCCTTGATGAGCTCTGCCTTCGACTCCTTACAGGGTGCTACTGTGTTCACCAAGCTAGACCTACGCAATGCGTATCACCTGGTCCGGATCAGAGAGGGGGACGAGTGGTTGACGGGTTTCAATACACCGATGGGTCACTTCGAGTATCAGGTGATGCCGTTTGGACTGACCAATGCTCCAGCAGTGTTCCAGAGTATGGTTAATGATGTCCTGAGAGATATGATCGGTCTCTTTGTGTTTGTTTACCTGGATGACATTCTTATCTTCTCGAAGGAACCTTCCAGCCACGTCCAGCATGTCAGGCAGGTTCTGCAGCGATTGTTGGAGAATCGCCTGTTTGTGAAGGCCGAGAAGTGCGAATTTCACGCCCACACTACATCCTTCCTCGGGTACATCATCTCCAGGGGAGAGATTAGGATGGACCAGGAGAAGGTTAGGGCGGTTCTGGAATGGGCCCAGCCCGGTACGAGATTGCAGCTCCAGAGGTTTCTGGGGTTTGCACATTTCTATCGCAGATTCATCCGGGATTACAGCCGTGTGGCCGCTCCTTTAACTGCCCTGACTTCCAGTACCAGGACCTTCAGTTGGAATCCTGAGGCGGACCGAGCGTTCCTGGATTTGAAGAGGCGATTCACCAACGCACCGATTCTCTCTCAACCTGACACGGCCCGTCAGTTCGTCGTGGAAGTGGATGCGTCTGATGTGGGGGTTGGCGCCATCCTGTCCCAGTGATGCTCCACTGACGGGAAACTCCATCCCTGCGCCTACTACTCTCGTCGTCTTTCGTCTGCGGAGAGGAACTACGATGTGGGTAACCGGGAGCTTCTCGCGGTGAAGCTTGCCTTGGAGGAGTGGCGCCACTGGTTGGAGGGGGCGGAGCAACCGTTTATTGTCTGGACCGACCACAAGAATCTTGCTTACGTGCAATCGGCTAGACGTCTCAACTCCCGTCAGGCCAGGTGGGCTTTGTTTTTCGGACGCTTTAATTTTTCCCTGACGTTCCGACCTGGGTCTAAGAACGGCAAGGCGGACGCCTTGTCCCGGATGTTCTCCAAGACGGAGGAGAGTGGGGCCAAGACCGAGACGATTCTTCCCCGGAACTGTGTCGTGGGAGCAGTTATGTGGAGGATTGAGGAGGAGGTTATGGCGGCCCTTCGGACGCAGCCCGGTCCCGGTAACGGTCCACCCGGTCGTTTGTTTGTGCCGGTGTCGGTTCGTTCTGCTGTCCTCCAATGGTCCCACGCCAGCAAGATGGCTTGTCACCCTGGCGTGACTCGGACGATGGCGTTACTTCGCAGACGATTTTGGTGGCTGGCCATGGGAGAAGATACTCGGAGGTTTGTTGCTGCCTGTCCAGTGTGTGCGCAGAATAAGAGTGCCAACCGGCCCAGCTCTGGACTACTTCACCCCCTCCCTATTCCCCGGCGACCATGGTCGCATCTTGCCCTGGACTTTGTCACTGGGTTGCCCTCTTCTGAGGGGAACACGGTCATTCTGACTATCGTGGACAGATTCAGCAAGTTCGCCCACTTTGTGCCCATTTCCAAGCTTCCCTCGGTCTCTGAGACGTCCGAGATCCTGGTTAGGGAGGTTTTCAGGGTCCACGGGTTGCCCAGTGACATAGTTTCCGACCGTGGCCCTCAGTTTACCTCGGCTGTCTGGAAGTCTTTCTGTTTGGCCATTGGAGCTACAGTCAGTCTCACATCTGGTTTTCACCCCCAATCTAATGGTCAGGAGGAGAGAGCCAACCAGAAGATGGAATCCACGCTACGCTGCCTTGTCTCCTCCAACCCCACCTCCTGGGTCTCTCAGTTGCCTTGGGTTGAGTATGCCCACAATACTTTCCCTACATCTGCCACTGGGATGTCGCCCTTCCAGTGCCTGTATGGCTACCAACCTCCCTTGTTTCCTTCTCAGGAGAGAGATCTCTCAGTGCCCTCTGTTCAGGCCCACATTCGTCGTTGCCACCGGACCTGGCATCGGGCCAGAAAGGCCCTCCTTAGAGTTTCTGACCGGTATCAGCTCCAGGCGAATCGGCGCCGGATTCCCGCCCCCACCTATACCATCGGAGATAGGGTCTGGTTGGCCACACGGGATCTTCCTCTGCGGACTGAGTCTAAGAAACTGTCACCGAAGTTCATTGGTCCGTTTGTGGTGGAGAAGGTGATCAATCCTGTTGCGGTTCGACTCAAGTTACCTAGAACGCTCAGAGTCCATCCCACCTTTCATGTCTCCTGCCTCAAGCCTGTTCTCCTCAGTCCTCTGTTACCCCCTCCGCCTCCTCCTCCTCCCCCTCGGATGATCGGAGGTGGTCCTGCCTACACGGTGCGCCGCATTATGGATTCCAGACGGCGGGGCCGGGGTTTCCAGTATCTCGTGGACTGGGAGGGGTATGGTCCTGAAGAGAGGCGTTGGATTCCTCGGCGCCAGATCCTTGATGCTGACCTCCTTCGTGACTTCTACCGCCTCCATCCTGGCGCTCCGGGGAGTCCGCCCGGTGGCGTTCGTCGGAGGGGGGGTACTGTCATGAACCCTGCATCCTGAGTCGGTTCCTGCCTGTGTTGCCATTTTTCTGCTCGGAATCTCCAGTTTCCTGAGGGTTCTTGAACGCTCCCGGCCTGGTTGCCGGGCGACGTTGCTAGGCGGGAGATCTCCCGATTAACCGCACCTGCATCTCATCAGCGATCTGCACACCTGGTCCTGATCATCACCCTTCTTAAGCCCTGACCTGACATCCATTCCCTGCCGGATCGTTAGCCATGAACAGTATGTTTGTCAGTGTATCAGCCTTGGAGTTTTCTAGCGTTAGTTTTGTTGTTTTGCACCTTGTTGGCTTGCCGTGTACTTACCTCCGTTTTGTTTCTATCTGCAGTCAATCTCCCGGAACCTTCACCCAACCCTGCCTGGTTGTCGGCGGCTGCCGAGCCATTCTTGGATCTGCCACTGCACCTCCACCAACTCATCTCCGCCGCCCGCTCTGTCCCCTGGATTATTCTACATCGTTTTTTGAATCTGTTAAATAAATACTCACCTTCGTTTCAACTCACCTTGTCCTGGTCTGCTTCTGGGTTCTGGCTTAGTAAACCCTGACATGGACAGGGGTGGAAAGAGTACTGAAATATCCTACTCAAGTAGAAGTACTGTTACTTAAATTACATTTTACTCAAGTAGAAGTCAAACTACTGGTGTAAAAACGACTCAAGTAAAAAGTAGCTCATTTAAAAAGTACTCAGAGTAAAAGTAATTAATTTACTTTTTAAATAAAAACATTGACCTTATAGCTAATTTTGCTAAGGTTACCTGAATGTTGTTACACATGATATTTTCCATGCAATAAATGTAAAAAGGAAGAGAGGAAATTAGTGTACAGTATGAACTAAGTTCATTTGTTGTTTGAGTTGCAGCAAGGCACATCAACACTATAAATATTTGAAAAGAAATTAAAAATTCAAAGCAATTAAAATGTATTGATGAATTATAAGCGATATAAATACCTTTTCCTCACTCATGCACTCCCTCTTTCCCTCATTCCCTCTTTCCCTTATTCCCTCACTCAGTCACTCACTCACTCACTCACTCACTCACTCACTCACTCACTCACTCACTCACTCACCCAATCAAGGCCAAATGTTGAGTGCCATGGCACACTGTCTAATTAGCTCTGGAGGCAACAACAGAACACCATGGAAATACAAATATATGAGCAAACCCCCCTGAAAAAGAGAACGGCCTATAGATGTTACATTATATTGATAAATTATGCCTTCAGAAAGTATTCACACTTTTTCCACATTGTATTGTGTTACAGCCTGCATTTAAAATCGATTAAATTGAGATTGTTTTGTCACTGGCCTACACACAATAACCCATAATGTCAAAGTGGAATTATGTTTTTCAAATTTTTCACAAATTAATAAAAATTGAAAAGCTGAAATGTCTTGAGTCAATACGTATTCAACCCCTTTGTTATGGCAAGCCTAAATAAGTTCAGGAGTAAAAATGTGCTTAACAAGTCACATAATGTGTTGTATGGACTCACTCTGTGTGCAATGATAGTGTTTAATGACTACCTCATCTCTGTGCCCCACACATAAATTTATCTTTAAGGTCCCTCAGTCGAGCAGTGAATTTCAAACACAGATTCAACCACAAAGACCAGGGAGGTTTTCCAATGGCTCGCAAAGAAGGGCACCTATTGGTAGATGGATAAAAAACATTGAATATCCCTTTGAGCATGATGACGTTATTAATGACACTTTGGATGATGTATCAATACACCCAGTCACTACACCGATACAGGCGTCCTTCCTAACCTATTGCCGGAGAGGAAGGAAACCTCTCAGGGATTTCACCATGAGGCCAATGGTGACATTAAACAGTTAAAGAGTTTAATGGCTGTGACAGGAGATAACTGAAGATAAATCAACAACATTGTAGTTACTCCACAATACTAACCTAATTGACTAGACTGAAAAGAAGGAAGCCTGTACAGAATACAAATATTCCAAAACATGCATCTTGTTTGCAACAAGGCGCTAAAGTAATACTGCAAAAAATGTGGCAAAGCAATTCACTTTTTGTCCTGAATACGAAGTGTTATGTTTGGGGCAAATCCAATACAACACATTACTGAGTATCACTCTACATATTTTCAAGCATAGTGGTGTCTGCATCATGTTATGGGTAAGCTTGTAAGGACTAGGGAGTTTTTCAGGATAAAAAAGAAAGGAATGGAGCTAAGCACAGGCAAAATCCTAGAGGAAAACCTGGTTCAGTCTGCTTTCCACCAGACACTGGGAGATGAATTCACCTTTCAGCAGGACAATAACCTAAAACACAAGGCCAAATCTACACTGGAGTTGCTTTCCAAGAAGAGAGTGAATGTTCATGAGTGGCCGAGGTACAGTTTTGACATAAATCTACTTGAAAATCTATGGCAAGACCTGAAAATGGTTGTCTAGCAGTGATCAACAACCAATTTGACAGAGCTTGAACAATTTTGAAAATAATAAATGGGCAAATGTTGCGCAATCCAGGTGTGGAAATCTCTTTGAGACTTACTTAGAAAGACTCACGACTGTAATCGCTGCCAAAGGTGCTTCTACAAAGTATTGAGTCAGGGGTGGGGGGGACAATGCAAAGGATTAGCCAGGATTAGCTGTTCAGGAGTCTTATGGCATGGGGGTAGAAGCTGTAAAGAAGCCTTTTGGACCTAGACTTGGCGCTCAAGTACCGCTTGCCGTGCAGTAGCAGAGAGAACAGTCTATGTCTAGGGTGGCTGGAGTCTTTGACAATTTTTAGGGCCTTCCTCTGACACCGCCTGGTATAGAGGTCCTGGATGGCAGGAAGCTCGGCCCCAGTGATGTACTGGGCCTTACACATTACCCTCTGTAGTGCCTTGCGGTCAGAGGCCAAGCAGTTGCCATACAAGGCGGTGATGCAACCAGTCAAGATGCTCTCGATGGTGCAGCTGTAGAACCTTTTGAGGATGTGTGTCTTGGTGTGTTTGGACCATGATAGTTTGTTGGTGATGTGGACACCAAGGAACTTGAATTTCTCAACCTGTTCCACAACAGCCCCGTCGATGAGAATGGGGGCATGCTCAGTCCTCTTTTTTTTCCTGTAGTCCACAATAATCTCTTTTGTCTTGATCACGTTGAGGGAGAGGTTGTTATCCTGGCACCACACCTCCCTATAGGCTGTCTCATTGTTGTCGGTGATCAAGCCACTTACTGTTGTGTCATCGGCAAACTTAATGATGGTGTTGGAGTCGTGCCTGGCCATGTAGTCATGGGTGAACAGGGAGTACAGGAGGGGACTGAGCACGCACCTCTGAGGGGCCCCCGTGTTGAGGATCAGCATGGCAGATGTGTTGTTACCTACCCTTACCACCTGGGGGCGGCCCGTCAGGAAGTCCAGGATCCAGTTGCAGAGGGAGGTGTTTAGTCCCAGGGTCCTTAGCTAAGTGATGAGCTTTGAGGGCACTATGGTGTTGAACGCTGAGCTGTAGTCAATGAATAGCATTCTCACGTAGGTGTTCCTCTTGTCCAGGTGGGAAAGGGCAGTGTGGAGTGCAATAGAGATTGTGTCATCTGTGGATCTGTTCGGGCGGTATGCAAATTGGAGTGGGTCTAGGGTTTCTGGGATAATGGTGTTGATGTGAGCCATGACCAGCCTTTCAAAGCACTTCATGGCTACAGATGTGAGCGCTACGCGTCGGTAGGCATTTAGGCAGGTTATCTTAGTGTTCTTGGGCACAGGGACTATGGTGGACTGCTTGAAACATGTTGGTATTATAGATTCAGTCAGGGACATGTTGAAATGTCAGTGAAGACACTTGCCAGTTGGTCAGCGCATGCTCGGAGTACACGTCCTGGTAATCCGTCCAGCCCTGCGGCCTTGTGAATGTTGACCTGCTTAAAAGTCTTACTCACATCGGCTACGGAGAGCGTGATCACATAGTCATCCAGAACAGCTGATGCTCTCATAAATGCTTCAGTTGCTTGCCTCGAAGCGAGCATAGACGTGATTTAGCTCGTCTGGTAGGCTCGTGTCACTGGGCAGCTCGCGGCTGTGCTTCCCTTTGTTGTCTGTAATAGTTTGCAAGCCCTGCCACATCCAACGAGCTTCGGAGCCGGTGTAGTACGATTCAATCTTAGTCCTGTATTGACTCTGCCTGTTTGATGGTTTGTATTGACTCTGCCTGTTTGATGGTTTGTCGGAGGGCATAGCGGGATTTATTATAAACGTCCTTGTTAGAGTCCCGCTCCTTGAAAGCGGCAGCTCTACCCTTTAGCTCAGTGCGGATGTTGCCTGTAATCCATGGCTTCTGGTTGGGGTATGTACGTACGGTCACCGTGGGGACGACGTCATCATCGATGCACTTATTGATGAAGCCAGTGACTGATGTGGTATACTCCTCAATGCCATCGGAAGAATCCCGGATCATATTCCATCCTGTGCTAGCAAAACCTTTCTGTAGTTTAGCATCTGAGTCATCTGACCACTTCCTTTTTAACCGAGTCACTGGTGCTTCCTGCTTTAATTTTTGCTTATAAGCAGGAATCAGAAGGATAGAATTATGGTCAGATTTGCCAAATGGAGGGCGAGAGAGAGCTTTGTACGCATCTCTGTGTGTGGAGTAAAGGTGGTTTCGAGTTTTTTTCCCTCTGGTTGCACATGTAACATGCTGGTAGAAATTAGACAACGGATTTAAGTTTCCCTGCATTAAAGTCCCCGGCCACTAGGAGCGCTGACTCTGGATGAGCGTTTTCCTGTTTGCTTATGGCCTTATACAGCTCATTGAGCGCAATCTTAGTGCCAGCATCAATTTGTGGTGGTAAATAGACAGCTACGAAAAATATAGAAGAAAACTCTCTTGGTAAATAGTGTGGTCTACAGTTTATCATGAGATACTCTACTTCAGGCGAGCAAAACCTTCTTAGTATTAGATTTGGTGCACCAGCTGTTGTTTACAAATATACACAGACCGCCACACCTTGTCTTACCGGAGTCAGCCGTTCTATCCTGCCTATGTAGCATATATCCCACCAGCTGTATGTTATCCATGTCGTCGTTCATCCACGACTCGGTGAAACATAAGATATTACAGTTTTTTATGTCCCGTTGGTAGGATATACTTCATCTTAGGTTGTCCATTTTGTTTTCCAATGATTGTACGTTGGCTAATAGGACTGATGGAAGAGGCAGATTACTCGCTCGCCGTTGGATCCTTACAAGGCATACTGACCTACGTCCACGATATCTCTGTCTCTTTCTCATGCGAATGACGGGGATTTGGGCCTTGTCGGGTGTCTGTAGAATATCCTTCGCATCCGACTCATTGAAGAAAAAATCTTCTACAAAAGGAAAACCAGCCACGTCGCCGACACCGACGTCTCGCTTCCAGACAAGCTACACATCTTCTTCGCCCGCTTTGAGGATAACACAGTGCCACTGACGAGGCCCACTACCAAGGACTGTGGCCTCTCCTTCTCCATGGTCGACGTGATTAAGACATTTAAGCACGATAACCTCCGCAAGGCTGCCGGCCCAGACGGGATCCCTAGCCACGTCCTCAGAGTATGTGCAGACCAGCTGGCTGGTGTGTTTATGGACACATTCAATCTCTCCCTTTCCCAGTCTGCTGTTCCCACATGCTTCAAGATGGCCACCATTGTTCCTGTACCCAAGAAAGCAAAGGTAACTGAACTAAATGACTATCGCCCTGTAGCACTCACCTCTGTCATCATGAAGTGCTTTGAGAGACTAGTCAAGGATCATATCACCTCTACCTTACCTGTCACCCTAGACCCACTTCAATTTCCTTACCGCCCCAATAGATCCACAGACGATGCAATCGCCATCACACTGCACACTGCCCTATCCCATCTGGACAAGAGGAATACCTATGTAAGAATGCTTTTCATTGACTATAGCTCAGCATTCAACACCATAGTACCCTCCAAGCTCATCATTAAGCTCGAGGCCCTGGGTCTGAACCCCGCCCTGTGCAACTGGGTCCTGGAAATCCTGGGGCCGCCCCCAGGTGGTGAAGGTAGGAAACAACATCTCCACTTCGCTGATCCTCAACACTCGGGCCCCACAAGGGTGCGTGCTCAGCCCCCTCCTGTACTCCCTCTTCACCCATGACTGCGTGGCCAAGCACGCTTCCAACTCAATCATCAAGGTTGCAGACGACACAACAGTAGTAGGCTTGATTACCAACAATGACGAGACCGCCTACAGGGAGGAGGTGAGGACTCTGGGAGTGTGGTGCCAGGAAAATAACCTCTCACTCAACATCAAGAAAACAAAGGAGATGATCGTGGACTTCAGGAAACAGCAGAGGGTGCACCCCACTATCCACATCGACGGGACCGCAGTGGAGAAGGTGGAAAGCTTTAAGTTCCTTGGCGTACACATCACGACAAACTGAAATGGTCCACCCACGCAGACAGTGTGGTGAAGAAGGCGCAACAGAGCCTCTTCAACCTCAGGAGGCTGAACAAATTCCGCTTGGCACCTAAAACCCTCACAAACTTTTACAGATGCACAATTGAGAGCATCCTGTCGGGCTGTATCACCGCCTGGTACGGCAACTGCACCGCCCGCAACCGCAGGGCTCTCCAGAGGGTGGTGCAGTCTGCTACCCGCCCTCCAAGACACATACAGCACCCGATGTCACAGGAAGGCCAAAAAGATCATCAAGGACATCAACCACCCGAGCCACTGCCTGTTCACCCCGCTATCATCCAGAAGGCGAGGTCAGTCCAGGTGCATCAAAGCTGGGACCGAGAGAATGAAAAACAGCTTCTATCTCAAGGCCATCAGACTCTTAAATAGCCATCACTAGCACATTAGAGGCTGCTGCTGCCTATTGAAATCACTTGCCACTTTAAGAAATGGAACACTAGTCACTTTAATAATGTTTACATATCTTGCACTACTCATCTCATATGTATATAATGCATTATATTCTATAATGTTCTACTGTATCTTAGTCCATGCCGCTCTGTCATTGCTTGTCCATATATGTATATATTCTTAAATTCCATTCCTTACTAGTTTTGTGTGTATTGGGTATATGTTGTGAAATTGTTAGATATTACTTGTTAGATATTACTGCACTGTCGGAGCTAGAAGCACAAGCATTTCGCTACACCCACTATAACATCTGCTAAACACGTGTATGTGACAAATAAATTTAGATTTGATTTGATTTCTACATTGTCAACTCACTCAAATGCTGTGTTGAGCGAGCCACTCTCCTCTCCCCCCATGCGCTCGAGAGAAAAATGCGCTCTGATCATATAACATTTCAAAATGCAACTGTGGGGAAAAACACATATTTGGAAGCTTCGTCTCCTTGTCCCTGCTGAAGAGAGTGGGGTCTCAGCTTTCTGTAGGTACAGTGTATATACAGTATCTCACAAAAGTGAGTACACCCCTCACATTTTTGTAAATATTTGAGTATATCTTTTCATGTGACAACACTGAAGAAATGACACTTTGCTACAATGTAAAGTAGTGAGTGTACAGCTTGTATAACAGTGTAAATTTGCTGTCCCCTCAAAATAACTAAACACACAGCTATTAATGTCTAAACCACTGGCAACAAAAGTGAGTACACCCCTAAGTGAAAATGTCCAAATTGGGCCCAATTAGCCATTTTCCCTCCCCGGTGTCATGTGACTCGTTAGTGTTACAAGGTATCAGGTGTGATTGGGGAGCAGGTGTGTTACATTTGGTGTCATTGCTCTCACACTCCCTCATACTGGTCACTGGAAGTTCAACATGGCACCTCATGGCAAAGAACTCTCTGAGGATCTGAAAAAAAGAATTGTTGCTCTACATAAAGATGGCCTGGGCAATAAGAAGATTGCCAAGACCCTGAAACTGAGCTGCAGCACGGTGGCCAAGACCATACAGCGGTTTAACAGGACAGGTTCCACTCAGAACAGGCCTCTCCATGGTCGACCAAAGAAGTTGAGTGCACGTGCTCAGCGTCATATCCAGAGGTTGTCTTTGGGAAATAGACATATGAGTGCTGCCAGCATTGCTGCAGAGGTTGAAGGGGTGGGGGGTCAGCCTGTCAGTGCTCAGACCATACGCCGCACACTGCATCAAATTGGTCTGCATGGCTGTCGTCCCAGAAGGAAGCCTCTTCTAAAGATGATACAAGAAAGCCCGCAAACAGTTTGCTGAAGACAAGCAGACAAAGGACATGGATTACTGGAACCATGTCCTGTGGTCTGATGAGACCAAGATATACTTACAGTGGGGAAAAAAAGTATTTAGTCAGCCACCAATTGTGCAAGTTCTCCCACTTAAAAAGATGAGAGAGGCCTGTAATTTTCATCATAGGTACATGTCAACTATGACAGACAAAATGAGAAAAGAAATTCCAGAAAATCACATTGTAGGATTTTTAATGAATTTATTTGCAAATTATGGTGGAAAATAAGTATTTGGTCAATAACAAAAAAGTTTCTCAATACTTTGTTATATACCCTTTGTTGGCAATGACACAGGTCAAACGTTTTCTGTAAGTCTTCACAAGGTTTTCACACACTGTTGCTGGTATTTTGGCCCATTCCTCCATGCAGATCTCCTCTAGAGCAGTGATGTTTTGGGGCTGTCGCTGGGCAACACGGATTTTCAACTCCGTCCAAAGATTTTCTATGGGGTAGAGATCTGGAGACTGGCTAGGCCACTCCAGGACCTTGAAATGCTTCTTACGAAGCCACTCCTTCGTTGCCCGGGCGGTGTGTTTGGGATCATTGTCATGCTGAAAGACCCAGCCACGTTTCATCTTCAATGCCCTTGCTGATGGAAGGAGGTTTTCACTCAAAATCTCACGATACATGGCCCCATTCATTCTTTCCTTTACACGGATCAGTCGTCCTGGTCCCTTTGCAGAAAAACAGCCCCAAAGCATGATGTTTCCACCCCCATGCTTCACAGTAGGTATGGTGTTCTTTGGATGCAACTCAGCATTCTTTGTACTCCAAACACGACGAGTTGAGTTTTTACCAAAAAGTTATATTTTGGTTTCATCTGACCATATGACATTCTCCCAATCCTCTTCTGGATCATCCAAATGCACTCTAGCAAACTTCAGATGGGCCTGGACATGTACTGGCTTAAGCAGGGGGACACAGCAGGATTTGAGTCCCTGGCGGCGTAGTGTGTTACTGATGGTAGGCTTTGTTACTTTGGTCCCAGCTCTCTGCAGGTCATTCACTAGGTCCCCCCGTGTGGTTCTGGGATTTTTGCTCACCGTTCTTGTGATCATTTTGACCCCACGGGGTGAGATCTTGCGTGGAGCCCCAGATCGAGGGAGATTATCAGTGGTGTTGTATGTCTTCCATTTCCTAATAATTGCTCCCACAGTTGATTTCTTCAAACCAAGCTGCTTACCTATTGCAGATTCAGTCTTCCCAGCCTGGTGCAGGTCTACAATTTTGTTTCTGGTGTCCTTTGACAGCTCTTTGGTCTTGGCCATAGTGGAGTTTGGAGTGTGACTGTTTGAGGTTGTGGACAGGTGTATTTTATACTGATAACAAGTTCAAACAGGTGCCATTAATACAGGAAACGAGGGGAGGACAGAGGAGCCTCTTAAAGAAGAAGTTACAGGTCTGTGAGAGCCAGAAATCTTGCTTGTTTGTAGGTGACCAAATACTTATTTTCCACCATAATTTGCAAATAAATTCATTAAAAATTTTCTGGAATTTCTTTCCTCAATTTGTCTGTCATAGTTGACGTGTACCTATGATGATAATTACAGGCATCTCTCATCTTTTTAAGTGGGAGAACTTGCACAATTGGTGGCTGACTAAATACTTTTTTCCCCCACTGTATTTGGTTCAGATGGTGTCAAGCGTGTGTGGCGGCAACCAGGTGAGGAGTACAAAGACAAGTGTGTCTTGCCTACAGTCAAGCATGGTGGTGGGAGTGTCATGGTCTGGGGCTGCATGAGTGCTGCCGGCACTGGGGAGCTACAGTTCATTGAGGGAACCATGAATGCCAACATGTACTGTGACATACTGAAGCAGAGCATGATCCCCTCCCTCCGGAGACTGGGCCGCAGGGCAGTATTCCAACATGATAACGACCCCAAACACACCTCCAAGATTACCACTGCCTTGCTAAAGAAGCTGAGGGTAAAGGTGATGGACTGGCCAAGCATGTCTCCAGACCTAAACCCTATTGAGGATCTGTGGGGCATCCTCAAACGGAAGGTGGAGGAGTGCAAGGTCTCTAACATCCACCAGCTCCGTGATGTCGTCATGGAGGAGTGGAAGAGGACTCCAGTGGCAACCTGTGAAGCTCTGGTGAACTCCATTCCCAAGAGGGTTAAGGCAGTGCTGGAAAATGATGGTGGCCACACAAAATATTGACACTTTGTGCCCAATTTGGATATTTCCACTTAGGGGTGTACTCACTTTTGTTGCCAGCGGTTTAGACATTAATGGCTGTGTGTTGTGTTATTTTGAGGGGACAGCAAATTTACACTGTTATACAAGCTGTACACTCATTACTTTACATTGTAGCAACGTGTCATTTCTTCAGTGTTGTCACATGAAAAGATATACTCAAATATTTACAAAAATGTGAGGGGTGTACTCACTTTTGTGAGATACTGTATATATTTTTTTCTCAACTCTCAATATTCAGCTCAATAGCAACTATACTGAACAAAAATATAAACGCAACGTGCAATAATTTCAACTATTTTACTGAGTTAAAGTTCATATAAGGAAATCAGTCAACTGAAATAAATAAACTAGGCCCTAATCTATGGATTTCACATGACTGGGCAGGGGTGCAGCCAATCAAAATTAGTTTTTCCCCACAAAAGTGCTTTAGTACAGACAGAAATAATTCTCAGTTTCATCAGCTGTCCGGTTGACTGGTCTCAGACGATCCCACAGGTGAAAAAGCCGGACGTGGAGGTCCTGGGCTGGCGTGGTTACACGTGGTCTGCGGTTGGTAGGCCGGTTGGACATTCTGCCAAATTCTCTAAAATGACGTCGGAGGTGGCTTATGGTAGAGAAAGTAACATTAAATTCTCTGGCAACAGCTCTGGTAGACATTGCTGCAGTCAGCATGCCAATTGCACACTTCCTCAAAACTTGAGACATCTGTGGCATTGTGTTGTGTGACAAAACGGCACAGTATTTTAGAGTGGCCTTTTATTGTTCACAGCAAAAGGTACACCTGTGTAATGATCATGCTTTTTAATCAGCTTCTTGATATGCCACACCTGTCAGGTGGATGGATTATCTTGGTAAAGGAGAAATACTCACTACAAGCATGTAAACAAATTTGTGCAAAACATTTGAGAGAAATAAGCTTTTTGTGCATATGGAACATTTCTGGGATCTTTTATTTCAGCTCATGAAACATGGGACCAACACTTTACATGTTGCTTTTAGATTAGGGCCTAATTTATTTATTTACATTTACTGATTTCCTTATATGAACTGTAACTCAGTAAAATCGTTGAAATTGTTGCATGTTGTGTTTATAGTTTTGTTTAGTGTATTTAATGTGTGTTGAATCCCCACATGATATATTGTGCATTCGGAAAGTATTCAGACCCCTTGACTTTTTCCACATTTTGTTACGTTACAGCCTTATTCTAAAATGGATTAACGTTAGCTGCAGGCTGCATGATTGCATCATCCTAGCTAGCTAATGTTAGCTCTCTATCTAGCTAGGCTACTCTAAAGCTAACGTTAGTAGTTTTGTTAGGTATAGATTGGATAATTTTAGAAAATATATATATATTTTTTTCATTTATTTTTTTCACCTTTATTTAACCAGGTAAGCCAGTTTTAGAGGACGACTAAACTGCTGTTATTAACACATACCTTGTTTTCCATGAAAATGTGGCAGACAACTAGGCAGGCAGGAGGGTTTCCACTAGATAACACAGCCACAAAGTCCACCAAAGGGGTATCTTACGAAGCAAGCTACTAGATCTACTCAGAGTTTTCTAAAGCTAAGCAGCTTCAGTTAGCTTCACATTCCAGCTCAGGCTTCATCCGTACTATGACGGTGGATAATGCTCGTCCGCCAGCTGTTAACTCTAGCAGGCTTGTAACTGGTCAAGTCAAATGCAGAACTCTTCATTGAGACAATGCTCAAACATCAATCCATGGGCAAGTCAGTGCCATATTTTAATTTGAGCCTAAATCTAAATGAAGGAAAAGTTATCTTGCAAATTCCGCAGGCTATGGAGTGAAAAAGGGTTTTAGAAGTGCCGTCTTTATTTTATTACTTATCGTTAATGCCATCTTTCAATTCATGAGCACCTTTTTTCCCCACTCCTATCGATAAAATCAATTAATAATAATAATAATAATAATAATAATAATAATAATAATAATAATAATAATAATTGTATTTGTCATACAAAAGTTTTACTGTGCGTGAAGTTTCAAATGCGTTCTTTCCTTACTAAATAATGTGATAGGAATTGTAACATTTTACACACAAAAAAACATTGGATTAACAAAATATTTAATCAGTCTTCTTCCTCAAATGATGATGACTCCATCTTTGAGAGAAGGAGGGAATCTGATTTCATTGGTCCTCAATTCGCGGCCCAGACACTTCATTCAGGATAAATGGAGTTAGCCCTGAGCTAGCCTGTGCCGGAGCACCTCTCTGGATTCAGCCAGGTCTCATAGACGAGACGTGACATAGTAAATGTAAATCAGTGACACTCAAATTAGTATGATATGTTATGATTGGTATGATTGCATAAGACAGAAGGTTACTTAGGTAAAAACAAAAGTAGGGTGGTTCATCGGGGTGGATGGGTAGGCATATAACGCGAACAGGGGATGTAGCTCAGTTGGTAGAGCATGGCGTTTGCAACGCCAGGGTTGTGGGTTCGATAAAAAATAATGTATGCACTAACTGTAAGTCGCTCTGGATAAGAGCGTCTGCTAAATGACTAAAATGTAAATGTAAATGTAAATTTAACAACCCAAAGGTTTTGTGTTCGAATCTCATCACAGACAGCATTTTAGCACTTTGCAACTACTTACTACTTTTTAGCTACTTTGCAACTACTTAGCATGCTAGCAACCCTTCCCTTAACCTTAACCCTTTAACCACACGAACCTTAACCCTAACCTTAACCCCTAACCCCTAACCCCTAGCCTAGCTAACATTAGCACCTAGTTATTGTTAGCGTTAGCCACCTAGCTAACATTAACCACAATTGGGATTTGTAACATATACATTTTGCAAATTCGTAACACATTATACGAATTGCAATTCGTAACATACCATACGAATTGTAATTCATAACATATCATACGAAATGGATGATGGATATCAACAAATTAATACATACCATATTGAGACCCGCCACTTCTAAATTACTATAGGTGAAACACTGATGTGTGTGTGCATTTTGGGTACATGTGTTGTTTGTGTGGGTTTGCGCCTGCGTATCTGTGTGTGTTTCTAAATACAGACATGCCCTGTTGTGTTGTGGTCTTTAGGGCTCATCTAGAGCCAGCTCCAGGAGAGCGGCATGCCGCCTGGGGTGACAGATGGGCCATTACCATGGTGACAGAGGTGACGACCGCAAAGGCCCTCATGCAAGCGGCATTCAAGTCATTGGAGCAGAACACGCCTCACTGGTTCAGTGCATCTGGCAAAGTCCACTAGTTCCAGGTCAGCTTCACCGACACACTGACACAGATAGGTAGGTAGGTAGGTAGTTAGGTAGGTAGAATGGAGAACGTAATGTAATGCATTGGACCCATTCATATTTGCCATTAAAGATGCATTGGTGCTGCATCTGCACTGAGCAGTGATAAAGGCTTTCCCTGTAATTGGTTGTGATAAGCACAGTGTAAGGAATCAATTACATCATTTCAAATTACTGTTAAAAATAGCCAACCAAATTGGCAGGATGTTTGTTTCTAAGTTCTATTCATTCCATTTCTATGCTGACTGCAGTACAGACTCCAAGTCGGCATCCTCTTTTCTCTTTCAGTCTTTTCTCACCACCTAGTCCTACACCATTGTCCGACCCTCCTATTATCACAGATTACTGTAATAATACTGTACCCTAGTGGTATCAGATCTACCTATTTCATTTCTATACTGACAGTATGTCCCAATGCATACAGGCCCTGGGGCAGCAGACTCCTCATGCCCTCTCCATTTCATCTTCTTCTCTTGTAATCACCACAACCTCTTATGGCCTGATTAATATTTCATTGAGGTCGGGTGCTTCATCTACATGCCTTACAACTGGGGCCTTCCTGGCAGCAGCAGTAGCAGCACTACAAGTAAAGCATTCGCCCTCACTCTCTGCCTGCATTCCAAATGGCACCCTATTCCCTATATAGTGCACTATTTTTGACTAGGCCCATAGGGCTCTAGTCAAAAGTGGTGCATTATAAAGGGAATAGGGTGCCATTTGGGACGCAAAATCTATGTTCCCACAGGAATCTTTTGATTTCCTTCCCCTCCAAAACACTGACACAGCTGGTTTTTAGAATAAGTAATTGCAATTGCTACGTCTGCAGTATTTGGGGAAAGTTGCACATGCATTCAAACAAGGCATGGTTACATCAGTGTATTTAGCAATGTGAGGAAATCCTATGCTCAATGGAGGGGGTTCTGCTCATGTCACCAGAGAGGAAGGACTGACTAACCAGGTAAGTATAGTAACTATGGTCTCTAACTTCCTCTCTTCCTAAGACACCAGGTTCTTTATAAATCCCCAGGACGCACAACATTTTCCAAAATAATACAACTTTTTTTGATTTGCAATTCATAAAAAGAAATTAATCCCACACATATGAACATGGATTGACAGGACAGGGCGATTCGATACTGAGCGCCTAGCATAGCATAACTTGAACAAACCACTGAATGAAGAACTGGCTGAAGAGGATCTTGTCAACAGAAAAGAGAATAGCATAACATTACTGAACCTCAGAGATGGGACCAAGTCACTATTATTCAAGTTACAAGCAAGTCTCAACTCACAAGGTCCAAGTCGCAAGTCGAGTCACAAGTAAAACGATAGAGTCTCGAGTCAAGTCCAAGTCGTGCATAAGAGCAAGTTGAGTTGAGTCCCAAGTTTTTTCAAGTCAAGTATTTTTTTAAAAATCTATACAGTACATGCATTGTTCAACTACAAATCTTAGTCTATTTATTGAGGCTACCATTTGTCTACATTACATTTTGACATTGTAGTAATCTTAAGGGCATGAAATCAGCAGAAGGTAAGGCAGGTTGACGTGCACAGAGTGTAGATTTATTTACAGGTCTTGGTGATCCAATGGTGAAACCGCTGCAGCCATATCTTACAAAATATAGAAGTAGATTGACCAAATATACACGGGCAATAGCCCCAAAGAAATAGCCTCTGTATCAGGCTTAACCTGTCCTATCTGAATGGACACAGGTAGAGGGCTGCACAGCCTCCCCTTGAGAAACCAAATGGAATCTGTCTAACAGGCGCTCAAACAGGTACTTAGCCCCTCCCAGGACCATACAATCACCCAATTGGCAATTACAACCAATAAACTGGCTCTACAATGTAAAATATAATTTCCACATCCATTGTTACATTGGTACATTAGTCTTAATCACTTAATGATTATTAATGATATTTCATCACCATTCATAAATGGAACAATAATTTTCTCTTATTCAACGTACTGACTCCAAAGCATGACGCAAGCCACATAGCCTATTTCTATGCGCACTGAGGCGCGTGCTCCTATTACACACAACCAGAATGACAGAGACATAGGCCACAGACACACGGAACTCCGACATAACAAGGGAAATATGAACAAAGGAAACCATACATTTAATTAAATAAACAGAACTCCAAATGCAAGCTTTATAAGTAAATTATCAATTTCAAGCAATTTTGACATACCAAAAGACCATTAGGCCTAAGCTAGTAATTGTTGGTTGATGGCCCATTGCTGGTGAGCTTGCAGAGTAAACGTTTAATATTCTTGATCACCAAAAATGTTTGGAGCTGCATATATATTTATTACGGCAATCTTCTCTCTCTACAATTTGGTGTTTGCGCTGCACCCGATCCTATAGCTGTACAGCAAATCAGCAATCTGTTCCCTAGCTCACCGACCTGTATTGATTGACAGTTTGCTGGTCCAATCAGAGGGCAGAGTGTGCATTTCACTAGCCAATCTGTTGCATGCTATTTTTTTTTGCAAGGGCGATGCTTAGGCTACACAGTAATGGTTGGCAACAGGATATAGCTGAGCCATGTTTAACATGAGCAATGTTCCTACTGTAATATTTACTCTCACTCCGGCTCTCCTCTGGCCGTCTAAAGCATTGCACACGCTGGCTAACCCAGTAGTAGCATTGACCATATAACATGGGTTCAGGCAAACAACTGGTTCGGGATTGGCGGGCTCTAAATCGTGCACTGGAACTAACTGAGCTTGGGGCAGACAAAAAAATGGCGCTAGTCTCATTAGGAGCTGGGGAGTGGCCGCTTACCTCCCTGCCTGTCTGAACTAGTTGCATCCCTGTAGGACAGGAGCATACATTGTTCCGGTGAATGGTGCGCCATGGTCCTTCCGTGCGAGCTTACCCTGGGCTCTTCCTCTGAAGTTCCAGAGCAGCACTCGTTCCCCGGGCAGCAGCGGAAGAGCCCGTGCCCTTTTATTGTAGCGGACCTGATCCCGGGCTTGTCTCTGATGCATATGAGTCCATGCCCAGGCATAGGCCTCCACTGAACAAAGGTATACAGGGAGCCTAGCATGTCTACCAAAGAGGGGGGTTAGTCCTGTGCTGCAATGGACAGTGTTATTGTAGGCCTGCACCAAGGCAGGAAGCTTGGCTGCCCACTTGCTCTGCACCTCAGAGCTAAGAGTACCTAACAAGCAGAGGAGGGTCCGGTTAAATCTCTCACAGGCCCCATTACCCTACGGGGTAATAAGGGATGGTCCGGCTCTTGGTGCACCAATACAACTCACACAACCGTTTCATCAGCACGGACTCAAAAGCGCCACCTCTGGGCCTCCTGAGTGGTACAGTGGTCTAAGGCACTGCATCGCAGTGCTAGCTGTGCCTCTAGAGATCCTGGTTCGAGTCCAGGCTCTGTCGTAGCCGGCCGCGACCGGGAGACCCATGGGGCGGCGCAGGGTTTGGCCGGCAGGGATGTCCTTGTCCCATCGGGCTCTAGCGACCCCTGTGGCGGGCCGGGCGCAGTGCACACTGACTCGGTCGCCAGGTGCACAGTGTTTCCTCCGACACATTGGTGTGGCTGGCTTCCGGGTTAAGCGGGCGCTGTGTCAAGACGCAGTGCGGCTCGGTTGGTTGTGTTTCGGAGGACGCACGACTCTCGACCTTCGCCTCACCCGTGTCCGTACGAGGGGTTGCAGCGATGGGACAGGGACTGTAACTACTACCAACTGGATACCATGAAATTGGGGAGAAAAAGGGGAGAAAATACCCCCCCAAAAAACGGCACCTCTGTCCGTCAAAATTCTCTCGGGGCACCCGAAAGGCTGGAGAAGGGCATCCCACAGCGCTTTCACTGTGGCGCGGTCCTTGGTCAAGACTGCTACTGCGTATCTGGAAAACAAGTCCATCATTACCAGTATGTAGGGGTACATCATTCTGCAGTCCCACTTACGATCGATTGAAGGGGGCTCTCACCTCTGGTCCTGCTTTGCTTACCAGGCAACCGTTACACTCCCCTGTCCATTTAATGATCTCAGTGCCCATCCCAGGCCAGTAGAAATGGCGGAGCAGTACACTAAGCACTTTCTACCCACTAGCATGACCCGCTGCCTTGTGGTTGTCCTCCCAGACCTCTTGGGTGTGGCTGGTGGGGACCACTACTTGCCACGCCTGTTGGCCAGTGTCCAATTCCTGGATGCGATGCACCAGCAACCCATCCCTAAGTTCCAACTGGTCCCACTGCAACATCCACCTGTGTGTCTGGGGTGACAGAGTGAGTTGTACCTGGGGCAATGGTTGGTCACCTTGGACCTTCCAAAAGGGCAATTGTTGCAGGTCAGAGTCGTCCGGCTGTTTCCTGACACACACCCCGGGGGGTGGTTCAGCACCAGGTTCTGGTTGATTCGCCGCTTCCAGTCTACCCGAGGGCCTGTCATGCCAAATAGTGTCCCCCTGTCAAAAAGTGTCCCCCCTCTGCGTCACAATGGGATTACATAAACTATTAGCGTCCGTTGCTATATCAACGGTGTGATGACCTAATGTGTCTACTTTTGATGATCATTACAGCCTATATTACGTTATTTTCATCCCCGGTATGCAAACAAAGCTGATTTCCGCAACAATTTCGCTGTTTAAACAACTTTTGCTCAGCTAATAAGATGAAAGTACTTTGAAGTACTTTTGGGTACGTTGTTAACATTTCAACAACATGAAATCCATGTCTTAAACGTTGCTATGTTTCGGAAATAGCAAAGAAAATATGTAATCTGCTTGACACATTCATGTTACTTACTTTACAGCTCACAAAGTCAGCTAATTTACACTCCATTCATATGCAAATACATTTGTTCATACACTGACTTGTCTGGCTGGCATGTTTTAATGTTAAGCTAACCTTCCCTTATCTACACTGAAATAATATTATTTCAGTAGTCCTCTATTATGATTTTTTTTTTTTATCTGTCTCTCATAGGTCATTAGTACACCGTTGTGGTTAAAATATATGTACCTACTGTAGGTCCTAGGCCAACAATGAATAATGTTGAACTAACAAATTACCACCAAGGGATACGTTACAATTTACAAAAATGAACACCTTGTGAAACAAGGCAATATTTAAGATTTAAATACATACCTTTGATATTTATTTTGTACAGGTGTGTCTAATTTATTTTCACAGAATTCTGGTGTGTGGAACAGAGAGGAGATGGGTGCTGTGTTATTGGGAGGTTCTGCCTGTCACTTGTTCTCAACAGGCAGCCAGTCTCGGAAGGGGGTCTCGAAGAAGGAGACTGCGAAGTCCAGGCACTGCTGCTCTCTTTGTTCTGAGTGTTTGCAGTGCTAGTGTTTTTAGTTCATCTGTGTATCTCACATATTATTTGCCCAGTATGATAGAGCAAGAAAACTTTCTTAGCAGATAATGACAACATGACAATAACAGTAGCTGTAGATGATGTAATGAAAAGTTGGAGGGTGTTTGGTAATGGAGGACATCAGGTGGATCCATGTCTGGGTGTTAGGCAGAACCCTTAGGTCCTGGGGAACAGGAGCAGAGTAAAGGGAACAGGGTAGGAGACAGAGACGTAAACAAGCAAACACACAGGTTACAGGTTGATCAGGTATGTAAAAATACAGTTATTGAATGATTTAATTTCAGTGGTTAGCCTTGTGATTGACTATCTGGACAAACCCCTGGGCCAGTGTTGGTACTGCTGACAGCATGGCGATGCCGCCCACCACGAGGAGGCCATCCATTCCTGGATGCAACACCTGCAAAAGAGCTTGAGCATGATCATTTGTAAAATTGTCTAATCAGGAGTGTGACGGAAGGACGACCCCCGAATATCCTCCTTCCGGCAACAGAGAGTAGCTGGCCTTACCTTCCCCTGTTGCACACTAGTGACAAGAACCTCACTAGTGTCTTCTAGTCCAGTGACTGGACCTCCTGCCCCTGTTCTTCCAGTCGGACACAAGCCACCTGTGAGAAAATCTGTTGGATTAGTGCAGTGTTATAAATGGGAGATATTTACTTTTCAACTGTTTTTAAAGGTATAGCATACCTCAAGCTGGTCCCCCTTTGACTCAGAGCACAGAGAATCAGACTGATCAGAACTCACTGGCTCTGGTGGATGGGATACCTCCTGGTTGGCTCGGACAGTCGATGGTCCTAAAGTCATTTGGTAAGTTGAAGAGGTACATTTTTATAAGCTTAGCATAACTACTATTACTTGCTTTCTCAAATGTCAACCAAAGCTTAACTTACGTCAGGGCTTTCAGTTGTTGACCGTCCAACTGCTTCAACTGGAGAAGATTGTTGGCTTCCACCGAGGTAACCCTAGGAAGACAAAGATAAATATATCAATGTTAGGGAAACTAAATCTAGCTTCAGCTTATTTTGTGTGCAAATGCAAATAGTTATTATCTGAGGTTTTTATATTCACCTTAACGGATGGTGACCCCAGCTAGGAGCATAAGAGCAGCAAGGCTTCCCAGTTCTCGCCTTCCTTTCGTCCTTCTTCCAAACCAAGTAATATGCCCGAATGTCGAAGCACTTGGTTCCCTTCTTGATTCTCCTTTGGTAGCTCACCTTCTGTTTCTCCTGCACCCAGTGGCGTGTATTCATGGATGCCAAGGGAAGCCAGGCTTCCAAAAACATTTGACCAATAAAAAAAAAATATGAAAATTAACTTTATCCTTCAATAATTTTCCTTCAAATCGCAAGTGGCTGAATGTATTTCACAGGAGAAAGCATCTGAGCGAGCGAAACAGCGCCCCTCTGTCTCTGTATGTGTAGGCCATCTATCTGATGCTGTCTGGTCCAAACGAGTATTACATTGTTGCCACCCGTAGCATTGAAGGCAAGCAAGCATTTGGCCTCCCTTGATAAAAAAGTTAACAAAATTTGCCAATCAGCGTTGAGACAAACTGAGCGAGCTCAACTGTGAATGGTCCTGGCATACCAAAAAAAAAAGTGAGTGTCAAGGGAAGCAAGCTTGGATTTTGGCATCACTCCTATCAAATCCCATTGAGAGCATACGTCATTGACAGAAAAACTTGAATTGTGGCACCTTGTTGTGTTGTTGTCCTCTGGTGGCTATCTAGCTAGCTAGCTAAAATTGTCCCTTTCCTAAATTAGCCATGGATGGAGATAGGGATTTGGACTTGTGTTTTTACTTAATTCTCTGTACTGGCCAATGATTTTAACTGAGATTCTGATCCAACCATTAATTCATACATTGTTGTGCCCCTGGCCTGAGAGGATGAAAGTTCAATATGTAGCTAGATGTAGAAGGCTAATGTTAACTAGCTAACATTGCCCAAGAATGGAAGTTAGGCTAGCGAACAAGCATTTTAGCCAGGTAGCCTAGGACAACAAAAAATAAAAGCATGTACTGTATAACAGAGTGATAGACCGTTTCGTCAACATGAAAAAGAGGAGGATGGCATTGACATTTCTCTACAAGTAGGGTGAGTCAACTTGTTTTTCTACTTGCACGAACGTGCACGCTCACACACACACACACGCACACAGAAATCAGAACCATGGACAGCCACATCATATTTAGCTTACGTTGATTGGACTAAATTGTTTTTGGTATCTTGGTATCTTTGGCTTCCCCAGTGATTTTACCCACGCACCGCTACTGCCTGCACCTTGTCCATGTTCAGTCTCACCTTGATTGGTAACAGAAATAAATGCAATTATATTTCATATTATTACAAATACATCTCTTACATATCTCTTGGAGGGCCAGAAAATAAATTAACATCGGACACTAATTTTACTTGGTCAAAAACCTTCACATCCTTCTCAGCCCGTGCCTGAAGGTGGTCCTCGAAGGCGTTCTGATCTGGTTCGACAACTTCCACCACATCAGGTGGAGTTTCAGCACTAAATCAGTCACAAATTGTAAATAATACAGTATATGCAATAATTGTATATACAATTGCATTGTTTACCTCAGTAACCAGCTGCGGCTCCCGTCCGTACAGCAGGCGAGGGTGAGTCCTCGGTGGAGGCCTGGATGCTGCTGTTGTGTGCAAAGAGAATTACCTTCAGGTTGTCCTCCCACCATTCCCATGTCAGTCTTGATGGTCTGGTTGGTCTGTTCATCCAACCTGGAGGAGGGGGTAGGAAAGGGATATCTATTGACAATGGAAGATATTGAAATATGTCTGATTACGTACAATGGAAAAACAAAAACTAATTGTAAAAAAAACTCTAACAAACCATTGGTGACAGAATATAACCTATCTCCAGTTAAGCACGTTCTCTTCCTTTACTGACCTTAATGAGTATTGCCTCCACCCACTTGGTCAATATTTTCAGCCTCCTGGGGGAAGAGGCGTTGTTGTGCCTTCTTCACAACTGTGTCGGTCTGTGTGGACCTAGGGCTGTTGCGGTGACTGTATTACCGCCATACCGGCAGTCATGAGTCATGACCTCAGTAAAATTCCATGTGACCGTTGAGTCACAGTAATCTCCTCTTATGCACTCTGGACATGCTTTGGTAGTACCCAACTAGCTAACGACCATCAGGTCCTAATGGCCTGGTACTCAGGGCTCTATTGTCCTTCTAACCACTCGGACATCAATTCAAATGCAATTGAAAATCACATCAAACATCAAAACAGTATCCTGCTTTTAAAACTCACCTCACTGTGATGATCAATTTGAAGAAGTTCAACAGCAGGTTGAAACTGAGTGCAAAACATGTTCGTTGTGTATGTTGTTTCAAAGCCTAACACAATGAAATGGACAGAGCTTTCTAAGGTGATGATTAATTCAAAACACCCATACGCATATTAGAGCTTATGCATACGCATAGGCTTATGAGCCTAAGCCTCCCCAAAAAACTAAATAAAAATGATGATTGTGCCTTATACAATACATAGCCTACCGCATATTATGCATGGTAGAAAAACATAAAACAAAACTGATTTAAGATGTCTTTGGTACATAATTGGTCTAACATATACTCCAAAATTAAACACATTTTAGTAATCGGCTTTGAGTGTGTACTGTATTATTATGCATACTGGATGGACAGGTCACCTTATGCTATGCTCCAAAATGTGTTGGTTCATTGATTGTGCAGGGCGGCTCTACAATGATAGTGAATTTGTATTTGATTTTGAATAAGGCATTTTTTATATTTTCATAATTAATTGGGTTGCACATTACCTTTAGCTACTACCTTTAGTTTCCATCTCCTCCTCTCTCTCCTTTATTCCTTTCTCGAGCGTGCAGAGGGGCTGTCGACAGTTTATTGAAATATGTTTCATTATGAAAACATGTTACTATCAATGTTCCCGAACAGATTTCACTTCGTTTCCCAAATTAAGAACTGGGTAGCTGCAGGAACAGGGTTGGAGAGCCTATGACATACAGAGTTTGGGTGGAATATCACCTGTCGGGCAGCGAGAGCATGCTCCTCAAACAGCGGTTGATGCGTGGAGTGAAATAAATGTTCTATATTTATTTCTCAGCTGCTCAAATTAAGCACAGCTCTTCTATAAAACCGAACTAGCCTACCAGGCATCTTTGAAAAACGGACCGGCGGGAAAGCGCGCGGCCTCCATTCGCTATTCGAGTACATACAGATGACGTTCCCCTGTTCCTGCCCATTTGATAATGGGCCATTCAAAATCGAAACTAATTTCACATCTTAGTAAAGACAAGATTAAATTGACTATAGTCTGATGGGTGAACATATGATCACTTGATGAGAGAACAGCTGTGAAGCCTGAGGCAAGGAACAGAGCGCAAGCTTTTTATGCAACTTTCGGAAATCATCAATAGCCTATTTTCGCATCATGCAGCCCATTTGTTTTGATTTCTAAGACATTCTAAGGTTTATATCATTCACAACTAAAGTTGCCACTTACAAGTGGCGCCGGAGAAGATGGCTGCCGTTTTACAGCCCTCTAACCAATTGTACTATTATGTGTGTTTTTTCGCGTTATTTGTAATTTATTCTGTACATAATGTTTCTGCCACCGTCTGTTATGACCAAAAAGAGCTTCTGGATATCAGGACAGCGATTACTCACCTCGTATTGGATGAATATTTTTTCTTCAACGAGTCGGACGCGAACGATATCCTACAGACACACGACAAGGCCCAAATCCCTGTCATTCGCATGAGAAAGAGACAGAGATATCGTGGATGTAGGTTGGGGTGCCTTGTAAGGATCCGACGGTGAGCGATTAAACTGCCTCTTCCATCAATCCTATTAGCCAATGTTCAATCATTTGAAAATGAATTAGACGACCTAAGACTAAGGTTATCCTACCAACGGGACATTAAAAACATTTCACCGAGTCGTGGCTGAACGACGACATGGACAACATACAGCTAACGGGATATACGCTACATCGGCAGGATAGAACGGCTGACTCCGGTAAGACAATGGGTGGCAGTCTGTGTATATTTGTAAACAACAGCTGGTGCATAAAATCTAATACTAAGGAAGTCTCAAGGTTTTGCTCGCCTGAGGTAGAGTATCTCATGATAAACTGAAGACCACACTATTTACCAAGAGACTTTTCATCTATATTTTTCGTAGCTGTCTATCTACCACCACAAACCGATGCTGGCATTAAGATTGTACTCAATGAGCTGTATAAGGCCATAAGTAAACAGGAAAACACTCATCCAGAGGCAGCACTCCTAGTGGCCGGGGACTCAAATGCAGGAAAACTTAAATCCGTTCTACCTAATTTCTACCATATAGAGCTCTCCCTCGCCCTCCATTTGGCAAATCTGACCATAACTCTATCCTCCTGATTCCTGCTTATAAGCAAAAACTAAAGCAGAAAGCACCAGTGACTCTGTCAATAAAAAAAGTGGTCAGATAACATAGATGCTAAGCTACAGGACTGTTTTGCTAGCACAGACTGGAATATGTTCCGGGATTCTTCAGATAGCATTGAGGAGCACACCACATCAGTCACTGGCTTCATCAATAAGTGCATCGATGACGTCGTCCCCACAGTGACCATACGTACATACCCCAACCAGAAGCCATGGATTACAGGCAACATCCACACTGCCGCTTTCAAGGAGCGGGACTCTAACACGGACGCTTATAAGAAATCCCGCTATGCCCTCCGACGAACCATCAAACAGGCAAAGAGTCAATACAGGACTAAGATTGACACCGGCTCTGATGCTGGCAGGGCTTGAAAACAATTACAGACTACAAAGGGAAGCACAGCCACGAGCTGCCCAGTTACACAAGCCTACCAGACGAGCTAAATCACTTCTATGCTCGCTTTGAGGCAGGCAACAATGAAGCATGCATGAGAGCACCAGCTGTTCCGGATGACTATGTGATCACGCTCTCCGTAACCGATGTGAGTAAGATTTTTAAGCAGGTCAACATTCACAAGGCCGCAGGGCCAGATGGATTACCTGAACGTGTACTCCGAGCATGTGCTGACCAACTGGCAAGTGTCTTCACTGACATTTTCAACATGTCCCTGACTGAGTCTGTAGTACCAACATGTTTCAAGCAGACCACCATAGTCCCTGTGCCCAAGGACACTAAGATAACCTGCCTAAATGACTACCGACCCGTAGCACTCACGTCTGTAGCCATGAAGTGCTTTGAAAGGCTGGTCATGGCTCACATCAACACCATTAATCCCAGAAACCCTAGACCCACTCCAATTTGCATACCGCCCCAACAGATCCACAGATGATGCAATCTCTATTGCACTCCACACTGCCCTTTCCCACCTGGACAAGAGGAACACCTACGTGAGAATGCTATTCATTGACTAAAGCTCAGCGTTCAACACCATAGTGCCCTCAAAGCTCATCACTAAGCTAAGGATCCTGGGACTAAACACCTCCCTCTGCATCTGGATCCTGGACTTCCTGACGGGCCGCCCCCAGGTGGTAAGGGTAGGTAACAACACATCTGCCACGCAGATCCTCAACACGGGGGCCCCTCAGGGGTGTGTGCTCAGTCCCCTCCTGTACTCCCTGTTCACCCATGACTGCATGGCCAGGCACGACTCCAACACCATCATTAAGTTTGCAGACGACACAACAGTGGTAGGCCTGATCACCGACAACGATGAGACAGCCTTTAGGGAGGAGGTCAGAGACCTGGCCGTGTGGTGCCAGAATAACAACCTCTCCCTCAACGTGATGAAGAGAAGGGAAAAGATAACTGAGCACGCCCCCATTCTCATCGACGGGGCTGTAGTGGAACAGGTTGAGAGCTTCAAGTTCCTTGGTGTCCACATCACCAACAAACTATCATGGTCCAAACACACCAAGACAGTTGTGAAGAGGGCACGACAAAGCCTATTCCCCCTCAGATCCTCAAAAAGTTATACAGCTGCACCATCGAAAGCATCCTGACTGGTTGCATCACCGCCTGGTATGGCAACTGCTCGGCCTCCGACCGTACATCACCGGGGCCAAGCTTCCTGCCATCCAGGACCTCTATACCAGGAGATGAGGAAGGCCCTCAAAATTGTCAAAGACTCCAGCCACCCTAGTCATAGACTGTTCTCTCTGCTACCGCATGGCAAGCGGTACCGGAGCGCCAAGTCTAGGTCCAAAAGGCTTCTCAACAGCTTCTACCCCCAAGCCATAAGACTACTGAACAGCTAATTATGGCTACCCAGAACAATTTGCACTTCCCCCCGACCCCCACCCCATCCCCCTCTTTTACGCTGCTGCTACTCTGTTTATTATTTATGCATAGTCACTTTAACTCTACCCACATGTACATATTACCTCAATTACCTCGACTAGCCGGTGCCCCTGCACATTGACTCTGCACCGGTACCCCCCTGTATATAGCCTCCCTACTGTTATTTTATTTTTCTGCTGCTCTTTAGTTATTTGCTTGAATTTTTTTACTTAACACTTTTTCTATTTTCTATTTATTTTTATGCATTGTTGGTTAAGGGCTTGTAGGTAAGCATTTCACTGTAATGTCTACACCTGTTGTATTCGGCGCATGTGGCAAATAAAATTTGATTTGATTTGAAATAACTCTAAATCTAGCATATATGACCTGTTTCAAAATTTGATAATGATCACTTTTACGCTCAACATTGCCAATTCATATGCGCACTCGCTCAAGAATGGGAAAAATATCCTTTATATTTTATTCAGCTAAATTAAATTATATTCTTCTTACTATAAAATCATATAATATAAAATAATGGCACTGGACTTATGAGCATATATTCTCAGTTACACCCTTTAAAGAACCCTTTTTGGTTCCAGGTAGAACCCTTTTTGGGTTCCATTTAGAACCCTCTTTGGAGAGGGCAGTGTTGAGTGCAATAGAGATTTCGTCATCTGTGGATCTGTTGGGGCGGTATGCGAATTGGAGTGGGTCCAGGGTGTCTGGGATGATGCTGTTGATGTGAGCCACCTGCCTTTCAAAGCATTTCATGGCTACAGATGTGTGCTATGGGGCGATAGTCATTTAGACTATGGTGGTCTGCTTGAAACATGTAGGTATTACAGACTGGGTCAGGAAGATTTTGTAAATGTCATTGAAGACACTTGCCAGCTGGTCAGCGCATGCTCAGGTGAATTAAGGAATACTTTATTTTATCTTAAACGAACAGTTATAAATCATGGTCATTGGTCCTGATTTCACTCTGTAATAATGGCTAGCCTACTTTTAATTTATTTCAAACAACACCATTTGAAATTAAAGTGACTGAAAAAAGGGAGTGGGAATTAGGCTACGCATTATTCCTCATAAATAGAAGGACACAGAACTTTACTTTGAGCAGATGAACTTCAAGCAAAAATAAGGAAAAATATGAACAAATATCAATAAACTTTGACTCCACTGCAGTGGTGGAAAAAGTACCCAATTGTCATACTTATGTAAAAGTAAAGAACATTACTAAATTAAAAGTGAAAGTCACCCAGTAAAATATTACTTGAGTAAAAGTCTAAAAGTATTTGGCTTTAAATATAGTTCACTATCAAAAGTAAATGTAATTGCTAAAATATACTTAGTATCAAAAGTAAAAGTAAAAGTATAAATCATTTCACATTCCTTATATTAAGCAAACCAGATGGCACGATTTTCTTGTTATTATTTTACGGAGGATAGCCAAGGGCCCACTGATGACATAATTGACAATCGAAGCATTTGTGACCGACCGGCTCGATTCGGTCTTATGTAGCAAAATTTGAAATGGTGTTTTTTACATTGGATAAAAGTAGAGACTCAGAGCTAGAAAATGGTATATCATACACTACAGTTGAGGAACAATGGGAAAGTAATTATACTTTGAAAGTTGATAAACTTGTAACCTTACTTTTGAGAAAATGGCTTTTGAATGTTTTAGTACACCCACTGGAGAGCTCTTCTTTGTCTACACCTATTCAGCATAGTTCACACCCTCTTAAGATATAGCCCCGTCTGTAAACTCAGAGTGTTGTCAGATTGTCTGTTCTTAAATTCAGAGCGTTTCGCTCTCGGAGCGTTCAGAGCGCACACCGGATGCTCTGGCTGAGGAATTGATCCAAGCATTCTGTCCTAACAACAACAGTCAAGCACCCAAGCTAACTGGCTAACGTTGGCTAGTTTGCTAGCTACTTCCAGACACAAATGAGAGAACAGCTCACTCTGACCATTTTACTCGCCCTAGCAGAGCTTTTGTTAAGACATGTAGCTAGCTAGCTAGCTAAACAATGAACCATAATCCCAACTCATGATGTTACTACCCTGCATGAATCTGCAGGTAGCTAACCAACCAGGTTCAACGTTAGCTAGCTAACATTAGGCTATAACTAGCAAAGCAAATGGCTCTGAGATATGAATAATATTACTACACAGATCATACACGTAATGTTAGCTAGCGAGCCAGTTATCTAACGTTAGCTAGCTAGCTAACAGTACACTTTAACTTGAAATGAAAACTACTTTCTGACAAAATTAGAAATGTGTAATATCTGAAAATGTAGCTAGCTAGACTATCTTACCCATATACATGGATGGACGCTTCTCCCTCTCTCTCCCGGATGCCATGGTTGCCCTTAGTTTGAAGATGTAATCCGGAGACAGGTGTTTTTTCCATATCCTTAGCTATCATACTCTAATTCCACTGATTTCAAAACTCGATCTCTCGGCATGTCCAGCCCACTCATTAGCTCAGCCAATCATAGCTAGCAGGAAGGTTGCTGTCTTTTTCTGTGGCTAAACCAACTAGGCTCGGAATTTAACCATTTTATTTGTATTTACAGATGGCATAGAAGTTTGTTATTAAGGCACGTGAAAGTTCACATGTTCCAGAAGGCATTTCTGCCAAAAAAAGCATTTAGATTTAAAGAAAAGTTTATGTTCAAATGGCTCTCCTGTGAAGTAACGACATACGCCTAGTTTCCTGAAACGAGTCACATTTGTGTTTAGTGAGTCCGCCACATCAGAGGCAGTAGAGATGACCAGGGATGTTCTCTTGATAAGTGTGTGAATTGGAGAAATACTTTTGGGTGTCAGGGTAAATGTATGGAGTAAAAAGTACATTATTTTCTTTTGGAGTAAAAGTAAAAGTTGTCAAAAATATAAATAGTAAAGTATAGTAAAGATACCCCCAAAAAACAACTTAAGTAGTACTTTAAACTAACAGGTCAGGGACAAAGTTGTGGAGAAGTACAGATCAGGGTTGGGTTATAAAAAAATATCAGAAACTTTGAAAATCCCACGGAGCACCATTAAATCCATTATAAAAAAATTTAAAGAATATGGCACCACAACAAACCTGCCAAGAGAGGGCCGTCCACCAAAACTCATGGACCAGGCAAGGCAACAAAGTTAATCAGAGAGGCAACAAAGTGACCAAAGACCACAGCAGAGATTGGAGTATCTGTCCATAGGACCACTTTAAGCCATACACTCCACAGAGCAAGCTTTACGGAAGAGTGGCCAGAAAAAAGCCATTGCTTAAAGAAAATAATAAGCAAACACGTTTGGTGTTCGCCAAAAGCCATGTGGGAAACTCCCCAAACATATGGAAGAAGGTACTCTGGTCAGATGAGACTGAAATTGAGCTTTTTGGCCATCAAGAAAAACGCTGTGTCTGGAGCAAACCCAACACCTCTCATCATCCCGAGAACACCTTCCCCACAGTGAAGCATGGTGGTGGCGGCATCATGCTGTGGGGATGTTTTTCATTGGCAGGGACTGGGAAACTGGTCAGAATTGAAGGAATGATGGATTGCGCTAAATACAGGGAAATTCTTGAGGGGAACCTGTTTCAGTCTTCCAGAGATTTGAGACTGGGACGGAGGTTCACCTTCCAGCAGGACAATTACCCTAAGTATACTGCTAAAGCAACACTTAAGTGGTTTAAGGGGAAACATTTACAGTGAGGGAAAAAAGTATTTGATTTGATTTTGTACGTTTGCCCACTGACAAAGACATGATCAGTCTATAATTTTAATGGTAGGTTTATTTGAACAGTGAGAGACAGTATAACAACAACAAAAATCCAGAAAAACGCATGTAAATTTTTTTATAAATTGATTTACATTTTAATGAGGGAAATAAGTATTTGACCCCTCTGCAAAACATGACTTAGTACTTGGTGGCAAAACCCTTGTTGGCAATCACAGAGGTCAGACGTTTCTTGTAGTTGGCCACCAGGTTTGCACACATCCCAGGAGGGATTTTGTCCCATTCCTCTTTGCAGATCTTCTCCAAGTCATTAAGGTTTCGAGGATGACTCGGCACGCTCAAGTTGTCTTTTTTTTTGTCTTATTTCTTGTTTGTTTCACCCCCAAAAATATTTTGCATCTTCAAAGTGGTAGGCATGTTGTGTAAATCAAATGATACAAACCCCCCAAAAATCCATTTTAATTGCAGGTTATAAGGCAACAAAATAGGAAAAATGCCAAAGGGGGTGAATTTATTTTGCAAGCCACTGTAGTAACCAAAAAAGTGTTAAATAAATCAAAATATATTTTATATTTGAGATTCTTTAAATAGACACCCTTTGCCTTGATGACAGCTTTGCACATTCTTGGAATTCTCTCAACCTGCTTCACCTGGAATGCTTTTCCAACAGTCTTGAAGGAGTTCCCTCATATGCTGAGCACTTGTTGTCTGTTTTCCTTCACTCTGCGGTCCGACTCATCCCAAACCATCTCAATTTGGTTGAGGTTGGGGGATTGTGGAGGCCAGGTCATCTGATGCAGCACTCCATCACTCTCGTTCTTAGTAAAACATCCCTTACACAGCCTGGAGGTGTGTTGGGTCATTGTCCTGTTGAAAAACAAATGATAGTCCCACTAAGCCCAAACCAGATGGGATGGCGTATCGCTGCAGAATGCTGTTGTAGCCATGCTGGTTAAATGTGCCTTGAATTCTAAATAAATCACAGACAGTGTCACCAGCAAAGCACCCCCACACAATAACACCTCCTCCTCCATGCTTTACAGTGGGAAATATACATGCGGAGATCATCCGTTCATCCACACCGCATCTCACAATGACACGGCGGTTGGAACCAAAAATCTACAATTTGGATTCGAGACCAAAGGACACATTTCCAGCAGTCTAATGTCCATTGCTTGTGTTTCTTGGCCCAAGCAGGTCTCTTCTTCTTATTGGTGTCCTTTAGTAGTGCTTTCTTTGCAGCAATTCGACCATGAAGGCCTGATTCACACAGTCTCCTCTGAACAGTTGATGTTGAGATATGTCTGTTACTTGAACTCTGTGAAGCATTTACAGTGGGGAAAAAAAGTATTTAATCAGCCACCAATTGTGCAAGTTCTCCCACTTAAAAAGATGAGAACTGACGTGTACCTATGATGTAATTTGCATCATAGGTACACGTCAACTATGACAGACAAAATGAGAAAAAAAATTCCAGAAAATCACATTGTAGGATTTTTAATGAATTTATTTGCAAATTATGGTGGAAAATAAGTATTTGGTCAATAACAAAAGTTTCTCAATACTTTGTTATATACCCTTTGTTGGCAATGACACAGGTCAAACGTTTTCTGTAAGTCTTCACAAGGTTTTCACACACTGTTGCTGGTATTTTGGCCCATTCCTCCATGCAGATCTCATCTAGAGCAGTGATGTTTTGGGGCTGTCGCTGGGCAACACGGACTTTCAACTCCCTCCAAAGATTTTCTATGGGGTTGAGATCTGGAGACTGGCTAGGCCACTCCAGGACCTTGAAATGCTTCTTACGAAGCCACTCCTTCGTTGCCCGGGCGGTGTGTTTGGGATCATTGTCATGCTGAAAGACCCAGCCACGTTTCATCTTCAATGCCCTTGCTGATGGAAGGAGGTTTTCACTCAAAATCTCACGATACATGGCCCCATTCATTCTTTCCTTTACACGTATCAGTCGTCCTGGTCCCTTTGCAGAAAAACAGCCCCAAAGCATGATGTTTCCACCCCCATGCTTCACAGTAGGTATGGTGTTCTTTGGATGCAACTCAGCATTCTTTGTCCTCCAAACACGATGAGTTGAGTTTTTACCAAAAAGTTCTATTTTGGTTTCATCTGACCATATGACATTCTCCCAATCCTCTTCTGGATCATCCAAATGCACTCTAGCAAACTTCAGACGGGCCTGGACATGTACTGGCTTAAGCAGGGGGACACGTCTGGCACTGCAGGATTTGAGTCCCTGGCGGCGTAGTGTGTTACTGATGGTAGGCTTTGTTACTTTGGTCCCAGCTCTCTGCAGGTCATTCACTAGGTCCCCCCATGTGGTTCTGGGATTTTTTGTTCTTGTGATCATTTTGACCCCACGGTGTGAGATCTTGCGTGGAGCCCCAGATCGAGGGAGATTATCAGTGGTCTTGTATGTCTTCCATTTCCTAATAATTGCTCCCACAGTTGATTTCTTCAAACCAAGCTGCTTACCTATTGCAGATTCAGTCTTCCCAGCCTGGTGCAGGTCTACAATTTTGTTTCTGGTGTCCTTTGACAGCTCTTTGGTCTTGGCCATAGTGGAGTTTGGAGTGTGACTGTTTGAGGTTGTGGACAGGTGTCTTTTATACTGATAACAAGTTCAAACAGGTGCCATTAATACAGGTAACGAGTGGAGGACAGAGGAGCCTCTTAAAGAAGAAGTTACAGGTCTGTGAGAGCCAGAAATATTGCTTGTTTGTAGGTGACCAAATACTTATTTTCCACCATAATTTGCAAATAAATTCATTAAAAATCCTACAATGTGATTTTCTGGAGAAAACATTTCTCAATTTGTCTGTCATAGTTGACGTTTTCCTATGATGAAAATTACAGGCCTCTCTCATCTTTTTAAGTGGGAGAACTTGCACAATTGGTGGCTGACTAAATACTTTTTTTCCCCACTGTATTTGGGCTGCAATTTCTGAGGCTGGTAACTCTAATGAACTTATCCTCTGCAGCAGAGGTGACTCTGGGTCTTCCATTCCTGTAGCGATCCTCATGAGAGCCAGTTTTATCATAGTGCTTGATGTTTTTTGTGACTGCACTTGAAGGAACTTTCAAAGTTCTTGAAATGTTCCGTATTGACTGACCTTCATGTCTTAAAGTAATGATGGACTGTTGTTTCTCTTTGCTTATTTGAGCTGTTCTTGCCATAATATGGACTTGGTCTTTTACCAAATAGGGCTATCTTCTGTCTACCCCCCTACCTTGTCACAACACAACTGATTGGCTGAAACGCATTAAGAAGGAAATAAATTCCACAAATTAACTTTTAAGAAGGCACTCCTGTTAATTGAAATGCATTCCAGGTGACTACCTCATGAAGCTGGTTGAGAGAATGCCAAGAGTGTGCCAAGCTGTCATCAAGGCAAAGGGTGGCTATTTGAAGAATCTCAAATATTAAATATATTTTGATTTGTTTAACACTTTTTTGGTTACTATATGATTCCATATGTGTTATTTCATAGTTTTGATGTCTTCACTATTATTCTACAATGTAGAAAAATCCTTTAATGAGTAGGTGTTCTAAAACCTTTGACCGGTAGTGTATGGATTTTACAGGCAGTTCCTACAGTGAGCACCAGGGAACCAACCTCTGGTGGGCCAGATGGAGACCAGGACAATAACACAAGGTTAGTGGTTTTATGATGACTTACACATGTAAAAAATAATTGTTACAAAGTCTACTGTGTATAGTGTTAAATGTAACCCCGCCTCGTTACAAATTCTACTGTGTATAGTGTAACACAATGAATAATTGCAGAAGAGCACTGTAATCAGATGAGTAAAAAATATAAAAGTAAATAATAGGTTTTATGACATCAAATGAAAATACTTTTCTACATTGAAACCTGCCTGTCTGTGTTTTTTTTGTTTTTTTATCCACTGCTTAACGTGTCTGTGTATGTGTATAGAGTGAAATTAATATTTAAAGACATTGTAACTATTCTTTACATAACACTCAATCCTGCTATAGTAGTTCACTAAACTACAGAGTACAGTATGTTGTCCATTGAAGTTGTTGTCTCTGGCTCTTTTGATATCAGATTCAGAATGAATAATAAGGTTTGCTGTAGTTTGAAAGGGTTTGATCCACCTTAGGCCAGGAGTGTTTCCAATTCACATGACCCGAGAAGAAAAACACCAGCCCTGTAGTCACAAATGAAAAAGGAAGCTATCTATAATTATAATATTTTGTCATAGCCTACGAATAGGATCCAGAGTTTTACCTGATTAGGTCATGAGATCAGGAAAAACTCCAGGCCCCAGAAAAGACACCTACGAATTTTGCCACACCACTTTTGAACCTGTGGTGCCACCTTTGTCATTCACCTGACATAAATTTTAGTAATGATACAAATAAAGATATCACTGTGGGAGATGACTGGACAGTTATCAAGGAAAAAATATAAATAATAGGCACTATTTCATCACCTACTCAATCCGAATTAAAACCCTGCACGTTTCACTTTAGCTGTCATGCATAAATCGGTCAACGTTCTTTCCCATTCTCACAGGCTACTTTCAGCACCGAACAGCTCCGGCAGCTAGCTCCACCCATATCATACCACTTCACAAAGACGATTGGCAGCAATAGCAGCCACACGCGTGTGTCTACGACACTTCAGGTGCCCTTTGCGATATTGGAAGCGATGGGACTATGAAAGCAATTTTCTCAAGCCTCCAGTCTTTCCTCTATTTTCACTCTAATTCTCCTGGCTGCTCTAGGAGGATTGAAATAGGCGGCTTGTGTTTTACCTCGCCCATGGCTCTGTCTGTGTAAAAGCGACTACCGGAGCTCACCGCTGCAAGACCATAGCTGTTTATAATGAGCTGCTTGGAGTTAGGAAGGCGTCACTTCCAACTAAAACTGTCTGGGCAGTAAGATAATTGGTTGACTATGAAAACATCTGCCTGACACTCGGTTGCAAAGCGTGAACGGCGGTTGAGGAAGCAAGTAAAGTCGAGCATCTCTTTATCATGGACAAGTAGCAAGTAGTCTATAGCTTTTGGTAGAAGGCTATGTTTAAATGGCACCTTATGTTATAGAATAGGGATGATACGAATTCATTAGCATACACATTTAATCGTTGCGCGAAAGGGGTTAGTTTCGGTTCTCAACGGAGAGCAAACGGATTCTTCATTGAGTCGGTAAAATAAGTCACAGTATGTGTTTTTTCCTTATTCAAATGCTTTTGCAAATGGGATTCGTTTTCGGATCCAATTATGGGTATGTAGAATGGTCGGATAACGACAAAGATGCAGAAATACGAGCAAAGACCCCTTCTATTTACAGCACTCAAAATATCAACAAGGATTCACTGCACCATCCAACTTATTACCCAGGATCCGCCACGGAGCGCACGGTGGTGGCGCACAAAATCGAAGAGGACCTGCCTAGGGTGGTGACAGCTTTCCTGCACACTGGAGACTCGTCGGCTCTTGAACAAGTCAACTGTTCTCGGAGGTATGAGTTGAGTAGCCTCCGTGGTGGAACCAATGTGGCCTCTCATTATTCTCTCCATAGCGTGCTGGACACTATGGCGCACGCGACTAACTTCCTGAACATGATTTTACAAGCCAACAGGTCGCGAGAGCACAGCCTTCGGAGGGATATTCACTGGTACCACGCGCTTGTTCGGAGTATTCTCGAAGGGGACCCCAAAATTCACAGGGCAGTGGTTACATTCCATAATGATGCTCCAACACCGGGTCCTCACGTTTTCCTTCAAGCGACAAGAACTGACAGGGAAGTGGTCCTCCAGGACCTTTCCAACTCTGCTCACCACCGTCTCAAGAGCAGGAGCCCGGATTCTGAGTGGTTTAACGAGTTCAGGGACCGAAAGAAAATGCACGTTCAGAGAAGGGCGTCAGGCAGAGACGCCACAGCCACTCAAAATAGCTACATTCTGGACAAAAGTCAAATCAAGTGGTCTGCGCCGTACCTGGAATGCGAGCATGGGAATTTCGTACCGCACTGGTTACTCACCTTGTCTGCGGGGTTCTATGGGTTGAAGACAAATTCCGCACCCGAGTTCAGGTGAGGCTAAGGGAGCTGGCTGTCACTCATGACTGTTTGTTTGAAAGTAACACTTTTGGTTAAAATTTGCCATGTCTATTGTTTATCGATTGAAAGAAATGGTAGGTAGGCCTATATATTGTTTTTCAGGTCCTGAGAGGACAGCATTGCCGACCTGACCGCATGCTTCCCGCGCTTTGAAGCAGGTGCATGGAAAAGGGCCCAAATAAATCCTCTCAACACAAACAGTAGGATAAAGCTGCTTCTCTACAGCAACGTTTTAAGGTTTACCTAGAGCATCTTACTATGATAGTCATTTTAGACCAATTCTGATGCTTGTGGATAGTTTGCACAGAGCTAGCCATTATTGAAAACAGCATGTGGTCCTGATGTGGTAGTCGAATCTTCAGTAGCCTTTAATTAGGAAAGCCAACCCAAACATAACCCATCTGTATTCCCTCCACTTTACAAAGAATAGATCCAGTGAATCTGAAATTAAACTTACTCAGTGAATAACCAATGAAAAATGATTTGTCCCATTCACTGATATGCACAGCAAAAGGGCAATACGTTACATTGAGGATAGGATATACATTGTGGGATGTTTGAGTAGTTGTTTTCCTGCTTGGCTGATGCTTGTGCAATGCAGAAATCAGCCCTAGTGGAAGGAACAGATGGCTGGATAGCATCTCAAAGACATGTATACTATCTATGATTAACGAACACTGCTGTCTGTCAAAAACAGCTCTTATTTTTTTGCATTCACAGTGTAGGCCTCTACACTTCCTTTTTGAGGGATGTGTTTGCTGTAAAAACTTTAAACTAAAACAGTAGGCCTAATTAATTTTAATTTGCTGTCATAGCTTGCATGGTTCAAAAGGCCTGGCTTTGCTGTACATTTTTTTTGCGATAGTTGTGTGAAAGTGTAGGTCGGTGCATTAGGACACACGTATTTCAAGGCTTCAGTCCAAGTGTGTCCAAAAATACATTTAGTCATGAATAAATTATAAAAGACATGCAGTACAATGGCAATCTGAAACCACTTTGAATTTCAAGTCCACTTTACTCCCACTTACATTTCAGTGCTGCTGTGTCCACACAATAATTCCAGCATGTTGGTTTGTCACTGAGTTTGATTTGTTTAGGCAGGACTACAGATCTTAATTTGAACCGTTTTTCACAGCAGGAAAATCATCTTTCAGAAATGTGTAATATTATGAGTATTATAATTAATGGACATTTTTGTAGGGGTGATATATTTTTTGTTAGTCTGACATTTTAAAGTGGAAATTACAAACTTTAGAAGCCTTTTTAAACCTTGAATACACTACAAGTTTGCATATCCTGTAGTGAAGGGAAATGATCTGCGACAACAGAGTGATCAAATTAAGATAGTACATCTGTATGTAAGTTAGTCAGTTTTGTGCATTCCTTTAGCATAAATGCAAGATGATCTCAAAGCGGTTGCCTGAGCCGATCCCAAACAATTACCAAGCCCATATCATTAAGCAAGGGGCTCTGGTATGGAGTGCTGCAGGTACAGAAACATTTAGCCTAGTTCTAACCAAGCACCACAACTGACTCTACTAATTCACAACACCAACTAAGCTGATTTATTAATATCAGTGATTGGCTACATTTCACCTACCTGGCCTCCCAGGTATTCCATGACCCTGCTCTAGTCCCTTGTTGAAACCTCTTCACAGATCAAAAAGGTTTTGATAGGTCTCTGCAATAGGGTAAGAGCTGTCATCAGGGCGGCAGGTAGCTTAATGGTTAAGAGCGTTGTGCCAGTAACCGAAAGGTCGCTGGTTCTAATCCCCGAGCCGACTAGGTGAAAGATCTGTCGATGTGCCCTTGAGCAAGGCACTTAACCCTAATTGCTCATGTAAGTCGCTCTGGATAAGAGCGTCTGCTAAATGACAAAAAAAATAAATAAATAAATAAATAAATAAATTATGCTTGCTCACACCGATCCAGTCGATTCAGATCTGGAAGGGGATAAACGAAGGCCTATGTGTAGAAAGGTATTATTTGACATTGGACCATTGTTGACGTGTCTCCACTACAAATTTGATACAGCAGCAGCCGGACAAAGACCCATGCTGTTGCTGACAGCTACTGTACATTTTCGGCTTAGCAAAACATAGCTATCAACTCCAGCTCAACCATAGAGGGAGGCATTATCGACCTTGGAGCTGCTTTTAAGACTTTTCGGATTTCAAGTACAATATACTTGATTTCTAAAGTTCAGTCCTTTCTTTTCATGGCCACGAACACAACGTGAAAGCCATTTTATGAGGACATTGGTATTAAGCCATCGGCAAGATGGCCTTTAATTAGCTGGGAAATTAACTGCTTCTACTGGTTTTTAAAGAACTGGTTCCTGTTCAGAATTTCAGAATGTCCTGAGGGCGCATTAAAATTCAATTGACATTCCCACAAATGGATGTGGCATAGTTGTCTAATGATTAGCAGCAGCAGCATGACTTTTAGAATAGGCCTGTGGATTCAGTTTAACAACTACAGCCCCAACGTGTCGAGATCAAAGAGAATCCCACTGTCTCTGTCTCTCTTCCTTTTTCGGAGAGTTCGTGGCCAACTCTTTGGATGTACATCCAAAGCAATCTATTCACCCCAAGGATAAAAGAAACCAAGACCGACCATTTTTTTTGTAAACCTAATCAAAATGTAAATGTTTCCAGTGTGCTTTTTTGGAGGATATGCAGAATGAGAACATTGGCTTTGAGCTTGAGGTAATGGTCCATGTGTCCTCAGAGGTGTCTCCTCACTTTCCTCCCAGCTGGATACAGGTTAATTTAGATCTACATTTTAAAGTCCATTTAGTAAGCCTATAGCACATTGCATCTCAGTGCTTGAGGTGTCACTACAGACCCCCTGGTTCGATTCCAGGCTGTATCACAACCGGCCGTGATTGGGAGTCCCATAGGGCGGCGCACAATTGGCCCAGCGTCGTCCGGTTTTGGCCGGTGTAGGCCGTCATTGTAAATAAGAATTTGTTCTTAACTGACTTGCCTAGTTAAATAAAGGTAAAATTGGTAATTGGTTTGGTAATGGTTTGTTTGGATTAGACTGGCTATACAGTATTTGTTAGGCTTACTAAGTGTTACCAAATACAGTAAAGTACTACTTAATTCGTTTTTTGGGGTATCTTTACTATTTATATTTTTGAAAACTTTGACTTTTACTCCACTACATTCCTAGAGAAAATAATGTACTTTCTACTCCATCCATTTTCCCTGACACCCAAAAATACTTGTTACATTTTGAATGCTTAGCAGGACAGGAACATTGTCAATTTCACACACTAATCAAGAGAAAATCCCTGGTCATCCCTACTGCAACTGATCTGGTGGACTCATTAAACACAAATGCTTTGTTTGTAAATGATGTCTGAGTGTTGGAGTGTGCCCCTCCCTGGCTACCCATACATTTAAACAACTAGAAAATCATGCCATCTGGTTTGCTTAATATAAGGAATTTGAAATGATTAATACTTTTACTTTTACGTTTGATACTTAAGTACATTTTAGCAATTACATTTACTTTTGATACTTAAGTATATTTAAAACCAAATACTTTTAGACTTTTACTCAAGTAGTATTTACTGGGTGACTTTCACTTTTACTTGAGTCATTTTCTATTAAGGTACATTATCTTTACTTTTACTCAAGTATGACAATTGGGTACTTTTTCCACCACTGGTTATGTTAGGCTGTATGGTTTGACTTAAAAAGAAAATCCCTCCTGCTTGCTGGTTACCTCATGTCACTGGATCCTCACATTCTCACACACATTTTTTCTCACCTTCCTTCCCTCCCTCACTCCCTCCCACACGCACACAGATTCTTTCGCTAATCAACACTTTCTCTGTCACAGTTACACTTTCTTTCCCCTCTATTCTTGCGCCTGGGGAAAGATGGAATGAGCCTCAGCCTTTTTTCTTCATGGGTGTTTGTTCCAGTTCCCACCAGACAGATGGAGCTAATGATTGTCAGGCTTCTCTTGAGAACGACCCCTGGGGCCTGGGCATTATAAGAGAGGGAGAAAGAGGGGCAGACAGACAGACAGACAGACAGACAGACAGACTGGGTGAATTGGGAGATAATGTTTGATTTTGGAGGAAAGAGTGGCAAGATTGCCAGACACAGAAATGCATAGATCAGGGGGATCAGTGGCAGACTGAAAAACAAGTTAAGAAAGAGAGAGAAAAGGAAAGGGAACGAGACTAACGGACAGAGACTGAATAAAGAGAGCGACCCACCTGGGGCCCATTTGATCATCTTAAACCACATGAAAGAGAACACCCGATGGCAGGCTGGGAGCTAGCCCCACCCAACTATCCAGTTGTCCAAATGCAAACTGTGGATATGTGAAGGTGCTTTGGATGCAAGCCAATGCAGTAGCCTAATGAATCATGTGCCAGTAGATAGAGTGTGTGTGCAGGATTGTCTCCCAGAGGGAAACAACATCAAGCGAACCATCAGTCTATTGATTTACTGTAACCCTATAAGATATTTATGTTTTGGTTACAGTAAACATGATGCTCAGAGCTGGAGTCGACATGATTCAATTGGGCTATTTAAGCTTGACTACTTCTCTCATTAGGGCACAATAAAGATTTGGAACATATGAACATATTAACCAGATACACAGGATATATATTTTTTGTTGCAATTGACGTTCAATTGGACGAAATACTCTGCTTCAGTAGCATTCAATGCTCATACCAGTTTTTGCCTTGAATAGTTTATTTCCCTCAATAGTTCACCTGTAGACATTGGACCAAAGTAGAGACCCTGTTATAGATGAGGTCACAATGGAACCTCTGCTCTTTCTTTCTTTCTTTCTTTCTTTCTTTCTTTCTTTCTTTCTTTCTTTCTTTCTTTCTTTCTTTCTTTCTTTCTTTCTTTCTTTCTTTCTTTCTTTCTTTCTTTCTTTCTTTCTTTCTTTCTTTCTTTCTTTCTTTCTTTCTTTCTTTCTTTCTTTCTTTCTCTCTTTCTTTCTTTCTTTCTTTCTTTCTTTCTTTCTCTCTTTCTCTCTTTCTCTATCTTACACTAAAAGAGACGTCTGAGTTGAAGCTAACTGCTCTCTCTAACCTCTATGCACCCCCCCCCCCCCCCTCTCTCTCTCTCTCTCTCTCTCTCTCTCTCTCTCTCTCTCTCTCTCTCTCTCTCTCTCTCTCTCTCTGTATCTTTCTCTCCTCTTACAGGGGTGTGGTTCGAGTGGATGTCAACCTACAGGATGTGGACATTGACCAGTGCTCCAGCAGTGGCTGGTTTGCCGGAACTCACCGATGTAACGTGACCAGCATGGAAGTGAGTCTACTTTCATTCATCCGTTCAACTTTCCATCCCTTCGTCCATCCATCCATCCATTCATCCATCCATAGTTCATGCATTGATGGTGTGTGCTTCCTACACTTTACATGCATACACAAACACCATTTCTTGGTAAAAGCATGGTTGTTATTGTTAATCCCAGTACTAAATCTAGTGGCCCTTCCGCAAATGTTTTGCTAACAAAAAATCATACAGGACATGAAAACCTTAGTAAGAATGCAGTACATTGTGTCTTTGCAAACAATGTACTGTATGTCCCTCTGAATGTAATTGGTAATACATATACAAATGCTGACTACTTGTCAAGATAACAAATACACATCCTATATGTGTACTGCTACTGGGAAAATCAATGAAGGCATGAGAACAACAATAATTGTGCTCTCGGTATTGCTTCTCTTGGTGTGACGTTTATGGTTGAAATGTTTTTTTGTCTCCATGTAGACAGTGAATGCACTCTTGGGAGCAGCAGTGCAAGTTTATTTTTGTGTAGGTTTATCTTTGTTTTATTGTAAAGAATAGTAAGATTAACAGAGCTCTGTAGCAATATTTGCATCGAATATGCAGGAAGGATGCAGCATATAAGCCTTTGCTTGTGGGCGCGTATTCTTCACGGCTTAATACAGTGTAACACACTCTGGAAGTGGAACGAAGAGGTTTTAACTAGTGTTTTTCGTGACTGGCACCGGAGAGACATCATGTTTTATCACACTCAGAGTGCAGGCTATATCGACAGAACCATCTGTCTTCTGAGTTGTTGATGCTGTGTGTGTGAAGTAGGTATGTGTGTGTGTGTTGTGGTTTGGTTTTACTGTCCTTGTGGGGACCAGAAGTCCTCACAAGGATAGTAAAAAAAATGAATATTTGGACATTTCGGCGGTCCCCACAAGGACCACATTTCTGCTGTTAACCTACTAAAAAAGCAAGTAGACATAACGCTATCGCTTACCAGTTATAAAACACGATGCCTCCTAAAATGACAGACCTTCCTAAACCCTCAACTACCTCCACGTCAAAGATGGACAATGAGGCTGCGCCTGCCGGGTTCAAAATGGAGATGGATAAGGCCATCGTTCAAATACAAGACACCATTTCTGCCCGATTCAACAAAGTGGATGAAATCACGCATAAACTACACCAAGACCAAGACCAAGACAAGTAAGCGGTTAACCCAGTTGCAAACCAGGCACTCTGACCATGAGACTGCAATTGTGGATGTACGCAAAGATGTGGAGGAAACGGACAAGAAGCTAGCGGACTCCATCTTGAAGCTAGAGGAAAAGGTTGATGTCCTTTAAAAATGTTCAGCGGCACAGCAACCTCAGGAACAAAGACTTCCCAGAGGGAGTTGAAGGAGGCATTCTTACAGGAATGGCTACCCAAGCTACTGGACCTACCCACCTAAGCTCACCCAGTTGAAATCGAAAGGGCTCACCGTACACAACAGAGAAGGTCACCTAGTCAGGGAGGGCCTCCCCGAGATTTCGTTATCAAGCTGCTCCGCTACCAGGACACCATCAGCATACTCAAGGCCTCAAGAGCAAAGGGGGACATACAGTTTGGGGAATCCCACATCATGATCTTTCCTGATCTCTCACCAGCACTCCACAAGAGGAGGATGGCATTCACTCCAATCAAGAGGCTGCTGAGACCGTCAGCACTGACATACGGCCTGCGCCACCCGGCTACCCTGTGGACTCGAACCAACACTGGAGAACGCACATTAGATATGGTGAAGGCAGCCGAGATATACCTGAAGAGGGAATACCCTGAACTATTCACATCTTCTACTCCATCATGAGGACAGAACATTTGACATTTCGAGCCATTCTCCCCCCCCCCAAAATACAGATTGGACTCTGCTTGATGGATGTTTCAACAGCGGCCCAGGTATACTAGCTAGCTACCGTCATTCTCTAATGTTGGGGATTCAGGTGGATTTAGCTGTCTCGTCTCACTGACGGCTGGCTGGCTATATGGCCACCAACTGGCTGATTGTTTCATTTGGGTTTTATATTCAGTAGCCATATCTGACTGGCAACATACCTTTTGCTAAAATATTAGTTATCTGTTCTTAAATATCTTGTTTTGTTGGGCTTTTGGGCTATTGTTTACTATGATGTGGCTACTGGCCAGCAGCTACCTGTTGATATTTGGTCGGCGCTTAGATAGCTGGCTGGTACATAACGATGGGCTGCGGTTGGGCTTGGCTAATTCCCACATATTGACGGACTGATTACAAATACATTTGGGTTTAATAGTTGGGGCTGGGTGTGTTATCATTTGTATTACATCATTTGTATTACTTTGTTTTTGCTTATAACTGTCACGCCCTGACCTATTTAACTCTAGTTAGTTTGGTCAGGGTGTGCATGTTTAGTTCGATGTTATGGTAGATCTATGTTTAGATCTAGGTTTTGTACGTCTATGTTTGGCCGGGTGTGATTCCCAATCAGAGCCAGCTGTCGCTCGTTGTCTCTGATTGGGGATCATACTTAGGCAGCCAGTTTTCCTGCCTGTGTTGTGGGATCTTGTTTTGTGCTCAGTGAGTTTGGCTTGTGTGTGTGTGTGTGTGTGTGTGTGTGTGTGTGTGTGTGTGTGTGTGTGTGTGTGTGTGTGTGTGTGTGTGTGTGTGTGTGTGTGTGTGTGTGTGTGTGTGTGTGTGTGTGTGTGTGTGTGTGTGTGTGTGTGTGTGTGTGTGTGTGTGTGTGTGTGTGTGTGTGTGTGTGTGTGTGTGTGTGTGTGTGTGTGTGTGTGTGCAGCTAATCCTGTTGGTACCTAACAATGGGCTGCGGTTGGGCTTGGCTGATTTCGCACATATGGGCTGACTATCAATACATTTGGGGTTAATATTTAATCACCTTGTGGGCCGGGTGTATTATAATTTACTATTACTATTTTTTGCCTGCCCGGCTGACAATTTGCTTTGTTTATCCTAATTACTTATACCAATGCCGACGTTATACTGTTTGGGGTTTCCAGCCAACTATAACTTGAGAACATAAACTGTCTGGCTAAATAGAAATGTGACATGTATAACCTTATACATATCTGACGTTTGATTTTTCTTGTTGAGGAAAAGCGTTAGTTCTAGCCATAAATCAGTAAGGTCAATGCAATGGTACCATGACGGGAAGTGTTTGTCTTGATATATACAGTACCAGTCAAAAGTTTGGACACACCTACTCATTCCAGGGTTTTTCTTTATTTTTGCTATTTTCTACATTGTAGAATAATCGTGAAGACATCAAAACAATGAAATAACACATATGGAATCATGTAGTAACCAAAAAAGTGTTAAACAAATCAAAATATATTTTATATTTGAGATTCTTCAAAGTAGCCACCCTTTGCCTTGATGACAGCTTTGCGCACTCTTGGTATTCTCTCAAACAGCTTCATGAGGTAGTCACCTGGAATGCATTTCAATGAACAGGTGTGCCTTGTTAAATTTGTGGAATTTATTTCCTTCTTAATGCATTTGAGCCAATCAGTTGTGTTGTGACAAGGTAGGGGTGGTATACAGAAGATAGCCCTATTTGGTAAAAGACCAAGTCCATATTATGGCAAGAACAGCTCAAATAAACAAAGAGAAACGACAGTCCATCATTACTTTAAGCCATGAAGGTCAGTCAGTCCGGAACATTTCAAGAACTTTGAAAGTTTCTTCAAGTGCAGTCACAAAAACCATCAAGCGCAATTTTATTTATTTATTTATTTCACCTTTATTTAACCAGGTAAGCCAGTTGAGAACAGGTTCTCATTTACAACTGCGACCTGGCCAAGATAAAGCAAAGTAGTGCAATAAAAACAACACAGAGTTACATATGGGGTAAAAAAAAAACATAAAGTCAGAAATATGCAATGATGAAACTGCCTGTAAATCTGTTCCAAACTCTACCCATGCCTCTGCCTAAACACTTTTACAGACAAATTACAGTTTTTCCTAATTGTTAACACCTGTTTGCTGACACTACATCTCAGGTACTTAAAACTGTAAACACAAAACAGTTTGCCTATTTCCCCAAACCCCGCAAAATGAAACACAGCAATCAAAATCATGTACTCCCTGCTCAAAATGGAACTCTGCATACAAATGAGACACACACACACACACACACACACACACACATTAACTGAATCTAACTTAGTGACAACCGAGATCACACTAATGTGACATATTCAAAACACTACTATCAGAACCTATTTCGGTGTAAAGACTAATATTTTGTTGTTATGCTGTATATTGTCTGTGTGTACTCAAACAAGAAAGGAACATAAATGCAACAATTTTAGTTTTATATTTCAACATGACTCAATGCATGTCAAACAGCATACTGTACACAAACAGTAAAAATTCGAACATACAGTAAATATATTTAGCATATGCAAAAGAACAAAAATAGGTATATTTGTCCTACTTTACTGTATGTTAGATCAATTGCACGGAATAGATAAAGAAACTATCAAAATTCAGTCAAATCTAAGTCATAAGTCAAGAAACAAATACTCCATTGTGAAAATAATGTCAGTCATGTCTGTTGTTGTTGTCCAGCCACAGATTTTTATCAACATCACAGGCAATATTCTCCTTGGCCAGACAGCGGGGGAAATATCTTCTGGCATGACGCATCCACCACTGACAGGACTGCTGGAATGTCACCACAGGCCTCCTCCATTGCCTGGAGAAGGGCCATATGTTCATAGGGTTTGCAATCATACACCTTCCACCGCCATACTGAAAACAACTCAATTGGCTTGAGAAATTGGGAATATGGTGGGAGATTTGTAAACCTGGGATGGTGATGGAACCAGTTGCGGACCTGAGCAGCCCGATGGAAACTCACGTTGTCCCAAATTAGAACATACATTTGCTGCTCAGCATCACCTGGCCCTCTCTGCACTGGTTGAAAATGATTGTCATGTAAGGTGTTCAGGAAATTAAGGAGATGGGCAGTGTTGAATGGTCCAAGGGTGGCATGGAGGTGGAGGACACCATTGTGGCTCATAGCTGCGCATATGGTGACATTTCCCCTGCGCTGGCCAGGTACCTCAATGATGGCACGTTGACCAATTATGTTCCTTCCTCTCCTCCTCGTCTTTGCTAAATTGAATCCAGCCTCATCTATGAATATGAGTTCCTGGGGGATGGGACTTGCATCCAACTCCACGATTCTCTGAAATGACAGTAAATACTGTAATTGCTGTATAGTAAAGTTCACTGGCAACTGCAATGAGTCTGTAATGTTTCAAGAGTCTAATACTAGTACATTACTTACTTGCACATATTCGTACCGTTTGCATCACTCTTTGGGAATTCCTTTCAAATGGGACTCTGTAGATTTGCTTCATCCGGAGATGGTGTTTCTTAAGGATGCGGGCTATGGTTGATAAGCGCACTCTGATGTTATGGAAGATGGCAGGGTTTTCTCAATAATCTGTTGTTGGATTTCCTGCAGTCTTATGGCATTATTTTCAACTACCATTTGCACAATGGCAGCCTCCTGTTCGTCTGTAAATAGACGCGTTCTACCACCACGTGGTGGTCATCTTTCAGTTCTACAAAAACAAAATAGCATACAGTACAGTAAACACTACGGTAATACAGTATACAAGATAAACATGTTACAAAGTAGTATAACTCCCAATTTCATACAGTAATACATGAAATTACTTTGTTTCCCCTTACAGTATGTATTGGAATCTACAGTCTTTACTGTGCTGTATGTTGTACTACTGTCAAGTAGTAAAAGTAGTAGATAGGTCCAATGTCTGCAGTACATACCTATTCTGATTTTGGAACGTCCGGATGATGGATGCAACAGTGAAGCGGCTCAGATTGGCCTGCACTCTCTGCCCAGCCTCTCTCAAGGTCAAACCATGGTTGACCACATGGTCCACCACATTCGCCCAAATTACATCAGAGATTACTCTCCTTGTTCTTGGTCTTCCTCCGCCCCCACCTCCACCCCCACCTCCACCCCCACCTCTACCCCCACCTCTACCTCCACCTCTACCCCCACCTCCACCTCCACCTCTACCTCTCTCAACCAAGTTTTTTTCCATTGTTCTCCAAACACAGAAGTACTCACCTGTGGCCTTTTTATCCATACCAAAGGTCTGATTGCAAAGTAAACATTTACGCAATTAGTGTTTGCACATGTGAAGAGTGAAAGGGATCAATTGGTAATTGAGCATAGCTTGTTGAACAGTGTTGCTTTTCATTTGCACACAATAGATTTTAGTTGTGAAGGTTGTGCCAAAGGTAGAGAATTGTGTGTTGTGTTTTGCCAAATGTTTGTTGTAGAATTGCAATCTGAGTGTAAAGCAAAACATGTGCCAGTAGTATTGCAGATTTGGTGTATGGTTCTGCTGAATGAGTTACAGATTTGGGTCATTGTGCCTCATGGGCCAGTTTTAGTGTGTAAACAATTGGGAAAAATTGTAACACTGATTTCTAAATTCTTATAGAAAGGGTAGCCCCTCAGAGTTAAACTCAATACTTTGTGCAGACCGTATTCAAAGGGTGGTCTTTCTTTGCCCGATTTGAGGCAATATGGGTATGGCAGGACACCAGTTCTGATCCACTGGCAAATATAATAAAATTATCTTCATTCCATGTCACCTGGCAACCGTGCCTTACATATCCCCACCCAAAGCAATTAGTAGCTCCATAAATAATCCCTTTATAAAACATTCCCTTAACATATTGACAGAAGTTCACAAGCTGACTGGAGGAAATAAATCAGTATATAAGCGAACTCCATTTCATGAAAATCCTATGTTACCAAAAGCCTTAAGAGATGGTATCACTCTTTTCTGGTTCAAGAAAGGTATAAGGTCATTTGGTCAATTATATGAGGTTGGGGTGATGCTCTCTTTTCAAATATTAGGTTCCAACTTCCCCAATCTCACTTTTTCAAGTATTTACAGGTCAAACACTACATAGCTTCTCAACAGGGAGGTAGATCACAACCTTTGACCTCAACTGCAGCTGACAAACTATGGCAGGATAGAATGGGGGTGAAAGGCTTTATTTCATGCATACAGTGCCTTGCAAAAGTATTCATCGCCCTTGGCATTTTTCCTATTTTGTTGCATTACAACCTGTAATTTCAATTGATTTTTATTTGGATTTCATGTAATGGACATACACAAAATAGTCAAAATTGGTGAAGTGAAATGAAAAAAATAACTTGTTAAAGAAATTCTCAAAAATAAATAACGGAAAAGTGGTGCGTGCGTATGTACCCCTTTGCTATAAAGCCCCTAAATAAGATCTGGTGCAACCAATTACCTTCAGAAGTCATATAATTAGTAAAATAAAGTACACCTGTGTGCAATCTAAGTGTCACAAGATCTGTCACATGATCTCAGTATATATACACCTGTTCTGAAAGGCCCCAGAGTCTGCAACACCACAAAGCAAGGGGCACCACCAAGCAAGCGGCACCATGAAGACCAAGGAGCTCTCCAAACAGGTCAGGGACAAAGTTGTGGAGAAGTACAGATCAGGGTTGGGTTATAAAAAAATATCAGAAACTTTGAACATCCCACGGAGCACCATTAAATCCATTATTAAAAAATTTAAAGAATATGGCACCACAACAAACCTGCCATGAGAGGGCCTTCCACCAAAACTCACGGACCAGGCAAGGAGGGAATTAATCAGAGAGGCAACAAAGAGACCAAAGAGAACCCTGAAGGCGCTGCAAAGCTGAAAAAAATAAGCAAACACGTTTGGTGTTCACCAAAAGCCATGTGGGAGACTCCCCAAATATATGGAAGAAGGTACTTTGGTCAGATGAGACTAAAATTGAGCATTTTGGCCATCAAGGAAAATGCTATGTCTGGCGCAAACCCAACACCTCCCATCACCCCGAGAAACACCATCCCCACAGTGAAGCATGGTGGTGGCACCATGGGGATGTTTTTCATCGGCAGGGACTGGGAAACTGGTCAGAATTGAAGGAATGATGGATGGCGCTAAATACAGGGAAATTCTTGAGGGAAACCTGTTTCAGTCTTCCAGAGATTTGAGACTGGGACGGAGGTTCACCTTCCAGCAGGACAATGACCCTAAGCATACTGCTAAAGCAACACTCGAGTGGTTTAAGGGGAAACATTTTAAATGTCAAAGCCCGGACCTCAATCCAATTGAGAATATGTGGTATGACTTAAAGATTGCTGTACACCAGCGGAACCCATCCAACTTGAAGGAGCTGAAGCAGTTTTGCTTTGAAGAATGGGCAAAAATCCCAGTGGCTAGATGTGCCAAGCTTATAGAGACATACCCCAAGAGACTTGCAGCTGTAATTGCTGCAAAAGGTGGCTCTACAAAGTATTGACTTTGGGGGGGGGGGGGGTGAATAGTTATGCACGCTCAAGTTTTCAAATTTTTCTCACAGCAATTTGTGTATGTAGGCATATCTGTCGAGCTAGCACTGGGATAATAGGGATGGAATGGGAGGGAGTCCTACGTGTAGTTATGGTACTAGGGACTCGGGGAGGGGGATATAGGAACTACCGTATTTTCCGCACTATAAGGCGCACTTAAAAGCCTTTAATTTTCTCAAAAAACTACAGTGCGCCTTATAATCCAGAGCGCCTTATATATGGATCAATTGGTTAATTGGTTGATCCATACTGGTTGTACACGGCGCTCAAGGCGCTCTGTCAAAATGTTTCAGTATGAAAAAACAAGAAAAACTATTTAATAATAATGAAATGTTTCAGTACGACTGGTAAACTACAAAGCCGCACCGCTTGCAGCATTACGGCTACCGTAGTCAGTAAACACCGGTACTGTGCTTACTCACAGTCCCACACCACTTGTGTGTGTATAAAGACCCCAAAATGGCACCTTTCAAGAGACACGCTTACGACGCAGAGTTCAAGCTCAAGGCTGTCGGTCACGCAGTAGAATATGGGAATAGAGCAACAGCGAGATAATTCAACATTAATGAATCAATGGTACGGAAGTGGAGGAAGCAAGAAGATGACCTGCGCCAAGTAAAGAAGACTAAACAGAGTTTCCGTTCAATTCGGACACTGAAGAAGAAGAATTTGAGGGATTCGTGGACGGGGAATGAACTGAAAAAGTGAGCTTTACGTGTTATACGTAACTGAACAATGTTGAGTTATGCACTAACGTTTGATTTAGTTGTATCAGACTGTTTCTTTTACTACGTGTTTACTGAATCAGGGAAAGGTTCCCCTCCACATTTGGGAGAAGAGTGAGCAAGGCTGGGAGATATTGTCAATATGCACATTAACGTTTGAACAACGTTACCATGGGAGTGAACGGAGTTGTCAGAACGCTTAATAAAGTTTGACTTTATCTGACTGTTTTGTTGACATTCCCTTTAGCACAGCTCCATCTAGTGGATGCATAACGCAACCCCAGTCAAACGTTTGACTGCAGTATCTTCTATTCTATGCGCCTTATAATCCGGTGCGCCCTATATATGAAAACAGTTCTAAAATAGGCCATTCATTGAAGGTGCGCCTTATAATCTGGTGCGCCTTATAGTGCGGAAAATACGGTAGTTGTTCTTGTTGTATGTCTATGGATGTTTATATTGGAAAATGTTCAATAAACAGAATGTAAAAAAATAAGACCAATATAAGAATTAGGGTTACAAGTTAGGTTTAGTTTTAGGGGTTAATGTTAGTGTTAAGGTTAGGGAAAATAGGATTTTGAATGGGAATCAATTGTTTGGTCCCCACAAGGATGTTTGTGTGTGTATGTGTGTGTGATATGTTGCAGCTCAATTCAGTAGTGGGGTCGGGCTTGCTGTTCAGGCTTGCGTGGCATTGCCCTGGCTATATGATGTATTATAAATGCAGTGTAATGGATTGCAGCAAGAACACTGAATTATTGACCATGCTCTTTGTCTGTGTGCTCCCCCCTCCTAGGCTTCTCCCCACTTATGGGAGTTCCACTGAAGGAACATTCCAAGGTTCCATGTATCCCACTAACCTGCCAGGATGTGTTCTATTGTTACACTTTTAACCCTCTAGAGGCAAAAAAAAAGAAATTGACTTGTACTTGGGCACCTTCAGACGAGTCTTGTGAGGCTTGTGTTCATCCTAGACAACAACCAAAACAACCTTTCCATAGAGGGGTCATGTTAGTGTGTAGCCCAAACTGTTCGGACACTACAGACAGAAGTTGGCAGATCTGCAGTACCATCTTCAGACGAGTCCTGTGACGCTTGTTGCGTCTGTAGAGGCCAAACCGTTCGGACGCTACATTCGTTTTCGTGAGAAGACCGATTTTTGGGATGTCTCATGGTATGAACAACACCGCTGTAACTCTGCCACCTTTCACTGCAGATGCGGAACGGTGACATCGGTGGATGCAAAAAAACATATCTCTAGTTTAAACAGACGGATTTTGATGGGGATTTTTTTATGATGCTAATTAGAGTTCCGCCGGGCTGCGGAAATTGACTCTAGGGGTTTTTCAAAGAGATTCTGTCTCTATCTGAGCGTAAAGGTGTGTGTGTGTGTGTGTGAGATGTGTGTTTACTGTAAGAAAGAGGTGTTTGCGTGTGTGTGTGCTTGCTTGTGTGCGTGCATTTGCTCATACAGTTTTGGTTGCAATAATTTTTTTAAAGAGATAGTAGCAGTGTGTTTTGTGTCAGTGCTCACTGTGTGAAGTACGACAGCATACAGTACTATATGTCTTCTCATGAATTAGATTAGAGTGAATGAGAATTTAGAATATGCTAATTCCATTTGATGTATGGTTCATATGTATGCGTGGGTGGGTGTATGTGTCTTGAATTACCATTGACAAGGACAGCCCGTTTTTCTCTCGAGGCAATTCTAACCTTGTCATTTCAGATGAGTATGACAAGAACGTTATGACAGGGGTTGACATTTTCTAAAGATAATTTCAGAACCCATTGGACTTCCCGTCCTCCATTGACTTTTGATCTGCTGGGTTTTCGCGTAACAGTAGCCAGTGAGTGGATGTCATCTCCAATCAGTCTCCTCTCTGTCCCAACAGAGCTGTTAACAATGTTAACTGACAGAAGCTTGAATAAGTGTAAGGGAATGGGGGTCTAAGCATTGAGTAGCCCTATTAAGTAGCTCCAGTGATGAGCCTCATTGAGTAGCCTACACTGCAACAAATAGCCTAGTTTCAGACTCCTAATTATCCTTACACCTCTGAAGACTCTATCCACTTCCATGCCAGTTGGAAGAATGTAGGAGTTTTATCTCTGAACACTCAAAAGCTGGTTTCTCCACCGACTGTTGGATAAGGGGAACCATGGGGTGTGGAGACTAGAGATCATGACTGCCAATGTGTCCAGCCTTAGACATGCCTGAACCCCCCCCCCCCCCCCCCCCCCCCCATAAAAAAAAAAGAACAAGTGTTAACAAGTCAAACAAATGATAAAATACAACATCTCAAATGAAATAAAAAATAATTTAAATTAGTTTACATTGAAATGTATTGTCATTTAGCAGATGCTCTTATCCAGAGCGACTTACAGTTAGTGAGTGCATACAGTTTTTATATGTTGTTTACAACAAATATTCCCAAACCCCCTTCCAAAAAAGAAGGTATGAAATAACAACAAAACTTACTAAATTAAAATGGCAAACTCTCAACAGTGCAATACACATTTATTTTTATTTTAAATACACAATATCAAGACACTTATAAAAAAACTACAATAAATAATAAAGAGTAGTAAAAAGACGAGGGTCATGTTCTGTGTGTGTGTATCAGTGGCGACGCGTTTTGAGCCCCATCAGTTTTGCATGATATTTTGGCATTAATACGTGTCAAATATCAGTTTGCAAACAATGTAAAAAAATAAATATATATATATATATATATTTGATTTAATGAAGCCACATACAAACATGGTCTCTTTTTTGCTTTCTTGAGTAAGGCAGCTCCAAAATGCAGGTGTTTCAGCCTAGCTCGGTGCTATCTGTGGTGGTGGGGCAGCCAGCAGAAATTACGGAACGTAGGGGCTGGTAATGTTCTCTAGTTGCGCCGTGATTGGCTCAGTGTTCTGTCACTCATGGGGACACTACGTCACCGCAAAATCTACAGGTAGAGCTCAAACATTCAAGTCCCTTGGGTGCTGCCATAGACTTACATTAGAAGTGCCCATCCAAGAAGGCTCAAGGTCATTGGACACAGATAAAATGACTTCAAATCACGCTATATCTATCATAGCTTTGATTGGACTGATCATGTCAACATCATACTTTCAAAATCTTAGCTAGCAAGCTAGACAAGCATGCATCAAGTCGGCAGTCTACTGGCAAATCCTTTTCAATCCTTGTCATATGACGATAAATTATAGATAAAACGTACCGGTGCTCATCGGCCATTGGACATAAATATTACACAACAAGATGGAAATCGCAAATTCAACAATGAGTGCTAAGGCGCCATTGCAGCCCCGGGTTGGATCCCTAGCTGTGACCGGGAGACCCATGAGGCGACGCACAATTGGCCCAGCGTCATCCGGGTTAGGGGAGGGTTTGGCCGGCCGGGATTTCCTTGTCTCATCGTGCTCTAGCGACTCCTTTTGGCGAGCTGGGTGCCTACAAGCTGACTTCGGTCGTCAGTTCGACAGTGTTTCCTCCGACACATTGGTGCGGCTGGCTTCCGGGTTAAGTGAGCAGTGTGTCAAGAAGCAGTGCGGCTTGGCTCTCGACCTTCACCGAATCCGTAGGGGAGTTGCAGCGATGAGACAAGATCGTAACTACCAATTGGATATCACGAAAAAGGGGGTAACGCTATGGGCCAGAACATTTTGAATATATTGGCCATGCTGTCAATCAACATAACTTCTGCCGCGTTCAAAACAACTGGAAAATCGGAACTGGGAATCTCAGACTTCAGTGAGTTCCAGACAACTGGGAACTTGGGTAAAACTAGCTCAGACTGGGAAAATACGGAAAATAATTTTGAAGGGTCATCCAACTTGGAATTCCAAGTCGGGATTTCGGGCCTCTTTCTAGAGCCCACAAGAAGGACCGCCGCGCTACCTTCCTGTTCAAGTGAGCACAGCACAACAAGGTGAGTCCAAAAATGTATTGTATGCTTCTGCATAAATCATGTAATATGCCAGGGAGATATGTATACTGTAGCCAAGAAAGTAATACTAAGTGTATGTTGTGTAGTAAGCTGTTAGAAGCCCATGTGACTCAACCTAATAATTTGGTCCCTTTCCTCCCTCATAACTTAGCCTACTGTTGTGACTTGATGGTGTACATGTAGCCTATAGCCTGTTTTAGAGAAATGTAATCATTGAATATTGTAAGATTTCATTGTCTGCTTATATACCCCCTTTATTTATCCTACGGTTCTGACTTGGTGTACAGGGAGAATACTGTAAGAACGGCCAAAGTTCTGAATTCTGTCGCTGTACATTTCAAAAGTGCTGTACAAATAGTTATATTGACTACGTCCGTCCTAGCTCGCTCATTAATGTCTTGATCGAAATTACGGATTTCCTCTTATCTGCTTGTCGTTCCCTTATGCCATAGTTTGTACATTTCAAGTGTCAGTAGAAACCACATTTGTTTAAGCAAGTCAGCTTTATCAAAATGAACTGTTTCGCTGCCAGACAAGGCTTCGCTGATAGCCAGGTGTAGCGGTAAGGATTCACACCATGGTGCTGAAAAGAAAGCTCTGCTGTTGGGACAGATTTATGTAGGCCCTAACAGTTTGTGGGCACCGTTTGTCACCGTTTGTCACCGTTACATTGCAATGAATGTATTGTTTAGTGTTGTGTAGTGGCTTTGCTGGCATGCATAAACAATCTTATATATTTTTTGCCCTATCAAGAAATACTTGCTAAAATCGCCACTGGTGTGTATACTGTATGTAAGGGTGGGTGAGTGAGAGTCGGCGCAGAAAGTCTCTTGAGAAGCAGGTGTGAAGAGTCATTAAAAAATAATCTCTGAGGTGCAGGTGATTGTCTATGGTCTATTGCACAATCAGATGTTTTGGGTAGGGCTGGTGGACGTGGACGGTTGCTCTGGTTTTCGTTCTGACAGAGCTTTTTGTCCCCATAAGCACACTCGGCCCTTCTTCTCCGGTCTGCTGATGCAATCATGTCCTCAAACTCAGGGGAGCGCCAGGGTGACTGCTCCTTTTTATCGATCTCATTGTTAAATGTTATGTGTATATTGGTTATAGGGTTGTCACTGTTTTTAACGGGGGTTTTTTATTTGTTGAACTCTGACTGCACAACAAATTTGTGGGAAGGTTATTAAAAATGCAAACGGGTCCTCTGGGTCTGTCTCCACATCAGACATCATGTCTTCAGTTGCCCCCGCAAATAGCTGCTTCTCTTCAGCAGAGTTCTTTTGACCAACTGGCCAGAGCCTGTGAAATTACAATAGACAATAAGTTATTCTGACCAATAAACAAATGGTCTTGAACACTGGAATCTCAAAGCTAAAAAAGCACACACAAAAATCTGTGGAACAACACTTTTCTTGCGGCTTATATTTGTCCTCCTTCGACAGCATTAATGTGTAGATCTCTTACTGCCAGCTATTAAAACAGAAAATACCATAATTAGCAAATTAACAGGAGTTAAATATTCAGAATTAGCTACCACCAATGTTCTAAAAGTAAACATTTAACTTATTGATAGCTCATTCCGTCTTGCTCGACAGAAGAGCAGAGCACACCTACAGTCGCTGTAGGAGTGCTCTGCTGTAGATGCTGCTGTTGTTGTTGTTGTTGTTGTTGTTGGAATAATTTAGCTACTTGTCAGCCTTTCATTCATATCAGCCACCGTGTTGTAGTCTGGCATCTGATTCAGCCTGATTCAGCATGGATTGATGGAAATCCATGCCCTCGTTTGGTGATGCATCGTTCCCTCGCACAAAAAGACTCCTGGCGGGCCCACGGGTCCCACAAACTAATTGTATCAATGAAATAAATTAACAGTCAATAGCCGCTTGTCTGCTTTGCTGTATTTTACTAGGCTTGTTTAGCTAGCTACCAAACTATCGGTTCTTTCACTAATGTTGGGTAGCTAATAAGTATATAGGTTATAGGTTAAGAACTTTTGTGAAAGAGCACAGTTTGAAAGATATGGCATATAGAAGCAAACCGGATGGACATCATGAAAATGATCGGAGAGGTTGAGGGTAGAGGAAGTTCAGAAGTAAAAACAAACAAAATAGAACTATTGTAAAAGTGTCCATAAAATGTGTATAGTATGTATAAGCTGGAAGTAGAGGCCTAAGTGTTGTTGTTCACTAGTTTACTCCAATTAGGGGAGGGGTGGTGGGGTTGGAAAGTAATAAAGGAAAATATATATATTTTTAAAGGATATGAATATGTATGTATGTATGTATGTACAGTTGAAGTCGGAAGTTTACATACACTTAGGTTGGAGTCATTAAAACTTGTTTTTCAACCTCTCCACATATTTCTTGTTAACAAACTATAGCTTTGGCAAGTTGGTTAGGACATCTACTTTGTGCATGACACAAGTAATTTTTCCAACAATTGTTTACAGACAGATTATTTCACTTATAATTCACTGTATCACAATTCCAGTGGGTCAGAAGTTTACATACACTAAGTTGACGGTGCCTTTAAATAGCTTGGAAAATTCCAGAAAATGATGTCATGGCTTTAGAAGATTCTGATAGGCTAATTGACATAATTTGAATCAATTGGAGGTGTACCTGTGGATGTATTTCAAGGCCTACCTTCAAACTCAGTGCCTCTTTGCTTGAAATCATGGGAAAATCAAAAGAAATCAGCCACGTTCATCTTCACAAACAATAGTACGCAAGTATAAACAACATGGGACCACGCAGACGTCATACCGCTCAGGAAGGAGACGCGTTCTGCCTCCTAGAGATGAACATACTTTGGTGCGAAAAGTGCAAATCAATCCCAGAACAACAGCAAAGGACCTTGTGAAGATGCTGGAGGAAACAGTTACAAAGGTATCTATATCCACAGTAAAACGAGACCTATATAGACATAACCCAAAACGCCGCTCAGCAAGGAAGAAGCCACTGCTCCAAAAACACCATTAAAAAAAGCCAGACTACGGTTTGCAACTGCACATGGGGACAAAGATCATACTTTTTAGAGGAATGTCCTCTGGTCTGATGAAACAAAAATAGAACTGTTTGGCCATAATGACCATCGTTATGTTTGGAGGAAAAAGGGGGTCGCTTGCAAGCCGAAGAATAGCATCCCAACCGTGAAGCACGGGGGTGGCAGCATCATGCTGTGGGGGTGTTTTGCTGCAGGAGGGACTGGTACACTTCACAAAATAGATTGCATCATGAGGAAGGAAAATTATCTGGATATATTGAAGCAACATCTCAAGACATCAGTCAGGAAGTTAAAGCTTGGTCGCAAATGGGTCTTCCAAATGGACAATGACCCCAAGCATACTTCCAAAGTTGTGGCAAAATGGCTTAAGTACAACCAAGTCAAGGTATTGGAGTGGCCATCACAAAGCCCTGACCTCAATCCTATAGAATTTTTGTGGGCAGAACTAAAAAAGCGTGTGCGAGCAAGGAGGCCTACAAACCTCACTCAGTTAAACCAGCTCTGTCAGGAGGAATGGGCCAAAATTCACCCAACTTATTGTGGGAAGCTTGTGGAAGGCTACCCGAAATGTTTGACCCACGTTAAACAATTTAAAGGCAATGCTACCAAATACTAATTGAGTGTATGTAAACTTCTGACCCACTGGGAATGTGATGAAAGAAATAAAAGCTGAAATAAATCATTCTCTCTACAATTATTCTGACATTTCACATTCTTAAAATAAAGTGGTGATCCTAATTTTTACTAGGATTAAATGTCAAGAATTGTGAAAAACTTAGTTTAAATGTATTTGGCTAAGGTGTATGTAAACTTCCGACTTCAGCTGTATGTGTAAATGTATTCACCCCCTTTGCTATGAAGCCCCTAAATAAGATCTGATGTAACCAATTACCTTCAGAAGTCACATAATTAGTTAAATAAAGTCCACCTGTGTGCAATCTAAGTGTCACATGATCTGTCACATGATCTCAGTTTATATACACCTGTTCTGAAAGGCCCCAGAGTCTGCAACACCACTAAGCAAAGGGCACCACCAAGCAAGCGGCACCATGAAGACCAAGGAGCTCTCCAAACAGGTCAGGGACAAAGTTGTGGAGAAGTACAGATCAGGGTTGGGTTATAAAAAAAATATCTGAAACTTTGCCCACAGAGCACCATTAAATCCATTATTAAAAAATTGAAAGAATATGGCACCACAACAAACCTGCCAAGAGAGGGCCGCCCACCAAAACTCACAGACCAGGCAAGGAGGGCATTAATCAGAGGGGCAACAAAGAGACCAAAGATAACCCTGAAGTTGCTGCAAAGCTCCACAGCGGAGATTGGAGTATCTGTCCATAGGACTACTTTAAGCCGTACACTCCACAGAGCTGGGCTTTACGGAAGAGTGACCAGAAAAAAGCCATTGCTTTAAGAAAAAAACAAGCAAACACATTTGGTGTTCGGCAAAAGGCATGTGGGAGACTCCCCAAACATATGGAAGAAGGTACTCTGGTCAGATGAGACTAAAATTTAGCTTTTTGGCCATCAAGGAAAACACTATGTCTGGCGCAAACCCAACACCTCTCATCACCCCGAGAACACCATCCCCATGAAAAACAGCCCCAGACCATTATTCCTCCTGCACCAAACTTTACAGTTGGCACGATGCATTGGGGCAGGTAGCGGCCAAACCCAGATTTGTCCGTCGGACTGTCAGATGGTGAAGAATGATTAATCACTCCAGAGAACGCATTTCCACTGCTCCATAGTCCAATGGTGCCAAGGTTTACACCACTCCAGCCAACGCTTGGCATTGTGCGTGGTGATCTTAGGCTTGTGTGCGGCTGCTCGGCCATGGAAACCCATTTCATGAAGCTCACGACAAACAGTTATTGTGCTGATGTTGCTTCCAGAGCAGTTTGGTAGTGAGTGTTGCAACCGAGGACAGACAATTCGTACGTGCTACGCGCTTCAGCACTCCGCGGTCCTGTTCTGTGAGCTTGTGTGGCCTACCACTTTGCGGCTGAACCGTTGTTGCTCCTGGACGTTTCTACTCTGCAATAACAGCACTTACAGTTGACTGGGGCAGCTCTAGCAGGTAAGAATTTGACAAACTGACTTCTTGGAAAGGTGGCATCCTATGACGGTGAAATTTTGAAGGTCACTGACCTCTTCAGTAAGGCCATTCTACTGTCAATGTTTGTCTATGGAGATTGTATGGCTGTGTGCTCAATTTTATACACCTGTCAGCAACAGGTGTGGCTGAAATAGCCAAATACACTAATTTGAAGAGGTGTCCACATACTTTTGTATATATAGTGCATTCGGAAAGTATTCAGACCCCTTGACTTTTTCCACATTTTGTTACGTTATAATAATCTTCATCAATCTACACAAAATACCTCATAATGACAAAGCAAAAAAAGGGTTTTAGAAATGTTTGCAAATGTATTGAAAATAAAAAACAGATACCTTATTTACATAAATATTCAGACCCTTTGCTATGATACTCGAAATTGAGCTCAGGTGCATCCTGTTTCCATTGATCATCCTTGATTTGTCTCTACAATTTGATTGGAGTCCATGTGTGGGCGGCAGGTAGCTTAGTGGTTAAAAGCATTGTGCCAGTAACCGAAAGGTCGCTGTTTCTAATCCCCGAGCCGACTAGGTGAAAAATCTGTCGATGTGCCCTTGAGCAAGGCACTTAACCCTAATTGCTCTGGATAAGAGCGTCTGCTAAATGACTAAATTCAATTGATTGGACATGATTTAGAAAGAAACACACCTGTCTATTGTCACACCCTGATCTGTTTCACCTGTCTTTGTGATTGTCTCCACCCCCCTCCAGCTGTCGCCCATCTTCCCCATTATCCACAGTGTATTTATACCTGTGTTCTCTGTTTGGCTGTTGCCAGTTCGTTTTGTTCGTCAAGCCTACCACCGTTTTTCCCGTTGCTCCTGTCTTGTCGAAAGTTCCTGTTTTCTAGGTTTCCCGGTTTTGACCATTTTGCCTGCCCTGACCCTGAGCCTGCTTGCCGTTCTGTACCTTTTGGACTCTGATCTGGATTACTGACCCTTGACCTGTCGTTTTGCCTGCCCCCTGTTCTAGTAATACACTTTTCTTACTTCGACACTATCTGCATGTGGGTCTTCCCTAAAACGTGATATCTATATAAGGTCCCACAGTTGAAGTGCATGTCAGAGCAAAAACCATGCCATGAGGTCGAAGGAATTGTCCGTAGAGCTCCGAGACAGGATTGTGTCGAGGCACAGATCTGGGAAAGGGTACCAAAAAATTTAATTGTAGCGGTAAAAAACATTTAATTATTCATCATTGTTTGTATTTATCAAGTGTCATACTTTTTTATACGTTTTATTGCCTGCTTTTTATATGGTACTTTGCATTGTACTGTGAAGCTGCTTGAGGTGTTAAAATCCCATTTGTCAACCAGACCTTCTAGCCTTTAATCAATGACGCCTTTGTGTTATATGTTCTTTGATCACATTTGATCAATTTTATTGCCATGTGTTGCTATTTTGAATGCACTTCAAACGAAGTTTGAATTGAAGTTTGATTTGATATTAAATCTTTAGTTGAAGATTGTATGAATATAGACTCCATTGACTTTATAGTCTATCATTCTTATTAAGACATTTAACAAAAATGAACTAGGTTATATGCCTACTAAATAAATGTATGAAGTAGATTGCCTGCTGAGCTAATCTGGGGTGTGATATGAGGACAATAGACAAGGTGTTGGGGGGCTATAGCATGTGTAAAGATCCATGTCCTTCCAGAGCCAACTAATCAAGACTGGTCAAGCTCTAGTTTTATTCTTACTTGTCAATACTAACATTTTTTTGTTTTGTAATTTTTTGTTGTGGGGTGCCACTTGAAAAGAAAAAAACTGTAAGAAATACATAAGTGATAATAAATTCAGTATAAACAGGAAAAAATTTAAAATAAGAAGTAGGCCTCCACCCCCAACCTCCCATCCCATCCCATTCCCCCAACCCCACCCAGCCAACATGTCTCCAATTGTTCCTTGCCTAGCACCATTCATTCTCGCTGTCGATAATTCTAATGTTATAACTTATAATAGTAACTGTATCCACTGGCGAATTGGGAGAGAGTGAGGTGATTGCCATCTAAGAGCCAACATATTTATTTGTGGCAGTGCTGCCTGCCAACAGTAATCGTCTCTGATTGATTGAGAGATTAAAGTCACTATCATCGTTAAATAACATAATAGATACAAAGCATGGAATATTTACAATAAAAAAAAATTACTTTGCCCCAGAAGCATTTAACTGCAGGGCACTCCAACATCATATGGAGAAATGTTTCTACCTGATTTAGAGGACACAGTGAACAGTTGGGGCCAATTTCATCGTAAAACGTTACCTTTGTGTTAAATACAGTCTGTGAACAAACTTTAAATGTAAAAGTTGATGGTTTAGATTACCGAATGCCGATGTCATATTTTTCCATATTCTGTTCCAGTTAAAGGGTTGATCAGATTCAATTAGATCTGTGGACCATACTTTTTTAATGGCTAGCTCAGAATATGAGCTTTCCAAAAGTTGTTTATATATTATACAGATCAGTCCTTTCAGGAGTCAAGATAATTTATTTATATATCCCATCATTGGATGGTTCAGTAGTTGGGTTTCCCAAGGGACTCCATAGGCCAGCATAGCTAACCTAAGTTGTAAGTATAGAAAAAAGGATTTGCCTGGTAATGTGTATGCGTCTTTCTAATCTTGGAATGTTCTCAAACCATTACTGTCCATGATATCGGCAAGGGTACGGATTCCATATTTTGACCATTGGGGTGATGCAAAAGGCCACCCTCCAGATCGCAAGGTGTTATTGTGAAATATTGGAGTATGGGCATGCCATTTTGATTCCCAGTTACAATGTTTTTAAATTTGGTGCCAAATAGAAATTGTGTGAGCAATAATAGGACCAAAGCATAGTTTACATCATTTAAGGCATATATCAGTGAAGACCATCTCTTCCAGGGCAATAGGAGACAGCATAATTATCTCTATACTCAGACCGAGGGGCGGAAGAATCATGTCTAAACCAATATAGGATGGGGCGAAATGCTAGTGCCTGTAAAAACAATTTAAGGTTTGTACGGATAGTCTTCCTACGTCTTTCCATTTTTGCAAGTTTGTTAATTTAATCCGGGCTCGCTTACCCTGCCATAAACATTTTGTAAACCGCACTATCGATTTTATCCTAATAGCCAGAAGAGGGAGAGAAGGGAAGCATTGGTTCCCTTCAAAAGCTCTTTCTGCATCGAGAGATAGAACTGCTCAAGGAGCTTTGGTTTTTGGTATTTTGGGGTATTTTATTAGGATCCCCATTAGCTGTTGCAAAAGCAGCAGCTACTCTTCCTGTGGTCCACACAAAACATGAAACATGACATAATACAGAACATTAATAGACAAGAACAGCTCAAGGACAGAACTACATCAATTTCTGATGAAGCATATAAGATATGTAAAAGACGACAGAGGTTATCTGAGGATAATAATTTTTTAACAAACACGCTTTGGTCCAGATGTACCAATTTGGGTAAGTAAGTTTCGATACGGGACGACAGAATTTTAGAAAATAGTTTAATATCTGTGTTTATCAGAGATAGATGGCGATATACTGAGAGTACTGGGTGGCGTCATTACCTTTTTAAAAATAAAATATAAATTAATGCTGTATTTACATCCCTTCCAAATGTACCTTTGTGAACAGCTGTGTTAATAATTTCAAGTAACAGTGTGCCTAATTGGTTCCAAAATGTTAAATAGACCTCAGGAGGAATACCGTCACATGGAGAGAGATTTGGGCTCCCAGCAAGCTGGTTTCCTCAGTTGAGAGAAGAGGACTTCTTATATCTTTTAAAAAGGACTCAATCTGGCTTGGTGTGGATTTACAATCTGAGGTGTACAATTCTTTATAGAAACAGGATAATCTTTGGTTGATTAATTTGGGTTCTGATAGTAATTCACCTGATTCAGATTCAATAGTTGCAATATCCGCTAATTGATCATTACTACGAAGCTTGTTAGCTAGTAGACGACAAGGTCGGTTACCATGGAAGTAATGGTTGAGTCTAACTCGATTAATGGCTAATTCTGCTCTCTGTCTTATTAATAGATTTTGTTCTGTCTTGACTTTGAAGAGAGTAGTCGCTACCTGATCTTAAAAAAGTGTTTGTTGAGAATGCTCTGAATTCTGATATCGTCTTTAATTGTGATTTATTCAGCCCAGATGCAAATGCAGTTGCATTGTTAAAAAAACAAACTTTAATGGCCTCCCATAAAATCCGAGAATCAACCACAGAATTTTTGTTAATCATTAGGAATTAATTCAATTCCGTTTCAGATAGTTCAGAGAAAATAGGATTTTGTAGTAAAGAAACATCTTGTGGCTCTTTTTTTTCTTTCCATTATGGAGACATTTAAGGAAAGTTATTCTCCCTTCTTGGTGTTCGTCTTTACCAAGGATGGTGATTTTGAGTTTTTTATGTATCATTATGATTACACCTTTAATTTTGTTAGGGGCTTATGAAAAAGCAGTCAGTTTGCACAAATGGTTCTCTATTCTAAATGTGTCCTTTTGGAGCAGGTGTGTTTATTGGAGCATTGCTATATCAATATGGTTTCTTGCTAGAATATCAAGACAACTGGAACGCTTGATAGGAATATTAATGCCTTCCAAATTCCATTAGAGAATAGCTAGTGTTGCCATAGTTTTTCTAAAATGTAATTGTTATCTTTAGTGTTGATAAGCCCAATAATGTAAAATATAAAGCAGGACCCACAGGGAAACCCACCCAGAAGACCCTGTCTATAAATTATTCCCCCTTCCCTTCCCTTCTCAGGCTTATATGTGCGCAATAGCCTGCGGACGACGTTACACCAAGAAATACTTACCTTGATTTTTTTTTTTTTACATAAGGACATTTAAAGTGAATTTCTTCTGGAACCAAGTTACATGTTCCTCAGTACACAAATACGCACACAACAATATAACAAACCATACTGAAAGATCAGCCACAAAATGTTGTCACCATTGTAACAGGTTGTAATCAAGCCCTGGTCTCCAGCATAGGAACAATACCTGGTGTAGTAGTCTCAGGTACTGTAGGACTACTCCAAATCATCTGGGCTCTTACACACACACACACACATTTACATTTACATTTACATTTTAGTCATTTAGCAGACGCTCTTAACCAGAGCGACTTACAGGAGCAATTAGGGTTAAGTGCCTTGCTCAAGGGCACATTAACGTCATTTAGCAGACGCTCTCTTAACCAGAGCGACTCACAAATTGGTGCGTTCACCCTATAGCCAGTGGGATAACCACTTTACAATTTGGGGGGGGGGGGGGGGTTAGAAGGAATACTTTATCCTATCCCAGGTATTCCTTAAAGAGGTGGGGTTTCAAATGTCTCCACACACACACACACACACACACACACACACACACACACACACACACACACACACACACACACACACACACACAAACTCAAGCTTTGCATGTCCATCAATCCATCTTAATACCTTTCAGGTAACCTGTGGATCGTGAGAGAACCTTCATATATCAGCAGAATGTTTATAACCTATTTATTGACACTTTATGTAGCTCAGTTGGTAGAGCATGGTGCTTGCAACGCTAGGGTTGTGGGTTCGATTGCCACGGGGGGCCAGTATGAAAAAATAAAAAATGTATCCACTCACTAACTGTAAGTCACTCTGGATAAGAGCGTCTGCTAAATGACTAAAATGTAAATGTAAAAATGTCCTGTAATACTTCGTTTGAAGTGAGACACCTTCGGTCATTCATAACACATCCATAAAGACTCTATATCGCATGATGCTGTACATACTATGAAGTCAGTGACCTTTGGTCGTTCATAACACACATAAAGGCTAAATGTATTAACACTTAGGGAGTTATCACTAACAGCTAAAACAAATAAACATTAAAGACAAGTTTAACCATGCATTTCCTTTTATTTTTTACATTTTTTAAACAATGCAAATACATGTACGTTTCAAAAAGTCCAGCAATGCAATTACATTGAACATTACACAGGTCTGTGAATAGTGTAGCTGGTTCATGAGGTGGTGGACGAATGGTTCTTGCATCTCTGCCTGCTGGAGGTACTGCGTGTTGGTTCCAACCTTTAAAAGTAACAACAAAGAAAGTTAGCAGGTATGTTAGGAAAGGCATTTTTCACACCGTCTGGATAAGGGCATTTCTGTTCTGCACCAGAAATACTCTAAATGGGGAGATGGGAAACTCCATTAGATTTGTATTATTATATTCCTCTTTCATTTACAACTCTCATGACGTGACTATGAGACGTGGCTGTATCTAGCTAGCTAGCTAACAATTGATGTGAAGTCACCGAAATTATTTGAAATAACGATTGAGGTAGCTGTGTAATCTAACTTAACTACTACAGACTAATTAAAATTGACAATAAATAAAGGTTCACTTACTCGGTTTTCTCTGTCCAGTGGCACCACAAGTGGGCATTTGATTTGCGAACTCCATCACATGTGCGCTTACTGCACTACAGAAACACTGCGTGTGCACTAAATTAAAGGGTAACTACACTTAGATTTTTCCCAGACCTCAAAAGTGGTCCCCTGATGTGTTTAAGCATTGTTGTGAACACAAAACATCGAATTGTGTTGTTGTTCTGTTAAATTGTAAAAAATAAAAAAATAAAATAAAGGGGGGGGGGGGGGACATTTGAAACCTGGAAAAACAAAACCGAGAACTGAATTAGGCAACAAAAAAGAAAGGATTTTAAAAGGCCCTACCAACGTTTTTTGCTGTGCATGAGTGGGTGTCATCCTGCAGCACATCATTGTGGGGAAAGTTGAGGTCAGGTCCAATATTGGCTATGCACCCAAGAGGGAAAGAGGTTGGGACATCCTATAAATGTTTTAGAGTAATATAATTAAGCAATAAGGCCTGAGGAGGTGTGGTATATGACCAATATACCACGGCTAAGGGCTGTTCTTAGGCACGACGGAGTATATATTGGCAAATATCACAAACCCCTGAGGTACCTTATTGCTATTATAAACTGGTTACCAACGTAATTAGAGCAGTAAAAATAAGTGCATTGTCATACCCGTGGTATACTGTCAGCCAATCAGCATTCAGGGCTCGAACCACCCAGTTTATAATATAATTATAAATTATTATAAATTATAAATTATTATAATAGTATATGCCATTTAGCAGAGGCTTTTATCCAAAGCGACTTAGTCATGCGTGCATATATTTTTAAGTATGGGTGGTCCCGGAAATCGAGCCCACTATCCTGGTGTTGCAATGCTCCACCAAGATGCATGACAAGGTTGGTTATAAATGCTTTGTGAATTTAATCAGATTTATTAAGTCTTTATTATGCTGTGCTCATGCCACCCTTTATAAAGCACAAGTTCTTGTCATATTTGACAGTGGACTGTGTCACATTTGACATTGGTGGTTATGTCACACAGTTCTGCTACATTTATTAACCCTTAATAGAGCATGACATACGGTTATAGATGATTTGTGACACATTTATGTAGTGTTTATGAAGGCTTTATAAGCTGTACATAATTAAAAGTGGGACCAAGTAGACATATAGTGGACATATAAGAAACATATAGCTACACGTTAGAGTAAATTGGCACCCTCAAACCATTTCTCAAGCACAGACTTTCACTTTGTGGAGCACTGAAAAATGCTATGAATTCTCGGTATCCTTCTCTTTGAAGTAAATTGATTACTCACCACAGCGCTTGGCTCCAGTAGGCTGGAATCCATGGTTACAGATCTCCAGGTGATTGTAATCTCACAGGAGTCAAGTCTTAATCATGCCTGGCGATCTCTTATGAGCTTATTTGAAAGAGGGAAACAGTTATTACAGTAGGGATCAATATGGAACCGTATGAATCTGTCAGTCAGGTACATGTAAGTGATTCTAAATCACATTAGTGTTTCACTTAGCATTGTGTAGGCGGGGCACCCTACAAAAGGGCTTAGCTGTTGATTTTGGGGTTTTGTGCTCTAGCTGGAAAATAATTTAGGAGAAACACGATCACATAGGTGATATTAGTAAGCCTTTGTCAAGGATAAAACCTGAGCTGGTTTAAGTGTATCTGTTTTCTTAGCTCCCTGTCCTCTTCACTCCCTGTCCTCCCTGTCATCTTCTTCTCTACTTACCCCCATTCAGTATCTCAAAGTGCTTCTACCTATTCATCTCCACTCATTGACTCATTGGCCCAATTCCCTCCTATTATCTCTATTATCCTAAATTTGCAACATGGTTATCTGGTTGCAAACTGGCTTTTTGGTTGAGAAGACATAACATAACCAGATTACAGCCAATTGGTTTCTGTGACAACCAGGTAAAGACATATTTGTCATGGCAAGATCAAGACATCATGGGAAAGATGTTAACAAAACTTCCCTATATAGCCTGATGTTGTTGCAACCAGTTTTGCCCAATGGGATATTATTATCACACCAACATGTTTGTTGAATAGCTATAGAAAGCGTATGCAGGGCTCATCAAGTCCCCAAAGACTACAAAGACCCCCTCAGGCGCTACCCAAGATACCTCCCTTAGCGAGCTCTCGCACGCCATCATGGCCCGACAATAACCAAAATAATCCCTGCACACAACATGCAACTTTGTGGCAACTATTTTACGTGGTTATCTGGTTGTAACAGAGAGCAGTTGTTTATTCTGGTTGTATGACACCTTCTCAACCAGACAACCAGTTTACAACCAGAAAACGATGTCATTACATTACATGATGTGCCAAAAGTTGCCCATAGGGTCAGTATCTATGTGGGCCACAACCTGACTCGCTATCATCTGGACATTTTGTGTATGAACTTTTACTTTTGGTTCCATCCACACCTCTACTACTGCATGCAGAGGAGCTGCTGTTGCCCTTTTCTCATTTGCCCAGATACAGGGAGCCTGAATAGGAAGTGCCTGTGTTAAAAAACCAAACACAAGCCCTCATGCATTATGGATCCTCCGTTGTAGGGAAGTATATTACATAAGGACTGTAGCTTATGTAATTAGGGGGAGTTAAGAATGTTTTGAGTCTGTATTAGGTTTGTGTGTTTTCCCTGCCCACCCTCTGGAACCTGGCGATAGAGATAAACAGTTTCAAAGGGGTCGCTTTGCTTATGAGCACGAGCTGCTGTGACAGCTAAGGAGGGTAGTCCTCCTTCGACTGTCCTCCGTTCCTCCCTTCATTCCTCTGCAGTTCCTTCTCTCCCTCTCTCCATCTTCACGGAGGCACTTAACACTTCAGAGAAGCCCAGAGACGGAATCTTCAAATAATTTAATTATCTGTTAATACCTAATTCCCTTTTTTTCTCTCTACTTCATTTTGCATCATCATGGTGATGTGGCAAGTGACACTTTTTGTCTTGAAAGTCCAATATCTCGAAAACTCGACCGCTGACATCAAAAATGTTTTCGGACTGTATCAACAGTGGACTAATGATAAAAAAAAAAAAAAGATTGTTTTTGAGTGGATTTTTCCTTTAAGAGCATCTTTGAAGTTTCTTTGGGCATCCTCCAGTTAACACTCCAAACACACACTATCTCTGTAAGTACATATATATGCATACAGTACTTTATAATCAGCAATATACAGTGCATATGGTATATCTTTTGCATGGGAAAAACATACAGAGCAATATTCGCACAATGTAGAGGCCTAGGGCTATGCCTACATACTGAACTGTGTTGTATGGGCTGGCATCAGTTATTTTAGGCTTGAACCCAATGGTGTGCCAGTGGCACATAAACTTTAATGTGCAGGCTGGTCCCTCCCATCTGAAAAATGTATCACTTAGACACATCCGCATCTGCCCTGCAAAAAAATAATAAACTGTTTGCTTTGCAGTCTCAGCCTTGTCTCAGCGCAACAACAGGAGATGGCGCAACGTAAATATTTATGTCTCTACCTTGCTGCCTCTTTCACTTCCCTTATCATCCCTCGCTCAGGATGAGAGGACAAAAACTATTGTGGCAAAGAAGTAAACAAAACCTTTCTCGCTGTGATGTGCATGCCTGCAATGTATCATCACTAAAATACTAATGTTTTGTCATGTCATTGACATGAGAACTACTTTGGTTCCACCACAATAAAAAAAAGAGTGCATCACTGACCCTGTCTGTGTTTTTTTTTTGTACTTTTCACTTGGTGACTCATCTTGACTTCTTTCAAATTGAAATGCCAGATTCTACTAGTCATCCTGTTATGTGTTGGAGAATAAAATAAGAATCGGCTGCCTTGCTGTGAATATTCACAAACCATAGGCTAGATGTTGCATTATTCTGTCAATGTTGTCATAAGGATTACTTAAAATCTTTCTTTCAAAGTCATCTTAATTCACTATGTTATCACTCAGAATTCAAGTTGTCATTTTCGAATACTTAAAGCACGAAGGCTGTACTCTATACTGTTGGGGCCTTTGAGTCTGAGGACCACAAGGGTTATGTTTTATTTATCACCACAGCAGAATGGTCCAGTGAAGGCAGTTCTAAAGCTGAACAGTCTCTGGAGGTGTGTGCTCCGGCTGGCTCCAACAGAGTAGCACAGTTCCAGGCACATCCATCCCCATTTTATCTCCAACAGATAAACAAAACTGGCAGGCTGAGGAAAAAGCAAAGAGACAAAAATAGAGTTCTGTCAGAGTCCCCTCGTATCTCATCTTTCCCGAGTGAGTTTCAAAAAAAATAAAGTTGGCTGCTTTGGTATGGCAAACCATCATTTGGGAATGAGGCAATTTCTATTTTTCCCTCTGAAATTTTAAAGTAAACCAACAAAAAGGGCCTCCATAGCCTATTCTGGCTGAAGCCACTGAAGTCTCAAGCTGCCTGTCCATCAACCATAATGCAGATGGTACATTCACAGACGCTCATTATGAAATGTCAAATTGCATTTCCGGTCGACTGTGACAGAATTGAACAGCTCGAAGATGGAAAAGCCCTAGCTATAGCCGTAGCAATAAGAACCCATATGAAATGCATGGAGCTACCCTAACAGAGTGCTGCAGGGACAGGACTTGGAGAGCGAATTGAGTAAATTAATAGACTTGCCTCATCAAAGCTTTGTAGCTTTGTTATTTATTAATTCCTCTCATCCTCATACTACACATTCTCAGACGTCTTGCTCCTCAAGGAACCCGGGCAGGATGTGACAAGATGGCTGCTGACAGGATGGAATGTCTCGATTTAGCGAATAAGGTGAGACTGCTCAAGGAGATGGCGGGAATTAATAGGCTCAACACTTAAGTTTCAAATGACTCTCGGCTATTGGACCTAGGCTACTTGCTTACATGCTGACTAGACCGGGCACGTGCATGCATCTGCATGTCCATCCATACCAGACGCGATCAGGACACGCAGGTTGAGATATCAAAACAAACTCTGAACCACCTATATTAATTTGGGGACAGGTCGAAACGCATGAAACATTCATGGCCATTTAGCTAGCTAGCTTGCTGTTGCTAGCTCATTTGTCCTGGGATATAAACATTGGGTTGTTATTTTACCTGAAATGCACAAGGTCCTCTACTCCGACAATTAATCCACAGATAAAAGAGTAAACCTAGTTAGTTTCTAGTAATCTCTCCTCCTTCAATCTTCTTCCTCTTCTTCTTTGGACTTTATATGGCGGTTGACAACCAACTTTAAGGTGCGTTACCACCACCAACTGGACTGGAGTGTGGACCTCAGCTCATCTGTCAATCACCCACGTGGGTATATGCTCCTAAAAACCAATGAGGAGATGGTAGAGGCAGGACTTGCAGCGCATCAAGCGTAAAAAATAGAATCAAGTTCTATTTTAACGCCTGGCTACGCAGACGCTCGTTGATGCGTGCAAGCAGTTTGGATGAAATTATTGAATAACATGTAAACTCAGCAAAAAAAGAAACGTCCCTTTTTCAGGACCCTGTCTTTCAAAGATAATTAGTAAAATTCCAAATAACTTCACAGATCTTCATTGTAAAGGGTTTAAACAATGTTTCCCATGCTTGTTCAACCATAAACAATTAATGAACATGCACCTGTGGAACGGTCGTTAAGACACTAATAGCTTACAGACGGTAGGCAATTAAGGTCACAGTTATGAAAACTTAGGACACTAAAGAGGCCTTTCTACTGACTCTGAAAAACACCAAAAGAAAGATGCCCAGGGTCGCTGCTCATCTGCGTGAACGTGCCTTAGGCATGCTGCGGGAGACATGAGGACTGCAGATGTGGCCAGGGCAATAAATTGCAATGTCCGTACTGTGAGACACCTAAGACATCACTACAGGGAGACAGGACGGACAGCTGATCATCCTCGCAGTGGCAGACCACGTGTAACAACACCTGCACAGGATCGGTACATCCGAACATCACACCTGTGGGACAGGTACCGGATGGCAACAACAACTGCCCGAGTTACACCAGGAACGCACAATCCCTCCATCAGTGCTCAGACTGTCCGCAATAGGCTGAGAGAGGCTGGACTGAGGGCTTGTAGGCCTGTTGTAAGGCAGGTCCTCACCAGACATCACCGGCAACAACGTCGCCTATGGGCACAAACCCACCGTCGCTGGACCAGACAGGACTGGCAAAAAGTGCTCTTTACTGACGAGTCGCAGTTTTGTCTCACCAGGGGTGATGGTCGGATTCGCGTTTATCGTTGAAGGAAAGAGCGGCCTGTACTCTGGAGCGGGAGCGGTTTGGAGGTGGAGGGTCCGTCATGGTCTGGGGCGGTGTGTCACAGCATCATCGGACTGAGCTTGTTGTCATTGCAGGCAATCTCAACGCTGTGCGTTACAGGGAAGACATCCTCCTCCTCCCTCCTGACATGACCCTCCAGCATGACAATGCCACCAGCCATACTGCTCGTTCTGTGCATGATTTCCTGCAAGACAGGAATGTCAGTGTTCTGCCATGGCCAGCGATGAGCCCGGATCTCAATCCCATTGAGCACGTCAGGACCTGTTGGATCGGAGGGTAAGGGCTAGGGCCATTCCCCCCCAGAAATGTCCGGGAACTTGCAGGTGCCTTGGTGGAAGAGTGGGGAAACATCTCACAGCAAGAACTGGCAATACTGGTGCAGTCCATGAGCAGGAGATACACTGCAGTACTTAATGCAGCTGGTTGCCACACCAGATACTGACTGTTACTTTTGATTTTGACCCCCCCTTTGTTCAGGGACACATTATTCAATGTCTGTTAGTCACATGTCTGTGGAACTTGTTCAGTTTATGTTTCAGTTGTTGAATCTTGTTGTGTTCATACAAATATTTACACATGTTAAGTTTAATGAAAATAAACACAGTTGACAGTGAGAGGATGTTTTTTTTTAGCTGAGTTTATGTGTACATTTATTTTTCAACTCTCACGCACGTAACGCAAGCGGTGTGGTCAGCATTTTAGAAGCTAAAAACTACAAGGAGCATAAACGACTTTGAGTGACTTTCTGTTATTAATGTTTTACGGTTTTAAACAGAATTAAACTGGTGGATTTAGAACTGCTTTCTGGCAGCACTGGGATAATGGTGTTATAATTGGTCCTTTGACATTCAGCCAGTCTCCTCCTCTGACAATGGGCTTTTCGGTGATGATAAATTGGCAGAGAGATGCGTGCAACTCCCAGTTACTTACCCTGAGATGAGAAGCCACTATTGATCAGCATGAGTGTTACCACTGTGCAGGCTGAATAACGATCTGTTGCCAGCAGGAACAACTGAACAAATTGTAGAGTGTATAAAATACTTGATATAACATAGAAAGGTTCAATTTTAGTACAGTGTAATTGATGGATTTCATTTTTTTTTACAACAGCAGTCTTCACTCACATTTCATTATAGCCTATTTTGTCAATTCAAGGTGCATTCACTTTGCAATTGGCAATTTTAACTTCTGGCAAATTGCATTCAGTTCTTCTACAATCCTATTATGCCATATTGTAAAAGCAAATGTGTTCTCAATTACCAATTTGGATGAATTGGTGCCTGAATTTATTGGGGAAGGTCTGTTGAGCCTTAGATACATATTGCCTCTCTCCACTTTCCTATTATTTGGCTGTCCTCCCCTGACAACAGACATGCTGGCAGGAAAAGAGGGATTCAGCCTCTTGGAAACATCATTTACTCCTAATCTAGTGTCTGCAGCTCTGCGGCTGCCACAGCAATATTAAAGAGGCTGTCAACAGAACACCAGCTTATCCTAATTGTCTTGGGCCTCCTGGACCTGACTGTGTGGGGCTCAGTGACCACCCACCGGTGCCCATGGTGGATAACAGAGGCTCGCCTTCCTTATAAAACACAAATGTCAACGTCTGTTTTCCTCTCTGTGTGCGCTTTATAACCTCTTCCATTGCCATTTTGTTATCTCCTCTTCTGTTTGAAGTGATTTGCATGTAATGGGGAAGGACCCTTTTCCAGATGTACAGCACTCTCAGTGGTTGACGAGTTTATCATTGCTTATCATATAGCTAAAACACAACCAAATGAGACCCTTAATTAAGCATTTAATTAAGCACAGGTTATGAGGAAGAATGGGTATGTACTCCCTTTAGGGAGTTTTCAGTTCACCACTTTCTTATCACTATCTTCTTGATGTGATTTTCTTCAGGCTAGAGATAAGTCTACTCCCAGAAAACCAACATCGAGTCGTATTTACCACTCAGAGTGACCACAGTTCACTGTAGTGGTCTACAGTAGGTGACCATCTAATAGTGGCTAAATTCTCTCTGTCTCACAAATGGATAGAGAGTTTCCAGACAGTCTAAAGACCAAGGACTTTCTTCTCAGACATATTTCAGTGTGAGGCTGCAGTCTGCAGACCCCTGGGGAAAGAGTGATTGTAATGCTTTTACGGTTTAATGCTCTCAGGGATATTTTTAGATCTCGGAGGAACAGCGCGTTCTCTATCCCATAGCATCTTCTTTACCGCTTTCTTGCCCAAAGTCGGATTCAGAGAAATCTCTGTAACATTGGACAGAGAGACAAGCGATTATTTCTCAGGAAACCCACAATCCACAAAAATACGACCTATTAGATTTAATCTCAAGAAACACAAAACCTTCAGAGAAACTCCCTCTGCGAGGTGGGGATATTATTTTCATTATCTTGGAGCTCGACCTCCAAAAAATGTCTTACTTGGTCCTCCTCATCCCACTTGGGGGTAACGAAAGCCGCCATGAGGTTGTCCATTTCAACCTGACATTTTAGTCTTGTACTGAACCTCACTACAGGTTATGTACATCACTACCACATCATTACCACACATTTTTTTTGTCCAATTAGGATTCAATACAAAGATAATGTGGAGGTATGGTTCCGATGCATTCTGAGGGCATGTCCCAGCCAACTGATATATGATCTCTTGACGAAAGATACGAATATTGGATCCTCCACCCTAAAATGTTCTAAACCTATAGCTCAGCGTTTCCTAAACTTGGTCCTCGGGACCCCAAGGGGTGCACCTTTTGGTTTTTGCCCTAACACTACACAGCTAATTGAAATGATCAAAGCTTGATGATTAGTTGATTATTTGAATCAGCTGTGTAATGCTAGGGAAAAAAACAAAACGTGGGGGTCTGAGTTTGGAAACCCTGCTATAGCTGAAGCTGAAATGATTGCAACATGCGACTTTCACCCTATTAATGTTTACGTTACGTGCTGCAACTCTCAGACTCACTTCTCACCCTGCCTTCCCTTTCCCCCAGAGAGTGTTTGCACCATCTATTTCAGTGCAATGATAGGGCAAAAAGCTTGTGTCCTCAAAAGTGTACTTGTTTTTGAATACACAAGCTCAAGTACATAGTACAAATATTATGAAAATATGAAATAGTGGGGCAATAGGGCTTGAAATTACTGAAATGCTTTCTAAATATATTAACAATCAAATTATAAATGACTTACTATAAGATTTCATATGTCTTATAACTATAAAATAAATATGATCATACTTAGTGACAGGACAATATTGGCACTATTTGAAATAACTGTCGACAGAGAATTGTCTCGTAAATGTCCACTGAGTGGCGCAGAGACACCATTCAAATGTGTGCAGACTCGTTACAACTTCAGCTTTAAGCACACAGTGATTTCGTCCATCTGTGACCAAGATAAAGTGGGCTTCTTTCAATTCTATGAAATGATTTAGTATTTTGTATGTTGAGACCTCTAAATCCGGTTGAGAATATCACAGCGAGATGAATGGCTGGACTCGCTAGACTGTCACCGTTCATTTGCCGTCTCCCAAGCTGGGCTCACTCACTTTAGAGGAAGAGATAATGCTTTCTTTTCTGGATAGGCCAGAAAATGTGACACGTCACGTCCTATGCAAATGTGGGGTCTGAAACCTGACACATCAAGTCAGCTCCACTTAGAGAGTGGAAACGGAGAGCAGACAGATGGGGGGACATTAATGTGTCTGAAATGTAGAATTTCTTGCTGCACTTTGTAAGACCTTGCCCATTAACCAGGCACCACCAGTCTATTAAAGACCAGGGTTGAATATAAGAAAGTGCCGAAGAAGATGAGGGACATAATGCAGATTTCGAAATCTATTTCGAGTTAAGGTTAGACAGTTTTGGAGTAAAGGTCAGAGTAAATACCTGGCTACACATTATTTCAAAGGTGCATTCCAAATGGCATCACGCAAAAGGGAATCCCCCTCTAATTTGCATACTGTCTGATTAGAGCATTTGGTTGACAGCACGCCTCAGGGATACAGACTCAAGGTCTTTAAAGTCATTGTAAGATCCTAGTCTGATTCCAATTCTTTTGACCACGAGGTGCATTCACCAAGATTAATGTTTACTTTTCTGTTCTCCTTTGAAGTATTGTCATGGTTGAATTAAGATTTAATGCGTTGCGCTTTTCTTGACTGTTTCACAATAGCGTCTGCTAGCCCTGTCACATGTACGTGGTAATATGTGAAATAACACCTTTTCAAGAAAGTAAAATGTCACTTGTCACATCATCATGATGACGCAAAATGCATCATATGATGCAAAACACATCATCATGGTGATGTGGCAAGTGAGACTTTGCTTTCTTGAAAATGTGTTATTTGACATATTACCACGTACATGTGACAGGGCTAGCAGAAAGTCCAAAAACATTTTGGGACTGTATCAACAGTGGACTAACAAAGAAAATACCAAAAGCTAGTTTTTGAGTGGGTTTTGTCTTTATGAGCCTTGAGGCACGCTTTCAAACTCCCATGTCAATCTACTGCATGACACACATGGCACAACCAGGAACCACATTAACCCTTGTCACGTGTGTATCGTTTGAATACACTGCAGGTGGCAAAAGAGATGAATTTGTGCTATAGATGCACACTGAACATGAGATACAGTGATAGGTGTCATGTCACTGAGCACATAACAACACAAGCTGTTCTTTCAAGTTGTTATAAATGCAACAATTCTTCCATTGACTTCGATAATCCCACACAATAAGCATACTTTTTTTATCCTCCATGAGCTTCATGTCCCTTGGTGGGTGTTATCTTAATGAGTTTCTTCTTCAGAGCTAATGTAAGCACAAAGTAAATCCATAATAAAGCTGGTGGGTTTATTTACCCACGCTCCCCTGCTGGGCGGTAGAGGATATTAACATGCCGTCCTTGTGCTCTCTCTGCAGATGTTGGAAGTTTGTGGAGTCTGACTCTCGGAACCTCTTTGGAGACCAGTTATTTGCCATCTGCTCCAATAATAGTAGCGGCTTGGCCATCAACTAGTTTCGCTTAGCTTTCAATACACCTGGAAGATGATCAATAAATCCAGGCCCAGTTATTCAAAGCAGTGCCCTTTTCAAATCAACCGTTCCTCATTTACAGTTATCCCAGTAAATATATTTTTCAGAGAATGTAACAGTGGCGTGTCCAGGGGGGTGGCCCAGGATATCCATGGCCAATGTTCCCTCTAAGCTGTGCGCAGCTCCCCGGGACTGCTGTGCAAGATAAATATCAGTCCCCGCAGAGAAGCATTAGATTGAACTTCACTCAACTTTCTAGAGTTTTCCCCGGTAGTTAACACTCTCAACGTTTCCCTTTACTGTGGGAATTGGGATCGAATCAATGCAATACTAGCCATTTTCAATGCAACATACCGAAACAAAACGAACTGTGCAAGACTTAGTTTGCAAAACTAACTATGCAAGAGATTTTGTTGTAGGCAGAACGCATCAGAGTAGGATTCTATTGTGTTGACAGGCACGACTCAGGCCCGTACTCTACACAGACCGGTGTGCAATAACCAATCAGAGCTGCAGTAGGCCTATATGCAAACAGACCATTGCCATATATGGATCAGTGCCATTCAATTTGAACTGGACTGTTTTTACAGCACCAGCGGTCGTGAGTAGATGTGCTTGTTTTGAGATCAGATGTAGCGACGTGTGCACATTTGTACATTTGTTCACATCCTTTGCTAGTTAGTGAGTTATTAGCCCAGTTATAGATCATTTGTAGTCAGCAATGGGGGAGTGAATGCTTCCTACAAGAGCACAAAACGTGTTCATTTCTAGACATCTTTGAAAAGCGAGTCAGGTAAATAGCTTAATTTTTTTTTTTAAGCGGCAGTGTTGTATTTTGAGACAGGCTTGAATAAGCTAAGTAGCCAATAGGCAGAGGGTAGCATAATTTGTCTGATTCTCTGTAATAATGGTATGGGAATAATGATGCATTTTATTTTGTAAAATGGTTTCTTAAATCAAACAACACAATAACATTTTCAGTCACGTCCTTGTCTGAAGGACAAGTGGATAAACAGGTTAATGTCAAGCCTTGCATGTTTTTTTCCTGAAGTCTCATTGAATGTAGGCCTACATTGAACACCACACATTGGCTGCTACAGTAGGCTCTGAATGATAGAACAGCTATTTCCATGTTAAAATGTTATGGGATGCATTTTATTTTTGACGGTAGGGCTACATTATGATCAAATAGCCACAGCAGCCTACTTGACCACTGTTACGTGTGCATCTTGGTCATAATTATCAATATATTCAGCGACGACCTATCAGATCTCAGACTTTCTGGGGGGCCTCGCTCGGATCCTTTCTCTGGTTAAATGGATTTAGCCTCTTCCGAATTAAAGGAAAATTAAAAACACGGATAGACACAAATGAGAAATAATTGTTTCTTTTTTTTATTGTTCCCATTTTTTGGAAAGCCTGGTTTCCCTTGGCATCCATGAATACACATCACTTTGTAGGCTGAATGTCATTACAATTATGGTGTTTGTAATAGATGTCCCTTTCCATTCAAATGGTGGGTACACAGTGCACCGTTCGGATGCTGGACATACACTACTGGTCAAAAGTTTTAGAACACCCACTCATTCAAGGGTTTTTCTTTATTTTTACTATTTTCTACATTGTAGAATAATAGTGAAGACAAAACTATGAAATAACACATATGGAATCATATAGTTACCAAAAAAGTGTTAAACAAATCAAAATATATTTTACTCTAATGCACTCTTAGCATTCTCTCAACCAGCTTCACCTGGAATGCTTTTCCAACAGTCTTGAAGGAGTTCCCACATATGCTGAGCACTTGTTGGCTGCTTTTCCTTCACTCTGCAGTCCGACTCATCCCAAACCATCTCAATTTGGTTGAGGTCAGGGGGATTGTGGAGGCCAGGTCATCTGATGCAGCACTCCATCGCTCTCCTTCTTGGTAAAATAGCCCTTACACAGCCTGGAGGTGTGTTGGGTCATTGTCCTGTTGAAAAACAAATGATAGTCCCACTAAGCCCAAACCAGATGGAATGGCATATCGCTGCAGAATGCTGTGGTAGCCATGCTGGTTAAGTATGCCTTGAATTCTAAATAAATCACAGACAGTGTCACCAGCAAAGCACCCCCACACCATAACACCTCTTCCTCCATGCTTCACGGTGGGAAATATACATGTGGCGATCATCCGTTCACCCACACCGCGTCTCACAAAGACACCGCGTCTCACAAAGGTCTAATGTCTATTGCTCGTGTTTCTTGGCCCAAGCAAGTCTCTTCTTCTTATTGGTGTCCTTTAGTAGTGGTTTCTTTGCAACAATTCTACCATGAAGGCCTGATTCACAGTCTCCTCTGAACAGTTGATGGTGAGTTGTGTCTGTTACTTGAACTCTGTGAAGCATTTATTTGGGCTGCAATTTCTGAGACTGGTAGTTCTAATGAACTTATCCTCTGCAGCAGAGGTAACTCTGGGTCTTCCATTCCTGTGGCGGTCCTCATGAGAGCCAGTTTCATCATAGAGCTTGATGGTTTTTGCGACTGCACTTGAAGAAACTTTCAAAGTTCTTTAAATTGACTGACCTTCATGACTTAAAGTAATGATGGACTGTCATTTCTCTTTGCTTATTTGAGCTGTTCTTGCCATAATATGGACTTGGTTTTTTACCAAATAGGGCTATCTTCTGAATACCACCCCTACCTTGTCACAACCCAACTGATTGGCTCAAAACGCATTAAGAAGGAAATAAATTCCACAATTAAGTTAAGAAGGCACATCTGTTAATTGAAATGCATTCCAGGTGACTACTTCATGAAGCTGGTTGAGAGAATGCCAAGAGTGTGCAAAGCTGTCATCAAGGCAAAGGTTGGCTATTAGAAGAATCTCAAATATAAAATATATTTTGATTTGTTTAACACTTTTTTGGTTACTACATGATTCCATTTGTGTTATTTCATAGTTTTGTTGTCTTCATTATTATTCTACAATGTATAAAAAAAGAAAAAAAGAAAGAAAAACCCTTGAATGAGTAGTCTATTTTGGAGTAGACGAACGTGCGCAGGTAACCTACTTAACCTTCTTTTTGAAGTGATTTGTTTGACAATCAGATGAACATGACTGGTTGTGTTGACGAGTCTCCCGAGTGGCGCAATGGTCTAAGGCACTGCATCACAGTGCTAGCTGTGCCACTAGAGATCCTGGTTAGAATCCAGGCTCTGTCGTAGCCGGCCGCGACCGGGAGACCCATGGGGCGGCGCGCAATTGGCCCTGCGTCGTCCAGGGTAGGGGAGGGAATGGCCGGCAGGGATGTAGCTCAGTTGATAGAGCATGGCGTTTGCAACGCCAGGGTTCTGGGTTCGATTCCCACAGGGGGTATGAAAAAAATAATGTATGCACTAACTGTAAGTCGCTCTGGATAAGAGCGTCTGCTAAATGACTAAAATGTAAATGTAAATGTTCATGACACATTAAAAGGTAATACATTTTTACAGTTAAATTACATTACAAATCTTTTCTATAAAGTCCATAGAATAGGAGGTCCCCTTAATACATTTTAGACCCCCCGCATTTCACGGGATAATTCTCACTCTGGGTGGCACTTTCAAGGTAATTTACTGCTGTATGCTAATACCGTTATATAGAATCCTGACCTTGAATGCAAACACTATAACAAGACTTTTGGAATTGATTTATGATTTAATTGAACAGCTAAATGTACCAAACCTTAGCTGAAGCATTTAATGCGTTGAACCATCGTAATTATATAGAAAAAATCCACCTTGCATTGATTAAGGTAAAAAAAATTATGGCCGTCCTTAACTGGATCTGTGCCCCACCTTGGCCACCCCATTCACAATGTTCAGGACACACCACTGGAATGTAAGAAACAAAGTGTTGATCAAGTTGCCAAGGGATGTCTCACACTGCTTCCTCAAAACATTGGTGATAAAACATTAATTGTATTTCCCCCTAAACACAGTAGAGCTCAACAGCAATGTTTTATCTGTTTGTTTTTGCCAGGTTTTCACACTACAAAACCATCTCCTCCCAGTAGAATAAGATTCGTGGTGAAGGGGAGCTAGTTCTCTAGTTCAAAGACAATTTATCTAAATTCACCACTACAGTTTATGCTTCAAAGTAACAAGTGCAGCTAATTTAAATTTTGCAAACAGGTCTTATTTCTTAATTTAGATATTCATTAGATTCCTGCAACTTGGCAAGGGTGTGTTATTTCCCCTGACGTTGTTCTCAGGATTATTATTGGGGCATTTGCTCGGGATCTGCTCATCAGAAGAACATTTTTATAACAGGGTTGAGACGAGTTCATTTAGACAAATCACTCCCAGTGTCTGAATAATGATATTATGTGCAATGCAGAAATCATGAGCTAAAATTTGCATGGGAAAATGGCATCCTGGAATATGGTTTATATTGTTTTTGGTAGTGGGCCCCCTCTTTGATTATAAATAAATCTGATAGTGTGGCTTTAACAATTTTCAAATAAAAACATTCTGCCTGTTGATCAAACTGTATGGAATTCTACGTCAGATTATATGTGTCATGTGACAGTGTTGTAGAGACATTTTGTCAGGATGCTTTAAGTTTTACCTGATACTCGGTCTGTGTTGTCATGATTCATGTCTACATCCGCTGTAGTGTTTGTCTGTGATTATATGACTACACGATGTAAACGTTAACGTATAGCTGAGAAAGGTAAACTAGGTTCTGTTTAAATAACAGAATTCCAAGGCTGTTAGTAAAGGCCTGTCAGTGAGTTGAATTTGAATTGAGTTGAGATTTGAATAGGAAATGAGAGTGCCTTTTCAAAGAGCACAGACCAGAATAGGAGAAAAAAGGAAGTGCTAGTGACTGTTCTGTCATAGACATTTTCCAACCCAAATATTTCAGTTTTTGACAGAATTTCACATAACAGCGCCACGGTATTTCATTTCGTTTTAGAAATACACATAACATATTTTTTGTGGTTTTCAAGAAACACAAACAGAAGGCTGAGTCACATTCCCTTCATTCTTCCCTCCGTCCTGTTTACCTACCTTTTATATAAACGCTCTCTTTCTCTCTCTCTCTTTCATTTCTCCCTAGTGCACTCCCATTGTCGGCCATGGATTCGTGCTGGACAAGTACAAATGCCAATGCCGGAGAGGCTTCTATCACCCTAGCAGAGTGGCACTCAACGGCTTCACAAGTAGGTTTGCTGTTTCCCTACCCAGCAACATGTGGCATCTGTTCACTCCACTCTGATTTCAATCACTTTATTTTGGCATTAGCAACAGATGTGTGTGACGGACCAACATGGAAATCAAGGGGCACCTGTGCATCCGTTTTCATTGATATTGGTTTGGCATCATGATAATTTGTTTCATATAGGTTTAATAAGTGTTTATAATAGCCATGTATTTTTTGTTGATATTGTTCATTTGTAATTTGTAGGATACTAGTCTGCTAGGTTGGTTGGAGAGCTGATGGAACGATGGAAGGAATATTTTCTTTTTGATACCTCTCTACAAATACCTTGGATGACTACAAGCACAGACTTAGGTTAGAACCAGGGCATATGGAGTAAAGTATTAGTATGTATACACTCCTTTTCATAACATCTCCTAGACGGCACCCCTGGGGATGCGACGGCCTTATTGGAATGCAATGGGAGACTTGAAAGTAGCATCGAGGAGTGAAAGTAATCTTCAAAAGCCCACAAACACGCCATAAAAAATGATTTAAAATGCATCTCTCTGGCTTAGATTGGATTGTAGGAGAGATACTCATTTCCACTTCTGAATTGACCTGCCACTGTTATTCTTCACAACCCAATTTCATTTATTGTTGTTTCCTAGCAACAATCAAAGCAATAAAGAAATAAAGCATTAAGTAAAAACTGGTGATGAGAGGGTCTCATCTTCCAAGTCATGGCAAACCCCATGAATTTAGATGCTGACAAAAAGTGAAAAGATTTCCTTTCATATTTCTTTGATTAGTCAATGTTTTTTCTTCATTTTACTCATATAAAATAGTTCATATAAGAGGGTGTCCATGCATAAATATGTTCAGCAACCCTTTTGGATTCCAAAAGGGTTCTTTGGCTGCCGATGATTACAGAACAATACTATTGGCCTCAGTCTGCCTTAGTAGTAATGCAATAACTGCGACATACCCACCTGGCTAGCCAGCGATATAGTACCAGCAGGGAAAATGTGCTGCCTCTTTCTCTCTGTTGGTTGTTATGCAAGCTGGCTAATGTTCTTGTCACTTCACTTGCTAGGTAACGTTAGCTAGCAACCTAACCTTACAGCAGAGTCATGTAGAGACTCGACAGCTGGAATGAGAACAAACTCCATCTGCCTAGCCAGTAATGCAATGACTGTTTATCTACGTGGCTAACCAGCCACAGTAGCAGGGCAAATTGTCTGCAATTTGTGTAGTGCTTCTTGGGCTGATCATGCATTCCTGATTAGTTGGCTCACTTAGCTAGCAAGCATGCTGGCTCAATGGCCAGGCAGCAGCCTATTGCTATGAAGTTACAGAAAACTAAACCAACAACAACCAAACGAACCAAAATTGGATACATTCTAAACGCAGGTCCAACGAGAGGAAACGTGGCTAGCTAGCATTCATTTGTTTATGCAGGATCTTGTGATGAGTGAAATGCATACTAGGTCCATGTTTACAAAATGTGATGCAGTATTGACACGTGCTATCAAATACTCCCACGTTTCTTGTTTGTCCGCTTGCTTTCAGTTATCCTCCTAAATTTGGTGGTCAGTGGATAAAGTATCTATGACTTGAACAAATTTGTCTGAAAATGAACTAGTCATGAGTTGTTATTGCACATGTGTAATCATAGCTAACCAGCTGGCTCATGTAGCCATCTGCTCACGAGTCTAGCTGCGTCTAGCTAGTTAGCTAGCTATTGTTGTCACGAACTAGCACTTCACATAGGCTAGCTGAGCTGTTTTATTAGAAAATGGCTGAGATTACTCTTGTAGCTAGCTAGCAAGTCCACCTCCGCGACAATGTTATTGCGGTGCGGGAATGTTAGATTAGTCTTAATTTTAAGATAACCTTCATTGAAGTTTGTGGTTGCCACTGGTTATGGATATGAGGCAAGAGAAATTGTCCACCATGTTTTTTGTTTTGGACAGGGCTCAAAGTTTGACGTATTGATATTTTGAAAACTGCCACTCATTCAGTGAGTAACTAGGCTACTTCAGACAGTGATGATAACAGGGCATTGTCAATGGCTTGGAACCCCATTTCACCCAATCAGATTGCAGATTTTTCCGAACCTGTTTTTTAACAAGCTTTAAAGATGATAACAGTATGACTGATGAATCTCTGTCAGCAATTAGGCTCTTTTTAGCGAGGGATTATTTCAGCTGAATTCTCTATCACTTCTTTGTCTCGTTTAGTTTTTTATTGTCGATTCAAAGTGTGCATATCTTTAATTGGGGACTACATTGTCATCTCAGTCTGCGCTTGTTAACTGTGTTCTTAACAGACAGTATGCCTTGGGAGATGTATTGTGTGTGTGTGTGTGTGTGTGTGTGTGTGTGTGTGTGTGTGTGTTTGTTTGCAAATACGCTGCAGCACTTTACTTCACTAAATCGAAGCACTGTTTTACTGTGACTGGGTGTTTTGTGGTTTGTCCACTCCACATGATTGATTGTTGTCTAAGACAGGGAACAAACCCTTTTTAGCGTGTTATGGTTTGGTGGCCTGGGTTGTGGTCAGTAGGATGAAACAGGGAGGTATTACATGAACTTCCAATAAGAACACAGTTTTTTGTTATCTGTTCCAACAACATGTGGTAACACTTAACTTAAAGCCTGCAAGTAGGCTATAATGCGTTATGATGCCGTTATAATGCATAGTAAGACTTGTCATGTATGACCCCCTTATAATGTCTTGTAATCATTGCTAAAGACATAGCATACAGTATTTTAAGCTTTATTATAAGACTTTATAAAAGGCTCATACATACATGCTTATAACAAGTTATAACGAACAGTAGCTGCAGGATAGGCTTTAAGGAAAGTGTTACCCAACAGGTTTTGCTTCAGTGTCCTCCACTCAACACAACCCTGGTCTTTCTTCACACATGAATCAGAACAACAAATTGCGAGAAGACATACAACCCACTGCCCCTGTTCTCTTTAGTGATATAACCATATCCAGAGAGCCTATACAGGGCCACAGCAGTTATGACTCAGTGATGCTCTTACCCAATACCCATTGAAACACCAACAGAAGGGTTTACATGGTCTTGAAGAGAGAGCATGATTACAAAACCCACTCTTTGATTAGTCTTCCACTGAAGTTGACTTCCTTTTGGTAAGGCTATCTCTTCAGCCCTACACACACACACACACACACACACGCGCACGCACACACACGCACACACACGCACACACACACACACACACACACACACACACACACACACACACACACACACACACACACACACACACACACACACACACACACACACACACACACACACACACACACACACACACACACACACACACACACACACACACACCCTGTTGTTCTAAATGTTTTAACTTGAATGTTTCACTGTAGATCAAATGGAAGGCTTGTTATTACCAGCTGTTTTCCATCTGTAGTACTTTTGTACTCATTGGCAGTTTGTTTATTTTGTTCCCAAACAGCTACTCTTACTGGGGTCAGTATAAATTATACACAGAAAGAACGACATTGAGAACACACTTTTCTTGAACGTAACTCAAATACACAATGTTATTGCCTCCCCAATGCTACCATGACACATCATCCTCCACTGTATCTCCTCGATGTTCTGTCTATCTGCCCTTTCCAGGGAAAGAGAGCAGTGGTCACGCTCACGGCAAGGACCCCTCGGATGTGTCCAGTAAGTGCCTGCCGTGCCGTGAGGGCTGCCCCTACTGCCGGGATGACATGCCCTGCCTGGCTCAGGAAGACGGGGCAATCCGGCTTTCTGTAGCCTCCTTCCAGGGCCTTTGCATGCTGCTGGACTTAGTGGCCATGGTGCTGGTCTACCACTTCCGCAAGAATAAGGTAAGGGCTCATTGGGAGGAAGCAGGGGTCAGGGGTCAGGGGTTAAGCAGGTCATTATAGAGGAACTCCATCCAGAAAACATACGACTGGTATTATGTTTTTCAACAAAGGTATTACTGGTATTGGTTGGTGTTTGTGTTTCCTACACTTGTGATTTGGATTTCTGGTATGTTTTATTATTTGTTATAAGCTTGTATTAGCCCTTATAATGTTTTTCTATGCTGCAACGTACTGAAATGGCTTTTATTGAATTAGTCAGGATCATTATGAGATGATTTCAAGACATTTTAGGTGAAATGATATATACAATTTGTAGTAGCATCCGCCTGGGTGATGCATGGTAGCCAATTTGTGCCAGAATGTTCATCACACAGAATCCTGTTGGATTTCAGTAAACTGTTACTGGATTGCCCTTTTTGAATGGTAAGAAAGAGAGACCAAAATATCTACTGATTCATATCCTCCAGAACCTGCATTGAAGAACACAGCTGCGGGGAGTGCTGACAGTACCACTGTGCCAGTCCAAGGTTGTTACCCAAATGGCACCCTTTTCCATGTATAGTGTACTACTTTGGACCGAGGCCCATATGGCTCTGGTCAAAAGTAGTGCACTATGTAGGGAATTAGGACGCAACTCAAGTGTTGTGTCAGAACTCCTAATATGCAGTTTATTTGACTACCAAATGACTACCACCGTCGTGTCGTCAGCAAACTTGATGATGGAGTTGGAGTCGTCCGTGGCCACACAGTCGTGGGTAAACAGGGAGTACAGGAGGGGGCTAAGCACACACCTCTGGGGGACCCCCGTGTTGAGGGTCAGCGTGGCGGAGGTGTTGTTACCTACTCTCACCACCTGGGGTCAGCCCGTCAGGAAGTTCAGGATACAGTTACAGAGGGAGGTGTTCAGTCCCAGGGTCCTAAGCTTGGTGACGAGCTTGGAGGGAACTATGGTGTTGAACGCTGAGCCGTAGTCGATAGACAGCAATCATTCTTACATATGTATTCCTCTTGTCCAGGTGGGAGAGGGCGGTGTGGAGTGCAATTGAGATTGCATCATCTGTAGATCTGTTGGGGCGGTATTCAAATTGGAGTGTGTCTAGGATGTTTGGGATGATGGAGTTGTGTGCCATAACCAGCCTTTCAATGCACTTCATGATTACAGATGTGAGTGCTACAGGTCGGTAGTCATTGTGACAGGTAGCCTTAGAGTTCCTGGGAACATTTGACGGTCTTCTGTTGTAATAATGGATTCCATTGACATAGTGCTTTTCATCAGATCTCAAAGCACTTTACCTTGATCTGGAGTGACTCATTATTTCATCCAACACCAATTTGTAGTAGCATCCACGTGGGTGATGTATGGTAGCCATTTTGTGCCAGAATGTTCATCACACGGAATCCACTTTCACAGTGGAGAGGTGATGAGTGATTGGGCCAATTTGAATCTGGGGATCCGATGATTATAGATGGCCATGATAGTGTGAGGGGCCAGGGTGAGTATAGCCAGAACACTGGGGTTAACAGCCATAATCAAGCATTAAGTGTCATGGGATTTTTAGCGACCACATAGTCAAGAACTCTGTTTCATGTCTCATCCTAAGAAGGGCACCTTTTGCAGTACGTATTCCACAGCAGTGATGGTTATTGACACACTATAGGACAGGGTTAAACAAACCTGTATATGATATTCCAATATGGTGACATTACACTCAGATGTTTTCCGATCTCAATTATTAGAAGCAGTCTAATGTCAAGATGATGTCTAATGTCAAGATGAGTCCACACATCCCAGGCCATCTGTTTTGTATATCCAGCTACAGTATATGCCACGATCCAACATTTATGGAAAATATGTCATTTCCAGATTTGCAGTGCTTATCTTTTCCATTCCTTCTGGGTTGAGGCAGACAATATAGCTGGATCTATATAACCTATGGCAAGGGATGTGGACTCATTGATTTTGGAGTGTAATGTCCCATTAAGACTAAACATACCGGTAAATGGTGTTCCAAAATATGAGCTAACTGCCTCTACTGTGGTGGTCGTTCTGTACTTGTGGTGTGAAACTGATTAGTCATATTTATAGCAGCTTGGGTTGTTCCCTATAAGAATCTTCCAGAAATACAGTTCAGATGAGATGTCCCTTGAGGTGTGTGAATTTACATATTTACATAAAAGACATTGCCTTCTATGATATAATGAGTAATTACATTCAGCCCAGAGTTGTCTCGCCATCCTCACTCGTTTTCACTAACATGATTGGTTAGCAGAGCAGTTCAACAAAGGGACCATCTTCCTCATTCATATCCATTGTGTTGTGCCATTGAGTCAAATTCATTATTTATTTTCAGCTGAGTAGATACATTATGAGTGAATGGATGACAATTTCTCTCATATGATTGTGTAGATCATCCTAATAACTCTATGGTTGATTGATGTTACACTACATGGCCAAAAGTATGTGGACACCTGCTTGTCGAACATCTCATTCCAAAATCATGGGCATTAATATGGAGTTGGTCCCCCCTTTGCTGCTATAACAGCCTCCACTCTTCTGGGAAAGCTTTCCACTACATGTTGCAACATTGCTGCAGGGACTTGCTTCCATTCAGCCACACGAGCATTAGTGAGGTCGGGCACTGATGTTGGGCAATTAGGCCTGGCTCGCACTCGGCGTTCCAATTCATCCCAAAGGTGTTTGATGGAGTTGAGGTCAGGGCTCTGTGCAGGCCAGTCAAGTTCTTCCACATCGATCTCAACAAACCATTTTTGTATGGATCTCGCTTTGTGCACATGGGCATTGTCATGCTGATACAGGAAAGGGCCTTCCCCAAACTGTTGCCACAAAGTTGGAAGTACAGAATCGTCTAGAATGTCATTGTATGCTGTAGCGTTAAGATTTCTCTTCACTGGAACTAAGGAAAAAACAGCCCCATACTATTATTCCTCCTCCACCAAACTTTACAGTTGGCAATATGCATTCGGGCAGGTAGTGTTTTCCTGGCATCTGCCAAACCCAGATTCGTCCATCGGACTGCCAGATGGTGAAGCGTGATTCATCACTCCAGAGAATGCGTTTTCGCTGCTCCAGAGGACAATAGCAGCGAGCTTTACACCACTCCAGCCGACGCTTGGCATTGTGCATGGTGATCTTAGGCTTGTGTGCAGCTGCTTGGCAATGGAAACCCATTTCATTAAGCTTCCGACAAACAGTTCTTGTGCTGACTTTGCTTCCAGAGGCAGTTTGGAACTCAGTAGTGAGTGTTGCAACCCGAGGACAGACGATTTTTATGCGCTACGCACTTCAGCACTTGGCAGTCCCGTTCTGTGAGCTTGTGTGGCCTACCACTTCGTGGCAGAGCCGTTGTTGTTCATAGACATTTCCACTTCACTATAGCAGGGCAGAAATTTGACAAACTGACTTGTTGGAAAGGTGGCATCCTATGACGGTGCCACGTTGAAAGTCACTGAGTTCTTCAGTACGGGCCATTATACTGTGAATGTTTGTCTATGGAGATTGCATGGCTGAGTGCTCGATTTTATATGCCGGTCAGCAACGGGTGTTGTTGAAATAGCTGAATCCACTCATTTGAAGGTGTGTCCACATACTTTTGTATGTATAGTGTATGTTCTCTATTGTTAAGTCTCTCTCTTTCTCATTTTTTTTTGTAGAGGATCCGAGCGTCTGGTCTTATCCTCCTGGAGGCCATCTTGTTTGGAGCCTTGCTTCTCTACTTTCCCGTAAGTCTCCAGTTTAGACGTGTGTTTGTGTGTGTGTCCGTGACTGTGTGTGTGTGTGCGTGATTGTGTGTGTGTGTGTGTGTGTGTGCAGGACTTTGTGTGTGTCTGTCTGCATGCCTGTCCATTGTCCACAGCTATATATTACAGCTATATATTAAAATGGCACAAAAAACAAGCTACAGACATCCTGGACGACAACACAGCTGGTGTGTGTGAGTAATGCTTTAAAGTGTGTCGTACAGTCCAACCTGGAGCGCCACACAGAGTTTTAACAGACGGGGGAGCTTACAGCCAACGTTGCATGGCGTTATTATGGAGCGACAGGGATTTCAAATTCACTCAATACCTCCATTGGCTGCCAACAGCAAAACACAGCTGTCTAGAGAACACATTTGGAAAAGGATCAAAGAAAGAAGGAAAACAGCCATAGATGTAAACCACACAGGAGGGACTATTAGAAGTCTGTTGACAAGGATGAGGTTCGGTGTTGTTTGCTAAAGTGAGCTCTAGCGATTAGGCTTTTCCTCTCAGGCTAGAGTTGGAGCAATGTCATTGTAGCAATGTAGTATTTACGTAACTTAGTAACAACGTAACTTAGTAATAACACAACTTTATAATAACGTAATGTAGTAACAACGTAACGTGGGAACAATGTAACATAGTGACAACATGGTAACAACGTTATATTGTAACAATGTTACATAGTAACCACGTAATGCACTGGGAGACCTCACCATGTTTTTTTTTTCTTACTGGACATCATTTTGGTGCATTCCACACAAATGGGGAGATAAACCTAAGCCTATCAACAATACTACTACGGTTTGGTTGACATCATTATCATTGTGATATACTTTTAAACCAGGAGTGCACCATTCCAGTCCTCAATGTTCCTGCACCTTGGGCTATTCCTGGACTCCCATCCCCCCGAAATATCCCTTCCCCTTTTCATCCCTTCTGCCACAGGACCCAGGAACTCCTCACTCCGGTGTGCTCATGCAACCCTGGCTATCCCTCTCTCACTCTCTTTCTCCCCCTCTCTCTCTTCCACAGTGACGTGCCCTTCTCCTCCTGCTGATGTTGCCACAGCCTCAGCTTAGTGCAGCTTCTCCACTGTGGCGCTCGATGCATTTTTAAAGAGTCCATCAAGTTCTAGCGCAACTTGTATTAAAAATGAATCTGCTGGTTAATTTATTGGGAGGAGTTGGGGGTATAGAGAAGGGAAAGAAGAGGGAGCCACCTTAGCAGGCTGGAAACAAACATGTAGCTTCCTTCTCTTTCGCTCGTTTGAGGGTCCCATGCGAGTTGTACTCTGCTGGGTATTGCGTGTGTGTGCTATTGCGTGTGTGTGTTTGCGTGTGTTTGGCCTAGTTTTACGTCTCGTTTGGGACGTGATGTATTTTGGCCTGTCGTGGAGGAATGTGGGGCTTGCTGTTCTACATGGACAGGGCTTGGTTACTACAGAGGCCTGGATACAACTAATACTAGCCAGAGGTTATCAGTACAGTGAGTGGGTCAGTTTATGAAGAACATGATCAAATGCAGTTAATGAGTATGTAACTGCTATGGCTATGTTTGGGGGGTATACATTATAAATCCTATTGTTGTCATTGGAGTGTTGTTGTGATGTCGCTGTTGGGTGTGTGTGCTGTGTGTGTGTGTGTCCGTGAGTATGTGCGTGTGTGTGCACGCTCTGTACACCGTTACATTTCGCTCCTCAATCAAACTCACAACATTCCCGTCTCTAGCCCCAGATACTACTGTACATTAAGATAATACAAGTAACTTTGAAGGAAACCAACGTGGTAATGCATGTATGATATACAGGAGTCTGTCTCTTGCCTGTGTACCAACCAGAGGCATTTACTTTTTCATTTACTTTACCGATAGCATCACCGCCATAAGCCCTCCACCGGGTAATATGGACGGGGCTTTATATACGTTTTTCATGACTCGCATACAAATGACAAGCTTTGGAACTTTTAAGGCCAGCTTGCAGCCAGAAATACATGTCAGCTGAGTGCAGAAATTCCTTGATTCCCTCAATCACATTTACAGTCATGATGCATGAAGCGAGAGCCTATTTTTGATGGAAGGAAAACTGAGAGCCCATGATGAAAAGATATCGATAGTATTACTTCTTAATGTATGGGATATAAATGCATCGGACAATTAGGTTAAACTTACTTACTTGCTTTTTTGTTCCTGGAGGAACATACACTTACGAAAGATCTCTTGTGTTGCTTTCGGCCATGACAAGTGGATGCAATTAGGGTATACTAGTAGTAATTGTGGATCTTTCCTACATTACGCACATGCATTTAAATCCATAGACTGTAGGTGTACCTATTTCGCTATCGCCTGTCTGCGAGCTGAGTGCGTAAATGTACATTTACATTCTAGTCATTTAGCAGACGCTCTTATCCAGAGCGACTTACAGTTAGTGAGTGCATACATTTTCATACTGGCTCCCCGTGGGAATCGAACCCACAACCCTGGCGTTGCAAACGCCATGCTCTACCAACTGAGCTACACGGGACCATAAATCAAAGCTTTGCACAAATGTTCTATTGACAGTGTTTGATATAGGCAAAACTTTGGGTAAAGGATTAAGAATACAGGCAACTTGTTGACATAAGCATCTATGAAATGCCTAGATGTACTGCTTATGAAGGGCCTGTGGATGGCTTAATAATGTGTTAGGAAGTCCTTATGCAGGTAACCTTCAAGAAAAGTGTTTCCAACATTTTCCAACCTCCCACCAGTTAAAACTGCATCTAAAGCTTCTCATATCATCATGAAAGTGTCCTTATGTACAGCTTATGAACGTAGTATGTATGGGTTATGAATGTGTTATGAAGTCCTTACCTAGGTACCTTTCAGGTAAAGTTTTACCAACATTTTCTTCCAGTGAATTCTGCAGCTAAATGAGGCCTCCTCTCACATCATGGAAGTGTGATATGTTCTTCACGGGTTTGCGTGTGGCACTGTGCCATTGTTTCATTCCATATCCACGAGAACATTTCCCCTGTTTGCGAGTTAAGCGGGCTGGTTGCCGATGTTCTGCCATCTCGCCGCAGGGGACAGGTGCTGTCGCTCTGCTTAATTATAGAGGATGCCTGCCATCTCTCAAACTGACACACTGTATACCTCGAATTGTGAGATATACCACAGAGATTAGATAAAACTGTATCTCTGTGAGCTATATTGTATAGCTGTGGATATGCGAAGGTTGTACTAGACCTGGATTCAAAATGGTATTTGTTGCCTTTCAAATGCTTTGAGCGTTTTGATTTAGCTGACCTGGAGGGCCAGATGGGTGGGGTTTTCGCCTTTGGTACTATTCCATTGGTTCCATTGTGCCATACTATTTGAACGCAGTTCTGGTTTGTAGAGTAAATACAGTATGTAAACAAGATGGTTTCCCAAAGGAAATGGGATCGGGATGGCTATCACACTTATTTGCAGGGATAGGTTGTGAGTATCGTGGAAGAGTCTAAAACCTGGTGCTGTTTGTTATTTTGCTAAAAGCCAGCAAAGCAGTTTAGTCTGTGGAGCTGGGACAACAGCTCAACTTGAACATTCTCAAATATGTAGACTAGCTCTTGAGAAGGACATTACTAAATTGGCTGACAAACTGGTTGTGTGGTTGACATAATAGTTATATCGTGTATTCAGTATAGTTTTATAACTCAACTCCATTTTAGTCGCTTCAGATGTGACATTTGCGATTCTGCAGCTGCTGAAATATATAATGAAATAAGTGAGTCAGCATACAGAAACCTCGCAATCAAGCATTGCCCTTTGTTCAGTTTACCATGCATGACCTCATGCCTCCATCCCGGCTCGGCCCCTTGCCTCTTTCAATAATGAGCTAGAATGAACTTCACACGAAGCTAACGGCAGGGCAATATTTTCCAAGCAGCTGCCTGTGACTCACCATCTAGACGACATCCAGAAAATGAGACGACGTGAAGGGTAGGAGGCAGCCAGCCTGGCCCACGGTCAGACATTTACCCAATGTTCTTCTGCTACTGGGTTTGACTATTAACAAAAGGTGAAGTTGTGTCAGCAATGCAGAAAGATAAATGGGAGTGCCTGATGCCTCATTGATGTGTAGTCCTTTTACCTGCCTAGGGACTTCAGTTGAAAATTAGCTGGTTGAAAAAAATCTGTCACCTTTACAAAAAAGCTGATTCATGTGCATTTTCCCTGTCAAATAAACCTACAGTTATAAAGTAAATTCAAGTTGTGGCCTGGGGTGGTCCAGCATGTCTATGCTGTTGCTATGTACCGCTGTAGGCATGGGTTTGAATCCAATCCACTGCTCTAGCACACACGCCTCCTTGCTTTTTCACCTCCCTGTCTTATAAACAGGAAGAATACAAAAGGAGTGGAAGTACCTCACTCTTTTTTAAAATAAAAAATAATGTAAAATATAGTCAAAGTAATGTGCATCTCCCCTTCTCTTTAGGTGATGATACTGTACTTCAACCCCAGCATGTTCCGCTGTATCCTCCTGAGATGGGTGCGTCTCCTGGGCTTTGCCATAGCCTACGGAACAGTGATCCTGAAGCTTTACAGGTATGTGTTCATTCGTTCTACTTTTTATTAGAAGTCTTTCACAGGGGTATATTCAAATGTACACACAGTAACAAAACGTTTTGCAACGTAGCAAACGTTTTGCAACTGCATATTCAGGTAGGTCCCGCTCCATTTTGCCCGTTCCTAGTGAATACACCCCAGATGTATCATGCAGAGAAACCAATGCCATATGGCCAAATTGGATAACTTCTGCAGTATTCAGCCCAGAACTTTAATTCCTTTCTCCCCCCGATTTGTCCCAATGATGCTCCTTGATGAGTTTGCCCTGTGGAGTGCCATCTCATATCCAGGTTCCTCTCAGAATTGGTTCTAGTTTGCAGTCGTTCTATTTTGCTACTTAGTAGTCGAAGCGAGAGGACTTAGAGGCAGAAGGAGCACTTTACATTCTCAATCACACAGAACTACTTACCGTAGCATAGAGTTTTCTCCACTCTCCTCTTCTGGAAATGAGTTGGCCCTCGTGTTGGCCTTTTTAAATTTCACTAAGAGAGCAGAGAAACAACTCAATCTGACCAGGGGCCAAAGGGCAGCCTGCTACTTCACCTGACAAAATTACCAATTAAATTCCTCCTGGTGTAGAACGCTTGAACCATGACCTCAGTGTCAGTACCCTATAGGAGAATCCCACACACAGATATCAAATCTGAGACAGGATCAATCATGGTCGTACCCTCAGAGAACCCAGAGGTCAAAATATCTCCTTGTTTTATATCTATGCTAATCTAGACCACACATCTCAGAGAGACACTAGTGCTTGCAAGGGCTTGCAGCAGTACAGGTAGTATAGAACAAGTAATAACTGAAAAACGATATAAATTGCAGTGGTGGAAGGAGTAATGTTGGGATGGTAGTGGTGGTAATACAGCTGAGTAGAAGAAGTGTTAGTTGTGTCAGTTAAATAATTAGTCAAATAAATAATGATATCTTTACCTGATTATAACAGAGACCTGTTGGTTATAATCGAATTAAAGGTTTTCTCAACGAGAACCATAAAACCATAAAATTATGCCATTAGATGCCAAATTTTGCCTGTTGGGATTTGGGAACAACAACAACCCTTCTCTCTCTTCCCTCCTCCAGGGTGCTGAAGGTGTTCCTGTCCCGTACGGCCCAAAGGACCCCATACATGACCAGCTGGCGGGTGCTGCGTCTGCTGGGGGTCATCCTGCTGGTGGTGCTGTGGTTCCTGGTGGCCTGGACCTCGGCCGTGTGTCAGACACCTGACCGGATGTTGGCCCTTATTGACATGGGCCTCACCCCCGACGGGCTGCAGTTCAGCATGTGCCTGCTGGACCGCTGGGACTACATGATGGCAGTCGGTGAGTCGTAATGGAAGTGTGGACCCCTAGTCAATACCCAGTGGGCAAAACTAGTTGAAATGATGTCATTAACGCTAAAAACTGGTTGGAATTATGTCATTGTGACGTTCCGTTTTATGTTTGTAACGGGTTACGCCAATTGTCGTTCTCATTATCTTGGTTTTATAATAGCACCCAGTACCCTGCCCTGAACTTTAGTCACTGTTACTAGTCGGCTACCACCCGGTACTCTACCTTAGAGACTGCTGCCCTATGTACAGTACATAGCCATTGAACACTGGTCACTTTAATAATGTTTACATACTGTTCAACCCACTTTACATGTACAATATATACTGTATTCTAGTCAAGGCTCATCTTATATAACTACTGCTCTATGCACCTTTTCTATTCATATACTGTCTATAATGTTTATACACACCATCACATACATACACTGAACAAAAATATAAACGCAACATGCAAAGTGTTGGTCCCATGTTTCATGAGCTGAAATAAAACATATCAGAAATGTTCCATATGCACAAAGAGCTAATTTCTCGAAAAATGTTGTCCACAAATTTGTTTATATCCCTCTTATTGAGCATTTCTCCTTTGCCAAGATAATCCATCCACCTGACAAGTGTGGCATATCAAGATGCTGATTAAACAGCATGATCATTACACAGGTGCACCTTGTGCTGGAGACAATAAAAGGCCACTAAAATGTGCAGTTTGTCACACAACACTGCCACAGATGTCTCAAGTTTTGAGGGAGCGTGCAATTGGCATGCTGACTGCAGGAATGTCCACCAGAGCTGTTCGAATTGAATGTTAATTTCTCTACCATAAGAAACGTTGTTTTAGAGAATTTGGCAGTACGTCCAACCGGCCTCATAACCGCAGACCACGTGTAACCACACCAGCCCAGGACCTCCAAATCCGGCTTCTCAGACGATCACCTGTGGGATCGTCTGAGGGGGAGTGGGGGGTTTTCTGAGGAGTATTTCTGTATGTAATGAAACCCTTTTGTGGGGAAAAACTCATTCTGATTGGGTGGGCCTGGCTGCCAAGTGGGTGGGCCTATGTCTGCACCCCTGCCCAGTCATGTGAAATCCATAGATTATGGCCTAATTTATTCATTTCAACTGACTGATTTCCTTATATGAACTATAACTCAGTAAAATCTTCGAAATTGTTGCATGTTGCGTTTATATTTTTGTTCAGTATATATCTATATCCTGGACTCTGATATTGCTCGTTCTAATATTTCTATATTTCTTTATTCCTTTCTTTTTTATCTTTGGGATTGATGTGTATTGTTTTGTATTGTTAGGTATTACTACACTGTTGGAACATAAGCATTTCCGAGCCCCTTCTAGAGGGGAATGTGACAGGCAGCTGAGGCACAGAACCTATCATCTAATCCCTTTTTAAAGCGGATGGATCCATGAGAAGTTGTGTGCTCTGCCTGAGGACCCTGAGAGAGATCTGGGCAGTGATGCGGAGAGTGTTTTCACCAATGGGTTTGGGGAGGTAAAATGGAATGGAAAAACATAGGGGGGTGGGGTTGTTGAGATAAGGCAAAAGAACATTGTGCATCTTCGCAGGGAAGGCAGAGACAGGTAGAGTGCCTGTAAATAGAAATGGTGAAGAGGAGAGATCGGTCTGGGGTAGGGGGGCAGCCGCCCCGCTGGTTGTTCTGACAGCTTGTGGAAACGTGTGGGCTGAAGGGCGATATCCACCAGACTAAGGTGCTATCAGGTTTAAGGTGCTGTACAGCAAAATAATTTAAAAAGAGAACATACAATTATTAATCAGTATTGTTTTGTGGTTCTATAATAATGATGATACAAATGATTTATCAGTTAATGAAAAAGAGTGTTGATCATGTCAGTAATTGGAATTAATAAGAAATTACTTATTCCTCCCACCAGCATTTACAAACAGCTCACCATGCATACTGATTACATATTAAATAGTTTATAATTAGTCATGATCCCCATGATCCCCGTTGTCTTTTGTGTTAATTATTGAAGGAATGTAAATGAGGGTTGCTTTTATGGGCAGACAATAGAAACCAGTTCTGAGAACGTAGAACAAAGGAAAGATGAGAGACTCAGACTGCTTTACAGTTCTGAGAACAGTTCTTAGAAAAGGAATATAAATTAGGATCACCGTTATGGGCTCCCAAATAACAGTGAGTCAGTCCTGAAACAGTTCTGAAAAGTGGGTCGCATTCATTTGGGCATGCAACAGATATATTTTTTAACAGTTTTGAGCAGTTCTGAGAACAGTTCTAAAAACATAGAATAAAGGAGAGACGAGAGACTTGGACTGCCTTATAGTTCTGAGGCCAGTTCTGAGACCAGTTCTGAGAACTTTATTTGAAATAAAACAAAATAAACTTGAGGAAAGGATTTTTGGATTGTGTCTCGTTTTTTAGTATTAAATATAGCACAATTGTCACTTCTGATGGATTAATGATACAATTAAAGTGAAGGTATAACAGGTTTTAAGAACATCACAAATTCAAGGCTGCCTTTTCAAAACAGACTTGGATGTTTTTTCGTATTCTTTGAAGTGGACATGAGGATAGGGCTGTGACGATTATGGAATTTTGGGTAACGATTGATTGTCATGCAAATGGCCTTTTTTTCCCCAGCTTGTAATGTATCATAATGCATCTTTGAAAATTAGTTACGACATACCTAATGAATACAACTGTCACGGTTTCGGCCGAGGCTGCCTCTCTCCCTTGTTCGGGCAGGTTTCGGCGTTCGTCGTCTCCGGAATTCTAGCTGCCACCGCTGTTTGTTTCTTGTTCGTTTGCTTTGGTCTGTTTGTTTTTCACACCTGTTTCTGTTTTGGCGTAATTAGTGTCCTATAAGTTTCTCGTTGTGTTTGTCTAGTGTTGTGTGTAATTGATTTTCCGTCAGTTGTGTGTATTGCTCGGTTGAGCTTCTCTCCATTATACTGGAGTATTTTCCGCACCTGTTTGTGCGTGGTACTATTTTGTCGCACCTGTTTGTGCGCGGTTACTATTTTGTCGCACCTGTTTGTGCGCAGTTTCGTTTTCGCCTTCGTGCGTAATTGTTGCCTCCGGGCAAAGTTTCCTGTTGCCTTGGTTTGGCCTAATACAAGCCTTTGGGAATATCGTTCTGAGTCCTGCGTTTGATTCCACTATTACACCTACCGCACGCCTGACAGAATTACACACCATCAATGGAATCAGCAGGAGCCGAAGCAGCTCAGACGAGACTGGAGGCCCAGGTTCGGGACCAACGAGAGCAGATCCAGCAGATGGGGACCGCCCTGCAGGAGGTGATTTCCACCATCCGAGGCTGGGGTACGCCTCCACCACCTCCCTCCCTGCCAGCACCATCGGCCAGCCCACTCATTCCAGCGCCGGAACCTCGAGGAGTCCGACTATCTCTCCCGAGGGCCTACGACGGGACCGCGGCTGGGTGTCAGGGATTTCTACTCCAGGTGGAGTTATACCTGGCCACCGTGCACCCGGCTCCGTCGGGGCATGAGAGCGTGTCCGCCCTGATCTCCTGCCTGGCCGGTAAAGCGTTGGAGTGGGCCAACGCGGAGTGGAGGAAGATCGACGCCACGACGATTACATACGACGAGTTCTCCCGCCGCTTCAGGGCGGTGTTTGACCATCCCCCGGAGGGGAAAGCGGCGGGGGAGCGTCTGGTCTTCCTCCGGCAGGGGAGGAGGAGTGCCCAGGAATTCGCTCTTGAATTCCGTACTCTAGCGGCAGATGCAGGGTGGAATGATCGGGCCCTCATCGATTTATACAGATGTAGCCTGCGAGAGGACGTCCGTCGGGAGCTTGCTTGTAGGGACACCAGCCTCACTTTCGACCAGCTGGTCGACATGTCCATCAGGCTGGATCACCTGCTGGCTACCCGCGGACGTCCTGCGGAGGGTCCGTCCATTTCACCCTCCAGCGCCTCCGAGCCGTGTCCTATGGAGCTCGGGGGCGCTGGCGCTAGAGAAAGGAGGAGTCGGCAGGCTAGGGGGTCCATCCACTGCACCAACTGTGGTCGGGGAGGACACACCGCGGCTAGGTGCTGGGGATGGCCTCCTAGGGGAGATGACGACAGGTCCCGCACTGGGGATTCCCTCCAGGTGAGTAGGCGCCCCACTCACCCAGAGCTCACTGTTGCCCATTTTTGTATACCTGTCAGTTTTCCACAGGTAGCACCTCATTCCCAGCATAAGGCGCTGGTAGATTCAGGCGCGGCTGGGAATTTTATTGATAAAAAGTTTTGTTTAGCGTTAGGGATTCCCCTTACTCCTGTTGATGTTCCTTTCCCCGTTCATGCCCTAGATAGTCGTCCGTTGGGTACGGGCTTGATCAGGGAGGTCACAGCGCCACTTAGGATGTGTGCGCAGGGGGATCATCAGGAGATGATTCAGCTGTTCCTGATTGATTCTCCTGCGTATCCGGTGGTGCTGGGCATGCCCTGGTTGAGTACCCATAACCCAGCGATTTCGTGGCAGGAGAGGGCTCTGATGGAGTGGTCTGCTCAGTGTGGGGGTAGATGTTTGGGCGTTTCCGTAGGGGCTACCTCGGTGGAGAGTCCAAACCAGGTGCCCGCATTGCCCGTTCCACCTGAATATGGGGATTTGGCTATTGCGTTTAGTAAGGCGAGGGCGACGCGGTTGCCACCCCATAGGCAGGGGGATTGTGCGATAGACCTCCAGGCAGGAGCTGCGCTCCCACGGAGCCATGTGTATCCTCTGTCTCAGGAGGAGAAGAAAGCTATGGAGATTTACATAGACGAATCTCTGAGACAAGGATACATACGGCCTTCCACTTCCCCTGCGTCCTCGAGTTTCTTTTTCGTGAAGAAAAAGGATGGTGGTTTGCGTCCGTGCATCGATTACCGTGGTCTCAATCAGATTACGGTGAAGTATAGTTATCCACTCCCGCTGATTGCGACCATGACTGAGTCGTTGCATGGGGCGCGTTTCTTCACGAAATTAGATCTCAGGAGCGCGTACAACTTGGTGCGCATCAGGGAGGGTGATGAATGGAAAACAGCCTTTAGTACCACCTCGGGCCATTACGAGTATCTGGTCATGCCATACGGGTTGATGAACGCTCCGTCAGTTTTCCAATCCTTCGTGGATGAGATCTTCAGGGACATGCAGGGGCAGGGAGTGGTGGTGTACATTGATGACATTCTAGTGTACTCGCCTACCCGTGTCGAGCATGTGGCCCTGGTGCGAAGAGTGTTGCGGAGGCTGGTGGAGCACGACCTGTATGCGAAGGCAGAGAAGTGTCTGTTTTTCCAGGAGTCGGTCTCCTTTTTGGGTTATCAGTTGTCTGCGTCAGGGGTGAAGATGGAGGTCGACCGGGTGTCGGCCGTGCGTAATTGGCAAACACCAACTACTGTGAAGGAGGTGCAGCAGTTTTTGGGGTTTGCAAATTACTACAGGAGGTTTATCCGGGGTTTTGGACAGGTGGCAGCTCCCATCACGTCTCTGTTGAAGGGGGGTCCGGTGCGTCTGCAGTGGTCGGCCGAGGCGGACAGGGCGTTTGGGAGGCTGAAGGACCTGTTTACCTCGGCCCCGGTGCTGGCGCATCCGGATCCCTCTTTGCCGTTCCAGGTAGAGGTGGACGCGTCGGAGGCCGGCTTAGGAGCCGTGCTTTCACAACGGTCTGGCGCGCCACCTAAACTCCGCCCCTGTGCCTTTTATTCCAAGAAGCTCAGTCCGGCGGAGCGGAACTATGACGTAGGGGACAGGGAGCTGTTAGCCGTGGTACAGGCCCTAAAGGTGTGGAGGCACTGGCTTGAGGGGGCTCAACACCCTTTCCTCATTTTGACGGACCACTGTAACCTGGAGTACATCCGGGCGGCGAGGAGGCTGAACCCTCGCCAGGCAAGATGGAGTATGTTCTTGACCAGGTTTACTTTTAAGATCACGTACATCCCTGGGTCACAGAATGGCAAGGCAGATGCGCTGTCTCGGCGGTATGACACGGAGGAGAGGTCCGTGGAGCCCACTCCCATACTGCCTGAGTCGTGTCTGGTGGCACCGGTAGTGTGGGAGGTCGATTCTGAACTCGAGCGGGCGTTACGCACCGACCCTAGTCCACCACAGTGTCCGGAGGGTCGGAAGTACGTTCCGCTCGAGGTTCGGGATCGATTGATCTATTGGGCTCACACGTCACCCTCCTCTGGACATCCGGGTATCGGCCGGACAGTGCACTGTCTTAGTGCCAAGTACTGGTGGCCCACGTTGGCAAGGGATGTGAGGGTTTATGTTTCCTCCTGCTCGGTGTGCGCCCAGTGTAAGGCGCCTAGACATCTACCTAGGGGTAAGTTGCTACCCCTGCCCGTTCCACAACGACCCTGGTCCCACCTCTCAGTGGACTTTATAACAGACCTTCCCCTCTCCCAAGGGAATACTACCATCCTGGTCGTTGTGGACCGGTTCTCTAAGGCCTGTCGTTTGCTCCCCATGCCGGGTCTTCCTACTGCCCTACAAACTGCCGAGGCACTGTTTACCCATGTGTTCCGGCACTACGGGGTACCCGAGGACATTGTGGCTGATCGGGGTCCCCAATTCACCTCCAGAGTCTGGAGAGCGTTTATGGAGCGGTTGGGGGTCTCGGTGAGCCTCACCTCGGGTTACCACCCGGAGAGTAATGGGCAGGTGGAACGCGTAAACCAGGATGTGGGTAGGTTTCTCAGAACATACTGCCGGGACCGGCCGGAGGAGTGGTCAAGGTACGTTCCCTGGGCCGAGATGGCCCAGAATTCCCTACGCCATTCCTCCACTAACCTAACTCCATTTCAATGTGTGTTAGGTTACCAGCCGGTTCTGGCACCCTGGCAGCAGAGCCAGATCGAGGCTCCTGCGGTGGATGAGTGGGCGCGGCGCTCGGAGGAGACTTGGAACGCTGCACACGTCCACCTGCAGCGGGCCCTCCGACGTCAGAAGGCGAGCGCTGATCTCCACCGCAGTGAGGCACCGGTGTACGCACCTGGTGATCGAGTCTGGCTCTCTACCAGAAACCTGCCCCTCCGCCTGCCCTGTCGGAAACTGGGTCGGCGGTTTGTAGGGCCATTTAAAGTCCTGAGAAGGTTGAACGAGGTATGTTATAGGTTAATGTTACCTGTGGAGTATAAGTGTATTAACCCCTCGTTCCATGTGTCCCTTCTCAGGCCGGTGGTAGCGGGCCCACTCCAAGAAGATGAGATCTTGGAGACTCCTCCGCCCCCGTTGGACATCGAGGGGGCACCGGCGTACTCCGTGAGATCCATCTTGGATTCGAGACGTCGGATGGGGGGTCTCCAGTATCTAGTGGAGTGGGAGGGGTACGGCCCGGAGGAGCGGTGTTGGGTGCCGAGGAGAGACGTTTTGGACCCGTCGCTCCTGACGGAATTCCATCGGGGGCATCCGACGCGCCCTGCGCCGCGTCCTCCTGGTCGTCCCCGAGGCCGGAGTCGGCGCACGTCTGGAGCCGCGCGTCAAGGGGGGGGTACTGTCACGGTTTCGGCCGAGGCTGCCTCTCTCCCTTGTTCGGGCAGGTTTCGGCGTTCGTCGTCTCCGGAATTCTAGCTGCCACCGCTGTTTGTTTCTTGTTCGTTTGCTTTGGTCTGTTTGTTTTTCACACCTGTTTCTGTTTTGGCGTAATTAGTGTCCTATAAGTTTCTCGTTGTGTTTGTCTAGTGTTGTGTGTAATTGATTTTCCGTCAGTTGTGTGTATTGCTCGGTTGAGCTTCTCTCCATTATACTGGAGTATTTTCCGCACCTGTTTGTGCGTGGTACTATTTTGTCGCACCTGTTTGTGCGCGGTTACTATTTTGTCGCACCTGTTTGTGCGCAGTTTCGTTTTCGCCTTCGTGCGTAATTGTTGCCTCCGGGCAAAGTTTCCTGTTGCCTTGGTTTGGCCTAATACAAGCCTTTGGGAATATCGTTCTGAGTCCTGCGTTTGATTCCACTATTACACCTACCGCACGCCTGACAACAACACAGCTTTGGTGACACACCTGTCTCAAAAACAAGTGGTTTTGAATTTCCGACCTCTTCTCCTTCCGACCATGCCGTTCGGCTCATAAAATTATTACCAATTTTACCCACTTCATCTCAAAATGAGAAACTGCTATTGAGTAAACTATATCTACTTAAATATAAAGTTGAATCCCTCCATCTCCTAAAATTAATGTATTCTTTTATTTTTATTTTGTTCATGGTTATTGTCCATAATTGTCGGTTACATGATCATGAGGAGACTCTTGAATTGTATGGCTAAAGAACAAGTTACATGTATGCCATTTTGTGCAAACCAAAGCAAACAATGGTTGTTGTAAATAATGCAGAACTTCCAGAATATCATTTTAATTTGCAGTCATTGTATGTTGTGTATCTGCTATTTGTGTGTGAGAGTTAAGGACACTGGTCTAACCCACCTGTATTGTTGACCTCTCCTTATCTAGCCGAGTTCCTGTTTCTTCTGTGGGGAGTGTACCTCTGCTATGCTGTCCGGACCGTACCGTCAGCCTTCCATGAACCACGCTACATGACTGTTGCCATATACAATGAACTCCTCATATCGGCAATATTCCACACCATTAGGTAAGTAATAAGGGAGAGAGAGAGAGAAAGAGAGAGAGAGAGAGAATCTATACTGTGTATGCCCTTGCAAATGTGTGACCCTATAGTTTAAAATCAAGAAGCGATATAGGCCTCTAAGCAGGAGAATAACAGGAGCAGAACATCCCCAGTTAAAAGGCAGAGTAGAGCGCTCCCTCCCATCAAGCAAATGAATAGTCAGCAGGACAGCTTGGATAAGCCACTTGAACAGAGGTGAGTAAAATATGCCTGCACTAGGCAGACAGTGCATAAATCTGCCAAGGCTTAAAATAAACTCCTTATGCCCTGTAACTGTTCCTATACTTGACTCTGCTGGAGGAGCTCACACTGGTTGGTGGCACTGGCTTGATGAGCCACCTCCTCATTTGACCACCAGGAAAACTACAAGTGTGTGTGGGGAAGGGGGGTGGGGGGAAAGGGGGTTGTGTGTGTGTGTGTGTGTGTGTGAGGATGGGGTTGTGTGTGTGCTTGGTCATAGTAGCAATTGCCTCAATGTACAAGTTATCACTCGGCATATACAGTATATACAAAGTGGCACCTAGAACATTAATCACAAAGCTGCATGTAGAACCTGTCTGTAATATTTAAGATCATCACGAACAGCTGGGTCCAATGAATACCTTTTACAAATCCCATTGAATGTAAGTGAGGTTGGCATACGTAAAGTATGAGCATAAACAAGTCTATTGTCATGCTTATTCTCTGCCGGAACAAACCAGAAAGGTTATGGCATACCCATCAATCTGACCCCGGGGTTGTACCTGAAAAGTTTTCAGAACAACAATGTTGGCATGCCTCACCCAATAACAAACCAGCTGTGATTGAATATGCCTACATAGAATATTACAACAGTGACAGAAGGGGAATAAAAAAATCAGATACTTTTCATCTGTCGCCTAAATTTAAAATTCTGAACAGCACCCTCATGTCGCAGATGAATCACAGACAATACTTTTTATAAATCAGGTGAATATTACATCCAACCTCCAAATACCGCGTGAGTAACACTTTATTTGGGTCGTCCATGTGATGAGTGATTTCGAAGGAGTCAGGCGCAGGAGGGTAAATCACAGAATAACAGGATTTATTCCGAAAACACAGAGTTACGCAGTAATGTGTCAAAACACTCCAGTGTGCAAAACAGGCGCACTGGAAAAAACAAGGCACACAGGGAAATATCCCGGCGATACAAAATACAAGGAGCTCCACCGAGCTTCTCTAACCTCCACAATAAACAATCACACACAAAGACAACGGGGCAGAGGGAACACTTATTCAGGTACTGATGAGTGGAAATAAACCAGGTGTGTGTAATAAACAAGACAAAACAAATGGAATGATGAGATGAGGAGCGGCAGTGGCTAGAAGGCAGGTGACGACAAACGCCGAAGCCTGCCCGAACAAGGAGAGGAGGCATCTTCGGAGGAAGTCGTGACCGGTTGATAACCTAAAACACATTGAAATTACGATAGGTTAGTGGGGGAGTGGCAGAGAGAGTTCTGGGCATATTCATCCCATGGCAAGAACACCGACCACTCCCCCCGCCAGTCCTGGCAGTAGGACCTCAGGAACCTACCCACATCCTGATTCACCCGTTCCACCTGCCCATTACTCTTGGGGTGAAACCCAGAGGTCAGGCTGACCGAGACCCCCAGATGTTCCATGAACGCCTTCCAGACCCTGGATGTGAACTGGGGACCCCGGTCAGACATGATGTCCTCTGTCACCCCGTAGTGCTGGAAGATGTGAGTAAACAGGGCCTCCGCAGTCTGCAGGGCCGTAGGGAGACCGGTCAGAGGAAGGAGTCGGCAGGCTTTTGAAAAGCGGTCCACAATGACCAGGATGGTGGTGTTACCCTGAGAGAGGGGAAGATCAGTGAGAAAGTCAATACACAGGTGGGACCATGGCCGTTGTGGAACTGGTAAGGGCTGTAACGAACATCGGGCGAACTCCCCATAGTTGTCCAGCTTCGGAGGAAGTCGTGACAGTCCATCTGTAGATGCTCTCAACTAACTATTTGCTAGGAGCCGCCCGAGTGGCGCAGTGGTCTAAGGCACTGCATCGCAGTGCTAGCTGTGCCACTAGAGATCCTGGTTCGAGTCCAGACTGGGAGACCCATGGGGTGGCGTGCAATTGGTCCAGCGTCGTCCAGGGTAGGGGAGGGTTTGGCCGGCAGGGATGTTCTTGACCCATCGTGCACTAGCGACTCCTGTGGCGGGCCGGGTGCAGTGCACGCTGACTCGGTCACCAGTGTTTCCTCCAACACATTGGTGTGGCTGGCTTCCGGTTTAAGTGTGCACTGTGTCAGTGGGCTCGGTTGGGTTGTGTTTCGGAGGACGCACGACTCTCAACCTTCGCCTCTCCCGTGTCCGTAAGGTCATTTTACTGACAATGTTTGTCTATGGAGATTGCATGGCGGTGTGCTCGATTTTATACAACTGTCAGTAACGGGTGTGGCTGAAATAGCCGAATCCACTCATTTGAAGGTGTGTCCACATACTTTTGTATATATTGCGTATATGCAGAGTACGATAGAATGGGAAATGGGATAGAACAACAAGGACTGTATCTAATAATGACCTAATAACCATGTATTCCATAGTAACACCAGATTAATGACTAGCATGGCAATAGTACAGTAAGAATAATGGCAAAGACTGCATATTATAAAAATAGTAGGCTATTGCACAACAACACACAAGAGCAAGGACTGTATTTAAATATATAGGAAACAGGAAGTAGTAAACCGTTACTAATCATTGCAGACAATATCAGTAGTAACATAATAATAACAGGAATGAGAACTACAGAGAATACTGCTACTGTAGCAAATACAAGGATAACAACAGCGACAACAACTTACTTTGTTTACGCATCCCTTGCACACGTCCACCCACGTTCTGAGACTGGAAAAACACAGTTCAGGCCCGGCTAATACTTATACGCTTGAGGGAGCATGCAACGGACCCGATTTGCCATTGCTGGGCTAGCTAGGATCATCTGACCAATCACAGGATACATGATCAGTGCATGGGCAGAGTGTGGGGTGCATGGGGACAGTCTGATTGGCTGAAGCCACGAGCTGGAGGTAATCTATCTCTCATGTGAGGCTAGACTATGCAGCGCCAGCCAGACATAAACAACAACACACCCGCTATAAATTAGTCCCACAGTGCCCTCGGCAGAGGGATACTGTAACACTTTTCTCTTCTCTGCTTTTTAGTCCAGGAATAGGCTTCATCTGTGTCTGAGAATGCCACAGTGCTAGAGCTGGGTCCAGATTCTACTACCTGTCAGAGGTGCTGCAGATAAAGTTGAGCTCCTGGGTCTCAGGCAGACTGTACCACTGGTGACGTCCATCGCTCTCTACTCGAAGCGGATCCTTTGTCCGCACCACCCAGGGCATTTGAACTGATACAGTGAGGGAAAAAAGTATTTGATCCCCTGCTGATTTCGTACGTTTGCCCACAGACAAAGAAATTATCAGTCTATAATTTTAATGGTAGGTTTATTTGAACAGTGAGAGACAGAATAACAACAAAAAAATCCAGAAAAACGCATGTCAAAAATGTTATAAATTGATTTGCATTTTAATGAGGGAAATAAGTATTTGACCCCTCTGCAAAACACGACTTAGTACTTGGTGGCAAAACCCTTGTTGGCAATCACAGAGGTCAGACGTTTCTTGTAGTTGGCCACCAGGTTTGCACACATCTCAGGAGGGATTTTGTCCCACTCCTCTTTGCAGATCTTTTCCAAGTCATTAAGGTTTCGAGGCTGACGTTTGGCAACTCGATCCTTCAGCTCCCTCCACATATTTTCTATGGGATTAAGGTCTGGAGACTGGCTAGGCCACTCCAGGACCTTAATGTGCTTCTTCTTGAGCCACTCCTTTGTTGCCTTGGCCGTGTGTTTTGGGTCATTGTCATGCTGGAATACCCATCCACGACCCATTTTCAATGCCCCGGCTGAGGGAAGGAGGTTCTCACCCAAGATTTGACGGTACATGGCCCCGTCCATCGTCCCTTTGATGCGGTGAAGTTGTCCTGTCACCTTAGCAGAAAAACACTGCCAAAGCATAATGTTTCCACCTCCATGTTTGACGGTGGGGATGGTGTTCTTGGGGTCATAGGCAGCATTCCTCCTCCTCCAAACACGGCGAGTTGAGTTGATGCCAAAGAGCTCCATTTTGGTCTCATCTGACCACAACACTTTCACCAAGTTCTCCTCTGAATCATTCAAATGTTCATTGGCAAACTTCAGACGGGCATGTATATGTGCTTTCTTGAGAAGGGGGACCTTGCGGGCGCTGCCGGATTTCAGTCCTTCACGGCGTAGTGTGTTACCAATTGTTTTCTTGGTGACTATGGTCCCAGCTGCCTTGAGATCATTGACAAGATCCTCCCGTGTAGTTTTGGTCTGATTCCTCACCGTTCTCATGATCATTGCAACTCCACGAGGTGAGATCTTGCATGGAGCCCCAGGGCGAGGGAGATTGACAGTTATTTTGTGTTTCTTCCATTTGTGAATAATCGCACCAACTGTTGTCACCTTCTCACCAAGCTGCTTGGCGATGGTCTTGTAGCCCATTCCAGCCTTGTGTAGGTCTACAATCTTGTTCTTGACATCCTTGGAGAGCTCTTTGGTCTTGGCCATGGTGGAGAGTTTGGAATCTGATTGATTGATTGCTTCTGTGGACAGGTGTCTTTTATACAGGTAACAAGCTGAGATTAGGAGCACTCCCTTTAAGAGTGTGCTCCTAATCTCAGCTCGTTACCTGTATAAAAGACACCTGGGAGACAGAAATCTTTCTGATTGAGAGGGGGTCAAATACTTATTTCCCTCATTAAAATGCAAATCAATTTATAACATTTTTGACATGCATTTTTCTGGATTCTTTTGTTGATATTCTGTCTCTCACTGTTCAAATAAACCTACCATTAAAATTATAGACTGCTCATTTCTTTGTCAGTGGGCAAACGTACAAAATTAGCAGGGGATCAAATACTTTTTTCCCTCACTGTACCAGAGGCCGACCCAAAACAACGCCGCCGGAGGAGGAGAGGGAACCGGAGCGGCCTTCTAGTCAGACTTAGGAGGCGTGCACACCACCCATTGCTTCCGAATATATTACTCGCTAATGTCCAGTCCCTAGATAACAAAGTTGACGAGATTAAGACAAGGGTTGCTTTCCAGAGAGACATCAGGGATTGTAACATACTCTGATTCGCGGAAACATGGCTCTCTCGGGATATACTGTCCCCGTCCATACAGCCATCTGGGTTCTCAGTACATCGCGCCGACAGGAATAAACATCTCTCCGGGAAGAAGGGTGGGGGGGTATGTTTCATAATTAACGACTCATGGTGTAATTGTAACAACATACAGGAACTCAAGTCATTTTGTTCACCTGACCAAGAATTCCTTACAATCAAATGCCGACCGTATTATCTCCCAAGAGAATTCTCTTCGGTTATTGTTACAGCCGTGTATATCCCCCCTCAAGCCGATACCATGACGGCCCTCAAGGATCTTCACTGGACATTATGCAAACTGGAAACCATATATCCTGAGGCTGCATTTATTGTAGCTGGGGATTTTAACAAAGCAAATTTGAGAGAAAGGCTACCTAAGTTCTATCACATATCAGAGCATGTGAGCGGAGTGGAGCGGGAGCGAGCATGGAGCGCAGAGCGGGATTTTGGACAGAGCGCAGAGCTGCATTTTTAAAAGGACGGAGCGTCGCCCTATGTCCCGCTCCAATTTCCCTCGCTCACACCACGAGTCTGAAGCATGCTCAAGCCTGACCCAGAATCCATCTGTTTAATTTAATTTGTGTCGTCCATGAATTTGTATTTTATAGAGCGAGAGGAGCAGCAGCAGCAACAAGAGAAAAGGGTTGAGGAATTCAAAAGTTTCTTCACTGATGGAAGCCAAACTGCAAGACCTACTGCAAAATGGTGATGGGCTCGTTCTGTCAGCGGACATTTGGACCAGTAGAAGAGGGCACAGCTTCCTTGGCATCGTGGCCAGTTTCATTGATGGGACGTTCCGGGGGCACACGATTTTGTTGGGCTGTGAGCACATACAGGGGCACCATACCGCAGATCGTATTTACCAAAAGTATGAAAGTGTACTTAAATATTGGAACGTGCAACGACGTGTGATTCGGGTCGTCACTGACAGTGCCAGCAACATGATCAAGGCGTTTAACCTCCTCCCTGGCACTGAAGAGGAGGCGGAGGGTGAAGTGACTGCGGATGCCAGCAGCAGCGCAGAACCTGAAGAGGAGGATGAGGGACCACCTGCGCCCTCGCAAGTCCATGTGGAAATGATAACCTCTAATGTAGAAACTATGATAAATCAGTACTTTACTGTGTCAAATTTACATCTGAGATGCCCCATTCACATGCTTCAGCTGGCGATCAAAGATGCCGTTAACGAGCACGACAACATTAATAGGCTGTTAGAGAAAGTCGGGCACCTGGTGAAAAGTGTACGCAAGAGCACCCTGAACACAGAGGAAACCGACCAATTAGGTGTCCACCCCACAAATGCCTGCGCCACTCGATGGAGCAGCCAGCTGCAGATGATTCAGTCGTTCATCCGGTTGTTCCAAAAAGACCCGTTATGGCAAAACAAGTCTAATGTTGCTAAAATCACCCTGAATCAAGTACGGCAACTGACACACCTTGTCAGTGTGCTGACACCACTGGCAGACCTCATAGACAAAATGCAGAAGGAGCTGGGGAACCTGGGGATGATCCTCCCTGCTGTCAGAAATCAAATCCCTGCTCACCGATGACACTCACGCTGCACTTCCAATGGGCATCGCTGCTTTTGCAGAAACATTGGCAAACAACGTGTCAATTCGCTATGGAATATACTATACTGATTAACATCTCATTTTAGCATCAGTGTTAGATCCCTGTTTCAAGACAGAATGGATAATCCGAGATGAGTCTGTATGCAACAAAACCGGGGAGATAAAGTAAGGCTGTGGTTTAAGCTAAAAGTGAAATACATGCAGATTTTGTTCCTTTTTTGGAGCGAGCGGGGGGGCGATTTGAGTGGTGCGCGATGCAAACTGCGTTGAGCGCTGAGCGATAATGAGCGGACTGGCCTGATGTGGCTTTGAGCGGGGTGAACAGCTCCGTGAGCGAGGAGCTGAGATTCTCACCGCTCCACTCACATATTGACTGTAGCACTCGCGCTGGAAAAACGCTGGACCATTGTTGCACTAACTTCCGCGATGCATACAAGGCCCTCCCCCGCCCTCCTTTCGGCAAATCTGACCACGACTCCATTTTGCTCCTCCCTTCCTATAGGCAGAAACTCAAACAGGAAGCACCCGTGCTAAGGACTATTCAATGCTGGTCTGACCAATCGGAATCCACGCTTCAAGATTGTTTTGATCACGCGGACTGGGATATGTTCCGGGTAGATAAGAGTGTCTGCTAAATGACAAAAAAATAAAATATTGCTGCACTGTCGGAACTAGAAGCACAAGCATTTCGCTACACTCGCAATGGTTGATACCATTCCATTGACTCCATTCCAGCCATTATTATGAGCTGCCCTCCCCTCAGCAGCCTCCACTCTACCCTTGTCACTTGAGATGGTGACCATATAGTGGGAATCTGCCAGCAATGTCCCCTCTACCCAGTAGCTACCCTATCTATACAAAAGTATGTGGACACCTCTTCAAATGAGTGGATTCAGCTATTTCAGCCACACCCGTTGCTGACAGGTGTATAAAATCGAGCACACAGCCTTACAATCTCCATAGACAAACATTGACAGTAGAATGGCCTTACTGAAGAGCTCAGTGACTTTCAACGTGGCACCGTCATAGGATGCCACCTTTCCAGCCGCAAAGTGGTAGAACACACAAGCTCACAGAACGGGACCGCCGAGTGCTGAAGCGCGTAAAAATCGTCTGTCCTCGGTTGCAACACACACTACTGAGTTCCAAACTGCCTCTGGAAGCCACGTCAGCACAATAACTGTTCGTCGGGACCTTCATGAAATGGGTTTTCATGGCCGAGTAGGATTCTATTGGAAAAATCACAAATCCTATAGGATCTTTTGACTAGGGTTGTGAGTTCCAGCCCTGCTCAGAGCAGAATAGAATGCACTCTGTTACACTTAGATAATGGTGTCCTCAAATAAACCTGTTGGTATCTATTTGCAGGTTCACTCTGGCCCCTCTGTGGCACCCTGACTGGATGCTCATGCTGGTCTTCGCTCACACACACCTCACCGTGACTGTGACTTTGGGGCTGCTGCTTGTTCCAAAGGTAACCCTGCTCTCCCTCCTCTACTTTTCCCCTGAATACATAACCAGTACATTAAACAGCTTCTTACTGCAATAATGATTCTCTTACTGTAATTGAAATGCACATCTGAGTATTTTAAACTATCTCTTCAGTCTTATGGAGAACATTTAAACACTCGATGAGTGGGGAATAAACTGTTTCATTTCTCAAGACGTAATTAGATGCCTCAGAAGTATAAGACAATTAGGAACAATGGGATGATGTCAATCTTGTCTGTTGGCAACATTTTCCTCTTGCAAAGACAAGCACGGCGTGAACAAATGCACTATAACATTTTAAATAATGTCACCCTAAGAAGGTTTTTTCCCCTCTCGTTAGTTTCTGTCCACAGGGACTCAGGCAAGGGATGACATTGCCACTGAAGCCTATGAGGAGGAGCTGGACATGGGCCGGTCTGGGTCCTACCTCAACAGCAGCATCACCTCAGCCTGGAGTGAGCACAGCCTGGACCCTGAGGACATACGGGTGAGCAGGGTCCCTCCCTGTCTTTTTTTAAAGACTGGTCAGATTAAGCACCCATTTGCTGTTTCTTAACAAAGGCAAACAGCTTTTTGGGGGGAACATGCCCAATCAATGAAGGCGTATCACTGACGGCACCACATTTTAATAATTAATGATAAAGTGTAATTCGTATAGCGCATTTCATTAGAGCAAATGCCAAAGTTTGATAAGGCAGAGATGTTGTGTCCGTTTTGTTTTTACGTATACTTGAGTATCAGTTTAGCAGTGAAAGTTTATTTTGTGGTCTCTGAGGATTTGGCTTAGTGAGAGTATGTAGATTAAAAACTGGATTGGCCCCAACACTGACCCCTGTGGGAAGTCGCTACCTTGTGGCAAAGTTCTGGTCTGTCAAGGAAATGGACCATGGTTAGTTTGTGGCTGTGATGTCAGAAAATGTCTGTAGCACAAACACTTGGATAAATCCTTTTCGCATTGAACAAGCATTATGATTTCTCATCCACTTTTCTCTCTCTCAACCCCTCTATCTGTGTCGCTATTTTAGGATGAGCTAAAGAAGCTCTTCGTCCAACTGGAGGTCTACAAGCGCAAGAAGATGTTGGCCAACAACCCCCATCTCCAGAAGAAGCGCAGCTCCAAGAAGGGCCTGGGCCGCTCCCTCATGAGGCGCATCACTGAGATCCCAGAGACCATGCACCGGCACGGCAGCCATGGCAGTCGTGAGGATCGTGACTGTAGTGAGCATGGGAGCAACCGCAGCACCCTTCGACGGAACCCCTTTGACCCATCCCACTCTGGTCACAAGTCCAGGGAAGACTCTCTGAAAAACAAGGTCCTGGGCCTGAAGAAATCGCACAGCTTCGACCACGTCTGTGACCAAGGGGAGGAAACTGCTGGCGGACAAAATGGCTCAGTTGGGGACAAAATGGCCGCCGGTGAGGGTTCCTTGCTTGGATCCCTCATGAGGAGGCAAGTGAAGAAGTCACCAGAGCATGCCCCAAGGGTTGAACCGGCCGAGTCCACCGAGTCAGTGCCCTTGGTCTGCAAGTCGGCCAGCGCGCACAACTTTACAGTGGATAAAAAGCCCATCCACCTGAGGACGTCCATCATGCAGAAGTCACTGAGTGTCATAACCAGTGCCAAAGAGAAGATGCCCGGGCTCACCATCAAGACGCATAGCGTGGAGGAAGCCAGCAAGAAGGGACTCAAGGGCCGCGATGGGAGGATGCTGTCTGAGGTGGACGAGGCGGAAGAGAAGGAGTGTTATCCCAAGATGATCATCAGCCAGTCGGTGGAGTACTCCAAGACGCCCATGGGCAAGATGGGCATCATGAAGCAGCAGGTGAGTGGCAGCCAGCCATCCATCAATACAGAGCCAGGGAGAAACCTGTATGACCTCTCCGAGGTGTGCCCTTGGGATGTGGAGGACCCCCAAACCCCCTCGGAAGGAAGGTCACAGAAGCATGTGTCCATTGCTCTGGGAGAGACCACCACGGTCCACAGGGGGGGTGGTGGTGGTGGTGCGGTTAGTACTAAGGGCAGTCGCTCCCAACAGAAGCAGCAGGGAGCCGCAGGGCAATCGCCTGCAGGCCGACGTCGCTCCAAAGATAAGGGGGGCGATCCAGACGAGGCCAGAGAAACAAGGAAGCCCAGGTCTCCCAGATCTCCACTCCCCCTCAAACCAGAGGTGTGCCCCTGGGCCTTTGAGGAGCAGCCAGTGTTGGGAGGTGATTCAGACTCCATCTCCCCAGAGAGGATCAGACATAAGAAGAGCGTCACACCCACTGATGGGAAGCCCAAGATCCTTCACTCAGACTACTCCAAATCCACAGGGAGTCTGCTGCAGCCGCCCACCCTGATGGTGGACATCTGTCCCTGGGACTACAACGAAGCCCCAGCCCCGCCCTCCCCCAGCCAGGAGAAGACCTGCTCCAGCCCCACGCCTCACTCCAAGAGGAAACGAAAAGGCTCATGCTCCTCCAAAGAGAGGGGAGAGAGGGGTGAGAGAGAGAAAGGAGGGAGGGACAGGGAGGAAGAGAAGCAACACAGGTCAAAGAGCAAGGAGAGGAGGAGCTCCTCCAGCAGGCCCTCGGAAAGACGACGTGTCAGCCAATCCTCGGAGGGCGGTTCGGTCACCGTGCCAACGTCTGGGAGACGGAGGAGCTCGACAAGAGACCCGGAGGTGTCGGAGAACAAGAGAGTGCAGGCATGCCCGTGGGAGGTAGAGAACACGCCAACCAACATGGCACAGACAAAGACTTCTCCAGCGAAAGAAAATTCTTTGAGTTCTAATTTCAAACAACCCATGAGCACTGCCAAAAAGGTTGACGTTTGTCCGTGGGATTTTGAAGACAATGGTTCAGAGAAACGTGCATGATATTTTACATGATAGACTTTATATGTTTTGTATTCACGGCACAAAAGCCCTGCAAACTGTGTTTTAAAGATAGGGGAAGTGTGGGGAAATAAATTTCTGCAGAATTTGCCCTGTGGTTATGTCAGAATCATATTGTGAAGAAAAACATGACACTACTTTCTCTTAAAGCATTCCAAACAAAGTATTCGTTCTTCAAAACGCGCACTTTATCTGAAATGTAGAGGAATGTGTAGTCGGCACTATTTGCTTGTAGATTTGCTCAGTTTGCATTTGTGCTCGTTTTGTCACACTCTTCAATACATAAAATTACGTCCTAACTGTTGCTAGAGTTCTCTTTGGCCTGTATCCTGCACATGTGCCATTTTTGTCAAGTAGTGGTTGGAGTATGAGTTCACAGTGTTGGTCATTGGGAAGTACATCATGTAATTTCCATATTACGCACAGTGCACAGATAATTGTGCCTCAATTTTTGGCCTTATAGATTATACAAAGGATATGAATTTTGAGTGTTGAGCAGGAGAAATAGGTACATAGGTGAACCGTACATAGTTAACACTTAGTACATAGGTAACAACATGAGGATACATGCTCTGAAGGGAAAGTATCTCACTGGTCTCCATTTAGTCAAACATGCTTTATGTCTGTAAAAAGAAACAGAAGTTTATCTTTGATATATACGTTTCTCAAAATAACTGCTGTAGCATGTGGCAAAGCACTTCCAAAAGTGTCTTTAGGTCCATTCGTCAACTTACATCCAAAACATATGGTAATGAAGATGTAATACTTGATGTTACCTATTATAATTAAATGTTCAAGTTCAAAGTTCAAATACAACTTAAACCATAAAGCTTTGAAGAATGTTTCTATGTGCATTAATCTGAAAATATGATATGGAAAAAATATTGAAGCAGTATTGTAAGATCCCCAAAGGTCCCCCCCCCCCCCTCTCTTGTACAATGTTGACATTAATTTATATATGTTCATTTTAGGTGAATCATTAGCAAGTTTTGTCTTGTCCTTTTACCAAACGTCAATACATCAAACTTTTTATTTTAAGGTTTATGTATAATCACTTCAGTGCTCTCTTATGGACCAAAAGCAATTAAAAATCAGATGGATTATACAGCATATTTTACTTTTGCTTGCTTTCCAAATCCATACAATTGCTTGATAACACCTTATAATTGTTCACCTAAAATCAAATGCTATGACATTGATTGTCAAAATAGTGTCACCACACAGGTGTGTGTGTGTGTGTGTGTTTGTGCATTCTTGCATGTGTGCGTGTATGCATGGGTGTGTATATCGTGTGTGTGTCTGCACCATTGCATTGCATGAAAAACATTTGCCACTTTAGCATTATTACTGATTCCCTCTTCCTTTTACATGGCCATTGTAACATTTTAGTGGTGGTGATTTGATCTACTCCACCAGTAACAAGTAACTCTTGTTGTTGTTGTCGTCAAAGACCTAAGGGTCATATTCATTATTGCAATGGAAAACTTTCACACTGGAAACAAACATTTGTTATTGGACGAGTTCAGCTTAGCCTGTTTCAGTCTGTTTTCCTCCATTTGGTATCCTAGTGAATAAGACCCAGGTAATCAGGAACACAATTATGTTGTATCTATGATACAGTGGCTTCTGCATGACAGTAAACATATTGGCCCAACGTCTCACTGCTCTTCGCTCCATCAGACTGGTATGACTTGTTTATTAAGTGAACTTGTACCACTATTGTATGCTTGCAATAAATATTTATATAAAACTCAATATTATTTTCTGTTGTTATTTGACGGGTATTGTCGAACAGTGGTCTGGAGAGAATACTTACTTCTTCATCACATAGAACAACACTACACCCTGGTGGAGATAAGCATACATAACTGTAGACGTAATCAATGTATATTTTCTGCCAGGCCTGTATGTCATGCCCAAATAATTTCATAGTCCCTTGAAAGGGATTGTGTTTGTGATGCGTGATTTGAACAAGGAGGGGAGGCAGCTTCGGAGGAAGTCATGACAGTGTCGCTACTTAATTTGTTTGAATTTTGGGGAACATTGATTTTGGTTAGAAAATACAAATATAATTGGCAGTGACAAGGTAAGCAAAACCAAAGGGTGGATTGCAGTCTCTCCTTGTCCATAGACTGCTTTCAATAAGGAAACAAATATGTACGTTTGTAATGTGGCTGGACTATCCATTTAAGGGGCTCATACATGCTTATGACAAGTCTTAAAATGTTACTTCCTCATCCTTGAATTGTTTTTACAGACTAGAATTTCATGAGGAGCCTAATATCAGACTAATAAAGTCCCAACAATATAAATTATAGTTGAACCAAACAGATGGCTAATTTGTAACGACCCTTACGTTTTTAGACACTTAACCATAGCATTAAATAAAATAGGTTATTGAATATTGAATATATGATTGAATATACTGAAAATATACTGAATATTTATTGATATTGTATATCAGAGAATGAGAAGCTTCTGGTCAGTGCTGTGTCAAGCTGAATACACAGAGGGACTGTGGGCTGTAGTTATTTTGTGTTCTGACAATGAACAAAAAAAGTGTGCATGGAGTACCTTGGGAAACCGAACTACCGAACCATCCAATGATGGGATTTATAAATAGGTTATCTGGGCTCCCGAAAGGACTGATCTCTATAGATGGGTTGGTTGTTTAGCAACGAAACCGACGCGTGCGCAACTATGGGACAAAACAGATGAGGTTGGCTTAAATTGTTGACAATATGTAAACTATATTTAGTCTCCAATGTTTACTGAAAACATACAGTGCATTCTGAAAGTATTCGGACCACTTCACTTTTTCCACATTTTGTTACGTTTCAGCCTTATTCTATAATGGATTAAATTGTTTTGTTTTTCCTCATCAATCTACACACAATACCCCATAATGACAAAGCAAAATCATTTTTGGGACATTTTTGCTAATCTATTGCAAACAGCCCTTAGCCGTGGTATATTGGCCATATACAACACCCCCTCGTGCCTTATTGCTTAACTATAAACCGGGTAGTTTGGGTCCTCGATCCTGGTTGGCGGAAACATTTCAGCATGTGTATATCAGACAATATACCACAGGTATGACGCAAAAACAAAATGTTACTGTTCTATTTATGTTGGTAACCAGTTTATAATAGCAATAAGGCACCTCTGGGGTTTCTGGTGTATGGCCAATATACCACGGTTAAGGACTGTATCCAGGAACATCATTGCTTAAATATATAACAAACGTTCAACCCCCCCCAAAAAGATGTAACCTACAGTCTTGTTAAAGCAGTGTTTAATGACCTTGACTTAATAATAAGGTTGAGGTTTGGTGTCATAATCAGTGTTTTCAGTTCAATGTTTACAAAGCATGTATTTCGGCATTAAAGACTGGCACTTTGGCTGGTGGCATAATTGCTTTTCTTAGAACTCTAAATAGTGGTTATAGTAAGCCTACTATCTACTGGACTTAGCCCAACATGTCTCTAAATGTCATGCTAAATGTATGCTAATGCAGAGAGACACTACAGCAGCAGCATTGCACATCAGGCATTACAAATGCATTTGATTGGAATCACTGTAAAAATAATATATATACATTTTATTACAGCTCATTTGGGGTAAACAATATGTTTATACTACTTACATACTGTGTCCATGTTAAACATGATTGTTTGTGGATGTCTAACACAAGTGGACCTCCAGACAAATGTACAACCCCTTTCTGTTAGCCTAGGGTCTCCTGAAAATTGTCATTACTGTATATAAGGCACGCAGAGGATAGTCACATTAGAATATGGCGGCTAACCCGAAACACAAAGTGCCTTCACACCCCTTTACCTTTTCCACATTTTGTTGTGTTACAGCCTGAATTTAAAATGGATTAAATTGAGATTTTGTGTAACTGATCTACACACAATAACCCATAATGTCAAAGTGGAATTTTGGTCGTAGATAAAAGCTGAAATGTTGTGAGTCAGTAAGTATTCAACCCCTTTGTTATGGCAAGCCTAAATAAGTATAGGAGTTACAAATGTGCTTAACAAATTGCATAATAAGTTGCTTGGACTCATTCCATGTTCAACAATAGTGGTTAACATGATTTCTGAATGATTATCCCATCTCTGTACCCCACACATACAATTATCTGTAAGGTCCCTCAAGTACAGATTCAGCTACAAAGACAAGGGAGGTTTTTCAATGCCTCGCAAAGAAGTGCACCGATTGGTGAAAATAAAAAAAGAGGGAGCCTGTACAGAATAAAAACTATTCCAAAACATGCATCCTGTTTGCAACAAGGCACTTAAGTAATACTGCAAGAAATGTGGCAAAGAAATGAACGTTTTGTCCTGAATACAAAGCGTAATGTTGGGGGCAAATCCAACATATTACTGAGTACCACTATTCATATTTTCAAGCCTGGTGGTGGCTGCATCATGTTATGGGTATGCTTGTCATCAGCAAGACTAGGGAGTTTTTGGGGATAAAGTTAAACGGAATGGAGCTAAGCACAGGCAAAATCCTAGAGGAAAACCTGGTTCAGTCTGCTTTCCAACAGACACTGGGAGATGAATTCACCTTTCTGCAGGACAATAATCTAAAACACAAGGCCAAATCTACAATGTAGTTGCTTACCAAGATGACATTGAATGTTCCTGAGTGGCATAGTTACAGTTTTAACTTAAATTGGCTTGAAATCTATGGAAAGACTTGAAAATGTCTAGCAATGATCAACAACCAACCTGACAGAGCTTAAAGCTACAATATGTAACTTTTGGGGGACCAGACCAAATTCACATAGAAATGTGAGTTACAGATCTTTCATTCCCGTTGAAAGAAAGTCTAAGAAGCTGTAGATCTGTTCTATGTTGGCTATTTCTATGCTTCCCGTTCTGAAGTTTTGTTTTTGCGTCTCTTACTTTTGGTTTTGTACACCAGCTTCAAAAAGCTGAATATACAATATGTTTTATTTATGGAAAATATATTTCACAGTGGTTTAGATGGTACAATGATTCTCTACACAAGAGACTGCTTGTTTTGTCACATAAACTGAAATTAGATGAACTATGATAATTTTTGCAATCAGGAAATGGCAGAGAGATTTCTGCATCAAATACTTTTTTCAAGAATAATGGCCGAATATTGTACAATCCAGGTGTGCAAAGCTCTTAGAGACTTACCCAGAAAGACTCACAGCTCTAATCGCTGCCAAAGGTGATTCTAAAATGTATTGACTCAGGGGTGTGAATACTTATGTAAATGAGATATTTCTGTATTTCATTTTCAATAAATGCGCAAAAATGTCTATAAACATGTTTTCACTTTGTCATTATGGAGTATTGTGTGTAGCTGATTGAGAACAAATCGATTTAATCCATTTAGAATTCAGGCTGTAACACAACAAAATGTAGAATAAGTCAAGGGGTATGAATACCTTCTGAAGGCGCTGTACGCTCTTAACACACTTCAGAGTAAAACAAGCCCTGCAAAATCATCCTTGATAAATGCAGAGAATTTAAATGTCACAACAAGTATATTCTATAAAACTCTGGCGTCAATACAGTAACTTAATTGTATAAATACAAGAAAGACTACAAATATGCGCACAACAGATTTCTACATGAACAAAGGTTCATACCAAGAATTGTTGAATAACAATGCTAATTCTAGCACCAATATAGTATCAAAATACAGTATGAAATATGGATAGAAGACCATGAAGCTTAAATATGCTCTCTGCTACCCACCAAAATCATCCTTTGGTCTATTATAAGTGAGTATAAGTAAGGGTATTAGTACCACAGTCAAAATACAATGATAAAGAAAACAACTTATAAGCAGTTTTGTACCATAAACCAAAACCATGCTAAAGTCGGCCTATGTTGATTGAAGGCTAATCGAAGATGTAAACAATTTGAAAAACCCTGCTTTAGGTTAGCGAGGTATTCTTCGTTTGTTGTATCTAGACTAGTGCTATGCTGCCACCCATAGTACCGAGATGCCGCTCCCTGCCTGATGACTGATCTGATTGATGCGTCCTCACACGCAGTCCAGTGTGACAAAAACCACCGAGCCATTGTGGACCTGGAAGGACACCCGCAGCCCCACACTGGCTCACTCGCTGCCATCCGGCATCTGCCCACCAACTTGCTGTGGCAGCGACTTGCCCTCCTCCCCTGCCCCCTCGCCTCTACGCCGAATCAGGGTAACTTTAACCAGGTTGCAGGAGTGGATCAGCTTCAGGTCGAGTGCCAAGCTGACTGTCCCGCTCTCCCAGAAGACAAAGTCACGTTGATGGTCGGTGTGGTCATTCATTGGAAGCCCGACCTGCACCTGCAGCACGTGGGGGCTGACCTGGCGGAAGTACCCCTCCGGAGTACAAGCCTGTGCGTGCCATGAAGGCGGATAGGGGCAGAGGAGATGGTGGCGGGGTCCCACACTAAGCTGAGGCCGCTGATGCCGGAGTCGTCACCGAAGTAGCGGATGTTGCACTGCCCAGGAGAGGGGATCTCGAAGCCCAGAGAATCGACGGGGCTGACCCAGGTGGCAGCCAACAGGGAGATGGATGTGTCACGGTAGGTCCGGGCCAGCTCCATGTTGCTCCCATTGCGGTTGATGTAGGCCAGCAGGTGAAAGCCTTTCGTCAGGCATGTCTGGCCCATGGAGTAGAGTGCCTGCTGGAACACGAAGCGCACTGTGCCGCTTTCAGTGAAGCGCACTCCATGCCCATCATGAGTCAGTCCGACCACGTACGGGTCGGAGGTGGACGTGGTCTGGAAGGCGGGTCGGTAGTTTGTGTGGTAGTGTGATGTCGACACCGCCTGTGCCATCATGGCAACCGCCCCAGTGTCGTGGGACAGCCAGATGAGGCTGAGAGGGGGCGCCGAGGGATCGTGGAGGTGCAGGCTGTCGCTGGTGCAGTTGCGGTGGTGGCTGGCGCTTCTAAGGAGCTGGGAGACCATACTTCCTGGAGCCACCTCCGCCACCCCGCTGATGCTGGCACTCTGAAGCAATTTCCCCTCCCGCTGCTCCACCCTAACCCCGCTAAGGTCCCGCTCCTCTGCCCCGTCGCTGGCATTGAGCCGCAGACACAACTGGACGAAACTACGGCAACCGTGGCTTAGTGCCAGGTTCTCGTCGGCCCACACTAGTCCGTGCTGTCTGAGCACCAGATGGCCATCTTCAGTGGAGAGCAGCTCGCCTTCGCCCCGTCCCTGGATGTGGAGCTGGAGGTTAGGGAAGGCATGGCCAGGAGCGTGGCTCTTGGAAGGAAGCAAGATCACATCCCCAGCCCAGGCAAGCGACAGCCTCCTGCTGTCGGTGGGGGAGGGGGTGGAGCAGACAGTGTCACTCATGGAGGTGCAGGGTGTGGCCACTGGCTCCGCCTCACACTCCTGAAAGGCCTGACATTCCTCCATCTCAGAGTTGTAGAAGTAGGCGTGTCCACACAAGCCTGCACTGGCCTCTCTCTCAGACAAGCCCTGGCACCTAAACCCATCTGGTTCACAAAGAAACTGTGGCGGACAAGAGTTAACTCTCTCACACACAAATACAGAAGTAGAACATTTCTAACTCTTTCACCTTCAATATTAAGTGATTTTTTTCTGTGTAGCATATTTTGAATAGGTTAAAGGATTGCTGATACAGTGTGAGTTTTTTCCCAAACAGGTGAAACCCTACTTACCTGGAGTGTTTCTCCTGTTCTCCACACAGGTTTGTATTTCAAGGCACTCATCTCTGTCCTGTAATACATCAAATGTGATTAATATAACTCCTGAATGGGTGTTTATATTAAGAATATTCAGAATACTTTTACAGACGGATTTCCGCAAGGTTCGGTCCTTGGACCATTATTGTTCTACCCATAATACACTTTATATACATTTTGATTGATTTGTGTGTTGTATTTTTAACATTGCTAACACTTTTCCTCGCCTGGCATACGGATGGAGCACTGGGACACCAGGAAGAAGCCAGCTGGACAGACGGTGAACCTCTCACATTGGGGCCGACCCGTCCTGAAGTCACAGTACTCCTCAGCTCCACAAGAGCCATAGGCCAATATGGGGTGCTCTCCTTCCATTACACTGGCCTCCATGTCCACCTTGTGCACAGCGTAGGCCTGCCTGTGGTCAGCCCTTGCCTGTCCCCTGAGAGCCACCATGTGGCACTCTAGCTCCTCCTGCATGCCCTGGAAGGACATCTGCTTGACGCTCTCCAGGAGTAGGTCATACTGGGCCTTGACCTGAGATGAGACCAAACACAAAAGTTACTGCATTTACTGGATTGCTGAAAGAAAGTTTGGGACGGCAACTTTCAATGTTTAATGCTGATGCGTTTCGGACAAGCTCCTTTATCAGAGCACTGCATTTACTGCATTCTTTAATTTTATTGGATGGTTTTAGGTAGACTTTATTAAAGGTTTAATTGACCAAAATATTGGTGAAAATAAATTCAGTAAACCTTCCAGTGTTCTATTATAAACACATAATGTGTTATTTGTCCCGGCAAAATACCACTGAAGTCGCCAGGCAAAAGCCCAAGATCTACATTATGTCTATTAAATCTTCCCTCCAGCAAAGGGAAACCACAATGTTTGAGACGTGGTTCCAGACCTGGTCCATCTGTTGGTACAGCTCTGCTGCTCCAGGATCTCTCTCTGCTGGCTGACCAGCGTCCCTTGCTGTTCGCTCAGTCTGTGCTGCAGCTCCCTAATCTCGTCCCGCTGGCCCTTCAGTGTCTCCACCATCTTCTCTTGGCCCTTGGCCAGAAGCAACTGCAGCACCAGGGCGTCTTCCGAGGGTACTTTGTTGTTGCCTGTGGGAGGGAGGACATGGACAGGGAAACATGCAGGAATACATTACAGACACACATATGAAGTGTTTAGACCCACAGCCACACACATACACACATTGCACATAACCCCCTCCCCCCACAAACACACACAAATGTGCCAAAAATACTTGTATAATGTGCACACATGCATACACTTAACTATACAAAATGCACACAAACACTAATTAGAGTGGAAAAACCATCAATTATTGATTGTAATTGTTTGTATGTACGCAAAAATATCTTTCCATCGGAATAACTTACATCAATTGTTCTGAGGTTTCACTGATATATTGCCACATTAATTTCAGTTTACAATCTTCAGTGTTAAAAGATAATAAACAAATAGAGTTAAAAATGAACTCTGATAGAGTTGATTTTTTACAACTTTACACTAGTGTAGAATAAGAGTGAATACAACAATAACCAGTGTTGTCCAGTGTTAAAATACAATTATTTATAGAGTTACAAAAACGTTGAAAGTGTTAAAAAGTTAACCCTTTTGAAAGTGTAACATTAACTCTGTGTAGCATGGGACAATATGGACGCTTTTTGAGTGTTAAATTGAACACTATTAGAGATAATTTAAGACTTCCAGCTGGACTAATGCGCCCTAGTAAAGAAGCCCACAGGAATACACAACTATTATAAACTACATATCTGTTGAAGCCTTGTTTTCTAAATAATATAATCTGTATTTCTCCTCAACAATGTAGCATTACTATTTTTTCTGCCAACGTAAATGACAAAACTATTAATTATTTTAGGAGCTGATAATTTTTTGATTGTCTAAAAACTGCACCAGACAATCACACACTCAACCTGATTTGATGTTGCACACGTTCCGATCCAAAGTCTAGAAATTCCCAGAGAAACTGTGCCACTTTGTCGTGAACCAATGGGGGCTGCTGCCCTCTCGGGTCTTCACCACCACCAGCGACACAGCTGTCGCCAGTGCACGGTTGGGGATTCGGCTTCGGTCGCATACTGTCACGCCCTGGCTCTGGGGACTCTTAATTGTTGAGCCAGGGTGTGGATTTCCTATGTTTAGTTGTTCTATGTTCTCATTCTAGATCGTTTAGATCTATGTTGGCCAGGGTGGTTCCCAATCAGAGGCAGCTGTAGCTTGTTGTCTCTGATTGGGAACCATACTTAGGCAGCCTGTTTTCACTAGTCATTGTGGGATCTTGTTCCGTTAAGGTTTGTGTTATTAACCTAGGACTTCACGTTTCGTTTGTTGTTTTGTTCGTGTCAGTACTGAATAAAGTATGTACGCTTATCACGCTGCGCCTTGGTCCGCTTCATCGTGCAACGATCGTGACAGAAGATCCCACCACGACTGGATCAAGCAGCGTGATGATGAGAGAGGATGGACTTGGGAGGAGAAGAGTGAGAGTCTGGCGAGAGCCATGGAGGCCATGTTCACGGGGGATAGACAAGCCCAAAAAATTTTTAGGGGGGGGCTCACGCCGTGGACGACGAGGCAGCAGGAGGCCACGATAGAGCAGTTCAGCAGGTTAGCAGAGGAGGCCGCCAGGTTACGGGGGCCACTGGTCACGAGGGAGAAGGAGAGTGTGGAGGTACGGCGAGAGGAACTGGTTAGGCAGCAGAGGGAGCGGAGGTTTATGAGGAAACCCAGTCCCGCTCTTCGCACCAAGCAAGTGGTGTGTGTCACCAGTCCGGTCCGGCCCGTTCCTGATTCCCGCACAAGGCCAGTGGTGTGTGTTCCCAGTACGGTCAGGCCCGTTCCTGCTCCCCGCACTAAGCCTGTGGTGCGCGTCGTCAGCCCGGTCCGGCCCTTTCCTGCTCCCCGCACCAAGTCAGTGGTGCGCGTCGCCAGCCCGGTCCGGCCCGTTCCTGCTCCCCGCACCAAGCCAGTGGTGCGCGTCGTCAGTCCGGCACGGTCTGTGCCTGTTCCGGCACCGGTCAGCTGCTCCATGCCGGAGCCAGAGCAATCCGCTCCACCGGTGTTCAGTCCAGCTACGGCCAGCGGGGCCAGACCAGACCAGGGGCGCAACGGGGGGGTAGAGAAAGTGTGGTGGTCACGCCCGGAGCCGGATCCGCCTCCGAGGCGGAATGCCCACCCGGCCCCTACCCTCTTGTGTTTGGTTGGCGCGGTCGCAGTCCGCGCCTTTGGGGGGGGGTACTGTCATGCCCTGGCTCTGGGGACTCTTAATTGTTGAGCCAGGGTGTGGATTTCCTATGTTTAGTTGTTCTATGTTCTCATCTAGATCATTTAGATCTATGTTGGCCAGGGTGGTTCCCAATCAGAGGCAGCTGTAGCTCGTTGTCTCTGATTGGGGACAGCCTGTTTTCACTAGTCATTGTGGGATCTTGTTCCGTTAAGGTTTGTGTTATTAACCTAGGTCTTCACGTTTTGTTTGTTGTTTTGTTCGTGTCAGTACTGAATAAAGTATGTACGCTTATCACGCTGCACCTTGGTCCGCTTCATCGTGCAACGATCGTGACACATACTGAATGGTAGTTTACATTCAATCCCTTTCCATTCCCGGGAGACACTCTCAGTTTTTGTCAGTCGGGGCTGGGAAACTTGCCAATTCCCTCCTGTGCATTTGGGGTAATACACCTTCGCGGTAACGGACCTTGGGTTTGCTTTCTGCGTGTCGCTTGTAGCCGTGCCACCGCGCTGTGGTTGAATGATAGTATATGGTACAGTACCTGTGCACTTCTGGGCTGAGGGTTAGTATGAGCATCCTGGTAAAGAGGCTTAACAAACGCTTGCCTGTACATTGCATTGTATGCATCCCAGGGGAGCCTCCAATTTTGTACCCACTGTGAGTTTGTAAGGTACTCAAAACACAAAATGACGTAAGGCTGTCTAATTTTTTTACATTGTAAAATAAATGAAATCAATCAAAACGTACTGTTAGTGACTCTTAATTATGAAAGCACGAGATAACATTTGATTTACAATGTTTCCTTGCTATAAGGCTCCAGAACGGATAGAGTTACAGCAAAATCTACAGTTGTTTGTGACTTTTGACTTTACTAATATTCTATTTCTCACACATGCTATTTTAATTCCTTCTGGTGTACTTTTTGTATTTGTTTAACCCGGATTATTTGTTGACTGTTCAATAATCTCTTACAGGTTACATCCCATAGGTGTACTTTTAATAGTTCCTTCTATTTCAACACCGGGTAGTTTCTTTTGGTAATGGCCTATTACCGTGAATCATTATGGACCCACCACCAGGTTGACTAGTCCCCCAGAATTATCTCCTACTCTACGGAGGAGTCTATCCTCACAATGTAATCTTGATAATTCCTGACAGTCAACCCCACATTTCACTTAAAATGGCTACGCATTGATCAATTTGCTACTTTTCAATATTTTAGCAAGTCCTCAAATCAATTTCACCAAGTTAATGAATAAAGACTACTGACCTTATCCTTGCAGCCGAGATTCAACGTAGGTTTGGATTCCGTCACCGTCTCTGTCATTAATCAGGTGTCCTCTGGCCTGTTTTAACCCTTAATGTCAAAGGGCAGGACTTTCTATTTACGAATGTATCATTCGCCCGTCGACGGTTTTCAGAGTTACCTGGAATGACAGAAACAGGGTATTGGAGTCCGGCTCAGAAGGACCAAGCTGTTATGTGAATTATTTAACAAACTATTTTAGTGTCTCTGTGCGTCTCCCAAAAGGTTGTAAGTCTTTTGGGATTTAAGTAACGGCCAGAGTCCCGGTCTGCATAGTCAGAGATATTTATTCATTGAGAATTCTGCCATCACAATTTCAGAGTCCATCTTTTATACTCATACGTCATACAAAAAGAAATCCCTCCCCTCTGTAGGCGGGCTGTAGTTTTCCACTCTAAAACTGCTCTACTGACCTTCAGTTCACACACACACACATATACACACATGCATACACACATTCATACACACACACACACACACAAACACATATCCTACTCCCTGCATTACTCAGTTATTGCCGTTCTCACAATATTCTGCACCATGTTTTCATAACAGTTTCTCCCCTCCCTAAATTGGGAGGCCTCTTTATCTTAGTTTCTCAGTTGTCTTTGTTGTCTGGCCTAACTCTTACTCACATTGCTAAATAGTGGCTCAATGCCATAGCCTTTACTGGTCCTACACTCACACATTTCTAACACATTATACACAGTTTCAGGGTGTAATAATTAGTCATTAATAATTAATCTATCAGTTTCCTTGCTATTTATTCTTCTAACACAGTCCAACATCCTTTTTATTGAGAATGTTTTATTAGCTTGATTCTGAAGCCACAATTCCATGGCTAAATTAATTGGAGACCTCGACAGGGGGCGTTATCTGTTTCCAACTATTTTTTTCACAATAACAGTGTCACGATCGTCATTCATAGAGGAGGACCAAGGCGCAGCGTTGAATGCGAACATTTTATTTATTAGAATGATCACACGATCAAAACAACAAAACGAAACGTGACGTCCCTGGTTACATAAACAAACCAACACGGAACAAGAAACCACAAATAATGAATGCCTAACGGCTACCTAAGTATGACTCCCAATCAGAGACAACGAGCTACAGCCGTCTCTGATTGGGAGCCACCCTGGCCAACATAGATATACAACAACTAGAACATAAACAAATGAAAACTCACACCCTGGCTCAACATACTAGAGTCCCCGGAGCCAGGGCGTGACAGTACCCCCCCCTAAAGGCGCGGACTCCGACCGCGCCAACCAAATACAACAGGGGAGGGACCGGGTGGGCACTCCGCCTCGGCGGCGGATCCGGCTCCGGACATGACCCCCACTCCTTCTCTAACCCCCCAAAGTACCCCTGGTCCGGTCTGGCCCTGCTTACCAGAGCTGAACTGAACACTGGTGGAGCGGATTGCTCTAGCTCCGGCGTGACGCAGCACCTGCCCGGTGCCGGACCCGCCACCGGTGGAACAGGCACGGGCCGTGCCGGACTGACGACGCACACCACTGGCTTGGTGTGGGGAGCAGGAGCGGGCCGAGCCGGGCTGACGAAACGCACCACTGACTTGGTGCGGGGAGCAGGAGCGGGCCGGACCGGGCTGACGAAGCGCACCACTGACTTGGTGCGGGGAGCAGGAACGGGCCGTGCCGGGCTGACGACGCGCACCACTGACTTGGTGCGGGGAGCAGGAACGGGCCGGACAGGGCTGACGAAACGCACCACTGACTTGGTGCGGGGAGCAGGAATGGGCCGGACTGGGCTGGCGACGCGCACCACAGACTTGGTGCGGAGAGCAGGAACGGGCCGGACAGGGCTGACGAAACGCACCACAGACTTGGTGCGGGGAGCAGGAATGGGCTGGACTGGGCTGGCGACGCGCACCACAGACTTGGTGCGGAGAGCAGGAACGGGCCGGACAGGGCTGACGAAATGCACCACGGACTTGGTGCGGGGAGCAGGAATGGGCCGGGCCGAGCTGGCGATGCGCACCGTAGACTTGGTGCGAGTGGCAGGAACAGGCCGGACCATACTGGGAACACACACCACTGGCCCTACGTGGGGATCAGGAACAGGCCGGACCGGACTGGCAACACACGCTAGTACCTCTCGCCGTGCCTCTACATCTTCCACCCCCTCTTCGACCAGTGGCCCCCGTAACCTGGCGGCCTCCTCTGCCAATCCGCTGGGCCGCTCTGCCGCGGTCTCCTGCTGGCCCGTCGTCCACGGCGTTAGCCCCCCCCTAAAAATGTTCTGTGCGTCTCCCCTACCCGTGGACCAGGTCTCCATGTCCCTCGCCAGCCTTTCGCCCTTCTGCCACAATGTCAAGCCCTTCTCTTCCTCACTCGGCTTGACCCAGTCGAGGAGGCGAAGGAGATCTGTTAGGGATCTCCCTAGCGATGGCTCCTGGACACGCTGCTTGGTCACATCTTGGTGGTTTCTTCTGTCACGATCGTCATTCATAGAGGAGGACCAAGGCGCAGCGTTGAATGCGAACATTTTATTTATTAGAATGATCACACGATCAAAACAACAAAACGAAACGTGACGTCCCTGGTTACATAAACAAACCAACACGGAACAAGAAACCACAAATAATGAATGCCTAACGGCTACCTAAGTATGACTCCCAATCAGAGACAACGAGCTACAGCCGTCTCTGATTGGGAGCCACCCTGGCCAACATAGATATACAACAACTAGAACATAAACAAATGAAAACTCACACCCTGGCTCAACATACTAGAGTCCCCGGAGCCAGGGCGTGACAAACAGGGTCAGACATATGAGATTTTAACAGGTCGAGACAAAATTAAGTACTATCAAAATACTCAATTTGAGGGGTAAATGGCAGCTTTGCAAGTTTAAGTGCGCAGCGTTAGCCTTTAAAACACAAATCTAAGTAATAGTAAAAAAACAAATGAGATGAAAACTTCAAGAGTGGCCCCCTTGAATTAATTAATCAATCAATCAATCAATCAATCAATCATTCAAATGTATTTATAAAGCCCTTTTTACATCAGCAGGTCACAAAGTGCTATACAGAAACCCAGCCTAAAACCCCAAACAGCAAGCAATGCAGATGTAGAAGCACCGTGGCTAGGAAAAACTCCCTAGAAAGGCAGGAACCGCCCCGTAGCACTCACATCTGTAGCCATGAAATGCTTTGAAAGGCTGGTCATGGCTCACATCAACACCATTATCCCAGACACCCTGGACCCACTCCAATTCGCATACCGCCCCAACAGATCCACAAATGATGCAATCTCTATTGCACTCCACACTGCCCTTTCCCACCTGGACAAAAGTAACACCTACGTGAAAATGCTGTTCATTGACTACAGCTCAGCATTCAACACCATAATGCCCTCCAAGCTCATCACTAAGCTAAGGACCCTGGGATTAAACACCTTCCTGGACTTCCTGACAGGAAAAATAAATCTATTCAGTTGCACAACTGAATGCAATCAACCGAAATGTGTCTTCCGCATTTAACCCAACCCCTCTGAATCAGAGAGGTGCGGGGGGCTGCCTTATCGACATCCATGTCATCGGCGCCCAGGGAGCAGTAGGAGAAAACGGCAGATTTTTCCACCTTGCTGAATCTGGGATTCGAACTAGGGACCTTTCAGTTACTGGCCCAGCACTCTTAACCGCTAGGCTACCTGCCACCCCCAGGTGGTGAGGGTAGGCAACAACACATCCGCTACGCTGACCCTCAACACGGGGGACCCTCAGGGGTGCGTGCTTAGTCCCTTCCTGTACCCCTATTCACCCACGACTGCGTGGCTGCGCACAACTCCAACACCTTCACGATGGTGGTAGACCTGATCACCAACGACGATGAGACAACCTGCAGGGAGGAAGTCAGAGACCTGGCAGTGTGGTGCCAGGACAACAACCTCTCCCTCAACGTCAACAAGACAACGGAGCTGATCGTGGACTACAGGAAACGGAGGGATGAGCACGCCAGCTATTCACATCGTCAGGGCTGTAGTGGAGTGGGTCAAGAGCTTCAAGTTCCTCGGTGTGAACATCACTAAGGACCTATCATGGTCCAAACACACCAACACAGTTGTGAAGAGGGCACGACAACGCCTCTTCCCCCTCAGGAGGCTGAAAAGATTTGGCATGGGCCCTCAGAACCTCAAAAAGTGCTACAGCTGCACCATTGAGAGTGTCTTGACTGGCGGCATCAAATCAAATCAAATCAAATTAAATGTTATTTGCCACATGTGCCGAATACAACAGGTGTAGACATTATTGTGAAATGCTTACTTACAGCCCTTAACCAACAATACTTTTTTATAAAAAATAAAAAAAATGCAAAATCAAACAACAACAAAAAAGTGTTGAGAAAAAAAGCGCAGAAGTAAAATAAATAACAGTAGGGAGGCTATATACAGGGGGGTACCGGTGCAGAGTCAATGTGCGGGGGCACCGGCTAGTTGAGGTAGTTGAGGTAAAATGTACATGTGGGTATAGTTAAAGTGACTATGCATAAATAATTAACAGAGTAGCAGCAGCGTAAAAAGATGGGGTGGGGGTGGGGGGGCAGTGCAAGTAGTCCGGGTAGCCATGATTAGTTGTTCAGGAGTCTTATGGCTTGGGGGTAGAAGCTGTTGAGAAGCCTTTTGGACCTAGACTTGGCGCTCCGGTACCGCTTGCCGTGCGGTAGCAGAGAGAAAAGTCTATGACTAGGGTCGCTGGAGTCTTTGACCATTTTGAGGGTCTTCCTCTGACACCGCCTGGTATAGAGGTCCTGGATGGCAGGAAGCTTAGCCCCAGTGATATACTGGGCCATACGCACTACCCTCTGTAGTGCCTTGCGGTCGGAGGCCGAGCAGTTGCCATACCAGGCGGTGATGCAACCAGTCAGGATGCTCTCGATGGTGCAGCTGTATAACTTTTTGAGGATCTGAGGACCCATGCCAAATCTTTTCAGTCTCCTGAGGGGGAATAGGCTTTGTCGTGCCCTCTTCACAACTGTCTTGGACCATGATAGTTTGTTGGTGATGTGGACACCAAGGAACTTGAAGCTCTCAACCTGTTCCACTACAGCCCCGTCGATGAGAATGGGGGCGTGCTCAGTCCTCTTCTTTTTTCCTGTAGTCCAAAATCATCTCCTTTGTCTTGGTCACATTGAGGGAGAGGTTGTTATCCTGGCACCACACGGCCAGGTCTCTGACCTCCTCCCTATAGGCTGTCTCATCGTTGTCGGTGATCAGGCCTACCACTGTTGTGTCGTCGGCAAACTTAATGATGGTGTTGGATCGTGCCTGGCCATGCAGTCATGGGTGAACAGGGAGTACAGGAGGGGACTGAGCATGCACCCCTGAGGGGCCCCCGTGTTGAGGGTCAGCGTGGCAGATGTGTTGTTACCTACCCTTACCACCTGGGGGTGGCCCGTCAGGAAGTCTAGGATCCAGTTGCAGAGGGAGGTGTTTAATCCCAGGATCCTTAGCTTAGTGATGAGTTTTGAGGTCACTATGGTGTTGAACGCTGAGCTGTAGTCAATGAATAGCATTCTCACGTAGGTGTTCCTCTTGTCCAGGTGGGAAAGGGCAGTGTGGAGTGCAATAGAGATTGCATCATCTGTGGATCTGTTGGGGCGGTATGCAAATTGGAGTGGGTCTAGGGTTTCTAGGATAATGGTGTTGATGTGAGCCATGACCAGCCTTTCAAATCACTTCATGGCTACAGACGTCAGTGCTACGGGTCGGTAGTCATTTAGGCAGGTTATCTTAGTGTCCTTGGGCACAGGGACTATGGTGGTCTGCTTGAAACATGTTGGCTCAGTCAGGGACATGTTGAAAATGTCAGTGAAGACACTTGCCAGTTGGTCAGCACATGCTCGGAGTACACGTCTTGTTAATCAGTCTGGCCCTGCGGCCTTGTGAATGTTGACCTGCTTAAAAGTCTTACTCTAATAAATGAGGATCGGATGTCGTCAACCTTTTTTTCAAAATGGTTGACGAAGTCATCCACAGAGAGGGAGGAGGGAGGGGGAAGAGGATTCAGCAGGGAGGAGAAGGTGGCAAAGAGCTTCCTAGGGTTTGAGGCAGAGGCTTGAAATTTAGAGTGGTAGAAAGTGGCTTTAGCAGCAGAAACGGAGGAAGAGAATGTAGAGAGGAGGGAGTGGAAAGATGACAGGTCCGCAGGGAGTCTAGTTTTCTTCCATTTCCGCTCAGCTGCCCGGAACCGTGTTCTGTGAGCTCGCAATGAATCGTCAAGCCACGGAGCAGGAGGGGAGGACCGAGCCGGCCGGGAGGATAGGGGACATAGAGAATCAAAAGATTCAGAGAGGGAGGAGAGGAGGGTTGAGGAGGCAGAATCAGGAGATTGGAGGGATAAGGATTTAAAAGAGGGAAGAGATGATAGGATGGAAGAGGAGAAAGTAGCGGGAGAGAGAGAGCGAAGGTTGCGACGGCACATTACCATCTGAGTAGGGGCAGAGTGAGTAGTGTTGGAGGAGAGCGAGAGAGAAAAGGATACGAAGTAGTGGTCTGAGACTTGGAGGGGAGTTGCAGTGTGGGCATCTATTTTCTTATAACTAGATGTGATGCCTAGCTTAGAAAGAATACATTAATGATTAAACATAATAGGTTTGTGCTGTACTGATATAGATTGTTTAACATAACAAGCTGTGATTAATGTGAGGAACTGTTAGGGGGTAGGATGAGATAAGACTTGTGTCTCACATACACACACACTGCCTCTTTGTTAAACCGCTCAAGGACATGTGTTCTGCTACAAAGATGTCTGAGGTTGCTGACTCGAGACAAGTTGTGGAGATAACAACTAATGCCTGGCAACAGTGAAGCGCCAAGGGGCTGGGACCAGCCTGTGCGCCAACGATAGGCTGAGTAAGTCTAAACCACGCTCAGTCTCTACTCTGATAGGCCTGCTTGGAGCAGGAACTATCTCTGTCAGAGTATTTAAAGAAGAACTTATAACAATGGCTCAGTTCTCTGACTGCCCTGCGTGGTTTTTCAGTGGGCCCGTATATACGAACATCATATTTACCAATTCAAGTGTTTGCATTAATTAAAATACTAGTCTATTTTAGAAGACGTGTATTGACCTCTTTTTGTTCCTATACCAGATTTGAATTGACACAACTTAACAGCAGTGAGATTAGTAGAAGAACAGCATCTAGTAAAGATGAGGTCAAGTGTATTGCCTGCCTTGTGAGTAGGGGGGGACGGTGTGAGGGTGAGGTCAAAAGAGAAAAGGAGTGGAAAGAAGGAGGCAGAGAGAAATGAGTCAAAGGCAGACGTAGGGAGGTTAAAGTCACCCAGAACTGTGAGGGGTGAGCCATCCTCAGGAAAGGAACTTATCAAGGCGTCAAGCTCATTACAATCATGAACACTCCAAGGAAACCTGGAGGGCGATAAATGACAAGGATGTTAAGCTTGAATGGGCTAGTGACTGTGACAGCATGGAATTCAAATGAGGAGATAGACAGATGGGTCAGGGGGAAAAGAGAGAATGTCCACTTGGGAGAGATGAGGATTCCTGTGCCACCGCCGCGCTGACCAGATGCTCTCGGGGTATGCGAGAACACATGATCAGACGAGGAAAGAGCAGTAGGAGTAGCAGTGTTTTCTGTGGTAATCCATGTTTCCGTCAGCGCCAAGAAGTCGAGGGACTGGAGGGTGGCATAAGCTGAGATGAACTCTGCCTTATTGGCCGCAGAACGGCAGTTCCAGAGGCTACCGGAGACCTGGAACTCCACGTGGGTCGTGCGCGCAGGGACCACCAGATTAGAGTGGCAGCAGCCACACCGTGTGAAGCGTTTGTATGGCCTGTGCAGAGAGGAGAGAACAGGGATAGACAGACACATAGTTGACAGGCTACAGAAAAGGCTACAATAATGCAAAGGAGATCAGAATGAAATTAACTAAGCATCTGGGAAAGCAAGAGAGCGGGGCCTCCCTCACGTTTCACTTAAACACTCAAATATAACTCTCCCAACTTCCACTTTAGATTAATAGACTTTAGTTAGTGTCTGGTCTATTAGCGATGTTACCAAACAGACTAGTTCTGTCCCTTGCCTCTAGTTAGCGTCTGGTCTATTAGCTATGTTACCAAACAGACTAGTTCTGTCTCTTGCCTCTCGTTAGCGGCTGGTCTATTAGCGATGTTACCAAACAGACTAGTTCTGTCTCTTGCCTCTCGTTAGCGGCTGGTCTATTAGCGATGTTACCAAACAGACTAGTTCTGTCTCTTGCCTCTAGTTAGCGTCTGGTCTATTAGCGATGTTACCAAACAGACTAGTTCTGTCTCTTGCCTCTAGTTAGCGTCTGGTCTATTAGCGATGTTACCAAACAGACTAGTTTTGTCTCTTGCCTCTCGTTAGCGGCTGGTCTATTAGCGATGTTACCAAACAGACTAGTTCTGTCTCTTGCCTCTCGTTAGCGGCTGGTCTATTAGCGATGTTACCAAACAGACTAGTTCTGTCTCTTGCCTCAAGTTAGTGTCTGGTCTATTAGCGATGTTACCAAACAGACTAGTTCTGTCTCTTGCCTCTAGTTAGCGTCTGGTCTATTAGCGATGTTACCAAACAGACTAGTTTTGTCTCTTACCTCTAGTTAGCATCTGGTCTATTAGCGATGTTACTAAACAGACTAGTTCTGTCTCTTGCCTCTAGTTAGAGTCTGGTCTATTAGCGATGTTACCAAACAGGTTAAAAGGCAAATGACAGCCCGCTTGGAGTTTGCCACAAGGCACCTAAAGATTCTCAGACCATGAGAAACAAGATTCTCTGGTCTGATGAAACCAATATTGAACTCTTTGGCCTGAATGCCAAACGTCACGTCTGGAGGAAACCTGGCCCCATCCCTACAGTGAAGCATGGTGGTGGCAGCAAGCTGTAAATGCATCCAACAAGTTTGTAAAGTCACAAGCTTGATGTAGTCCCACGGACCACAATTAAAGCCGGAGTGGTGTCCCCAGTCAACTTTGAGCGAGGCGTAGTGCATTTTCAGCCCTCTAGTTGGCCCTCCAGACGAAGCGAATCGAATTGCTGACTTCCTGCTGAGTGGTACTCAAAACTCCCATGAAGCTCTGCGACCCAAGGCTCGAAAGTTGCTTCAAGAAAGATGGCTGATAAAAATATCAGGATGGAAGCAAATGTAAGTAATTACTATTTTTTAAATGATTTATTATAAATCTTATTTTTTTACTTTTTTGGGGGGGGTATAGGTACAATATCCATTTGAATTAATATATTCAGTGTAGGTAACATGTACCCGTGGGCTGCCACTCAAAAGAAGAAAAACAGTAAGAAATACAGTGGCTTGCAAAAGTATTCATCCCCCTTGGCGTTTTTCCTATTTTCTTGCATTACAACCTGTAATTTAAATGTTTTTTTTTTTGATTTAATGTAATGGACATACACAAAATAGTCAAATTTGATGAAGTAAAATTCTAAAAAATTAATAACGGAAAAGTGGTGCGTGCATATGTATTCACCCACTTTGCTATGAAGCCCCTAAATAAGATCTGGTGCAACCAATTACCTTCATAAGTCACATAATTAGTTAAATAAAGTCCACCTGTGTGCAATCTAAGTGTCACATGATCTGTCACATGATCTCAGTGTATATACACCTGTTCTGAAAGGCCCTAGAGTCTAAGCCACTAAGCAAGGGGCACCACCAAGCAAGCGGCACCATGAAGACCAAGGAGCTCTCCAAACAGGTCAGGGACAAAGTTGTGGAGAAGTACAGATCAGGGTTGGGTTATAAAAAAATATCAGAAACTTTGAACATCCCACAGAGCACCATTAAATCCATTATAAAAACATTGAAAGAATATTCTGCTAAATGGCATATTATATTAATATGGCACCACAACAAACCTGCCAAGAGAGGGCCACCCACCAAAACTCACGGACCAGGCAAGGATGGAATTAATCTGAGAGGCAACAAAGAGACCAAAGATAACCCTGAAGGAGCTGCAAAGCTCCACAGCAGAGATTGGAGTATCTGTCCATAGGACCACTTTAAGCCGTATACTCCACAGAGCTGGGCTTTACGGAAGAGTGGCCAGAAAAAAGCCATTGCTTAAAGAAAAAAATAAGCAAACACGTTTGCTGTTCGCCAAAAGCCATGTGGGAGACTCCCAAAACATATGGAAGAAGGTACTCTGGTCAGATGAGACTAAAATTGAGCTTTTTGGCCATCAAGGAAAACACTATGTCTGGCGCAAACCAATACCTCTCATCACCCCGAGAACACCATCCCCACAGTGAAGAATGGTGGTGGCAGCATCATGCTGTGGGGATGTTTTCCCAGGGACTGGGAAACTAGTCAGAATTGAAGGAATAATGGATGGCGCTAAATACAGGGAAATCCTTGAGGGAAACCTGTTTCAGTCTTCCAGAGATTTGAGACTGGGATGGAGGTTCACCTTCCAGCAGGACAATGACCCTAAGCATACTGCTAAAGCAACACTCGAGTGGTTTAAGGGGAAACATTTAAATGTCTTAGTGTCTTAAATGGCCTAGTCAAAGCCCAGACCTCAATCGAGAATCTGTCGTATGACTTAAAGATTGCTGTACACCAGCGGAACCAATCCTACTTGAAGGAGCTGGAGCAGTTTTGCCTTGAAGAATAGTTATGCACGCTCAAGTTTTCTGTTTTTTTGTTTATTTCTGGTTTGTTTCACACAAAAAAATAAAATGTGCATCTTCAAAGTATTAGGCATGTTGTGTAAATCAAATGACACAAACCCCCCCAAAATCCATTTTAATTCCAGGTTGTAAGGCAACAAAATAGGAAAAATGCCAAGGGGGGTGAATACTTTCGCAAGCCACTGTACATACAGAGTTTAAGTAATAATAAGTTCAATATAAAAAAAAAAAAAAAAAAAGTCAGCCTCCACCCCCAAACTCCCATGCCATTCCCCCAACCCCACCCAGCCAACATTTCTCTATCCAACCCCCCCCCCCACCCCCTTCCCATCCCCCAAGCAACTAGTGTTGCTTGTCAATTATCCCCCAGACCCCCCCCCCCCCCTCCTCCCGACGACCAGAGAAATCTTTTCTCATACCACCCATTCCCTGTGTGTCTGAAAGCAAAGAAAGTAAAAATCTATTGTTTGTATGTACAGTTGAAGTCGGAAGTTTACATGCACCTTAGCCAAATACATTTAAACTCTGTTTTTCACAATTCCTGACATTTAATCATAGGAAAAATTCCCTGTCTTAGGTCAGTTAGGATCACCACTTTATTTTAAGAATGTGAAATGTCAGAATAATAGTAGAGATAATTATTTATTTCAGCTTTAATTTCTTTCATCACATTCCCAGTGGGTCAGAAGTTTACATACACTCAATTAGTATTAGGTAGCATTGCCTTTAAATTGTTTAACTTGGGTCAAACGTTTCGGGTAGCCTTCCACAAGCTTCCCACAATAAGTTGGGTGAATTTTGGCCCATTCCTCCTGAAAGAGCTGGTGTAACTGAGTCAGGTTTGTAGGCCTCCTTGCTCGCACATGCTTTTTCAGTTCTGCCCACAAATGTCTATAGGATTGAGGTCAGGGCTTTGTGATGGCCACTCCAATACCTTGACTTTGTTGTCCTTATGCCATTTTGCCACAACTTTGGAAGTATGCTTGGGGTCATGTTATGTGAATTATTTAACAAACTATTTCAGTGTCTCTGTGCGTCTCCCATAAGGTTGTAAGTCTTTTGGGATTTAAGAAACGGACAGAGTCCCGGTCTGCATAGTCACAGATTTATTCATTGAGAATTCTGCCATCACAATTTCAGAGTCCATCTTTTATACTCACACGTCATACAAAAAGGACTGCCCGTTCCATGATCTCGCCATCACGGTTGACAACTCCGCTGTGTCCTCCTCCCAGAGTGCGAAGAGCCTAGGCGTGACCCTGGACAACACCCTGTCGTTCTCCGCCAACATCAAGGCGGTGACCCGCTCCTGCAGGTTCATGCTCTACAACATTCGGAGAGTGCGACCCTGCCTTACACAGGAAGCGGCGCAGGTCCTGGTCCAGGCACTTGTCATCTCCCGTCTGGACTACTGCAACTCGCTGTTGGCTGGGCTCCCTGCCTGTGCCATTAAACCCCTACAACTCATCCAGAATGCCGCAGCCCGTCTGGTGTTCAACCTTCCCAAGTTCTCTCACGTCACCCCCCTCCTCCGCACACTCCACTGGCTTCCAGTTGAAGCTCGCATCCGCTACAAGACCATGGTGCTTGCCTATGGAGCAGTGAGGGGAACGGCACCTCTGTACCTTCAGGCTCTGATCAGTCCCTACACCCAAACGAGGACATTGCGTTCATCCACCTCTGGCCTGCTGGCTCCCCTTCCTCTGCGGAAGCATAGCTCCCGCTCAGCCCAGTCAAAACTGTTCGCTGCTCTGGCACCCCAATGGTGGAACAAGCTCCCTCACGACGCCAGGACAGCGGAGTCACTCACCACCTTCCGGAGACATTTGAAACCCCACCTCTTTAAGGAATACCTGGGATAGGATAAAGTATTCCTTCTAACCCCCCCCCCCCCCCCCAAATTGTAAAGTGGTTATCCCACTGGCTATAGGGTGAACGCACCAATTTGTGAGTCGCTCTGGCTAAGAGCGTCTGCTAAATGACGTTAATGTGCCCTTGAGCAAGGCACTTAACCCTAATTGCTCCTGTAAGTCGCTCTGGTTAAGAGCGTCTGCTAAATGACTAAAATGTAAAAATGTAAATGTAAAAATCCCTCCCCTCTTTAGGCGGGCTGTAGTTTTCCACTTTATAATTGCTCTCCTGACCATCAGTTCACACACACACACACACTTTCTTATCATAGCCTACTCCCTGCATTCCTCAGTTATCGCCGTTCTCACAATATTCTGAAAAAGCCTAACAATTTCTCTCCTCCCTAAATTGGGAGGCCCCTTCATCTTGGTTTCTCAGTTGTCTGTAGACAGCTCTCCTTTGTTGTCTGGTCTAACTCTTACTCACATTGCTAAATAGTAGCTCAATGTCATAGTCTTTACTGGTCCTACACTCACACATTCTAACACATTTCACACAGTTTCAGGGTGTAATAATTAGTCATTAATAATGAATCTATCAGGTCATTGTTCATTTCGAAGACCCATTTGCGACCAAGCTTTAACTTCCTGACTGATGTCTTGAGATGTTGCTTCAATATATCCACATAATTTTCCTTCCTCATGATGCCATGTATTTTGTGAAGTGCACCAGTCCCTCCTGCAGCAAAGCACCCCCACAGCATGATGCTGCCACCCCTGTGCTTATAATAATATAATAATATGCCATTTAGCAGACGCTTTTATCCAAAGCGACTTACAGTCATGTGTGCATACATTTTTACGTATGGGTGGTCCCGGGGATCAAACCCACTACCCTGGCGTTACAAGCACCATGCTCTACCAATTGAGCTACAGAGGACTACAGGGCCTTTTCCCTCCAAACATAACGATGGTCATTATGGCCAAACAGTTCTATTTTCGTTTCATCAGACCAGAGGACATTTCTCAAAAAAAGTATGATCTTTGTCCCCATGTGCAGTTGCAAACCGTAGTCTGGCTTTTTTATGGCGGTTTTGGAGCAGTGGCTTTTTTCTTGCTGAGCAGCCTTTCAGGTTATGTCGATATAGGACTTGTTTTACTGTGGATATAGATACTTTTGTACCTGTTTCCTCCAGCATCTTCACAAGGTCCTTTGCTGTTGTTCTGGGATTGATTTGCACTTTTCGCACCAAAGTACGTTCATCTCTTGGAGACAGAACGTGTCTCCTTCCTGAGCGGTATGACGGCTGCATGGTCCCATGGTGTTTATACTTGCGTACTATTGTTTGTACAGATGAACGTGGTACCTTCAGGCATTTGGAAATTGCTCCCAAGGATGAACCAGACTTGTGGAGGTCTACAATTGTTTTTCTGAGGTCTTGGCTGATTTCTTTTGATTTTCCCATGATGTCAAGCAAAGAGACACTGAGTTTGAAGGTAGGCCTTGAAATACATCCACAGGTACACTTCCAATTGACTCAATTGATGTCAATTAGCCTTTCAGAAGCTTCTAAAGCCATGACATCATTTTCTGGAATTTTCCAAGCTGTTTAAAGGCACAGTCAACTTAGTGTATGTAAACTTCTGACCCACTGGAATTGTGATACAGTGAATTATAAATTACATAATCTGTCTGTAAACAATAGTTGGAAAAATTACACAAAGTGCACGAAGTAGATGTCCTAACAGACTTGCCAAAACCATAGTTTGTTTAGAAGAAATTTGTGGAGTGGTTGAAAACGAGTTTGAATGACTCCAACCTAAGTGTATGTAAACTTCCAACTTCAATTGTATGTGTTGGGCTTTAGCAGAGATTATTCTTTACCGAGTCAAGTATATTTGTCCAGGCCTCAAATGTTCCTTGACTAGCACCATTCATTCTCGCTGTTGATAATTATAACGCTATAACTTCTAATAGTAACTGTATCCACTGGCGAATTGGGAGAGAGTGAGGTGATTGCCATCTGCCTGCCAGCAGTAATCATCTCTGATTGGTTGAGAGATTCAAGGAGCTATCATTGTTAAGTAACATAATAGATGCAAAGCATTGAATATTTGCATTCATGCACTTCGAAAATATTTGTTTTACTTTGCCCCAGAAGCATTTAACTGCAGGGCACTCCCACATCAAATGAAGGAATATGCCTACCTGATTTAGGGGGCACAGTGAACAGTTGGGAGTTGGGGCCAATTCCATCGTAAAACGTTTCCTTGGTGTTAAATAGTCTGTGAACAAATTTAAAATGAATACATTTATGGTTCGGATTACGGGATGCCAAGATCATATGTTTCCATATTCTGTTCCAGTTAAAGGATTGTTAAGATTCAATTAGAGCTGTGGACCATACTTTTTTAATAGCTAATTCAGAATATGAGCTTTCCAAAAGTTGTTTATATATTATAGAGATAAGTCCTTTCGGGAGCCTAGGTCATTTTTTGAATAAGATCTAGGTCAGGATAGCTGACCTAAGTTGTAAATATAGAAAAAAGGAGTTGCCTGGTATGTATCTTTCAAATCTTGGAATGTTCTCAAACCATTACTGTCCATGATATCGGCAAGGGTACGGATTCCACATTTGGACCATTGGGGTGATGCAAAAGGCCGGCCTCCAGATCACAAGGTATTATTGTGAAATATTGGAGTATGGGTATTCCATTTTGATTCCCAGTTAGTTTTTAAATTTTGTGCCAAATAGGAATTGTGTGAGCAATTGTCATGCTCTGACGTATGGGACTCTAGTATGTTGAGTCAGGGTGTGGAGTTCCATGTTGTTATTTCTATGTTCTCACTCTAGGTTGTGTGTTTCTATGTTTGGCCGGGTGTGATTCCCAATCAGAGGCAGCTGTCGCTCGTTGTCTCTGATTGGGGATCATACTTAAGTAGCCTGTTGGCAATCAGTTGTTGTGGGATCTTGTTCCGTGTGTAGGCTTGTTTTGTGTTTAGCCTGAGGACTTCACGTTACGTTGGTTTGTTGTTTTGTTCGTGTGTTTATCGTTGAAATAAACATGTATGCATTTCACGCTGCGCCTTGGTCTGACCCATCCTTCAACGAACGTGACAGAAGATCCCACTTAAAATGGACCAAGCAGCGTGCCCAGGAGCAGACATCCTGGACATGGGAGGAGATCCTGGACGGAAAGGGATCCTGGACATGGGAGGAGATTCAGGCTGGGATGGATCGCCGTCCTTGGGAGGAGACAGTGGAGGCCCGGTTTAGAGAGGAGCAACGGCAACACAGAAGGCGCCGGCCGAGGAGGAAGCCCGAGAGACAGCCCCAATATTTTTTTGGGGGGGGCTAAATGTGTGGTCGGGGATCGATGGTGAAGAGTCCCGACCACTGCACTCATGAGGCTCAGGGAGGAGTCCTCACGGGAGGAGGACTGGGCGCGGAGAGTGAAAGACTGGTACAGTCAGAGATCTCTAACGTCAGTTCCCAGTCCTGTACACCTCGTGCCTGCGTCTCGCACCAAGCTAGTGGTGCATGTGCCCAGTCCGGCCCGGCCCGTTCCTGTTCCTCGCACCAAGCCAATGGTGCTTGTTCCCAGTCCGGTACGGCCCGTGTCTGCTCCCCGCACCAAGCCAGTGGTGCGTGTCGCCAGTCCGGCCCGGCCCGTTCCTGTTCCTCGCACCAGGCCAGTGGTGCGTGTCACCAGTCCGGCCCGGCCCGTTCCTGTTCCTCGCACCAAGCCAATGGTGCGTGTTCCCAGTCCGGTATGGCCCATGCCTGCTCCCCGCACCAAGCCAGTGGTGCGTGTCGCCAGTCCGGCCCGGCCCGTTCCTGTTCCTCGCACGAAGCCAGTGGTGCGTGTTCCCAGTCCGGCCCGGCCCGTTCCTGTTCCTCGCACCAAGCCAGTGGTGCGTGTCGCCAGTCCGGCCCGGACCGTTCCTGTTCCTCGCACCAGGCCAGTGGTGCGTGTCGCCAGTCCGGCCTGGCCCGTTCCTGCTCCTCGCACCAGACCAGTGGTGCATGTTCCCAGTCCGGTACAGCCCGAGCCTGCTCCCCGCACCAAGCCAAAATGCATAGAATTAAAAAGTTATTGTTGGATATTATTAGACAGGTTTTTTTCACATGGACGATACATTGGAGATAAGACAAGTACTGGAAACAATAGAACACTATGAAAAATCTGGGAAACCAGGCCTGGTATTTTTAGCTGACTTTGAAAAGGCTTTTGATAAAGTACCACTGGAATTTATATATAAATGCCTGGAATATTTCGAGTTTGGAGAATCTCTAATACAATGGGTTAAAGTTATGTATAGTAACCCTAGGTGTAAAATAATAAATAATGGCTACTTTTCAGAAAGTATTAAACTGTCAAGAGGAGTAAAACAAGGTTGTCAACTATCGGCATATCTATTTATTATGGCCATCGAAATGTTAGCTATTAAAATCAGTTCCAATAATAATATCAAGGGGCTAGAAATTCAGGGCTTAAAAACTAAGGTGACATTGTACGCTGATGATTCATGTTTTCTTTTAAATCCACAATTTGGATCCCTCCACAGCCTCATAGATTTCTAACCTGTCTGGATTACAACCAAATTATGATAAGTGTCCTATATAACGAATTGGATCACATAAATATACCACTTTTACATTATGGTGTAGTTTACCAATAAAATGGTCTGACGGTGAAGTAGACATACTCGGTATTCATATCCCGAAAGAAAGAAATGACCTCACTACAATACATTTTTATAGAAAGTTAGCAAAAATAGATAAGCTCTTGCTACCATGGAAGGAAAATACCTATCTATTTGTGGAAAAATCACCCTGATTAACTCTTTAGTCATAACCCAGTTTACCTATTTGCATATGGCCTTGCCTACACCTAGCGACTTGTTTTTTAAATTGTATGAGAAAAAAATATGCTGAGCACTTGTTGCCTGCTTTTCTTTCACTCTGCCGTCCGACTCATCCCAAACCATCTACATTGGGTTGAGGTCAGGGGATTTTGCTGGCCAGGTCATCTGATGCAGCACTCCATCACTCTCCTTATTGGTAAAATAGCCCTTACACAGCCTGGAGGTGTGTTGGGTCATTGTCCTGTTGAAAAAGAAATGTTAGTCCCACTAAGCCCAAACCAGATGGGATGGCGTATCGCTGCAGAATGTTATGGTAGCCATGCTGGTTAAGTGTGCCTTGAATTCTAAATAAATCACAGACAGTGTCACCAGCAAAGCACCCCCACACCATAACACCTCCTTCTCCATGCTTTACGGTGGGAACTACACGTGGAGATCATCCGTTCATCCACACCAAAGGACACATTTCCACCGGTCTAATGTCCATTGCTCGTGTTTCTTGGCCCAAGCAAGTCTCTTCTTCTTATTGGTGTCCTTTAGTAGTGGTTTCTTTGCAGCAATTCGACCATGAAGGCCTGATTCACACAGTCCCATCTGAACAGTTGATGTTGAGATGTGTCTGTTACTTGAACTCTGTGAAGCATTTATTTGGGCTGCAATTTTTGAGGCTGGTAACTATAATGAACGTATCCTCTGCAGCAGAGGTAACTCTGGGTCTTCCATTCCTGTGGCGGTCCTCATGAGAGCCAGTTTCATCATAGTGCTTGATGGTTTTTGCGACTGCACTTGAATAAACTTTCAAAGTTCTTGAAATGTTTCGTATTGACTGACCTTCATGTCTTAAAGTAATGATGGACTGTCGTTTCTCTTAGCTTATTTGAGCTGTTCTTGCCATAATATGGACTTGGTCTTTTACCAGATAGGGCTATCTTCTGTATACCCCCCCTACCTTGTCACAACACAACTGATTGGCTCAAACGCATTAAAAAAGAAATAAATTCCACAAATTAACTTTTAAGGAGGCACACCTGTTAATTGAAATGCATTCCAGGTGACTACCTCATGAATCTGGTTGAGAGAATGCCAAGAGTGTGCAAAGCTGTCATCAAGGCAAAGGATGGCTTTTGAAGAATCTCTAATATTAATATATTTTGATATGTTTAACACTTTTTTGGTTACTACCTGATTCCATATGTGTTATTTCATTGTTTAGATGGCTTCACTATTATTCTACAATGTAAAAAATAGTAAAAATTAAGAAAAACCCTTGAATGAGTGGGTGTGTCCAAACTTTTGACCGATCACCGTGGGGATCGAACGTGTTCATAATAAACACATTTTAGAGCCCAAAACGTCCGTACTGGCGATCAAAATTTACATAGGCTTTCTAGGGCAGACATGGGCTTTTGGCACTGCTAGATTGCTACGCAGTAGCTGACCAGCAGAACTTGTGACTTCACACTCTAGACCGGACACTGGGGGCCTGCGAACAATGAACTGAAAACTCAAAATAGTCATGACTCTAAAAGCCTCTCATTCACGTCATTCACCATACGGGGCTTAATGGAGCTGTCAATTGTGACTGAGACTTGTAAAAGTGTGCTTTAAACAATGCACATTTGTTGATTGCTAGGCATACAAATAAGAGTATTTCTTGATAAATTTGAAATTAGGTCTAGTTGTGGCCGCAACCGGACTAGATTGTGAACGACTCTTGGCGGAATGCATTGCTTGACTGCTGTCGAGGGTGATAAGCACAATATTTGTTCATGACCTGCAGCCCCCCAAAAGATTCAACGATCTACACAAAATACTCTATTATGTCAAAGTGGAAGAAAAATGTCAACATTTGGCAAAACATTTTTTTAAATAAAAACACTAAAATAACTTGATTAGAATATTCAACCCCTTGAGTCAATACATGTTAGAATCACCGTTGGCAGGGATTACAGCTGTGAGTCTTTCTGGGTAAGTCTCTTAAGAGCTTTGCACACCTGGTTTGTACAATATTTGCACATTATTCTTTTAAAAATTATTCAAGCTCTGTCAAGTTGGTTGTTGATCATTGCTAGACAGCCATTTTCAAGTCTTGCCATAGCTTGTCAAGCCGATTTAAGTCAAAACTGTAACTAGGCCACTTCGAAGTCGTCTTGGTAAGGAACTCCAGTGTATATTTGGCCTTGTGTTTTAGGTTGTTGTCCTGCTGAAAGGTGAATTTGTTTCCCAGTGTCTGGTGGAAAGCAGACTGAACCAGGTTTTTCTCTAGGATTTTCCCTGTGCGTATGCTTGCCAATGACAAGCATACCCATAACATGATGCAGCCACCACCATGCTAGAAAATGCTCAAAGGGATATTTAATGTCTGTTTTGTTCTTCCCCGATCAACCAATAGGTGCCCTTCTTTGCGATGAATTGGAAAACCTCCCCGGTCTGTGGTTGAAATTCACTGCTCGACTAAGGGACCTTACAGATAATTGTATGTGTGGGGTACAGGAATGAGGTAGTCATTAAAAAATCATGTTAAACACTATTATTACACACAGAGTGAGTCCATGCAACATATTATGTGACTTGTTAAGCACATTTTTCCTCCTGAACTTATTTAGGCTTGCCATAACTAAGGGGTTGAATACTTATTGACTGAAGACATTTCAGTATTATATTTTCTATTAATTTGTAAACATTTATAAAACCATAATTTCACTTTGACATTATGGGGTATTGTGTGAAGGCCGGTGACCCAAAAATCTAAATTGAATTATTTTTAACACAACATAATGTGGAACAAGTCAAGGGGTGAGAATACTTTCTGAAGGCACTGTATGTAAATGATATTTCTGTATTTCATTTCATTTTCAATAAATTTGCAAATATTTAAAAAAAAACATGTTTTCACTTTGTCATTATGGAGTATATAGATTGTTGAGAAAACAAATCAATTTAATCAATTTTTTATTCAGGCTGTAACACAACAAAATGTCGAATAAGTCAAGGGGTATGAATAACTTCTGAATACCTCACTGTACATACATTTTTTTACTTAAATTAATGATATGTACCCATGGATTCTTGAAGAATGTAACTTAAAAATGCCTCATGAGCTTAATTCAACCTTCGTACCCCATCAGTGTCACGCCCTGACTCAGGGGACGCTTATATGTTGAGTCAGGGTGTGTATATTTCTTGTTGTGCTTTTTCTATGTGGCTTGTCTAGTATGTTTAGTTCTATGTTGGCCGGTGTGGTTCCCAATCAGAGGCAGCTGTCGCTCGTTGTCTCTGATTGGGGTCCATACTTAGGCAGCCTATTGGCACTGTCTAGTTGTGGGATCTTGTTCCGGTTAAGGTTTGTTGTGTCTACCTTAGGACTTCACGTTTCGTTTCGTTTATTGTTTTGTCGTTGTGTTTATTAAGTTTAATAAACATGTACGTATATCACGCTGCGCCTTGGTCTGTCCCGTCATTCAACGAGCGTGACAGAAGATCCCACCAAACGAGGACCAAGCAGCGTGCCCAGGCGGAGCAAATAGCCATGTCACAGGTGTTCAATTTGTGGTCATGGGAAGAGATATTTGCGGGGAGAGGACCATGGGCTAAGGTAGATGCCCAGGCAGGAGAGGTGCAACAGCAACACGGAGGAGGCCGGTCGAGGAGGAAGCCCGAGAAGCAGCCCCAATAATTTTTTTTGGGGGGGGCACATGGGGTGGTTGGTGGAGCCTAGTGTCAGAGCAGAGCCAACTCCCCGTACTCACGCGAGGAAGCGTATGACTGGGCAGGCTCTGTGTTATGCGGAGCTACGTACTGTGTCGCCAGTGCGCCGGCACAGTCCTGTACGTCCTGTGCTTGCACCACACACGTGCCGTGCGAAGATGGGCATCCAGCCAGGACGGGGTGTGCCGGCTCAACGCTCCTGGTCTCCAGTACGCCTCCTCGGTCCCGCATATCCTGCACCAGTTCTACGAACTGTATCGCCAGTGCGCGTGCACAGCCCAGTGCGTCCTGTGCTGATGCCTCACACATACTGTGCGGAAGTAGGCATTCAGCCAGGACGGGTTGTGCCAGCTCTCCGCTCCAGACCTCCAGTCCGCCTCCACAGTCCGGCCCGGCCTGTTCCTGCTCCTCGCACCAAGCCAGTGGTGCGCGTCGCCAGCCCAGCCCGGCCTGTTCCTGCTCCTCGCACCAAGCCAGTGGTGCGCGTCGCCAGCCCGGCCCGGCCTGTTCCTGCTCCTCGCACCAAGCCAGTGGTGCGCGTTGCCAGCCCGGCCCAGCCTGTTCCTGCTCCTCGCACCAAGCCAGTGGTGCGTGTCGCCAGTCCGGCCCGGCCCGTTCCTGTCCCTCGCACCAAGTCAGTGGTGCGTGTTCCTAGTCCGATCCGGCCCGTGCCTGCTCCTCGCACCAGACCAGTGGTGCGTTTGTCCGGTCCGGCATGGCCCGTGCTCGTTCCACCGGTGCCTGGTCCAGCACCGGTCAGCTACTCCACTCCGGAGCCAGAGCAGTCCGCTCCACCGGTGCCTGATCCAGTGCCGGTCAGCTGTTCCACTCCGGAGCCAGAGCAGTCCGCTCCACCGGGGTCTAGTCCAGCTCCGGTCAGCTATAAAGCTTGTTTTACACCATGTTTGTAAACAAAGAAAATGTAAACAAAACCTGTATAGCCTCAAAACTTTGTTAAAACTATAATTTTGATATCATGGATGGTCAGTCCTTGCATCCATAGCTCTCTGTCTATCAATTTGAAAATGATTTCTCCAACCCCATCCCTCAGCTTTTCAGCGAAACAGTGGTGGGGTGTTGCTTTGTTATTGTTTGAACTGCTGATTGCCGCTTTAAGACAACCTATAGTAAAATTAAAAGACACCTTCAATTTTCAGACTGAATATTAAATCCTCTATCAAATATGGACAAGCCCAAGCAAATTCACAGTAAGCGTCCACCATTTTGTTGGCACCTATCCTGCGTCTTCAGACCAGTGCAGATTAAGGAGACAAGAAGAGGAAGCCACCTCATGGTTAGCTACAAACCAAGCCTCTTCCTGAGTCATGTGACAGTGAGAAGGTGAACTTTCGCATAGAACAGGAAATAGAGCCCTTATCAGTCAGTCTCAGTATTCATACCATTTACAATTCAACCCCATATGTGCAAGGTGCATGTACGTAAATATATAATATCTAATCTATTACCGAAGAGTAATTCAGGAGATCATTAGACTAGAAAGGTAAGCGCTCTGGTTTTTTGACAGGATGCTGTTAATCTTTATCTTTAATGACATGACTTTGCTTCCTTAATACGTCTGTGAATAGATGCTTAGCATTACTTGTAGTGTCATTGTATGTTATGTTATCTTACTGTCTAGATTTACACTCTTTCAAGGTTGAAGTTTTGAGCTTTAATGCTTCTTCATAGTACTGCCAAAGACAATTATGTGGTTGTTACATTGAACTTACTCATATTGGGCATTGTATTATTTTCATGCAATGATGCAATGTGAATAAAAAGTTATACAGTATTGTACAATACTCACAAATACAGCTCATTGAACAGTTAAGAAATACTTCAACAGCCATCTTTGGTTAAAGGGGCAATCTGGGATTGGTACATCCACTCTGGACTTTTAAATGAATAAGATTACCCCTTTAACGTGAACACGTCTTTCTACAGCAGCAGCCAGTAATTGATTTTGTATTCAATTATAAAACAGTTATAAAACAATGATAAAACAGAGGGACCATTTGACCACAAGAACGTTCAACATATGTAGCCTATCGAGAACCACTGTATCTCTCTATGCACACTAAATCATTGTTGATGATTAGGCATTGGCCTAATTTGCATTGGCCTGTTTGTCTCTCCTTTAGTGTGTCACTTTAGTGTGTCAGTGCAGGAGTAACATGCCCACAGACCACATGTGGCATCCTTATGCTATTTTCAAAATCAAATACAATTTTATTGGCCACATGCGCCAAATACAACAGGTGTAGAATTTACTGTGAAATACTTACTTACGAGCCTATTCCCAACAATGCAGAGTTAAAAAGTAAGAAAAACATTTGCTAAAATAAAAGGAAATAGTAATACAATAAAATAACAATAACGAGGCTATACAGTGCATTTGGAAAGTATTTAGACCCCTTGACTTTATCCACATTTTGTTACGTTACGGCCTTATTCTACAATGAATTTAAAAAAGTATTCAGACCCATTGCTATGAGACTCGAAATTGAGCTCAGGTGCATCCTGTTTCCATTGATCATCCTTGAGCTGTTTCTACACCTTGGTTGTAGTCCACCTGTGGTAATTTCAATTGATTGGACATGATATGGAAAGGCACACACCTGTCTATATAAGGTCCCACAGTGCATGTCGGAGCAAAAACCAAGCCATGAGGTCGAAGGAATTGTCCGTAGAGCTCCAGGACAGGATTGTGTCGAGGCACAGATCTGGGGAACGGTACCAAAAAATGTCTGCAGCATTGACGGTCTCCAAGAACACAGTGGCCTCCATCATTCTTAAATGGAAGAAGTTTGGAACCACCAAGACTCTTCCTAGAGCTGGCCGCCCAGCCAAACTGAGCAACTGGGGGGAAGGGCCTTGGTCAGGGAGGTGACCAAGAACCCGATGGTCACTCTGACAGAGCTCCAGAGTTCCTCTGTGGAGATGGGAGAACCTTCCAGAAAGACAACCATCTCTGCAGCACTCCACCAATCAGGCCTTCATGGTAGAGTGGCCAGACAGAAGCCACTCCTCAGTAAAAGGCACATGACAGCCCGCTTGGAGTTTGCCAAAAGGCACCTAAAAGAAACTCAGACCATGAGAAAGAAGATTCTCTAGTCTGATGAAACCAAGATTGAACACTTTGGCCTGAATACCAAGTGTCATGTCTGGCGGAAACCTGGCACCATCCCTATGGTGAAGCATGGTGGTGGCAGCATCATGCTGGAGGGATGTTTTTCAGCGGCAGGGACTGGAAGGCTAGTCAGGATCGAGGGAAAGATGAACGGAGCAAAGTACAGAGAGATCCTTGACGAAAACCTGCTCCAGAGAGCTCAGGACCTCACATTGGGGCGAAGGTTCACCTTCCAACAGGACAATGACCCTAAGCACACAGCCAAGACAACACGGAGTGGCTTCGGGACAAGTCTCTGAATGTCCTTGAGTGGCCCAGCCAGAGCCCGGACTTGAACCCGATCGAACATCTCTGGAGAGACCTTAAAATGAGAGGATCTGCAGAGAAGAATGGGAGAAACTACCCAAATACAGGTGTGCCAAGCTTGTAGCGTCATACCCAAGAAGACTCGAGGCTGTAATCACTGCCAAAGGCGCTTCAACAAAGTACTGAGTAAAGGGTCTGAATACCTATGTAAATGTATATTTCAGTTTTTACATTTTTATATAAGAATTTAAAATACTGTTTTCGCTTTATCATTATGGGGTATTGTGTGTAGATGTAGAGGATTTATTTTTATTCAATCCATTTTAGAATAAGGCTGTAACGTAACAAAATGTGTAAAAAGGTCTTAATACTTTCCGAATGCACTATATACAAGGAGTACCAGTACCGAGTCAATGTGCAGGGCTACGAGGTAGTTGAGGTAATACAGTATGTACAGTCGTGGTCAAATGTTTTGAGAATGACACAAATATTGATTTTCACAAAGTCTGCTGCCTCAGTTTTTATGATGGCAGTTTGCATATACTCCAGAATGTTATGAAGAGTGATCAGATGAATTGCAATTAATTGCAAAGTCCCTCTTTTCCATGAAAATGAACTTAATCCCCAAAAAATATTTCCACTGCATTTCAGCCCTGCCACAAAAGGTCCAGCTGACATCATGTCAGTGATTCTCTCGTTAACACAGGTGAGACGAGGACAAGGCTGGAGATCACTCTGTCATGCTGATTGAGATTGAGTTAGAATAACAGACTGGAAGCTTTAAAAGGAGGGTGGTGCATGAAATCATCTTCCTCTGTTAACATTTACATTTCAGTCATTTAGCAGACGCTCTTATCCAGCATTTAGGGTTAAGTGCTTGAGGGCACATCGACAGATTTTTCACCTAGTCGGCTCAGGGATTAGAACCAGCGACCTTTCGGTTACTGGCACAACGCTCTTACCCACTAAGCTACCTGCTGCCCAAGAACTTAAAGGAGAGAGGTTCAATTGTTGGGAAGAAGGCGTCAGGGCGCCCAAGAAAGTCCAGCAAGTGCCAGGACGTCTCCTAAAGTTGATTCAGCTGCGGGATCGGGGCACCACCAGTGCAGAGCTTGCTCAGGAATGGCAGCAGGCAGGTGTGAGTGCATCTGCACACACAGTAAAGCAAATACTTTTGGAGGATGGCCTGGTGTTAAGAAGGGCAGTGAGGAAGTCACTTCTCTCCAGGAAAAACATCAGGGACAGACTGATATTCTGCAAAAGGTACAGGGATTGGACTGCTGAGGACTGGGGTAAAGTCATTTTCTCTGATGAATCCCCTTTCCGATTGTTTGGGGCACCTGGAAAAAAGCTTGTCCAGAGAAGACAAGGTGAGCGCTACCATCAGTCCTGTGTCATGCCAACAGTAAAGCATCCTGAGACCATTCATGTGTGGGGTTGCTTCTCAGCCAAGGGAGTGGGCTCACTCACAATTTTGCCTAAGAACACAGCCAGGAATAAAGAATTGTACCAACACATCCTCCGAGAGCAACTTCTCCCAACCATCCAAGAAAGGTTTGGTGACGAACAATGCCTTTTCCAGCATGATGGAGCACCTTGCCATAAGGCAAAAGTGATAACTAAGTGGCTCGGGGAACAAAACATCAACATTTTGGGTCCATGGCCAGGAAACTTCCCAGACCTTAATCCCATTGAGAACTTGTGGTCAATCCTCAAGAGGCGGTGGACAAACAAAACCCCACAAATTCTAACAAACTCCAAGCATTGATTATGTAAGAATGGGCTGCCATCAGTCAGGATGTGGCCCAGAAGTTAATTGACAGCATGCCAGGGTGGATTGCAGAGGTCTTGAAAAAGAAGGGTCAACACTGCAAATATTGACTCTTTGCATAAACTTAATGTAATTGTCAATAAAAGCCTTCGACACTTATGGAATGCTTGTAATTATACTTCAGTATACCATAGTAACATCTGACAAAAATATCTAAAAACACTGAAGCAGCAAACTTTGTGAAGACCAATACTTGTGTCATTCTCAAAACTTTTGACCACGACTGTACATGTAGGTAGGGGAAGAAGTGACGAGGCAATCAGCATATATAATCAAAAGAATAGCAGCAGCGTATGAAAAAGTGTGTGTATGTGTGTGTGTGTGTGTGTGGCGTCAATATGCATGTGTGTGTGAGCATATTTAGTGTGTGTGTGTGTGTGTGTGCGTTGGAGTGTCAGTGTAGTACTCTGTGTGTGGGTAGAGTCTATTGAGCCAGTGCAAAAAAAAAAAAAAAAAACTAGTAATGGTCGTAGAAGGCCTCTCAATTTTGGCGAGACTGTGCTCGTATCTGAACGGCATACTTGGAGAGATGATCCATTTGGCCAGAGCTGCCTGCTACACATGTACTGGTGCATTTTTCACTTACATACTGACCACACCGCTCGCGCGCGTGCTCCATCGCGTGCATGTTGATTTTGTCCCCCCACACCCAAAAAAATATCAAAACGAACTCTGAACCACCTATATTAATTTGGGAACAGATCGAAAAGCATTAGCTGTCACATACCACACTGTCACATTGCAGACTCCCTGTGGTACTATGGGCATGACATTTACAACATGCTAACTGGGGCACATTGACTTACATTTGGTTTTTGGTTAGAAATAGCTAATATTAGCGGTTGTTGGCATTGGCTAGTATAACAAAAAGCAAAGGATGGATTAATGCCTCTCTTTGTCCATAGACCACTTTCAAGGTTGGGAAACAAATATGTACATTTGTAATATGGCTGAACTATCCCTTTAATCATGATTTTACAAGTTGAAGTGGCATTGGTCGTGTAGGCCTATTCTCTGTCTGCCACAATAATGGTCCGTAGTGTTTATGTCAACATCAATGATGTCATGTTTATGTATGTAAGGCTCATTGATGGCCTTTTAGTGTGTAGACGTTTGTCTAAAATATGGCTGCTTGTTATTTGTAACAGATGGATGATATAGACTCCATGTTCACTGACCTGCTGGGAGAGATGGACCACTTAGCACAGGTGAGTTCTCACTGGGACCACTCTTATTTATAAACTACACTTCCCCTGATTCATCAGAAGTGTTCTACCAGAAATGAACAAACCAGACGTACAATACCAGTCAAAAGTTTGTTCCCACCTACTCATTCAAGGGTTTTTCTTTATTTTCAAAATGTTATGGCTATTTGAAGAATCTCAAATCTCAAATATATTTTGATTTGTTTAACACTTTTTGGTTACTACATGATTCCGTATATGTTATTTCATAGTTTTTATGTCTTCACTATTATTCTACAATGTAAAAATAAAGAAAAACCCTTGAATGAGTAGGTGTGTCCAAACTTTTGACTGGTAGTGTACATCAACAGCTGTGGTAAAGTCATTTTTGTTGAGACTCATCAGTGTCGTGGTGTAACCCAGGGACTACAGAGGGAAATTAGCCTTTGGGCTAAATCTGGAACATTTACAGGAGGTGTTGATTATTCTGCATTGTCCCTGTCAAATAAATTGTATAAAGTAAAGTGAATGACGAGAAACATTATCTGGTTTGAGTAATGGACACAAGTCATGGATTTTAAAGTCATAGCAAGGTGTCCTCAAGCAATGTGGCCCTCCATGACACTAGTATGTACAGTATGTGGCTTGCCAGATGAAACATTAGATGCCATTAATAGAATCCTGGCTAAGGCCTATGTGCATTGTACATCTTACTCAGCAGTAAACTCCTCTTAAAGGGGAATATCAGTATTTTACAACTTCATCTTAGATGGTTCCTCACCCTGTAAGTAGTCTATGGGCCAGGACAAACTGTAATCGATGGCTTGGTTTTCAGTAAACAGCCACTACAAACTACAGCTAACTTTAGCCACCGCTAGCTAACAATCAATGGAAGTGATAGGGACAACCGAGCAATTTGAAAAATGTCATGACTAAATCAACACAATATTTGGTTTGATGCTGCCATATCACTTCCATTGATTTTTAGTTGCTAGTGGTGGATAATGTTAGCTGAAGTTTGTAGTGGATGTAAAGAAAACCAAACTATGGATTACAGTTTCTCCTGGCCGATAGACTACTTTCAGGGTGAGGCACCATCAAATATGGAACATCCCCTTTAATGAATGTAGCTGTAAGGACAGGAGTGGTCCTTAGACCAAATGGCATTACATTTAAATCGAACACTACGGAATGGGTATTTATGCCAATTAAACCTCATATTGGCAGCCATGCTTTTGAAGAGCCACAAATATTGTGTCACTGTCTACAGTCTTATGCAAATTAATCATTCTTCCTGAATTTACATTTTCAATTTTGACCATGATTGGATTGATTCATCATTTTGATTACTTTCTGGGAGCATGCAGACCAACAGACCACAGAATCCATCCAAGGTTTCCTACCCCATGACTCAATGGGCTAAACATCTCATTGAGCATGGTTTCGAACATGAAAACATAAGTTTCTCTCTAAATTCATCAGGGTTCAGTTATGTGCCAGGGGAGATCATCTGCAGGTCGGCAGGTGGCCCAGTTCTATAGACTGTTTATGATATACAGTGGGGAGAACAAGTTTTTGATACACTGCCGATTTTGCAGGTTTTCCTACTTACAAAGCATGTAGAGGTCTGTAATTTTTATCATAGATACACTTCAACTGTGAGAGACGGAATCTAAAACAAAAATCCAGAAAATCACATTGTATGATTTTTAAGTAATTAATTTGCATTTTATTGCATGACATAAGTATTTGATCCATCAGTAAAGCAGAACTTAATATTTGGTACAGAAACCTTTGTTTGCAATTACAGAGATCATACGTTTCCTGTAGGTCTTGACCAGGTTTGCACACACTGCAGCAGGGATTTTGGACCACTCCTCCATACAGACCTTCTCCAGATCCTTCAGGTTTCGGGGCTGTCGCTGGACAATACGGACTTTCAGCTCCCTCCAAAGATTTTCTATTGGGTTCAGGTCTGGAGACTGGCTAGGCCACTCCAAGACCTTGAGATGCTTCTTACGGAGCCACTCCTTAGTTGCCCTGGCTGTGTGTTTCGGGTCGTTGTCATGCTGGAAGACCCAGCCACGACCCATCTTCAATGCTCTTACTGGGAGAAGGAGGTGGTTGGCCAAGATCTCGCAATACATGGCCCCATCCATCCTCCCCTCAATACGGTGCAGTCGTCCTGTCCCCTTTTCAGAAAAGCATCCCCAAAGAATTATGTTTCCACCTCCATGCTTCAACGTTGAGATGGTGTTCTTGGGGTTGTACTCATCCTTCTTCTTCCTCCAAACACGGCGAGTGGAGTTTAGACCAAAAAGCTATATTTTTGTCTCATCAGACCACATGACCTTCTCCCATTCCTCCTCTGGATCATTCAGATGGTCATTGGCAAACTTCAGACGGGCCTGGACATGCGCTGGCTTGAGCAGGGGGACCTTGCGTGCGCTGCAGGATTTTAATCCATGACGGCGTAGTGTGTTACTAATGGTTTTCTTTGAGACGGTGGTCCCAGCTCTCTTCAGGTCATTGACCAGGTCCTGCCATGTAGTTCTGGGCTGATCTCTCACCTTCCTCATGATCATTGATGCCCCACGAGGTGAGATCTTGCATGGAGCCCCAGACCGAGGGTGATTGACCGTCAACTTGAACTTCTTCCATTTTCTAATAATTGCGCCAACAGTTGTTGCCTTCTCACCAAGCTTGCCTATTGTCCTGTAGCCCATCCCAGCCTTGTGCATGTCTACAATTTTATCCCTGATGTCCTTACACAGCTCTCTGGTCTTAGCCATTGTGGAGAGGTTGGAGTATGTTTGATTGAGTGTGTGGACAGGTGTCTTTTATACAGGTAACGAGTTCAAACAGGTGCAGTTAATACAGGTAATGAGTGGAGAACAGGAGGGCTTCTTAAAGAAAAACTAACAGGTCTGTGAGAGCCGGAATTCTTACTGGTTGGTAGGTGATCAAATATTTATGTCATGCAATAAAATGAAAATTAATTACTTAAAAATCATACAATGTGATTTTCTGGATTTTTGTTTTAGATTCCGTCTCTCATAGTTAAAGTGTACCTATGATAAAATCGGCAGTGTTTCAAATACTTGTTCTCCCCACTGTATGAGTTGCCTACTGGGGACGTTTATGAAAACATTACATAACAGATTGAATAACTGCACCAGCTTTTTTTTTTGCAGTCAAAGTATTATGTTTTAATTATGATTGTGTTCTGCACAGCTTAGAAATGTCTTCGAGAAGGTCCTTGAAGAATACTTTTCTGGAGGGTTTTCTTAGAATTAATGTAAAAATGTTGCACACATTGTTGGAGTGTTCTCTATCTGCTTTAGTGTTATGTAAAACATACAGTTTCTATCTGGTCCTGTACTAAAATCTCTGTACGCAAACTCTTCATCTGAAACAATTTTTTTAACAGAGTCTTGGGTATGAAATGGAGCCCTCAGAAATGTCATCCAGCTCACAGAGAGAAAACAACTTCTCTATTGGGTTCACAGATTTGAACGGTGAGAAACATAAAGCAACACTACATCAGCAAACAGTGGAAATGTTATCTTGAAGCAAAAGGCCCAAGTGGGTGTGGTATATTGGCCATATACCACAAACCCAGAGGTCCCTTACTGCTATTGTAAACCGGTTACCAACATAAATAGAACAGTAAACAAGTATTTTTGCGTCATACCTGTGGTATATTTAAGCAATAAGGCCAGAGGGGGTGTGGTATATGGCCAATATACCACGGCTAAGGGCTGTTCTTATGCACGACGCAACGCGGAGTGCCTGGACACAGCCCTTAGCCGTGGTATATTGGCCATATATCACAAACCCCAGAGGTGCCTTATTGCTATTATAAACTGTTTACCAACGTAATTAGAGCAGTAAAAATAACAGTTTTGTCATACCTGTGGCTGTCAGCCAATCAGAATTCAGGGCTTGAACCACCCAGTTTATAATTAAGGAATAAGGCCCGAGGGGGTGTGGTACATGACCAATATATTAAGCAATAAGGCACGAGGGGGTGTAGTACATGACCAATATATCACGGCTAAGGGCTGTTATTAGGCACGACGCAAGCCAATCAGCATTCAGCCCTTATTTTTTTTATTTTACCTTTATTTAACTAGGCAAGTCAGTTAAGAACAAATTCTTATTTACAATGGCGGCCTACACCGGCCAAACCCGGACGACGCTGGGCCAATTGTGCGCCGCCCTATGGGACTCCCAATCAAGGCCGGTGGTGATACAGCCTGGAATCGAACCAGGGGGTCTGTAGTGACGCCTCAAGCACTGAAATGCAGTGCCTTAGACCGCTGCGCCACTCGGGAGCCCAAGGTGCTTTAATGCTATTATAAAGTGGTTACCAACGTAATTAGAGCAGTAAAAATAAATGCTTTGTCATACCTGTGGTATATGGTCTGATATACCACGGCTATCAGCCAATCAGCATTCAGGGCTCAAACCACCCAGTTTATAATGTCTGTTATACCACAGCATTGTTGAATAGTCGTTTCTGATTCTAGAATGGCCATTAAAACCAGATAATGGGACAGTTGGAAAACATATCGGGACACCTTGCAATCATGATGCAATATGCGCCTACACATGCAGACTGTACTTTACTGTACAAAGTTACAGAAACCTAAACCAACAACCACATACAAATTGGATACATTGTAAATGCAGTTGCAATAAGGAAAAACTTAGCTAGCTAGCTAGTCTAGCTAGCATTGATTTGTTTTTAATTCAGTTGTCATATTTGCAGGCTCGCTAGCAACAAACTATTTAGCTAGCTTCTAGCCTAGTGTTTGATATGCAATGCGATCTCCTTGTAATGAACAGTGTCGAGTGTCCTGATGAGAAGGCAAACTTTTCAAGCTATGCCAGGCAAAATCGGACATCATCAGCTCCTTATGGATGTATCCAAATGAATGTCAATAGAACACAGCTTAAACAAACGCAAATGCAGCTACTTTGCTGTTATTCTGGCTGAGAGATTGTGACTGTGTTAACCGTAGCTATTTGGCTAGCTAACAAGCAAGGGATAAGAACGTTGCCAGCGAGCATTGCAATGGAACATATAGAACGAACTGGGTCGCGTTATCTAGTTAGAAGTGCACATGTGCAATCAAGGGATGAGCTAGGCTACATGACGAGAGAACATTACCAGCCTGCATAGTGATCGAACTAACGACTTTGTCGCGTCCCTAGATATAGAACTAATCAAACAAACAACTGGGTCACGTCTCTAGATATATAGCTATTCGAACGAACGACTGGGTCGCGTCTCTAACAACCAAAAGATGACAAAGTATGAATTACCTTATGCATTTTTTTATATCAACGAAAACATTTTATTTATATCGGTAAATGTGTGCTTTATCATTGTTTTCTTTGGCAACTGTGGTATTAGCGGGATAAACGCCTTTGTTCTGTACATTACCTTGGAAAAATGAACTCCGCAAAAGGACTCAGCTCCGCCTCATCCCGCTGCGTCGTACATTATTTCCAAGGTACTATCTAGAACCTAAAAGGGTTCTTCAGCTGTCCCCATAGGAGAACACTTTGAAGAACCCTTTCTGGTTCCATGTAGAACCCTTTCCACAGAGGGGACAGACAAAGAACCCTTTTGGAACCTTTTTTTCTAAGAGTGTAATGTACAGAACGTCGGCATTTATTATTTTCATACACACGGCTGAAATGCTGTTTCAGCCAATCAGTATCAAGGACCCGAACTACCTGGTTTACAATTAAGAGTTGATGCATATGACAAATATTGTAAATATTTTAAGTCCTGCTTGCCAACAGCAACCTTTTTAAGCACATTTGACTAGTACATGAGTTAGAAAGGTAAAAGTATTCATAAGAAGGGAAGTGGTTGTGTTATCACATCTTACCCTCATCCCTAGTTGATAAGATAAACCCCTCCCCCTCATCTCCCATCTTCCTCTCTGGCAGAATCTCTAAATGAGCTAGAGGATCAGGACCTGGATGCTCTGATGGCTGATCTGGGGTCAGATTTGGCAGAGACAGAGGAGAGACTGAACGCAACTAAGACGGGACATGTCCACACACAGCAGCACAAGTCCGGCTACTCCACCCCACAACAAAATGTCAGAGCACCTATCTCCTTGTCCCAAATGTCATCACTGGCGTACTCCTCATCCGCTCTACCTCCTGAACCCCCCAAACCACTTCTACCGGTAACTGTGACTGTGTTACCCTAGGCATTAGCCAGGGGAGCTAATGCAAGTCTTCAGGTCTCAACTATTTATGTTTAAAATGCACAAAAACACTACAGTGAATACTGTAGTATTTACTGTAGTATAGTGTAGTATACTGTATTATACTGTAGTATTTACAGTTAACTATAGTATAAAAATACTGTAAAACTGTAGTATATACTAAAGTTTTGAATGTAGGGTTTTTACAGATTGTATTATACTGTAGTATTTGTAGTTGTGTTTTTAGGGACTTAGTATACTGAAGTATTTACTGTAGTGTTATTGCAGACATTACTGTAGTTTATTTGTTTTATTATCTTTGACATAGAAGTGGAGGCTTTCTCCTTCAGGAAACCTACTGACTGAGGTCTGAACGGATAGTTCAGAGCTTCTGCTCTTTTCTATAACCTGTACGGAACACAATATATGGTCTATACGCAGCATGTAGGTTTCTCAGTTATGGGTGGCAGAAATTGCGAATTACCGGAGTATATGCAAATAAGATATTGTAGTATTTACTATAGTTAAACAAAATAGTGTGTTTTTGATGACATTTCTGTAGTATTTACTACAGTGTTTTTTTTTGGTTAATACTGTAGTATTTACTATAGTATTTTACAGTATACCACAGCATTCTATAGTAAGTACAACACATGATCGAGGGATACTACAGTGTGTAGTATAGTATTCTATATTATACTACAGTTTACTATAGAATTCTACAGTAAGTACTGTAGTTTTCTATAGTAAACTGTAGTATTTTTTCATGTGGGTTTAGCACTTTTTTACATTCCTGCTCTTTTAATCAAACAATATACCAACATTTTTCCAGGGAGAGGCCGAAGCACAAGCCAAAACTGACAAAATCAAGCTGGCTCTGGAGAAGCTAAAAGAAGCCAAATTTAAGAAGGTATATTGGGTTGATTTCACTAAACCAGCTATAACAGCTTCACATTGTGAGGATATGAGCTACCCCTGTATCCTTCAAAGCACTTTGAGTTGGATAAAAATGCTATATGCAATTCTTTCTAGTAATAATTGTTAATTACTAGAATGGCAATCCCCAATCAAGTCAGCGTTCTGTGGGCCAGCAGTCATATTGAGTGTACCCAATAAGTAATGATATTTCTATGGCTATTTGTATGTACCTCCTGCTAGTTGGTGGTGAAGGTGATGATGAGCGACGGCAGCTCCAAGACACTGATGGTGGACGAGAGACAGACGGTCAGGGACGTGCTGGATAATCTGTTTGAGAAGACCCACTGCGACTGCAGCGTGGACTGGAGCCTGTGTGAGACCAACCACGAGCTGCAGACTGGTGAGGCTCACACACACCAGACCTGAGTCATTTACATTACATTTACATTTTAGTCATTTAGCAGACGCTCTTATCCAAAGCGACTTACAGGAGCAATTAGGGTTAAGTGCCTTGCTCAAGGGCACATCGACAGATTTTTCACCTAGTCGGCTCGGGGATTAGAACCAGCGACCTTTCAGTTACTGGCACAACGCTCTTAACCACTAAGCTACCTGCCGCCCCATGAGTACAGGTGGTATTTGTTTTTTGTCAAACACTTTGAGCATTTGATTGAGCCTGGCTGAAGTGCCAGTTGGATCAGGTTTGCGCTTTTTAGACTCTTCCATTAGTTCCATTGCACCAAGCAAGCTCAATCACGTGCGGTCAAAGTACACTATATATACAAAAGTATGTGGACACCCCTTCAAAAGAGTGGATTCGGCTATTTCAGCCACACCCATTGCTGACAGGTGAATAAATTGAGTACACCGCCATGCAATCTCCATAGACAAACGTTGGCAGTAGAATGGCCTTACTGAAGAGCTCAGTGACTTTCAACATGGCACCGTCATAGGATACTGCCTTTCCAACAAGTCAATTTGTCAAATATCTGCTCTGCTAGAGCTGCTGTTATTGTGAAGTGGAAACCTCTAGGAGCAACAACATCTCAGCCGCAAAGTGGTAGGCCACACAAGCTCACAGAACGGGACCGCTGAGTGCTGAAGTGCGTAGCGAGTAGAAATCGTCTGTCCTCGGTTAAAACACTCACTAACGAGTTCCAAACTGCCTCTGGAAGCAACGTCAGCACAAGAACTGTTCGTCAGGAGCTTCATGAAATGGGTTTCCATGGCCGAGCAGCCGCACACAAGCCTAAGATCACCATGCGCAATTCCAAGCGTCGGCTGGAGTGGTGTAAAGCTCGCCTCCACTGGACTCTGGAGCAGTGGAAACGCGTTCTCTGGAGGGATGAATCATGCTTCACCATCTGGCAGTCCGACTGACAAATCTGGGTTTGGCGGATGCCAGGAGAATGCTACCTGCCCCAATGCATAGTGCCAACTGTAATGTTTGGTGGAGGAGGAATAATGGTCTGGGGCTGTTTTTCATGTTCCAGGCTAGGCCCCTTAGTTCCAGTGGAGGGAAATCTTAACGCAACAGCATACAATGACATTCTAGACGAAGAGGACCGGCCACCCCTCAGAGACTGGTTCCTCCCTAGGTTTCTTCCTAGATTCCTGCCTTTCTAGTGAGTTTTTCCTAACCACCGTGCTTCTACATCTGCATTGCTTGCTGTTTGGGGTTTTAGGCTGTGTTTCTGAATAAGCACTTTGTGACATCTGCTGATGTAAAAAGGTTGATTTGATTTGTCCTTCCAACTTTGTGGCAACAGTTTGGGGAAAGCCCTTTCCTGTTCCAGCATGTCAATGCCCCCGTGCACAAAACGAGGTCCATACAGAAATGGTTTATCGAGATCGGTGTGGAAGAACTTGACTGGTCTGCACAGAGCCCTGACCTCAACCCATCGAACACTTTTGGGATGAATTGGAACGCTGACTGCGAGCCAGGCCTAATCGCCCAACATCAGTGCCCGACCTCACTAATGCTTGTGTGGCTGAATGGAAGCAAGTCCCCCGCAGCAATGTTCCAACACGGAAAGCCTTCCCAGAAGAGTGGAGGCTGTTATAGCAGCAAAGGGGGGACCAACTCCATATTAAAAGCCCATGATTTTGGAATGGGATGTTCGATGAGCAGGTCTCCACATACTTTTTGTCATGTAGTATATTGTAGGTATGATTTAAGATATGATATTGTATGATTGATGTATATCATTTTCATAAAGCAATGAAGCGCCTCTTTGTTCTAATTGCAGAAAGGGGGTTTGAAGACCATGAATATCTAGTGGAGCCTCTTTCTGCATGGACACGAGACAGTAAAAACAAAATAATTTTCCTTCTGAGACCCAACAAATATCTCTTCTTCAAAGACCCCCAGGTGAGTACAGTAGACACCTGGGCACCAAACATTAAGCACCAAACTGAAAAACTTCTCCAACCCACCCCCCAAAAAATCATTTTTGTTTTCTGTTGCAGAAATCTTTAAAACATTTTCCGTTGCGTGCCCATATGAACATGACCCAGAGTTCACACAAAATAGTGCAGTTAACTGTGCTTTCTAATTTAAGCCAATGAGCTGTCTCTACTTCTGCCAACGTTTTAACCAAACAAAAGATTTTAAGTAAAGACAAACTGGCAACCAAGCTCTTTGTTTTAGTTCCATTATTGATATCCCTATGCTGACATTGTCATTTCACATCAACTTCAAGATATTCTACCTATGGAAGAAAGACAAAAAATGTATGAATGAGATAAAAGAAAGCCATAAGGAACTTCTGCTAAAGGTGAGTCATCACAAACACACCTGTAGTCTTCTCTGTAGCCTATACAGTACACATATTTACTGTACCAATATTTTATTGAAGGAGTTCTCCTTCCTCTTGAGAAAATCAGGCTTATCCAAACCCTCAAACACTTCCACACACCTTATTTTCTATTTCTGAATCCAGGAAAATGTCGATGGTCCTTCTCTCATCGTCCCAGACCTGGAGGGGCTGCTGTATCTGAGAGAGGACGGGAAGAAATCGTGGAAACGTCGCTACTTCCTGCTCAGGGCTTCTGGAATATACTATGTGCCTAAAGGAAAAACAAAGGTACAGGAGGTGACATAATGACCATCAAATCGATCTCACAGCAAAAAGAAAGGAGGATCAAGGCATTCTTCATATAATTAATTGATTTTTAAAATTACATAAAAAATTATTTGTATGTTATGTTCAATGGAAACAAAGATGACAAACTCTGATGCGTTTCGGCTGCTTGGCCTTCGTCAAGTTGAGTAAACATCTTGTCATTACATAGTCTTGTACATACAGTATACTGTATAGGCAGTTTATGAACTAATATATAGACGTATATTTTGTGTCTGCAAAACTGGAGGTAAAACGGTTAAAAACAATTGGTTCAGGAAGTCCACAGTGCACACATTCATTCATGTTGGGACCTTTCAGACTAAAACACTACACTAGGAAATCCTTACTCACTGGATCTCCAATAATATGATCCATATCGTCGCTGTCTGATGAGAATCTAGTAACTCCATTTGTTACCAACTTTTTTATTTTCTTTATTTTTCTTGAAAGCAGTGACAACCCTCAATGTACTCTGAACATTTCATGACTCTAGGACCAAGAACATTTATTCAAAATAGCTTCTGAATTTCATAATTCTATGTTTGTTAATGGGAAAATATGGTAATTTTTACAACTCCTGAAAAGTCTCTGTTTTAGAGATAAGATGTTTTCATCAGACAGCAACAATATGACCTAAAGTCTACTTATTCAGGTTTTCTCATGTTTTTCTCCCTTGGCAGACATCCAGGGACCTGGCGTGCTTCATTCAGTTTGACAAAGTCAACATCTACACCACCACTGATTACAAACAGAAATACAAAGCACCAACTGATTTCTGCTTCATCCTCAAGGTAGGCCATCCATCTTGGAGGAAAGAATAACAGGATGTTATCATTTTGTCACAGTGGACATTTGTCTTCTGCTCTTCTCCCATCAAATCCCTGAGGTAACAGACGGGGTAAAATGTATGCACTCACTAACTGTAAGTCGCTCTGGATAAGAGCGTCTGCTAAAATGACTCAAATGTAAAATGTAACACACACACACATCTTTATCAGGCTGAAAGCAGTCACAGTGCAATGGTCCTGGAGCAATTTTGGGGGTTAACTGCTCTGTAAAGCTCTTATAGAACCCAGACAGAGAGCTTCAGGGTTTAGACTAACTGGGTGGAAAGTCCGTGTTTTTGGGGTGTCCATGTTTGTGCCATTTAGTGTACTGAAGCTCAAATCGATTTGTTAAAAACTGTTTGAAGACTGATAGTCTGATGTTATGGGAAAAATACATTTCCACCTCAATACTGTACCTTTGAAACGTTTAAAAATGCAAAGTTTTGAGAGCCAGCATGGAAGAAAATAAGCTGAAAACATCATTCAGAATATTTGCATGTTTAAATATAGGCTAGATGTGTTCGACAGGAAGTTGTGCACTGCAACTACTTTAACACATTGCCAAGGCGCCACCACACACAGGCAGACACACGTTTCCCACAGTGATCTCTGAAGGATCACACAAAACTAGCTGTTGTGAGGAACAAGAGAGACAAAGAATACAAGACAGACAGAGAGACAGTCAGACAGAGAGACAGACAGGGGGTCAACTTAAATGACCTGATGTCAGTCGTCAAGGAGGCATTTTAATAAGGAAAACTTTCCCTGCCCAGAATAGGATTTTCTCAGACAGAGAACGAAAGCAGGGGGAGTGAGGTGTCAGTTGGTTGAAGTGCAAAGTAGCTCTGACACATGCTGGGTTGTGGTTTCCCTTAAAATAATGTTTGGGGTCGGGTACTTAGAACCTTGCAGCTTGGTTGAGCTGTGTCTGATGGTCTTTACTACACCAACTACAATTTACTGCTCATCCCCTATGTTCTCACCAGACCTGGGTTCAAATGCTATTTGAAATCTTTCTAATACTTTGAGCGTTTGCTTTAGCCTGCTTAGAGTGCCAGATGGGCGGGGTTTCCCCTTTTGCTACTATTCTATTGGTTCCATTGCGCCAGGCAAGCTTAATCAAGCCCAGCTAAAGTATCTGAAATAATTTGACATAGTTTGTGAACCCAGATCTGCCCCCATGTTCTCTCTACGATTTCACCTCACAAGTTTATGATAGTGGTGGTTCTCATGGTAAGGTCACACCAGCAAGGAAGTGAATGTAGGTTCATGAAGTTCACGAGAAATAACTTATATCAAATATGATCTATTATATTGACAAGATAGTCTGTAATAAGGTCCTCAATCAGCCTTCTGAATTGACCTAGAGCAGGGCTGCCCAACCCTCTTCCTGGAGATCTACTGTCATGTAGGTTTTCAGTCCAACCCTAATTTAGCGTATCTGATTCAGCTAGTTAAGGTCTTGTTGAGCAGCTAATAAGTAGAATCAGGTGTGTTAAATCAGGGTTGGACTGAAAACCCACAGGTAGGTAGATCTCCAGGAAGAGGGTTGGGCAGCCCTGCCCTAGAGGCACCAAAACATAAAATGTAAGAACATTTTGAAGATTGTTCCACAAATAAGGTGCAAGAAAAGCTGATTTACCTAACTCAGTAGAGACCAAAGGAATTTCCAGCGCTAACCATCCCTGAGACCGGGTGTGGTAACTCGTATGTCTAAAGTTTAGTAAAGATGTTAGGTACAGTGGGACTTTTAGTAAAAGGGCTTTATAAATGAAAACATAGCAATGTATCAAATCAAATTGTATTTGTCACATGCGCCAGGTGTAGACCTTACAGTGAAATGTTTACTTACAAGCCCTAACCAACAATGCAGTTTTAAGAAAAATAAGTCTTAAGTAAACAATAGATAAGTTAAAAAAAAAGCAGTAAAATAACAGTAAAAATAACAGTAGCGAGGCTATATACAGGGGGTACCGGTACAGAGGTAATTGAGGTAATATGTACATGTAGGTAGAGTTAAAGTGACTATGCATAGATAATAAACAGAGAGTAGCAGCAGCGTAAAGAGGGGGTGGGGGTTGGGGGGGGGGACAATGCAAATAGTCTGGGTAGCCATTTGATTAGCTGTTCAGGAGTCTAATGGCTTGGGGGTAGAAGCTGTTAAGAAGCCTTTTGGACCTAGACTTGGCACTCCAGTACCGTGTGCCGTGCGGTAGCAGAGAGAACAGTCTATGACTAGGGTGGCTGGAGTCTTTGACAATTTTTAGGGCCTTCCTCTGACACCACCTTGTATAGAGGTCCTGCATGGCAGGAAGCTTGGCCCCAGTGATGTACTGGGCTGTACGCACTACCCTCTGTAGTGCCTTGCGGTCGGAGGCCGAGAACTTACCATACCAGGCAGTGATACAACCAGTCAGGATGCTCTCTATGGTGCAGCTGTATAACTTTTTGAGGATCTGAGGACCCATGCCAAATCTTTTCAGTCTCCTGAGGGGGAACCTACGCGATATCAAAGAGGGCCAACCAACTTTCTGGTAGAGAATGCAGTGATGAGTACTAAAATTGTTATTATTATTATTATTATTATAAAATTGTTGCCCGTAATAAAGCGCAGTGCACTATGGTCCTCTGTAGCTCAGCTGGTAGAGCACGGCGCTTGTAACGCCAAGGTAGTGGGTTCGATCCCCGGGACCACCCATACACAAAAGAATGTATACATGACTGTAAGTCGCTTTGGATAAAATTTTGTTCATTTATTTACCTACGAGTAAAGTACGTTTTTTCGATTAGCTCTGTGTCCAAAACCTCCACGCAGGGAGGAACAAACCCGCACACTAACGACAACCAAAACATGAACAAACACGCACAACACACAGTGTGAGACAGAGGGTTAAATAGGGAAGACATAACTAAATGATGGGAAACAGGTGTGACCAATAAAGACAAAACAAGTCGAACATAGACACATGGATCGGTATTAGCTAGTACTCCGGTGACGACGAACGCCTAAGCCTGCCCGAGCAAGGAGGAGGCGCAGCTTTGGCTGAATTCATGACAGTACCCCCCCACTTGACGCGTGGCTCCAGCCGTGCGCCGAACCTGGCCTCTGGGACGGCCAGAAGGACACGGAGCAGGGCGAGTCGGATGACTACGGTGGAAATCCCTCCTAGGGACCCAGCACTGTTCCTCCGGAATGTACCCCTCCCACTCCACGAGATACTGCAGGCCCCCCACCCGACGCCTTGAATCCAAGATGGACCGGCCTGAGTACGCCGGTGCCCCCTCGATGTCCAGTGGGGGCAGAGGAACCTCCCGTACCTCAGACTCCTGGAGTGGACCAGCTACTACCGGCCTGAGGAGAGAAACATGGAAAGAGGGGTTAATACGATAATTAAGAGGAAGCTTTAACCTATAACAAACCTCGTTCAATCTCCTCAGGACTTGAAATGGCCCCACAAACCGCCGACCCAGCTTCCGGCAGGGCAGGCGAAGGCGCAGGTTTCGGGTCGAGAGCCAGACCCGGTCCTCACTGCGGTGACGATCGGCGCCTTTTGTCGCCTGATGGCCCGCTGCAGGTGTACATGAGCAGCGCTCCAGGTCTCTTCCGAGCGCCGAAACCACTCATCCACCGCAGGATCCTCGATCTGGCTCTGATGCCAAGGTGCCAGGACCGGCTGATAACCTGTTATGAGAATTATTTAACAAACTATTTCAGTGTCTCTGTGCGTCTCCCAAAAGGCTGAGTCCCGGTCTGCATAGTCAGAGATTTATTCAGAGATTTATTCATTGAGAATTCTGCCATCACAATTTCAGAGTCCATCTTTTATACTCACACGTCATACAAAAATCCCTCCCCTCTTTAGGCAGGCTGTAGTTTTCCACTTTAAAACTGCTCTCCTGACCATCAGTTCTCACACACACACACACACACACACACACTCTTCCAAGCCTAACAGTTTCTCTCCTCCCTAAATTCCTCAGTTATCTTGGTTTCTCAGTTGCCTGTAGACAGTTCTCCTTGTTCTTTGTTGTCTGGTCTAACTCTTACTCACATTGCTAAATAGTAGCTCAATGTCATAGTCTTTACTGGTCCTACACTCACACATTCTAACACATTTCACACAGTTTCGGGGTGTAATAATTAGTCATTAATAATTATTCTATCAATCCACCCTTTGACTAAATATTACACGCATACTCACAAAAGATATGTTGTTATAGAAATGAATCACACACATTGAAGCATATAAGTTGATTTGCATATAAAAACATAAAAAATTGTCTCATTCAATACAGGTTCATCAGGGTTACCCCATGATTAAAAGTGTAACGTTACTCTTTAGCAATGGTACCTAACCTGTTTACCCACTATCTGGAAACAACAGTCTAAGCCTATAGTGAAGAACATTTGCTTCATCACATCCTGCAACATCGGTTAACTAGTACATCATACTTAAAACAAGACTTTAATACTCAAAAAATCATTACAATAACTTTTAAACTAGACATTTAAAGTTCTAGGAAAACATCCAGTCTCAAACTATCTGAATCGTCGTCGTCGTCCTCCACCAAGCCTGGTGGGTCATATTCTTCATTCCTTAGGTTGGAGTCCGGGATTGGGCTGTATCTCACCATCTGTTGGGAAACTGCATGCTCCAACGCCTTGCTCACCAACCCTCGGACACAGGGAATAAGACAACATCCACAAAGAACAAGCATACCCATAGACGCGATGGCCGCGCCTAAAATAGTTACAACAATAGTTTTCCATTTACCAAACATTTGATCAAACCAACCAGTCATTGATGTATTCACCCCCCAGTTCTCAGCCCATTCTTTACTTAATGTAGTGAGACCTGCCAGTGCTCTAGTTACTGTACCATCTGGGGCTGTATTGTTGGGAATAAACATACAACAATGACCTCCCACCATCTTGTAAATCCGCCCTTCTCTGCTAAAAGCATTTCGAGAACCAAACTATTCTGCAGGTCATGAGTGAGGTGGCGGATAGTTGGCCTGAGATTCTCTTCACTGCATCCCTTGTCTAATTAACGAACCTTTGTAGATGTAATTAATCCAGTCAACATTTTTATCAATTGTAACCCACCAGAAAAACTTTGTTGTAAACCCTTCTCCAATTTGATCTGTGATTCGCATTACTTTGGTGTCTATAACATTGATAATCTCTGGGGTTCATGGTGAATTGGGGTGCCTTAGTATTATCCTTTTTAAGAGTGGTTATTTTAATATCAGAACAATTAGGTAAGGTTTGGTTTGATCCCAAATCTATCACACAAGAGAACATGGTCTGAGGCATAGGTGCAGTTAGAAGGGTTGGCCTACCTGTTGAACAGGCATAACAATTAGTTTGACCCAACACCCTAGCTGTGTAGTTCATCCACCTTACCCAGAAGTTCTCATTTGAAATTCCTTCTACTTCTCCTTGGTTCATTTCCTGCAAGAATAAATATTCTACCCTTGGTGGTTTAGTGCTATTTAGGATTCCTTCTGAGGGCCTTCCAAGGGGTATTAAACTATTTGTTGATACCTCTGGTGATAACATTGGATCTACCTGCTGATGTGTCTTGGAGGTGGAAGATTCATTTCTCTCCTGAAAAATGAGCCTCAAACATATATCTGCCCCGAAATCATCAACACAGGCCCAATAGTTCCTTGCTATGTCATCTTGCATAATTGACTTTACCGTTATCACCAGTTCCGTTTTACATTTATCATGGGTTTGTTTAATTCCCCATCGGTGTGCTGCGTCCATTCCATTCTCATAGTATGTTCCCCAGGTATGTTTAAACACCCTTGCCCAGGGACATGAGCGTTCCCCAGTGCAAATGTATTTCCCATACCTTCTAGGACCTAACTTTCTTGTACACACCCCCTTCTTACCAAAGCCCCCAAAACCTCCTATCTCTTCATGGGAGAAGTCGAATGGTATCTTGAATCCCCATCTTGTCCTAAACTGACTTTAACTATTAAAATAATCATTCCCCCAATAGTCTTTCTTGGTTTCAGTATTTCTACGAGATCTAATCAGTGCATCATTTCCCTGTTTAGGTTGACCTGGATTAATCCATAATTTGGTTAACATGATGATGCAGCTCAGAGTCCCCAAAAATCCCCAAAACCGCCATCCCAATCCTGTCCCTGACCCACCTGCCTGGTACTTCCCCATACCCACACCTCTATAAACACCCCACAGTGATGAAAGGTCGGGGTAGGGTTTCTTCGTTAACCGAGTTTACCCCCGAACCCTAGTGGGTCAGTTCTTCTCTTTAAATCTGTGTGTGTTCAACGGTGTTGGTATGTGGGCCTACCTTTTTGCAGTGGGTAACGTGGACCCAAGTGGCTCTCTCAGCTATTCTTATAGCGAAGGCAGTTACCAATAGGACTTGGTATGGTCCCTCCCAGCGTAGCTGCTTTCAATCATTTTTCCTCAACGATTGGATCCACATCCAGTCTCCAGGTTATATACTATGAATCACCTTCTCCTTTAATTCTCATGTAGGACACAAATTCTTAGAAATAAGGGTATGGTTAACGAACAATTTTCTCATGTATTCTGCTAGTGTATTCTCTAGTTCTATGTCTGCCTGTTCTGGTCCTGCCAAATGTGGCATTCTGTAAGGTCTTCCAAACACTTTCTCAAAGGGGGATAACCCATCTTTATCTGGGGTTACTCTACATTTCTTCCCTTCACTCTGTGATAACTCTATAAAATCCATTTCCAATTGCTGGAAGGGGTACTTAGCCGGAGGATACTCACCCTGAGGTGCCCTTTGTCTGCCCTGGTGATTATTTTGAGCACAGATAACACGTCTTGAACAAAAGTTTTTTTTTTTTTTTTTTATAATTAGTAATCCCATATGCAACAAAGTGTTGTCTAATCTGCTCTACCATCCATCCCTCCCGTTGTCACATGGCTCTGCCCATGGCTCTGCCCGTGTGTCAATATTGCAGCATTTCTAAACAGTAATTTCGGGTGAATTGGTAAGCTGTCTTTGACCCATATTCCTTCCTTATTTACTGCGCCTTGCTTCACCCATCTGTGAACTTCCTTAATTGGGGCCCTACTGTAGCTCTCTATAAGTAGATCTCTATCTATCGAAACGTCCTCTTTTGACAGCTGACTGGGACCAGAGAAGTGTTTTAAACCTGCTGACAACATTTGATAATACCTCAACTTACTTCTATCCCATTAAAGTAATCGAAGATTAGTACAATTGACTAGCAACAGGTATCCCTCATTCAGGGAAAGCTCTCTCAAGACGCCCAGTAAAGCCTTTTTATTTTTTTATTTTTTTCAATTAGGTCCATAATACACATTTCGTTTGTCTCCAATTTCCATGTATTTCTCGTCCCCAGTAAATTCTGGGACCTCTTGTGAGGATTTGCCTCCCATGGCTGGTACTGTTAAATATCCCTTAGCCACCTCTTCTATATAACAAGTTATTCAAAACAGTTTCACACAACAATTGGAATCACCCCTTCCTGTATATGTAGTCTTGACTAGTCCCTCAGAATTATCTCACACCGTTACAGAGGAATTTATCCCCTCAAATGTAATGTTGACAATTCCGTCAGTTTCATACAACAGAAATGGGTTCTCCCTCTCCTAGTGATCTTAACCGTCCAAATTTACTCAATTATATTAACCCTCTCTTCACTTCACACCCCTCCCTGTATTTCTTTATCCCGGATTATTTGCTGAACATTACTGTTCTATAATCTACTACAGGTTCTCTGAATGCAGGGTAGTTTCTTTTGGTAATTGGCCTATTACCGTGAGTCGTTACGGACCCACCAACCTTAAATTGGCTACAACCTTAAATCGGCTACCGGCTACAACCTTAAATTGGCTACCTTAAAATGGCTACGCATTGATCAATTTGCTACTTTAAATTATGACGTTACCCTCAGTCAATATTTTAGCAAGTTCTCAAATCAATTTCACCAAGTAATGAATAAAGACTACTGACCTTATCCTTGCAGCCGAGATTCAATGTAGGTTTGGATTCCGTCACCGTCTCTGTCATTAATCAGGTGTACTCTGGCCTGTCTTAACCCTTAAAGTCAAAGGGCAGGACTTTCTATTTACGAATGTATCATTCGCCCGTCGACGGTTTTCAGAGTTAACCTGGAATGACAGAGGCAGGTATTGGATTCCGGCCTTCACAATTCTGCCATCACAATTTCAGAGTCCATCTTTTATACTCACACGTCATACAAAAATCCCTCCCCTCTTTAGGCGGGCTGTAGTTTTCCACTTTAAAACTGCTCTCCTGACCATCAGTTCACACACACATACACACACACACACTCTTTCAAGCCTAACAGTTTCTCTCCTCCCTAAATTCCTCAGTTATCTTGGTTTCTCAGTTGTCTGTAGACAGTTCTCCTTGTCCTTTGTTGTCTGGTCTAACTCTTACTCACATTGCTAAATAGTAGCTCAATGTCATAGTCTTTACTGGTCCTACACTCACACATTCTAACACATTTCACACAGTTTCAGGGTGTAATAATTAGTCATTAATAATTATTCTATCATAACCTAACACACACTGGAAAGGAGTAAGGTTAGTAGAGGAGTGGCGGAATAAGGTTTGGGCCATCTCTGCCCAGGGGATATAACCCGACCACTCCCCCTGCCGGTCCTGGCAATATGACCGCAGAAACCTACCCACATCCTGGTTGACTCTTTCCACCTGCCCATTACTATCGGGGTGAAAACCTGAGGTCAGGCTGATCGAGACCCCCAGATGTTCCATGAAGGCCCTCCAGACCCTTGAGGTGAACTGGGAACCCCGATCCGACACAATATCCTCAGGTACCCCGTAGTGCCGGAAGACGTGTGTAAATAGGGCCTCAGCAGTTTGTAGGGCTGTAGGGAGACCTGGCATAGGAATGAGACGGCAGGACTTAGAAAACCGATCCACATCAACCAGGATCGTGGTGTTCCCTTGTGAGGGGGGAAGGTCCGTAACAAAATCCACCGATGGGTGGGACCACGGCCGTTGTGGAACGGGTAGGGGTTGTAACTTCCCCCTGGGCAGGTGTCTAGGTGCCTTACACTGGGCGCACACCGAGCAGGAGGAAACATAAACCCTCACGTCCTTAGCTAAAGTGGGCCACCAGTACTTCCCACTGCCCAACCGATGCCAGGATGACCAGAGGAGGGTGACTTGTGAGCCCAATAGATCAATCGATCGCGAACCTAGAGCGGCACGTATATATGACCCTCTGGACACTAGGGGGGAGTGGGCTCAGTACGTAACGCCCGCTCAATGTCTGCATCAACCTCCCACACCACCGGTGCCACCAGACACGACGCCGGAAGTATGGGAGTGGGCTCAATGGACCTCTCCTCTGTGTCATACAGTCGGGACAGGGCGTCTGCCTTAGCGTTCTGGGAACCTGGTCTGTAAGTAAGCGTAAACACAAAACGAGTGAAGAACATGGCCCACCTTGCCTGGTGAAGGTTCAACCAATGCCTCCACACTTTCAGAGCTTTAACCACAGCTAACAGCTCCCGGTCCCCCACATCATAGTTGCGCTCCACCGGACTGAGCGTCTTAGAAAAGTAAGCACAGGGGAGGAGTTTTGGTGGCGTACCCGAGCGCTGAGACAGTACAGCTCCTATCCCAGCCTCGGACACGTCCACCTCAACCTGGAAGGCCAAGGAGGGATCCGGATTAGCCAGCACTGGAGCCGAAGTAAACAGGTCCTTCAGATGACCAAAATCCCTGTCTGCCTCAGCTGACCACTGTAGACGCACCGGTCCTCCCTTCAGCAAGGAGGTAATGGGAGCCGCTACCTGACCAAAGCCCCGGATAAACCTCCGGTAGTAGTTGGCAAAACCCAAGAATCGCTGCACTTCCTTCACCGTGGTTGGAGTCGGCCAATTACGCACGGCCGAAATGCGGTCATCTCCATCTCCACACCTGACGCAGACAGGCGGTGTCCTAGGAAGGAGATGGACTCTTGGAAGAACAGATATTTCTCCGCCTTCACATACAGGTCATGCTCCAACAGTCGACCAAGCACCTGACGCACCAGGGACACATGCTTGGCCCGTGTAGTGGAGTATATGAGAATGTCATCTACAGTGGGGAAAAAAAGTATTTAGTCAGCCACCAATTGTGCAAGTTCTCCCACTTAAAAAAATGAGAGAGGCCTGTAATTGTCATCATAGGTACACATCAACTATGACAGACAAAATGAGATTTTTTTTTCCAGAAAATCACATTGTAGGATTTTTAATGCATTTATTTGCAAATTATGGTGGAAAATAAGTATTTGGTCAATAACAAAAGTTTCTCAATACTTTGTTATATACCCTTTGTTGGCAATGACACAGGTCAAACGTTTTCTGTAAGTCTTCACAAGTTTTTCACACACTGTTGCTGGTATTTTGGCCCATTCCTCCATGCAGATCTCCTCTAGAGCAGTGATGTTTTGGGGCTGTCGCTGGGCAACACGGACTTTCAACTCCCTCCAAAGATTTTCTATGGGGTTGAGATCTGGAGACTGGCTAGGCCACTCCAGGACCTTGAAATGCTTCTTACAAAGCCACTCGTTCGTTTTCCGGGCGGTGTGTTTGGGATCATTGTCATGCTGAAAGACCCAGCCACATTTCATCTTCAATGCCCTTGCTGATGGAAGGAGTGTTTCACTCAAAATCTCACGATACATGGCCCCATTCATTCTTTCCTTTACACGGATCAGTCATCCTGGTCCCTTTGCAGAAAAACAGCCCCAAAGCATGATGTTTCCACCCCCATGCTTCACAGTAGGTATGGTGTTCTTTGGATGCAACTTTGTCCTCCAAACACGACAACTTGAGTTTTTACCAAAAAGTTATATTTTGGTTTCATCTGACCATATGACATTCTCCCAATCCTCTTCTGGATCATCCAAATGCACTCTAGCAAACTTCAGACGGGCCTGGACATGTACTAGCTTAAGCAGGGGGACACGTCTGCCACTGCAGGATTTGAGTCCCTGGCGGCGTAGTGTGTTACTGATGGTAGGCTTTGTTACTTTGGTCCCAGCTCTCTGCAGGTCATTCACTAGGTCCCCCCGTGTGGTTCTGGGATTTTTGCTCACCGTTCTTGTGATCATTTTGACCCCACGGGGTGAGATCTTGCGTGGAGCCCCAGATCGACGGAGATTATCAGTGGTCTTGTATGTCTTCCATTTCCTAATAATTGCTCCCACAGTTGATTTCTTCAAACCAAGCTGCTTACCTATTGCAGATTCAGTCTTCCCAACCTGGTGCAGGTCTACAATTTTGTTTCTGGTGTCCTTTGACAGCTCTTTGGTCTTGGCCATAGTGGAGTTTGGAGTGTAACTGTTTGAGGTTGTGGACAGGTGTCTTTTATACTGATAACAAGTTCAAACGGGTGCCATTAATACAGGTAACGAGTGGAGGACAGAGGAGCCTCTAAAATAAGAAGTTACCGGTCTGTGAGAGCCAGAAATCTTGCTTGTTTGTAGGTGACCAAATACTTATTTTCCACCATAATTTGCAAATAAATTCATTAAAGATCCTACAATGTGATTTTCTGGATTTTTATTTTCTCAATTTGTCTGTCATAGTTGACGTGTACCTATGATGAAAATTACAGGCCTCTCTCATCTTTTTAAGTGGGAGAACTTGCACAGTTGGTGGCTGACTAAATACTTTTTTTCCCCACTGTATATACACCACTACACCCTGTCCGTGCAGGTCCCTGAAAATGTCATCAACAAAGGATTGGAAGACTGATGGAGCATTCATCAAACCGTATGGCATGACGACGTACTCATAGTGACCAGAGGTGGTACTGAATGCTGTCTTCCACTCATCTCCCTCCCGGATACGCACCAGGTTGTACGCGCTCCTGAGATCCAATTTCGTGAAGAAGCGCGCCCTGTGCAATGACTCCGTCATACTAGCAATCAGAGGTAGTGGATAGCTGTATTTTACAGTGATCTGATTAAGACCACGGTAGTCAATGCACGGGCGTAAGCCACCATCCTTCTTCTTCACAAAAAATAAACTCGATGACACAGGGGAAGTGGAAGGCCGAATGTATCCTTGCCTCAGAGATTCGGTGACATGTGTTTCCATAGCCGCCGTCTCTTCCTGTGACAGAGGATACACGTGACTCCGGGGAAGTGCAGCGCCTACCTGGAGGTTTATCGCACAATCCCCCTGCCGATGGGGTGGTAATTGAGTCACCTTCTTTTTACAGAAGGCGAGAGCCAAATCGGCATATTCAGGCAGAATGTGCATGGTGGAAACCTGGTTTGGACTTTCCACCGTAGTTGCCCCTACAGAAACACCTACACACCTCCCCGAGCACTGACTAGACCATCCCTTGAGAGCCCTCTGTTGCCATGAAATAGTGGGGTCATGAGAGGTTAACCAGGGAAGCCCCAACACCACTGGAAACGCAGGAGAATCAATTAGATAAAGACTAATTGTTTCCTCATGCCCCTCCTGCGTCTTCATCCAGAGTGGAGCTGTGACCTCCCTAATCAAACCTGACCCTAAAGGACGACTATCTAGGGCATGTATAGGGAAGGGCACATCAACTGGCACAATAGGAATCCCTAACCTACGGGTAAACTGACGATCAATAAAGTTCCCAGCTGCGCCTGAATCTACTAGCGCCTTATGCTGGGAATGGGAAGAAAACTCTGGAAATACAACATCTAGACACATATGCGCAACAGGGAGATCTGGGTGAGTTGGGTGCCTACTCACCTGGAACGGTCCACCAGTGCTCTGCCTACTGTCTCGACTCCTTAAAGACCTTCCCCAGCACCGACCAGCAGTGTGTCCTCTGCGGCCACAGTTGGTGCAGGGGACGGCCCCTCTACCGGTCTCCCTAAGAGCAGCACCTCCGAGCTCCATAGGGGTAGGGTCGGAGGTGCTGGGGGATGGAATGGACGGCCCCTGATCCGGACGTCCGTGGGTGGCCAACAGGTTATCCGGTTAATTGTCGGATTGACATATCCACCAGTTGGTCCAGGTTTAGGTTGGTGTCCCTGCAGGCCAGTTCCCGACGAACGTCCTCCCTTAAGCTGCAACGGTAGTGGTCGATGATGGCCCTCTCATTCTATCCTGCGCTGGCAGCCAGAATTTGAAAGTTCTGTGCAAACTCCTGCGCACTCCTCTTCCCCTGTCTGAGGTGGAATAGACGCTCACCCGCCGCTCTCCCCTCTGGTGGATGATCAAATACCACCCTAAAGCGTTGGCCCACTCGAGCGCTTTACCGGACAGACAGGAGATGAGGGCGGACACGCTCTCGTATCCCGAGGGAGCCGGGTGGATGGCTGCCAGGTAGAGCTCTACCTGGAGCAGAAAACCCTGACACCCGGCAGCTGTACCGTCATATGCCCTCGGGAGCGAGAGCCGAATCCCACTGGACCCAGATGGTGAAGAGGTGAACAGTGGTGTTGGTGGTGGTGTAATTGGAGGAGGTATAGGGATACCTCCTCTCTCCCATCGCTCCATGGTATTCACCACTCGGTCCATAGCGGTGCCGAGAGCCTGGATCATGGCCGCTTGTTGTTGGACGCGTTCCTCCATCGATCCGGCTGGCATTGCTGTACCTGCTGACTCCATATTATGGTGCGTGTTTCTGTGTTTCTGTCAAGGCGTCAGTGTATGCGGTAGACGAAGTCAGGCGCAGGACACAGAGCTAATCGAAAAAGCATACTTTACTCGTAGGTAAATGAATGAACAAAACCTCCACGCAGGGAGGAACAAACCCGCACACTAACGACAACCAAAACATGAACAAACACGCACAACACACAGTGTGAGACAGAGGGTTAAATAGGGAAGACATAACTACATGATGGGAAACAGGTGTGACCAATAAAGACAAAACAAGTCGAACATAGACACATGGATCGGTAGTAGCTAGTACTCCGGTGACGACGAACGCCGAAGCCTGCTCGAGCAAGGAGGAGGGGCAGCCTCGGCTGAATTCGTGACACTGATTGAGAGGGGGTCAAATACTTATTTCCCTCATTAAAATGCAAATCAATTTATAACATTTTTTACATGCGTTTTCCTGGATTTTTGTTGTTCTTCTGTCTCTCACTGTTCAAATAAACCTACCATTAAAATTATAGACTGATCATTTCTTTGTCAGTGGGCAAACGTACAAAATCAGCAGGGGATCAAATACTTTTTTCCCCTCACTGTATATGGCCACTCCTCCCCCTTTCTGTAATATGTCACATCTAAATACATTATAATCACTTACTTCAATGTCTTTATCAGATACAGAACCATTTAACCATGTTTTCGAGAGAACCAGAATGTCAGGACACTAGTCCTGTACCCAAATGTCAATTGTGTAAATTTTTTAAATCATACTTCTCACATTTAGGTGCATTAGCCCAAGCTCTCAATGATATTTAAAGTCATGGGGGTATTCAGCTCATTCCCATAAGAGCTAACAGGTTGTAGGGGAATTGAGGAGGGTGGTATGGTATGTAGTGTGGCTGGCAAAGCTCCAAACTCTCAGCATATGTAGGCTGATGATGTGAATGATACATGGCGTGGACTGCATCATGTGGTGCACTACCCTCAACAGAGTTTTGCCAGACCCTAGGGTAGTGGTCGGTGCTGTGTAGAGCTGGGCTGAGTTGAGGTGGGCCTGGTATGGTAGAGCTGTGCTGTGATTGGTCAGGTCTGGTAGAGCTGTGCTGTGAAGGACCGGGTCTGGTAGCATGGGAGGGAGGTTGTAGGGGGAATTAAAGAGGGTGGTGTGGAGGGCAGTGTGGCCGGCGATGCTCCAAACTCTTCATGGGGCCTCTTTACTATGTATGGCTTGGGCATAGCTCAGTGTGTCTGCATACAGTTCCTGGGAGAGAAGTGGTAGAGGGTGGTGTGGGGGGCAGTGTTGCTGGCTGTTCTCCAGTCTCTGTGAAGTGCCTCCAGATACAGGTCTAAAGGAGCATCTGATTTGTCTCAGGGAGTTGGTGGCTGGTCTGCTGCTCCTGTGGGGTGAGGTGGACTGGCCACCCAGAGCAACATCCTTTAACGTCCTGGCGAAGGTAGGGACTGTCTCTTTGTACAGGTGTACATTGTCATAAACACATTGCAGGCTGAGGGTGGGATGGTGGGCCAGGTGTACGTTGGCCCATAGCACACAGTACCGAGAGAGGCTGGCATTTACCCTCTGGATGGTGGCATGGTGGAAGTCTCTCCTCTGGAGCAGGGTAGATATTACTATCTTCGCAAGGGGGAAGATGGTGGAGACCCTCTCTATCACTCCCCTTAGTGATGTGGCCACCCTCTCCTGTTGGGCATGCAGGTCATTGGTCCTTGTGTGAATTATGATATGGCTCGGGGAGCCAAGCTGGGCCACAGTCAAGAGCTCCATAGCTCTCTCTGTTGTGGGGCACCATAACTTTGTCACCTTTTTATTTGTGCAAAGTTTGGTTGGGTTGGTTGGTTGGTTGGCTTGGTTGGTGGGTTCTGATTCAGCTGTTGGCCTGATCCTGGGTTTTTGTGGGACTCTTTGTAGAGTGGATGGTGTACTGTAGCTCCTTCTGGAGGTCGTGCATGTGGCTGGTGTTGGCTGTGCCGGACAGTTCCTCTCTAAGTCTGCGCACTTCCATCCTGAGAGCCTGGTTGTCCTTTTCAACATTTTTCATTGTACACTGCAGCTCCCGGATCTCATCCCTATGCTGACGACGCACCAGGCTGATCTCCTCCTCTATAAGATGCTGTGGTACTGCAGGTGTCACGTGTGAGAGAGGCATGCTCAGGGCTATGTCTGCTGCAGGCGAGGGAGGGAGAGGGACACTGGGGACTACATACTGGGGCACAGAGGGAGTGGAGGCTGTTGTAGGTAGTGACAGTGGAGTGGTTTTAAGTTCAGCAACAAGAGGTTTTATTTGGTCAAAGTAGTGGACAAATTGATCCAGACTGGTCTCCGAAACTTGAACCATCACAGTGCCGTTATTATAAATATTAATGTTACATTTAGGGGTGGAATCAATGCACAGTTGCCTCAATGTTCTGTTTTCTGACATTTTAAGTTCATTGTTGGTCTTGTGGAGAGCTGTGTGCCAAGCATTAGGATAATCCATGTAGAACGAAAGGTCTCCTTTTATTTCCTTGTTTGCTTTTAGGATCAAGCCTTTGGGGATTCTCTTAGCAATTTATTTTTGAATTTATTTTTTCCTGATTCACTTATAACATTTTCAGGATACGTGATGGAAAGGTCTCTGAAAAAAATGCTTAGAGAATGCATCCATATTCATCTCCATGGTGACACTGCTCTAGAATGATGTGCATGTGCCTCTTGATGAATGCACTTTTATGAATTATACAAATAAAGATATTAAATGTGTTTTCCAATTAATCAACACATTACACATAAATTAAGATACTCTCTCAATGTTCGGAATGTTTCTACCTCCTTTCCAAGTGCTCTTTTGCTTGGTTGTTTGCTCGTCTGAATGCTTGTTTCCTTATAATCCTTCCTCTTTCTCCCTCTGTTGGTTTTGTGTTTGTTTATCTATGTCCTAATTCTTATTGTTGTCCTTGTTGGATTTATAGTCCTCCTATCCTATTCCTTCCTTGAGTTGCCTGATGATTCAGCAGATGAGTCTTGCAAGAACCATTTCTACTAGATGGACAGAACACAGCAATGCAATAAAATACTTTGTTTTTACAAAAATTGCAATTTAAGGAGGGCCTCTTCTTAAGTGCTGCTGCTCATGGAATTGGTTGCTAGGAGATGAATGTCCACAAAGAAGGAAGGCTGGCAGGAGGAGGTGAGATCAGGTGGGAACATTCTAGCCAATGAGAGGGCACTTACGTGTGTGAACAACAGATACAACTCCGATATAAAATATTTTTTCTCAAAGTTGCCGGAATTTCAAAAGCGTCCATTTATATCAGTTCATTTGTAACAACCTAAACATTACGAAACTTCTATTGGATCAAATAAGTCTCACGTAGCAAATTAGCAATAAAAAAATGTTGTTGATCAAATACGACCCTCTCTCTCATCGCTTTATTTCTCGCGCAGACAGATATTGGGCGGAATTAATCCTCTCGCTTTGCCTCTTCCTCACGCTTATATTTAGCCACACTGACCACATGGTTTCCTTGTGTATGTTACCATTCCATTTACTCCATGCCAGCCATTATTATGAGCCGTCCTCCCCTTACCAGCCTCCTCTATGGAGGACTAAAAGTGCCACAATTAAATAAATAAATACACCATTAAATAATTACTTAAATGTGTCATTAATTAATTCAAATTAGAATTAAATACATAAATGTGTAATTAAATGTATCATTAATTAATTCAAATACCGATTCATTTTATGTAAAATACATATATAATTATTTCACTATTTACATTTACATTTCATGATCCTGCATTGCAGTGATTCATGAATTACTTAAAACTGTCAAACTGACCCATCAAAGTCAGTGGGCGGGGCTAACGCGAATCTAGTCTGATCCATTGCTTTGGTCTGAAGTAGAGTAGGCCAACCTGGATAGAGACAATGGAGGATCTCCGTGAACTTTCCAGGGAGTTGGTTAGAGACATTTTAAACTTAGCAGAGGATGTAGAAGCAGGACCTGCTGACATTATCCGGAATTGATTTGTCTTGGCTTGATGCAGAGGGTAACCAATCAGGCGTTAGGTTCCGCCTACCAACTTTTGATGGGTCAGTTTGACAGTTTTAAGTAATTCAGGAAGCACTCCAACGCAGGACCATGAAATGTAAATGTAAATAGTGAAATTATTATATATGTATTTTACATAAAATGAATCGGTATTTGAATTAATTAATGACACATTTAATAACACATTTATGTATTTAATTCTAATTTTAATTAATTAATGACACATTTAAGTAATTATTTAATGGTGTATTTATTTATTTAATTGTGGCACTTTTAGTCCTCCATACTCCTCTGCCTAACCTTCTACGTAAATTCCCCTAACCTTTGTCGTTTTAGTTCCCCTAATCTTTTTTCGTAAATTAACCTAACCTTTGTCGTTTGTTCCCCTAACCGCCAATGTAAATGGTCCCCATAATTCTCATTTGTTGTTACAGTGGAACAAGCAACCTGGTCTCAAAGAAAGACGTATAATACTATACCTGCCCAAGATGTATGATAAGTTGATCATCCAATCCGTATGCTATTGTATGACCGTGTGAGACATATGATACCACTATTAATGCATAATGTATATAGCATACTAAATTGAGTGTCATAGATTTACGTACAGAATAATACGATTTGCCCTGAGACCACGTTGGAAATATTTTATATTTATGTTAATTCAAAAGTATGTGGATAGTATGGTTTTCCCATGTTTGACAGGTACTTTGGTGGCTTTTCAGTGTTGGTTGTTTAATATTCATATCAGTTACTTGCAGAACCATGTCTGACAATTACAGTGGGGGAAAAAAGTATTTAGTCAGCCACCAATTGTGCAAGTTCTCCCACCTTAAAAGATGAGAGAGGCCTGTAATTTTCATCATAGGTACATGTCAACTATGACAGACAAATTGAGAAAAGAAATCCAGAAAATCACATTGTATGATTTTTTTTGAATTTATTTGCAAATTATGGTGGAAAATAAGTATTTGGTCACCTACAAACAAGCAAGATTTCTGGCTCTCACAGACCTGTAACTTCTTCTTTAAGAGGCTCCTCTGTCCACCACTCATTACCTGTATTGATGGCACCTGTTTGAACTCGTTATCAGTATAAAAGACACCTGTCCACAACCTCAAACAGTCACACTCCAAACTCCACTATGGCCAAGACCAAAGAGCTGTCAAAGGACACCAGAAACAAAATTGTAGACCTGCACCAGGCTGGGAAGACTGAATCTGCAATAGGTAAGCAGCTTGGTTTGAAGAAATCAACTGTGGGAGCAATTATTAGGAAATGGAAGACATACAAGACCACTGATAATCTCCCTCGATCTGGGGCTCCACGCAAGATCTCACCCCGTGGGGTCAAAATGATCACAAGAACGGTGAGCAAAAATCCCAGAACCACACGGGGGGACCTAGTGAATGACCTGCAGAGAGCTGGGACCAAAGTAACAAAGCCTACCATCAGTAATACACTACGCCACCAGGGACTCAAATCCTGCAGTGCCAGACGTGTCCCCCTGCTTAAGCCAGTACATGTCCAGGCCCTTCTGAAGTTTGCTAGAGTGCATTTGGATGATCCAGAAGAGGATTGGGAGAATGTCATATGGTCAGATGAAACCAAAATAGAACTTTTTGGTAAAAACTCAACTCGTCGTGTTTGGAGGACAAAGAATGCTGAGTTGCAGCCAAAGAACACCATACCTAATGTGAAGCATGGGGGTGGAAACATCATGCTTTGGGGCTGTTTTTCTGCAAAGGGACCAGGACGACTGATCCGTGTGAAGGAAAGAATGAATGGGGCCATGTATCGTGAGATTTTGAGTGAAAACCTCCTTCCATCAGCAAGGGCATTGAAGATGAAACGTGGCTGGGTCTTTCAGCATGACAATGATCCCAAACACACCGCCCGGGCAACGAAGGAGTGGCTTCGTAAGAAGCATTTCAAGGTCCTGGAGTGGCCTAGCCAGTCTCCAGATCTCAACCCCATAGAAAATATTTGGAGGGAGTTGAAAGTCCGTGTTGCCCAGCGACAGCCCCAAAACATCACTGCTCTAGAGGAGATCTGCATGGAGGAATGGGCCAAAATACCAGCAACAGTGTGTGAAAACCTTGTGAAGACTTACAGAAAACGTTTGACCTGTGTCAAAGGGTATATAACAAAGTATTGAGAAACTTTTGTTATTGACCAAATACTTATTTTCCACCATAATTTGCAAATAAATTCATAAAGAATCTTACAATGTGATTTTCTAGATTTTTTTTCCTCATTTTGTCTGTCATAGTTGACGTGTACCTATGATGAAAATTACAGGCCTCTCTCATCTTTTTAAGTGGGAGAACTTGCACAATTGGTGGCTGACTAAATACTTTTTTCCCCCACTGTATCTGTTTTTAAAGGTACATTACAGAAGTTAACTTAAGTTACTGTTTACCTTGAATTGTAGCTTATATTTAATCTGTATGATTCATAAAAACAACATATGACCAGAATTGATTTCTGTCCATTTAAAAAATAAATAATCCTCTACACTCTTAGAAAAAAGGGTTCCAAAAGGGTTCTAAAACTGTCCCCACAGGAAGAACCCTTTTTGGTTCCAGGGAGAAACCTTTTTGGTTCCACGTAGAACCCTTTTGGGTTCCATGTAGAACCCTCTGTGGAAAGGGGCCTACATGGAACCCAAAAGGGTTCTACCTGGAACCAAAGGAGTTCTACCGGGAACCAAAAAAGGTTCTTCAAAAAGTTATCCTATGGGGACAGCCGAAAAACCCTTCTAGGTTCTAGATAGCTTGTTTCTAAGTGTAAAGTCAAAAAGTTTGTAAAAGAAGAGTTTATCATCAAATAAGTGATTTGATTTCAAACAGGCAACAAAGTTATGGTTCAAATTAGAGCCTTTATGTTTTACTCACCATTTATTTTGAGTGTATGAGAATGTTCAGGCATTCATTTTATTTATATTTTTTTAATTCACCTTTATTTAACCAGGTAAGCCAGTTGAGAACAAGTTCTCATTTACAACTGCGACCTGGCCAAGATAAAGCAAAGCAGTGCAATAAAAACAACAACAACACAGAGTTACACATGGGATAAAACAAAACATACAGTCAATAACACAATAGAAAATCTATATACAGTGTGTGCAAATGTAGTACGTTATGGAGGTAAGGCAATAAATAGGCCATAGTGCAAAATAATTACAATTTAGTATTAACACTGGAGTGATAGATGTGCAGAAGAAGATGTGCAAATAGAGATAATGGGGTGCAAATGAGCAAAATAAATAACAATATGGGGATGAGGTAGTTGGGTGGGTTAATTACAGATGGGATGTGTACATGTGCAGTGATCGGTAAGCTGCTCTGACAACTGATGCTTAAAGTTATTGAGGGAGATAAGAGTCTCCAGCTTCAGAAACTTTTGCAGCTCGTTCCAGTCATTAGCAGCAGAGAACTGGAAGGAATGGCGGCCAAAGGAGGTGTTGGCTTTGGGGATGACCAGTGAGATATACCTGCTGGAGCGCATACTATGGGTGGGTGTTGCTATGGTGTCCAATGAGCTAAGCTAAGGCGGGGATTTGCCTAGCAGTGATTTATAGATGGCCTGGAGCCAGTGGGTTTGGCGACAAATATGTAGTGAGGGCCAGCCAACGAGAGCGTACAGGTCACAATGGTGGGTAGTATATGGGGCTTTGGTGACAAAACGGATGGCACTGTGATAGACTACATCCAATTTGCTGAGTAGAGTGTTGGAGGCTATTTTGTAAATGACATCGCCGAAGTCAAGGATCGGTAGGATAGTCAGTTTTACGAGGGCATGTTTGGCAGCATGAGTGAAGGGGGCTTTGTTGCGAAATAGGAAGCCGATTCTAGATTTAACTTTGGATTGGAGATGCTTAATGTGAGTCTGGAAGGAGAGTTTACGATCTAACCAGACACCTAGGTATTTGTAGTTGTCCCCATATTCTAAGTCAGACCCACCGAGAGTAGTGATTGTAGTCGGGCAGGCGGGTGCAAGCAGCGTTCGATTGAAGAGCATGCATTTAGTTTTACTAGCGTTTAAGAGCAGTTGGAGGCTACGGAAGGAGTGTTGTATGGCACTGAAGCTCGTTTAGAGGTTTGTTAACACAGTCTGCGTAGAGGTGGATCTGAGAGTCACCAGCAGCAAGAGCGACATCATTATTGATATACACAGAGAATAGAGTCGGCCCGAGAATTGAACCCTGTGGCACCCCCATAGAGACTGCCAGAGGTCCAGACAACAGGCCCTCCGATTTGACACATTGAACTCTATCTGAGAAGTAGTTGGTGAACCAGAGCTGGTGGGGTAGCCAGATGGAAAGCATGGCCAGCCGTAGCAAAATGCTTATTGAAATTCTCGTAGAGTTATCGGTGGTGACAGTGTTTCCTTGCCTCAGTGCAGTGGGCAGCTGGGAGGATGTGCTCTTATTCTCCATGGACTTTACAGTGTCCCAAAACCTTTTGGAGTTAGTGCTACAGGATGCACATTTCTGTTTGAAAAAGCTAGCCTTTGCTTTCCTAACTGATTGTGTATATTGGTTGCTGACTTCCCTGAAAAGTTGCATATCGCGGGGGCTGTTCGATGCTAATTCAGTACGTCACAGGATGTTTTTGTGCTGGTCAAGGGCAGTCAAGTCTGGGGTGAACCAGGGGCTATATCTGTTCTTAGTTCTGAATTTTTTGAATGGGGCATGCTTATTTAAGATGGAAAGGAAAGCACTTTTAAAGAACAACCAGGCATCCCCTACTGACGGAATGAGGTCAATATCCATCCAGGATACCCGGGCCAGGTCAATTAGAAAGGCCTGCTCGCTGAAGTGTTTTAGGGAGCGTTTGACAGTGATGAGGGGTGGTAGTTTGACCGCGGACCCATTACGGACGCAGGCAATGAGGCAGTGATCACTGAGATCCTGGTTGAAGACAGTGGAGGTGTATTTAGAGGGTAAATTAGTCAGGATGATATCTATGAGGGTGCCCATGTTTACGAATTTAGGGTTGAACCTGGTAGGTTCCTTGATAATTTGTGTGAGATTGAGGGCATCTGGTTTAGATTGTAGGACGGCCGGGGTGTTAAGCATATCCCAGTTTAGGTCACCAAGCAGTACGAAATCTGAGGATAGATGGGGGGCAATCAATTCACATATGGTGTCCAGGGCACAGCTGGGGGCTGAGGGGGGTCTGTAGCAAGCGGCAACAGTGATAGACTTATTTCTGGAGAGGTGGATTTTTCAGAAGTAGAAGCTCAAACTGTTTGGGCACAGATCTGGATAGTATGATAGAGCTCTGCAGGCTATCTCTACAGTCCTATTTGGCAGTCCTATTTAGATGGAAAATGTTGTAGTTGGAGATGGACATTTCAGAGTTTTTGGTGGTCTTCCTAAGTCAGGATTCAGACACTGCTAGAACATCAGGGTTGGCAGAGTGTGCTAACGCAGTGAGTAACTCAAACTTAGGGAGGAGGCTTCTGATGTTAACATGCAAAAAAACAAGGCTTTTACGATTACAGAAGTCAACAAATGATAGCGCCTGGGGAGTAGGAGTGATACTGGGGGCTACAGGGCTTGGGTTAACCTCTACATCACCAGAGGAACAGAGGAGGAGTAGAATAAGGATACGGCTAAAGGCTTTAAGAACTGGTCTTCTAGTGCGTTGGGTACAGAGAATAAAAGGGGCAGATTTCCGGGCATTGTAGAATAGATTCAGGGCATTATGTACAGACAATGATATGGAAGGATATGATTACAGTGGAGGTAAACCTAAGCGTTGGGTAACTATAAACAAGATAGCATCACTGGAGGCATCGATTGAGCCGGTCTCCGCGTGTATGGGGGGTGGGACAAAGGAGCTCCCTGAGGCTGGTTGAGCGGGACTGGGGGCTCTACTGTGAAATTGTATAATAAGAACTAACCGGAACAGCAATAGGCAAGGCATATTGACATGGGAGAGAGGCACAAAGCAATCACAGGTGTTATTCGAGAGAGCTAAGACAACAACTGTATTTTGTGACAGACGCACAGGAGATTTTGCTCTAAGAGCAGAGCTTACCATCAATATCATTTGTTCTGTTCTTTTCCCTTCAGCATCCTCAGATCCAGAAGGAGTCCCAATACATCCGATTCCTGTGTTGTGATGATGAGCACACTCTCTCCCTCTGGGTCAACTCCATCAGAGTAGCCAAGGTGAGACTTTATTTAGACCCTTTTCACACTATCTTGCCAACCTGAACTGTGCTGGCTCAGTTATTGGTTATATTCCTTTCACATTATTCTTTCCAGCATGGTCCTAGCAACTCCCACATGAAAAAATACTATAGTATACTATGGTATAAATACTATAGTATTCACTGTACTGACGAGTTTCAGAAGAAAGTTATTTGTTTCTGGCCATTTTGAGCCTGTAATCAAACCCACAATTGCTGATGCTCCAGATACTCAACTAGTCTCAAGAAGGCCAGTTATATTGCTTCTTTAATCAGCACAACAGTTTTCAGCTGTGCTAACATAATTGCAAAAGGGTTTTCTAATTATCAATTAGCCTTTTAAAATGATAAACTTGGATTAGCAAACACGACGTGCCATTGGAACACAGGACTGATGGTTGCTGATAATGGGCCTCTGTACGCCTATGTAGATATTCCCTTAAAAATCAGCCGTTTCCAGCTACAATAGCCATTTACAACATTAACAATGTCTACACTGTATTTCTGATCAATTTGTTGTTATTTTAATGGACAAAAAAAAATTGCTTTTCTTTCGAAAACAAGGACATTTCTAAGTGACCCCAAAACTTTGAACAGTAGTGTAGATGCTTTCTCCTTGGGGAAACCGACTGGAGAAATGCTAAATGAGCAGAGTTCCATCATCTGTAGGTAGGTAGGACTGGGGTCATTGTATTTGTTTGTTTTTTTCCAAATTCTTTACAGGTAGAATGTCAAATAAGTCAACATTTTATAATCATTCATTTAAAAATAAACAATTAAAAACCATAAGCAATCAATTCAAATTGAGCAAACCAAATGGTCATCTAGTCAAACAAAAGCACAAACAAAAGCAATCAATAAATGTTTATTTTTTAAGAATCGGGAGAATCAGTCCATCAAATGGCCTAGTCAAGTCATTAGGTCTGGACTTGACTAGGCCATTCCAAAACTTCAAATGTGTTGCTTTTTAGCCATTTTCATGTAGACTTGTCTGTTTTGGATAATTGTCTTACTGCATGACCCAGCTGCGCTTCAGCTTCAGCTCACAGACTGATGGCCTAACATTCTCTTGTAGAATGATCTGATACAGAGCAGAATTCATGATTCCTTCTATTAAGGCAAGTCGTCCAGGTCCTGAGGCAGCAAAGCATCCCCAAACCATCACACTACCACCACCATGCTTGACCGTTGGTATGAGGTTCTAACTGTGGAATGCAGTGTTTGGTTTTCGCCAGGCATAATGGGATTCATGTAATCCAAAATTTTGACTCAAGTTTGCCCAAAAGCACCTGGAAGCACCTGGATGATCATCAAGACTCTTGGAAGAATGTTCTGTGGACAGATGTATAACTTTTTGAACGACATGGGTCCCATTGTGCCTGGCGAAAACCAAACGCTGCATTCCATACCAACGGTCAAGCATGTTGGTGGTAGTGTGATTGTATGTAATTAATAAAGGCGCCGGAGGGGATGGCTGCCATTTTACGGGCTCCTAACCAACTGTGCTATTTTGTTAGTATTTTCACATTGTTTGTAACTTATTTTGAACATAAAGTTGCTGCTACCGTCTCTTATGACCGAAAAGAGCTTCTTACATCAGAACAGCTGTGATAGGTGATTTGAAGGAGTCAGGCGCAGGAGGGTAAATCACAGAATACAGAGTTTATTCCATAGTACAGAGTTACGCTGGATAGCGTCAAACAGTCCAGCGTGCAAAACAGGCACACAGGGAAAATATACCCCGGCAATACAACCAAGCTACTCTCTCCTCACATTAAACAATCACCCACAAGGACATGGGGGGCCGAGGGAACACTTATACATGTACTAATGAGGGGATATGAACCAGGTGTGTGTAATAGACAAGACAAAACAAATGGAATGATGAGATATGGAGCGACAGTGGCTAGAAGGCCGGTGAAGACGAACTCCGAAGCCTGCCCGAACAAGGAGAGGAGGCAGATTCGGAGGAAGGACAAAGATTTTTTCTTTAATGAGTCCGACGCGAAGGATATTCTGCTTCCCGGAGACCAGGCCCAAATCCCTGTCATTCGCGTGAAGAAAAGACGGAGATACAGGGGGAGAAGGTCGGGGTGCCTTGTGAGAATCCGTAGCCGAGTGAGTAAACCGCCACTACCATCCGTTCTATTGGCCAACGTGCTATCACTGGAAAACAAACTGGATGATCTACGGTCGAGACTATCCTACCAACGGGACATTAAAAACTGTAATATCTATCTAAAGGCTAGAGCTGCCGCTTTCAAGGAGCGGGACACTAATCCAGACGCTTATAAGAAATCCCGCTATGCACAGAGACAAACCATCAAACAGGAAGCGTCAATATAGGACTAAGATTGAATCCTACTACACCGGCTCTGACACTCGTCGGATGGAGGGCCAAACAGGCCCCCATTAACATCGATGGGGCTGTAGTGGAGCAGGTTTTGATGGGGCTGTAGTGGAGAGTTTCAAGTTCCTTGGTGTCCACAACACCAACAAACTATCATGGTCCAAACACACCAAGACAGTCGTGAAGAGGGCACGACAGCACCTTTTCCCCCTCAGGAGACTGAAAATATTTGGCATGGGTCCCCAGATCCTCAAAAAGTTATACAGCTGCACCATCGAGAGCATCCTGACCAGTTGCATCACCGACTGGTATGGCAACTGCTCGGCATCCGACCGTAAGGCGCTACAGAGGGTAGTGCGTACGGCCAAGTACATCACGGGTGCAAAGCTTCCTGCCATCCAGGACATCTATACCAGGCGGTGTCAGAGGAAGGCCCAAAAAATTATCAAAGACTTCAGTCACCCAAGTCATAGACTGTTCTCTCTGCTACTGCACGGCAAGCGGTACCGGAGCGCCAAGTCTAGGTCCAAAAGGCTCCTTAACAGCTTCTACCCCCAAGCCATAAGACTGCTGAACAATTAATCAAATGGCCACCCGGACTATTTACATTGACACTCCACGCTTTGTTTTTACACTGCTGCTACTCGCTGTTTATTATCTATGCATAGTCACTTTACTCCTACCTACATGTACAAATTACCTCGACTAACCTGCACCCCCAGACATTCACTCGGTACTGGTACCCCCTGTATATAGCCTTGTTATTGCTTTGTAATTTTATTTCTTGAACTGCATTGTTGGTTAAGGGCTTGTAAGTAAGCATTTCACGGTAAGGTTGTGATCACCTGTTGTATTCGGCGCATGTGACAAATACAATTTGATTTGATTTGAATTGTTGTGTTATTTGTTCAGTCAGGTTCCCTTTATCTAATATTAGGTTTTGGTTGAAGATCTGATAACATTCAGTATCAAAAATATGCAAAAGTTGAGAACATTTTAAAGGGGGAAAATAATTTTTCACGCCACTGTATGTTGTGTGTACCTATCTATCTTTGTTTAGTATGGGACCACCCTGTACAAGAACTACCAGACGGCAATGAGGAGAGCCTCAACCATCACCTCCACTCTGCATCTGACTAGTCTGCCTGCCTCCAGCCCTTCCACACCTTCTACTGTGCACAGAGGTGACACACAATTACATTTACATTTTACATTTTAGTCATTTAGCAGACGCTCTTATCCTGAGCGACTTACAGTTAGTGAGTGCATACATTTTCATACATCCACACATCCTTGTGGGGACCAAAAATGTATTCCCTTTCAAAATAATATTTTCCCTAAACCTTAACCCTTAACCTAACCATAACCATAACCCTAACCCTAAAACGATACCTAACCCTAACCCCTAACCTTAACCCTAAGCCTAAAATAGCAATTTTCCTCGTGCCCAAATATTCCTTGTTTTACTGTCCTTGTGAGGATTTCTGGTACCCACAAGGATAGTTAAACAAAAACAAACACACAAACACACAGACACAGAAAATAATATGGTCAACCCCAAAACATAATCTAAATAATAAATATTGTTTTCCTCTCTTCAGCAACAGCGAGGGCAAATGGACACACCCCTCAGGAGTACCTCCCTGAACCCCCCCCAGACTTTATTCCCCCGCCCCCTGCTGGTTGGGGCTCTGGGGTCTAGGGAAGGAGCTCCACCCCCTCAATGCCCACCCATGACTACCATAGGACGTTCTCAACCTACCTACCTACAGACAGGCAGGCCCAGTCTACATGGACAATGCTTCCTGAAATAGAACCCTCTGGAGGTGACGGGCCCTGCTCCAATAAAACACACCCTTCCTTCCTTTCTTGAAGTAACTGATCTGAAATTACATGATTGGACAACGGAATGTAATGAAGACATTTCCAAACCAATGACTGATGATGCATGTTCTTGGGTTATTTCTGTATTTAATATAGCATAATTAATAAGACCTAGGGCCTAGATTCAATCAGATCAAGCGTTAACCCGCGAAGGCAGACACCCGCATGGCGGATGTTTTGGCGGTGTCAGAGGTGGAACTGCGTTGGAGCCGTTAAATCGGTGAGCAGCTGCTCTTGCGATCATTGTTACGAAGCCACACCCATTCCAATGGTTCCAAACAAGAAAATGCAGGCTATATAGAAATAATTACGCTCAAATAAAAAAATTATTAAACAAAAGAATGAGAATTTCTATCATCCTAATGGAGGTGTAGATTACATCTCACATTCCAGTGTTTGAACTTGTAAACAAGGCTGCATGGGATTTCTGTTTATGCGACTCCGTGCAGCCAATGGTAATGTCCGCTTTAGGTTGAATGCCGGCAGCCACTTGTGGATTTGACAGCTCTAACACAGTTTTTAAAAAAATAATGTATATATATATTTTTTTTTTTACAATTTTTTATTTAAATTAATTATTGGGGGGGACGAATCAACCTATTTAGAATATTGCGGGGGGGGGGGGGGGGGGGGGGCATGTCCCCTCATCCCCCGTAACAATTTCGCCTATGGATCACTAAATAACAGAAGATGTTTTGTTGAGATCACGAGATAATCAAAGGTACCAAGCATTATGGAAAGCCATTTTAACATATTCATATCATTTTTATATTAATAATTGTATTTTTTATATCAATAATTACTACAATTATATCAGTAATTAGATGTTTTTATATTTAAAAATCAAATTATCGATATCAATAATTCCACTTTTTTATCAAAAAAATTATATGATAATGACCTTTTTGCGGGCACGATGGAATTTGTATGCTCCTACATACAGTCGCTAGTGAAAGGCTACATACTGTATGCCTTGCACAGTCTTCACATTTTGCACAGTCTTCACATTAAAAAAAAGGGATTACATTTGATTATTTTCCTATAGATCTACAAAACGTACTCCTCTTTTTCAAAGTGAAAGCACATTTATAGAACATTTTAAGAAATTAAAATGTATTGATTGTGTATGTCTTCACACCCCAGAGTTAATACTTGGTGGAAGCACCTTTGGCAGCCATTACAGCGGTGAATAATTTTGAATAAGATTTTATTAACCTTGCACAACTCTTAGGGTTTTTGTCAAAATTACTCAAGCTCAGTAAATTTGGTTGGGAATCATTGATGGACAATAATATTCAATGATTGTCACTTATTTTCAAGCAGATTTAGGTCAGGACTGAGACTACTAGACCATTCAGGAACACTCAACACCTCTTGGAAAGCCATTCTGGTTTATCTTTGGCATTAGAATTTGTGTAATTGTTCCACAAAAAAATATAACTATCGCAGGGTTAGGTATTCAGAAGACTATGGCAGGTTTCCCTCTAACTTTTTACCTGTCCTTTGCTATTTTCATATTTATTTTGATCCTAACAAACTCTGCCGGTAAAAAGCATACCCATAACATGATTCTGCCACCACAATACTAATCTTTATCAAAATGATTCACACCTATAATGGCTGCCAACGGTGCTTCCACCAAGGTCCCCTATCCTCTTCACGCTGTACACAAACTACTGCGTCTGCAGGCACCACAACAACTACGTGGTTGTTCTCAGACCAAACCGCTGTCCTCTGACTCTTAAACAAAGGCTCTGACACCAACGGCTACAGGAAAGAGATTGAAGGATTCATCAGATGGTGTGATGAACATCACTTTCAGCTGAATTTGAAAAAAACTGAGGAGATGATCCTTGACTCTATGTCCATTGGAGACCACAGCCCCATAGTGGTACACAGAAAAAACATTAAGCAGGCGAACTCATACAAGTACCTGGGGGTCCACATTGACAGTGGGCTTTGCTCGTGCACCCATGTGGAGAGCGTGTGCTCATGCATCCAACAGCGCTTGCACTTCCTGCGTTGACTTTAGGGTCTATGGAGTCAACCAGAAGATCAGGCTTGTCTTTTATAGATCCACCATTGAATCAATCCAATGCTACGGCATTGTTATATTGGTTTGGTAACCTGACAGTGCAGCTAAAAGCCCAAATCTTGAAACTGACCAAGACAGCAGGGAATATTATAGGCATGACACTTCCCTCGTTTCTCCAGGACATTTTCGAGGAGACCATCATCAGACAGGCCAGAAAGGTCATATCTGACCCCACACATGCACTGAACACAGAGTTCCAGCTGACGCCATCTAGGAGGCGTTACATGGTGCCAATAGAGCCCCACAGTGGAGGTGTCATAATACCCATAAAACCTAGCGGTCAAACAGGGAAATGGTTCCAATCAATTTTCCACCATTCATTTTTCCCATAGGGGATTTTAGAAACACATAAAATAAGGGCTGTGTTTCGTGTAGGCTTACTCTGGCGTGAAGTTTTGATAACCATGTAAATCTCTCGGACAAGGTGACTTTTATCAATATATTGGGCTCTATTTACTCTCAGATTCGAAAATGCTAATTAGCATCAAAGTAGACTTGCAAGAATACAAATCCCTGCAAGCTCCTGCATGTCATCTCTAGCTGACACCTTTGCTAACAGGTATTGTGCCAATTTAGAATGTGCACAGGACAGTTCACAGAATTGTCAATTTAAAGAAATGTAGCCAATTTATTAATTACTAAATGTAGCTAACATTAGATAGTTAATCCAGAGATTCTTACCTTTGCCTCGATTTGGCAGTCTCGTCCAGATCATCGTGGCGTTTGTAGTTCTTTATGATAGCCACATTCACAGCTAATTAACATTTCATTTCTGGGGGTAAATACAGGCAAATATATTGATAAAAGTCACCTTGTCCTAGAGAGATTTACACGGTTATAAAAACGTCACACCAGGGTAAGCCTACACGAAACACAGCCCATATTTTAAGTGTTTCTAAAATCCCCTATGGGAAAAATGAATGGTAGAAACAACGATTGGAACCATTTCCTTGTTTGACCGCTAGTATTTTTTTTATATTTACCCCCTTTTTCATGATTCCGATCTTGTCTCATCGCTGCAACTCCCCAACGGGCTCAGGAGAGGCAAAGGTCGAGTAATGCGTCCTCCGAAACATGACCCACCAAGCCGCGTTTCTTAACACCCGCTCGCTTAACCCGGAAGCCAGCTGCACCAATGTGTCGGAGGAAACACCGTTCAACTGACGACCGAAGTCAGCCTGCAGGCGCCCGGCCCGCCACAAGGAGTCCCTTAGACCGCGATGAGCCACGTAAAGCACCCCCGGCCAAACCCTCCCCTAACCCGGAAGACGCTGGGCGAATTGTGCGCTACCCTATGGGACTCCTGGTCACAGCCTGTGACCGAACCCCAGGCTGTAGTGATGCCTCAACACTGCGATGCAGTGCCTTAGAAAGCTGTGCCACTCGGGAAGCCTGACCGCTAGATTTTATTGGTATTATGACTCATACTGTGGTACTCTATATGCAGGCTGAACAGATATAAAGAGTTGTTTGTACCCCTGTCAACAAAACTGCTTAATAGCAGGGGAGACGGCAATTATGGACTGGAGCCTGGCCTGTAGGCTTTCATCACGTGGAACTACCACCTAGTCACAGCCTTGCCTGACGTTTATAACATTAAAATGTCAGTTATATAGTAGACACTTTTATTCAGAGTGACTTATAGGATCAATTAGGTTTAAGTGCCTTGGGCAAAGGTGCATTGACAGATTTTTCACCTTGCGCTTACTGGCCCAATGCTCTTAATCGCTAGGCTACCTTCCCCCTGACATTAACTTCTTAACCTTTCGTGTGGGTGGGGAGGGGGGTATACAGTGGCTTGCGAAAGTATTCACCCCCCTTGGCATTTTATATTTTTTTTTTGCCTTACAACCTGGAATTAAAATGGATTTTTGGGGGGTTTGTATCATTTGATTTACACAATATGCCTACCACTTTGAAGATGCAAAATATTTTTTGTGTGTGAAACAAACAAGAAGTAAGACAAAAAAACAGAAAACTTGAGCGTGCATAACTATTCACCCCCCCCCCCCCCAAAGTCAATACTTTGTAGAGCCACCTTTTGCAGCAATTACAGCTGCAAGTCTCTTGGGGTATGTCTCTATAAGCTTGGCACATCTAGCCACTGGGATTTTTGCCCATCCTTCAAGGCAAAACTGCTCCAAAACAACCGCTATGCCACTGGAAAGGCATTCTTTGCTGTCATTGTAACCAGACAAAGATGTGCAGTATGTTGGTATTAAGCTTTTTCGTCACGCAGCCACTCCCTTTTCGAAAATGGAGGTAAACTGGGCTAAGCTAGATCAATCCCTATAGTATTATTACATGTTGACTGGCAGATAAACATGCCTTTGGCATAGTGCTTAATATACAGTATGTCTACCATTCAAACTCCTGTTACTATCTGATAGTTGACAATGAACCTTATTGTTGGCCATTGATCTTACAAATGTAGAGTTGCTATGGTTAGTATTTGCAATAAAGTGGTTAAGTCATGTGTGTGTGTGTGTGTGTGTCAGTGGTGGTCGGTGCCGTTTAAGATGAGGGAGGATGCTAATTTTTTATGAGCATGGCCTTATTTCTATTACAGCATATTGGATGACTGTCATTCATATTCCTTTCACCCAGCTCAATGTAACATCGATAGGTTTAGGCTATTACATGATACTCTAATTTTCCCTGTACCAATTAGGTTCCTACAACCTAACCTATGAATGAAAGTTTACAATGTAGGTGCATAGGTCGGAATTATTTTGAGTAATCAAAGTGACAGACAGTGACACATTCAATACCGCCTTGCACACTCTTGGCTGCATCTAGCTGATCTAGGGTATAATCATTAGTCCAACAGTTGCAAATGAGAGTTTCTATTGGACATATCCAGGTATGTTTATCCCCGTTTCGTTCCGTTTGCTTCCGTTCAACAGAATCTGCGGAATGAGTACACCCCTGATCATACGCAAACAGTTAACTTTCATAGCAGCCACATAAAAACAGCATGATCACCTCGCTCGTTGTATATATAATTCCTTCTCACAACTATCTACACGCTCTCCTCCTCTCACCTTTTCCCTTCACTTGTGGACTTCAGTGCACAACACATCAGCTGTCTGTGACCAGTCTAAAAACACTTTCCATGCCAAACCTTCATATCATCACTGCTAACCGCTACACACAGCCTACATCATTGTTACGTCATAGTCAACTAGAATACTAGAACTAACGCGTTAGTAAACCCACTACAATCATGCAGTACAGTGTACAGTCAGAAAGCAGTTTAGCAGTTACACCGGCGGGCCCCGGTGGCAATAAATGAAAAAAACCAAAAGCTTACCTTGACTTGGAAGAGTTTCAGTGTTGAATAGCCATAGCCAGCTAGCTAACATAGCATCCCTCTCTGTTTGAGCCAGGTGTATGAGTAGGCTAAACTAGCTAGCTGCATAAGCAGTTTAGCAGTTACACCAGCGGGCCCCGGAGGCAATAAATTAATAAAACCAAAAGCTTTCCTTGACTTGGAAGAGTTTCAGTGTTGAATAGCCATAGCCAGCTAGCTAACATAGCATCCCTCTCTGTTTGAGTAGGTTAAACTAGCAAAAACTAGTAAAAGTGAAAGTTTTAAAAAAATACAACCAAATATAGCTAGCTCTCTCTCTCTTGCTCTCTCTTGTGTCTACTTAATTTGGAAGAAATTAATTTGTTCAAAACTGTTTCACTATTATCTTTCTTTCTCTCTGAGTCAACTACTCACCACATTTTATGAACTACGGTGCTAGCTAGCTGTGGCTTATGATTTCAGTGCTAGATTCATTCTCTGATCCTTTGATTGGGTGGACACCATGTCAGTTCATCACATTTACATTTTAGTCATTTAGCAGATGCTCTTATCCAGAGCAACTTACAGTTAGTGAGTGCATACATTATTATTTTTTTATTTGTAATTTTTTTCATACTGCCCCCCCGTGGGAAACGAACCCACAACCCTGGCGTTGCAAACGCCATGCTCTACCAACTGAGCTACATCCCTGCCGGCCATTCCCTCCCCTACCCTGGACGACGCTGGGCCAATTGTGCGATGCAGTGCCTTAGACCACTGCGCCATTCGGGAGGTGTTCATGCTGCAAGCTCTCTAATATGTTGGAGGACGTCCTCCGGAAGTTGTCATAATTACTGTGTAAGTCTATGGAAGGGGGTGAGAACCATGAGCCTCCTATGTTTATATTGAAGTCAATGTACCCAGAGGAGGACAGAAGCTAGATGTCTTCAGGCTACACGATGGTGCTACCCTACAGAGTGCTGCTGAGGCTACTGTAGACATTCATTGCAAAAGTGTGTTTTAATCACTTATTTGGTGACATGTGACTACTGTATATTTTGTATAGTTTTATCTAAAAATGATAACTTTTTTAATGTTTCAGTATTTTTATGAAATTCACTGAGGATGGTCCTTCCCTTCCTCCTCTGAGGAGTCTCCACTGGTGTGTGTGTGTGTGTGTGGCTTTAAGGGCAGTAATATTGGGTGTTAATTTGTTTGTCAAAAAGCCATAGAAAGTCATTGGATTTCCAATGCTGTTCTTTAACTGTCCCAAAGAGAAATCACCCACCAAAGACCAGCTTCATTTGTTGTTTCGGCGAGCTGTTTATTACAAAAGGACTGTACATACATTTCAATTAACACATTATATATACAAACCAAGAGGAAAGAAGACACATATCAGATTCTGTTCACATGAACATTTAAGTTACAGATAATCACTTTTTCCACGTTTCATATAAGAAAACAGACATAAAATCAAGACGCCTTGAGCCCTGGTGCCCTGAACTGTTTTACGTTTTAGTGGTAAACATACATACAAAGTTCTGCTGCGTGTGAGTGGTTGTCTCATGATATTTTTCTAGGAAAATATAAATAAATCAAAATACACACTGCTACCAAACCATGTCTCAGACAAAGTATTTCTAAACAACAAAATGAAATGCTAAAACTGCTTAGGTAGAAAAAGTTGTTTTTTCTCACAAAAATGACCAAAAATGATGGAAGAGTTAAAAGTACAGTCAATAACTAACTGGATGTAGTGGCAAATTATTATTCTCAGTAAAGAATGTAATGTTTTATTTTATGTATGCATGTAGTCATGCATACATTGTACATTGAGGTTGAATACTGTTCATGTTGAATATGTTGGCATTATTGTCTTCCACACAAGTGCACGTGGCAAGCTTTAACTTGTCTGTACGTCATAACGCCTACTCCATGTGGTCACAAACAAAACCTATTGTCATAACCGTAACCTATTTGTAACATCACTAATGACTCATGAAAAATACAACTCAAATGCCAGGATGTAAGAGGTAAGGCCATCCAACCACAAGCAACCTACATCTTTGCATGGAAGTATTTAGTCATAATGTCATCATGTCATGTTTCCAATAAAATGTGGAATATTACTTCATCATAAATGTGTGGCACAAATGTGTCTGCATCTTTCAAACACAATCATTTTAATACATTTGAGTCCACAATGCACCGCTGAATTTCCTACATTCATTGTGATAGAAATGACAGAGCAAGGTTACATTCAAGATTGAACGTTTACCATTGTTACAAATCACTCTGTACTGCTCAATAAGTAGGCTAGTAGCCTATACCATTTTTTGACAGTCTTGCGTCCTTGTTTTGAGGTTGTGTTGATGATGGTAGGTGATAATGGTTATCAAATACCAAAGATAAGCACCTAACCAGAGCCCACTGACAAAGCAAGGATATAACAAAAAATGATAATGCAACAGTTGGATAGCCTGAACACAACCCGTGTGTTGCAATCAAAGCCATATAATTGAAGTCATATAAAAAGCCATTGAGAACTAATCAGTGCAGACATTCCAACACAATGGAACCATGATGGAGTAAAAAGTACATTAATCAGTTTCTTCACGTTTTGCCGACTTAAGCACATTTCAGGAAACATTTGCTACAGTAGCCTGACAGCATAACAAATATTTATTTTTATATCATTTATTTTTAACATAAAAAACAACATAATATCAAGTGACAATTGGCTAAACTGAGGGTAGAAATGGCACTAAAATAGAAAAATAAAAGAATACCTGAAAAATGACAAAATAAGATTGAGTAAAATCATCCCTGGCACAACTTTGCTTACCATTGACCACTCAAAAGACTCAGATGGAAACTCACAGGTAAAACACTACTGACACACAAACTGGCAGCTTCTCACATTACAGTATATACAGTATATAAAACGAAATAATAACTTCACCAGAAATAAGCAAATGAACGGTCATATCTTTTTGCATTCAATACTCAGTATACCGCTTTGACGTCTCCTATTCCCTATCCCTTGGCCCACCTCCCAAACCCACCCACCCTTCCCTCCAACATATAGCATAGTAAATATAATATTTAGCTTCTTTTTTAACATCTGCAATTTGGACACTGACAAAAACAAACATTCGGTCACACATGTCGTAATGCACTTCTTTACGTTCATTCGTTTGTTTATTCGTTCTTATATTTTTTCTGTAAAAGTAAGATTGATATTTTGCTGTGTGGAGATGGGGGGTCTTTGAGGACAATTTGACTGTGCAAAACAAATGCCGACATCTTACTAAAAGCTACCTTATCGTTTCAAATACTAAACTCAGCACTTTGCTTTTTGGTAACATCCTGGCGCTTTTGCACTGTCAAAATGGCCGCCCTTAGTCTGCATAGTGCATGATGGATTCTACGTAGTTGCCGGGGAAGAGGCCGGTGACACCGTTGCAGACGCCCTCGTACCAGCCGTCGTCGTTCTTCTTGATGATGTAGATGATGGAGCCCTCCATGAAGGACAGCTCGTCCTCCTTGTCCTTGGAGTAGTCGTAAATAGCCACCACTGTAAAATACATTGGATTTATTTATTCATTGCCTTTTTTTAACCAGGTAAATTATTGAGAACACGTTCTCTTTGATAATAATGACCTGACCATAGACTGAGGGAGAACAACTGGTGGAAATAGGGCTGTACGTGAAATAATTACTTCAAGAAATAGTATAGTAGGCCTACACCCAAGATTCACAATTTGTGGGTGTCCCTTAGTAGCATCTGTACTGTAACTGTCCTAAACTACTAAATTGGTTTTGGATAAGCTTGATTCTTTGTCTCCACAGACATTTGTTTGCGCCATTTAAAAGAAGCTTATAACAGCACGTAAATCATGCTCAAACTGGTGTCAGTGACTCGTCTTTGTATGACGTCGCTGAAGTTCCGGGGGGTAACAGTCAAACTCACCCTTCTCTACGTAGGCCTTGGGGGCCCAGTGGGGGTCTCCGTCAGCATAAGGGTCACTGTAGTGCACCACGGCCGCCTCCTCATCCCCCTGGTAGTCCACGGGCGGGGGCGGGGGAGGGGGCGAGGGCTCCTCAAACATGACCACGTCCTCGGGAGGGGGCGGTGGAGGGGGGGCCGGGCTGTCTGTTACTGAACAGAAGGGGAGAGGAAAATAAATGTGACATTATGGAAGGACAATTTCATAGGGAAGTCTGTTCTAGTAATTCTATTTCTTTGTGTGACATCAATAGAGCTCGCCAGCTTGTAGTCCTAAAAAACGGAAATGAGTTACCTCTGATTCGTTCAGCCATTCCTATGGGAAAAATGAATGGGGAAAAAATAGGGTTTTGGGATAAACGCTGAAAGTAATGTGTGAGGTTAACACAGGCTTGGCAGAGCTTATACGTTTAGTTCTATGAGATAATATCAGTCAGTTAACATGACCTTTATGCTTTATGTGCTTTTTAAAATTACATAAATGCTTAAAAATTCACAAAAAGTGACGTTAGCTGATGAATATTATCTCATAGAACAAAACATACAATATCTCCTAAATCTTTGTTTATCACATAGACCTTATTTTCGGCATTTATCCAAAAACCCTATAAAAATGCCATTCATTTAGGCTTTGTCCAACAAACCATGGCGGAGTTAGTCCCTACAAAAAGACGCCATTACTATTTCTCTATATTATGGCCTAGCGTTTCTCCTGACCATGTGACCTGACCAGGAAAAACTCCTACATATACAGTGGGGAGAACAAGTATTTGATACACTGCCGATTTTGAAGGTTTTCCTACTTAGAAAGCATGTAAAGGTCTATAATTTTTATCATAGGTACACTCAACTGTGAGAGACGGAATCTAAAACAAAAATCCAGAAAATCACATTGTATGATTTTTAAGTAATTAATTATCATTTTATTGCATGACATAAGTATTTGATCACCTACCAACCAGTAAGAATTCCGGCTCTCACAGACCTGTTCGTTTTTCTTTAAGAAGCCCTCCTGTTCTCCACTCATTACCTGTATTAACTGCACCTGTTTGAACTCATTATCTGTACAAAAGACACCTGTCCACACACTCAATCAAACAGACTCCAACCTTTCCACAATGGCCAAGACCAGAGAGCTGTGTAAGGACATCAGGGATAAAATTGTAGACCTGCACAAGGCTGGGATGGGCTACAGGACAATAGGCAAGCAGCTTGGTGAGAAGGCAACAACTGTTGGCGCAATTATTAGAAAATGGAAGAAGTTCAAGATGACGGTCAATCACCCTCGGTCTGGGGCTCCATGCAAGATCTCACCTCGTGGGGCATCAATGATCTTGAGGAAGGTGAGGGATCAGCCCAGAACTACACGGCAGGACCTGGTCAATGACCTGAAGAGAGCTGGGACCACAGTCTCAAAGAAAACCATTAGTAACACACTACGCTGTCATGGATTAAAATCCTGCAGCGTACGCAAGGTCCCCCTGCTCAAGCCAGCGCATGTCCAGGCCCATCTGAAGTTTGCCAATGACCATCTGGATGATCCAGAGGAGGAATGGGAGAAGGTCATATGGTCTGATGAGACAAAACACTCGCCGTGTTTGGAGGAAGAAGAAGGATGAGTACAACCCCAAGAACACCATCCCAACCGTGAAGCATGGAGGTGGAAACATCATTCTTTGGGGATGCTTTTCTGCAAAGGGGACAGGACGACTGCACCGTATTGAGGGGAGGATGGATGGGGCCATTTATCGCGAGATCTTGGCCAACAACCTCCTTCCCTCAGTAAGAGCATTGAAGATGGGTCGTGGCTGGGTCTTCCAGCATGACAACGACCCGAAACACACAGCCAGGACAACTAAGGAGTAGCTCCGTAAGAAGCATCTCAAGGTCCTGGAGTGGCCTAGCCAGTCTTCAGACCTGAACCCAATAGAAAATCTTTGGAGGGAGCTGAAAGTCCGTATTGCCCAGCGACAGCCCCGAAACCTGAAGGATCTGGAGAAGGTCTGTATGGAGGAGTGGGCCAAAATCCCTGCTGCAGTGTGTGCAAACCTGGTCAAGACCTACAGGAAACGTATGACCTCTGTAATTGCAAACAAAGGTTTCTGTACCAAATATTAAGTTCTGCTTTTCTGATGTATCAAATACTTATGTCATGCAATAAAATGCAAATTAATTACTTAAAAATCATACAATGTGATTTTCTGGATTTTTGTTTTAGATTCCGTCTCTCGCAGTTGAAGTGTACCTATGATACAAATTACAGACCTCTACATGCTTTGTAAGTAGGAAAACCTGCAAAATTGGCAGTGTATCAAATACTTGTTCTCCCCACTGTATATATTCTAGCAAAACAGGAAAAATTCAGCTCTATAGGAAGTTTATTTTCAAAACGCTATATCCACAAATTTTTCACATTTGTGTTTTTTCATCAGAAATAATTTCTTATGGGTTAACTTAATGTTTGTGTAAAATATTACTGTTCTCAGATTTTGTATTCATAGAGTTTAGATGTTTATTTGCTAAATGCTATATATCCAATGTTTAGCTGGAATGGAATGTTTTTATCCTGTATATTGTACTGTGATATGTGGTTGTCTCATCTAGCTATCTTAAGATGAATGCACTCACTGTAACACGCTCTGAATAAGAGCATTTGCTAAATAACTAAAATGTCAAATGTAACTGTTTTACACACAGATCTCATATTACTGTATTGAATGATAATTCTTTACAAATAATTATATTGATGTCACAAATGTATAATTTGTACATTTCTTTATTAAAAATGTAGTTATTTGTTACATTTGACTGTGTAATACCTAGCAGTACTACTTATTTCTCTGACAGTGAGGCAGATATATAGCATTTTGCAAAAAACTAATGTTTCTCTGAAATGAAACCATCAAGTGATAGATTTTAAACAAATACATGTCTGTCATTGAACAACTCCATGCCATGATTAGATAGTGAAAAAACACACCAATCTCTTTCATAATTTCTTTAAACAATAAAAGCTAATTAACAACATTTCTGAAATGGTCTTAGCTCCGCCACGCCAAACGGAAAAAATAACTTCAATAACTTCAAACTGCCCCCACCAGTGTGCTGCTCCTTAACATCATACAAACAAAACATGAATTCACATACACTGAGTGTACCAAACATTAGGATCACCTGCTCTTTCCATGACATAGACTGACCAGGTGAAAGCTATGATCCCTTATTGATGTCAATCAGTGTAAATGAAGGGGAGGAGACAGGTTAAAGAAGGATTTTTAAGCCTTGAGACAACTGAGACACTGCTGGGTTTTTAACACTCAATTGTTTCCCGTGTATATCAAGAATGGTCCACCACCCAAAGGACATCCAGCCAACTTGACACAATTGTGGGAAGCATTGAGCCAGCATCCCTGTTGAACGCTTTCGACACCTTGTAGAGTCCATGACCCGACGAATTGAGGCTGTTCTGAGGGGAAAAGGAGGGTGCTACTCAATATTAGGAAGGTGTTCCTAATGTTTTGTACACTCAGTGTATATTGTATTCTACCAGTATTCTATTTCATTCTATTATATTCTATCGGTATTCTATTCTATCGCCATTGTATTCTATTATACCAATATTCTTGTCTATTCTATTCAATTCTATTCTATGCCATGCATGAGCCTGATCTTTTAGACGTGTGATGACCGATACTGTCCAGCAGATGGCATGACAGAACGCAGTGTCTTCTCTTATTATATGTATGAGACACACACAGTTGTTCAGATATGGCTAGTTGGGCTCCTCGAGGTGAAATGCATATGCAAAATAAGGAAAGTAAGGATGAAACTGTCATTTGAAAGCTGGATTAATGACTAAAGTCACCTGGACAAGGACACAGCTAGGGATTGGGAGGGTCCCTGAGACGTGCCCAGTCTGATTAAAACCGTGTTTGACTTGGCTGACACTATGCAGTTTTCCAAACGTTAAGTCACGTGTTTTCAGAGGACAAAGATAGAACCATATAACCCTCGCCACTGTCTCTCAGTGACCATGGCAACAGACAAAACATCGGAGGGGTGTGTCTAAAGGCAGTAGCCAGCGTAGGAAAAAGACATGACAGAGACAGCATAAAAGAGCACTAATAGGTGACAGTGTGAAATGTAAGGCTGAGGGAGTGGTGCTGTTACCTGTGTGTGTGTGTGTTGGTTCTTCTATCCTTGTGGGGACCTAAAATCGCCAAATGTCCCCACAAAGATAGTAAAACAAGGACAATTCTCCCTCATGGGGACATTTCCCACGTCCCCATGAGGACAAAGGCTATTTTAAGCTCAGGGGTTAGGTTTAGGGTTACAATTAGGGTAAGCGGTTAGTGGTTAGGTTACGGTTAGGTTTAGTTTTAGGGTTTGGGTTACTGGTTAGTGGTTAGGTTTAGGGTTAGGTTTAGTTTTAGGGTTTGGGTTAGGGTTAGGGTTAGTGGTTAGTGGTTAGGTTTAGGGTTAGGTTTAGTTTTAGGGTTTGGGTTAGGGTTACTGGTTAGTGGTTAGGTTTAGGGTTTGGGTTAGGGTTACTGGTTAGTGGTTAGGTTTTGGGTTAGGTTTAGTTTTAGGGTTTGGGTTAGGGTTAAGGTTAGAGATATGGTAAGGTGTAGGTTTAGGGTTAGGGAAAATAGGATTTTAAATATAAATTAATTTTAGGTCCCCAAGAGGACAGAAGAACATAATGTGTGTGTGTGTGTGTGTGTGTGCTTGTGTGCGTGTGTGTTACTTACTGGTCTCCTGCACTCTGGCCACAAAGCCCGTCAGAGGAATCTGAGGAGTCAGCTGGACCATAGGAGGGGGAGGAGCCACAGACACTAGTAGCAGCAACACAGACAGGCAGACAGATGGACATACCAGAGAGAGAGAGAGAGAGAGAGAGAGAGAGAGAGAGAGAGAGAGAGAGAGAGAGAGAGAGAGAGAGAGAGAGAGAGAGAGAGAGATAGGGAGATGAAAAATATGCTTGTCAGAGCAAAACAAAGCAGTAAGCGTGCATACCCGCTTAGAGTATTTTATTCTCTCAATTCAACCACTTGACCTGATAGCCAAAGCTTTTATCTATGATAGTGGCTTGCAATTTACTGATATACAAAGTGCGGTTCTGTAACAAGACAATAGGAAAGCTAGGCGAATAGAAATGCAGTGTGGGACGTTGCGACCCCATTAGCTCATAGACACCAAAACCTACCCTTCAGGCAAAGCTGGTTGAAATGACGTTATTATGTTATTCAAATCAAATCAAATGTTATTTGCCACACGTGCCAAATACAACAGGCACTGTAGACCTTACAGTGAAATGCTTACTTACAAGCTCTTAACCAACAATGCAGTTTTAAGAAAAATAAGTGTTAAGTGAAAAATAGACACTGCATTGTTGGTTAAGGGCTTGTAAGTAAGCATTTCACTGTAAGGTGAAACCACAAGCTGGTTGAAATGATGTTATTACAACCACAAGCTGGTTGAAATGATCTTATTACAACCACAAACTGGTTGAAATGAGGTTATTTTGATGTTATCTCAACCAGTTTTGCCCACTGGCTATGTAAACAAACAACAACATTCTGCATGGTAGCATGATATTTCACAGTATCCTATAGACAGTGTTTATTTGTGTGGTAACAATTTAGTTTTACCAATTATTATTACCAAATGTCCTCGGTTTCTTTGGGATTCATTGAAATGAACACCATGAGGTACCATTTCATACATAGTAGTCCCAATGTTATAGGAATTATTTAAAATAAGTGGCAAAAACATATTGTGTAATAATACCAACTTCTAGTTTACTGTGCAATAAAATGCAAACAGCTACACTGTGCATTTCTGTGCTTCAGTTAAAAAAAACACATTTTTTATGACGCTCCTTTGTTTTCCGACAGGTGGCATCACTCATATCGTAAGACAATGATTATTCCCTTCATTGAATGAACTTCACCCTAACCCCAGTACAGTGTTGTAATGATTGTTCCCACCCAAAGGCATGATGTCATAGAGCAGTGGTTACATTTTACATTTACATTTTAGTCATTTAGCAGACGCTCTTATCCAGAGCGACTTACAGTTAGTGAGTGCATAGATTTTCATACTGGTTCCCAACCTTTTTTTAACCGTGGCACACATTGATGGGATAAAAAATTATGTGGCACACCTAAACTTTTCCTAATAATTTATTAAGTGTTAATGACCTCCATCTTATCTGATCCATACTGCAAATCATGACTTTTCTGTGACAACCATTTTTCATAGATTAAACTGGGTGTATTTCAACTATTTTCATAGTTCCTTAGGCCTAGTCCTGATGGTTAATTTGTGTGTACCGCTTTAAGAGCATCCCGCAAATCTCAGATAGAAAGAAAAACATGTAGCTCCGGTAAAATAGGTCTTATTTTTGAACGGAAAGGTCTAGAGACGAGCGGTTTTCTGTATTGTAAAGGTGCATCCACAGACACAAAGCCATGCTCGGTTTGTTTCTATGGCAGAGGTTGTGGTACTGCTAAGCCTCATCACACTTGCCTGTGCTAATGGTTCTCACAGGCGAAGTAAAATGATACTAATTACTTTGCTCATGATACGCGCCCCTCAAATTATCCAAATGTAACAACAGCTCCAGTGAACCGGACTTGAAACAACGATACAGATGTAACCATGTGTGCCATTCAATGTATTATCTGATAGATTTTCTTTCTAGCGACACTGGTGCCCCCAAGTCAAAATCCCACATTCATTCCACAGGTCACGTTTATAAGCGTGTGTTATCAAGATTAGGAAAAGTTTTGCGGCACAATGGTTGAAAACCACTGTCATAGAGGGTGAGACATCATCATGAGGGTGGTTTTCTTCTCTGACTTCCGGGGCATAAATCAGCAGTAATGAAATGGTCTCGCAACCAGTCATGTCTGATTTATTTCACGGCCATAGAGCTGCCTTCAGACACATAAATCAGTAACTGTCTCCCCGCCCCAGACTAGTCTACCTCTTATGGGTCAACGCTACGTGTCAGAGCGGTACTGACCAACAAAAAAAAAAAAACAGCGGTACTGACAGTATGCCTTGGTTTTACGTTTGCGACGCTCGTCCTAAATCTCCCCTTGTCTGACAGCTAATGTCGGCATGTGTATATGTGTGTCCTGGATTTCCCCTTGTCTGACAGCTAATGTCGGCATGTGTATATGTGTGTCCTGGATTTCCCCTTGTCTGACAGCTAATGTCGGCATGTGTATATGTGTGTCCTGGATTTCCCCTTGTCTGACAGCTAATGTCGGCATGTGTATTTGTGTGTCCTGGATTTCCCTTTGTCTGACAGCTAATGTCGGCATGTGTATATGTGTGTCCTGGATTTCCCTTTGTCTGACAGCTAATGTCAGCATGTGTATATGTGTGTCCTGGATTTCCCCTTGTCTGACAGCTAATGTCGGCATGTGTATATGTGTGTCCTGGATTTCCCCTTGTCTGACAGCTAATGTCGGCATGTGTATTTGTGTGTCCTGGATTTCCCTTTGTCTGACAGCTAATGTCGGCATGTGTATATGTGTGTCCTGGATTTCCCTTTGTCTGACAGCTAATGTCGGCATGTGTATTTGTGTGTCCTGGATTTCCCTTTGTCTGACTGCTAATGTGAGTGTGTGTGGATTTATGTCTTCCACTTCTCAGAATGTTCTATTTCTCTTTTAGCTGCAACTAAAGTGAGCTACCTCAAACTGACTCATATCGAGGACACACACTGAGTCGACGGTGTATTGATGTTGCTCTTTGGTCGGACACAAACATTCAACCATAATCCAACTACGGTCTATTAACGTTGTTCTTTGGTCGGACATAACATTACTTCAACCATAATCCAATGAAAATTCTTCCCATGGTCTTACCTGAGTTCTGGGGGTAGGCGGGGCCCCCGTTGAGGTGGGGCTGCTGGGACATGGAGAAATGGGAGGTGCCGGAGGGCGCTCGGCGGTAGGTACCCGTGGCCGACACCATGGAGGCTGAGGTGGTGGTGGAGTTGTGGCGGGAGACCTGCCGCGAGATGGTGCCAAACTGGGACATGGGAATGGGACCCAGGCCTGGGCCTTGGGGGACTGCTGCTGACACTGTGGTTGTTGGGGTGGGGAGAGAGGTACGGAGAAAGAAGGTAGGGAAAGGAGAGTGAGTGAGTTAGTGAATTCACTGAAGTTGGCCCTGTGTTAACCACACTTATTTAGTGTGTGGTTGGATGGAAGCGACTCAGCTGTGGCTAGTGTGACTGAGTGCAACAACCAACCAGACAGAAAAAAGAGTTCAATGAGAAGCTATACTGTGCTGCCAAAATCTCATCAAAATATGCATGTGAATCTAGATCTAAATGGACAGCTGAATTGTTTGGAAAACTGATGCATAATATGAGGCTAAAACAAACAGACAAACACTACTGTATGCCAAAAGAGATGCGAAATTGACAGAACAAATAGGCAGCTAAGCGTATGCATATGAAAAGATTAGCTGACACAATAAACAGACACATGCTAAGTTGAAGACAAACCAGAAGCAGGACTGATAGAAGTAGGAGATGCTACACTAAAGGAATAAGATTGGTCAAACAGAAAGGACAGCTAAATGCTAAGCTAAAGAAACTGAGAAGCTAAGATAACAGAATGAAAAGCTAAATGCTAAGCTAACAGAGAAGAAAAGGTACCAAAATGGAAGTCTCAATTCTAAGATAGGGTACCAGAGATCCTAGACAGAATGTAAGGCTAAATGCTAAGCTAACAGAGAAGCTAGACAGAAAGGCTAATAATAAGCTAACAGAATGAAAGGGCAAAAATGCTACGCTACCAATAAGTTAACAGAGAAGCTAATTAGACAGAATGGACAGCTAAATGCTGAACTAAACAATGCTAACAGAGAAGCAAACAGAATGGAAGTATAAATGCTAAGCTAAGCTAAAAGAGAAGCTAATTCAATAGAATGGGCACCTAAATACTAAGCTAGCAAAGAAGCTACAATAACAGAATGGCTAGTTAAATACAAAGCTAAGCTAAAGGAGATGTATCGCTGGGCTCACATGGTCCCAGGCTGGGAGGGGAGGGAGTGGGCACGGCCAGAGGAACACTTATGCTGCTGCCACCGCTATTCTCTCGCCCGCCGCTACCCCCACTGCTGCCACTGCACACAGAGAGAGAGAGAGAGAGAGAGAGAGAGAGAGAGAGAGAGAGAGAGAGAGAGAGAGAGAGAGAGAGAGAGAGAGAGAGTGTCAGACAATCTGTAATTATATTGTCAGCGTGAGCTCCTATCACAGTACAGCTGTAGAACATAATGGGCTCTATTTTAACAAACCTAACGCAATGGTCAATCTTAGCACTGGCGGTAGCGCTATAGGTCCAGGGGTGTCAGAAAATATTTTTGCTATTTTCACTGCAGGAATTATGAGCTATCTTTGCTCAATATGTTGAGAATGTTAGCAGTCCACATTATTCTAAGTAATTGCATGGCTTGAATATGGAAATACATACAGTTGAAGTCGGAAGTTTACATACACCTTAGCCAAATACATTTAAACTCAGATTTTCACAATTCCTGACATTTAATCCTAGTAAACATTCCCTGTCTTAGGTCAGTTAGGATCACCACTTTATTTTAAGAATGTGAAATGTCAGAATAATAGTAGAGAGAATGATTTATTTCAGCTTTTATTTATTTCATCACTTTCCCAGTGGGTCAGAAGTTTACATACACTCAATTAGTATTTGGTAGCATTGCCTTTAAATTGTTTAACTTGGGTCAAACGTTTCGGGTAGCCTTCCACAAGCTTCCCACAATAAATTGGGTGAATTTTGGCCCATTCCTCCTGACAGAGCTGGTGTAACTGAGTCAGGTTTGTAGGCCTCCTTGCTTGCACACGCTTTTCAGTTCTGCCCACACATGTTCTATAGGATTGAGGTCAGGGCTTTGTGATGGCCACTCCAATACCTTGACTTTGTTGTCCTTAAGCCATTTTGCCACAACTTTGGAAGTATGCTTGGGGTCATTGTCCATTTGGAAGACACATTTGCGACCAAGCTTTAACTTCCTGACTGATGTCTTGACATGTTGCTTCAATATATCCACATACGTTTCCTTCCTCATGATGCCATCTATTTTGTGAAGTGCACCAGTCCCTCCTGCAGCAAAGCACCCCCACAGCATGATGCTGCCACCCCGTGCTTCACGATTGGGATGGTGTTCTGCTTGCAAGCCGCTGCCTTTTTCCTCCAAACATAACGATGGTCATTATGGCCAAACAGTTCTATTTTTGTTCATCAGACCAGAGGACATTTCTCCAAAAAGTACAATCTTTGTCCCCATGTGCAGTTGCAAACCGTAATCTGGCTTTTTTAAGGCGGTTTTGGAGCAGTGGCTTCTTCCTTGCTGAGCGGTCTTTCAGGTTATGTCGATATAGGACTCGTTTACTGTGGATAAAGATACTTTTGTACCTGTTTCCTCCAGCATCTTCACAAGGTCCTGTTGTTCTGGGATTGATTTGCACTTTTCGCACCAAAGTACGTTCATCTCTAGGAGACAGAACGCGTCTCCTTCCTGAGCGGTATGACGGCTGCGTGGTCCCATGGTGTTTATACATGCGTACTATTGTTTGTACAGATGAACGTGGTACCTTCAGGCCTTTGGAAATTGCTCCCAAGGATGAACCAGACTTGTGGAGGTCCACAATATTTTTTCTGAGGTCTTGGCTGATTTCTTTTGATTTTCCCATGATGTCAAGCAAAGAGGCACTGAGTTTGAAGGTAGGCCTTGAAATACATTCACAGGTACACCTCCAATTGACTCAAATTATGTCAATTAGCCTATCAGAAGCTTCTAAAGCCATGACATAATTATCTGGAATTTTCCAAGCTGTTTAAAGGCACAGTCAACTTAGTGTATGTACATTTCTGATCCACTGGAATTGTGATACAGTGAATTATAAGTGAAATAATCTGTCTGTAAACAATTGTTGGAAAAATTACTTGTGTCATGCACAAAGTAGATGTCCTAACCGACTTGCCAAAACTATAGTTTGTTAACAAGAAATTTGTGGAGTGGTTGAAAAACAAGTTTTAATGACTCCAACCTAAGTGTATGTAAACTTCTGACTTCAACTGTACATAGCATTCGCACTGATATAGGGGCTAAGCCATGGGTATGCCAAATGTTGTCAATAGGCAAGATAACATTTACTATTGATAAGGCCTAAAAAGACAGTGAATAATTATAATCAAATTCTAATAAAAACAAAACAACAACTTGTTTTAAATAGGCTATGTCTCAATACAGTTGCAAGCACTGTAATTGCTCCCCGTGGGCATATAATATTAAGGCAACTAAGACTGGAGGGTTTTACCCACATCCAAAGTTTTCACAGAAGCTGGATAAATATCCGATATCAAGAGAAAGGTGGAATGTCCACTCAACGTTATACAGCTCCCAAATGTAATGTCTTATAAACATAATGGACTAACTTACCAAGCTAAAAAGAAAAAATGCTGACATGGGCTAATTAAGTGACTGCTGATGCACAACCACATTTCGAAATTGCACCTTGTGTATTCTATTAATATAACTCTCAAAAGTAAGTTGAAACCCCGAACTGAGTCCGGGGCCGGCGGGCCGCCAGTTGCCGATTCAAGGCCTACAGTAAGGGTAGCCTGCGGAAGGCTTGGTTTTTAATCATATGAAACAAAAAACAAGCAATTGTTAAAGGAAAAAAACTGGAGCTAGATACAATAATGAAGGCCTACAGGTAAAAAGGGGATGTCCTCACTGTTTTGCTGCTCACAAACTTGATATTTTAATAAAGCTTTGGCGATCAATAATTATTTCAAAGCAATCTCACCAGCCAAACCCTTTATTGATAAGCTTGGCTACTTGGCGAACGCATTGGTCAGGACAAAAAAATCCAGCCTTCATTGAGGGGAGGGGAGGCTATGCTTGGTTTTTAATCAAATGAAGGCTGCGAGAGAAATCCCCCTACCGTGTGTAGAAACCAGCAGTCCCGGTTGTTGTCAGCTCGAATGTTGTCATTAAAACATTGTTTGATTGGTTGACAAGATGAACTGTGCTCATTGGTCAACCATGCAGGCTTTGTTGCCGGCAATACCTTTCAGATATAAAGAAAAGTCGGCAAAAAGTTGGCGGCACGCTAAAGTCGGCTTCACAACGTCTTGGTTTGAAAGGTGTAAAACACACTAACACACACACCTGGGCACAAACACACCAATGGCCCACTGCAAATTAGGGGTGGGCAGTGTGTGTTACCTGTGTGTCCTGGGTCTCTGGTTGAGGGAGGCCGTGCGTGCAGGGCTGTGCTGGCTGCCTAGTCGTGCTGGGCTGGTCATATAGTCGTTGGGCACCGTTGGAGGCTTGACTGGCTCCAGGGTCTTATTTCGCCTGGAGAGGACACACACATGGAGAACATTAAGCGCATGTCAACACAACACACACCAATAACATTTTGCACGTTAAGAAAACACACACGTGCACAAACACAACAATAACTTAAGAGTACATCAGCACAACACAAGCTCAAACACTCACACACACATTTTCTGGTTACCATACCCAAGAGTTCCACGACCAGCCATGGGCGGGCTCGGGGGTTTCTGTGTCGGTGGATTGGTCCTCGATAATGTCCCCCCTCCTCCTCCCCTCACTGGCTGGTTGTTGCCATGTTGCTATAAAAAAAGAAAAACATGGATAATCAGTCATAGGTGGCCTACTGATGTTCAACCCTTTACAAAGGCAATTACTGTATGTTGCATTGTGCAAGTATCCCATTACAGTATGGCGCAGTTTATAGTTAACATTTAGCTTGTGATGGTATAAAATGGATGGTCAATATTGATAACAAGTATCTGTATTGTTTAATTGAGAGATAATTTAGATAATTTGGAGACATAACAAGGACCTTATATTAGGACTACATTATCTCATAAAGCTTTAATATACATACAACATATACTGATGTTACGAAATGAGGCGATCCAGAGTAATGGGGGCTTAGAGGCCCAAAGCATCATGGGTAGGGAGAGAAACGCAGCTCTTACCTTGGCTTTAAGCCACTGAGTGCAGGCAGTAAAAAGAGAAAAGAGACAAAAAAACAACATGCGCATTGGTTAAGAGAAGAGACAGAGTGAGAACTACAGTAACAACAGCAGTGCTCATTGGTTAAGAGTAGCAGGAGAGTATGACCTAAGGAGTAACACTTGGGCTCGCTGGAGGAGACAGAGTAAGAACTCTTGTGCTTATTGGTTAAGACAAGAAAGATGACTAACACTTGTGCTCATTGATTAAAAGCAGGGAGCATCACCACAAAGACAGCTCAGTATTTAGAGCAGTGGTTACCAAACTTATAATAATATAATATGCCATTTAGCAGACGCTTTTATCCAAAGCGACTTACAGTCATGTGTGCATAAATTTTTACGTATGGGTGGTCCCGGGGATCGAACCCACTACCCTGGCGTTACAAGCGCCATGCTCTACCAATTGAGCTACAGAGGACCACTTGGGATCGGGACCCCATGTGAGGTACCCTGAAATTGAAACGGGGCTCCCTGATAACTTTTTTATCTTCAAATGGGTATAGAAAACAACCTTTAAGTGTTAACTAAGGGCCTTTTACACTATTAGAATGTGCTATCATGTCATTATTGTGTGTTGGGACAGCCTGCGGGACATATAATTGAGTGAATATGAACACAGCGTTAACTAGCCCTCCTGTTGTCCTGGGGTCATTCTGACCCCAAATTAAATCTTTTGCCGACAAAATATGTTTTTTATTCATCAATTGGTCTGAAAATAACGGTAGTTGTTTAATACTATGCTCTTTATGATTCAAACAAATTTGAAGTAATTTGATTGAATTATGGGTGTTTTACTAAATGTAATAACTTCTGTTGTCCTCTGGGGTCAAAAAGACCCCGCAGCACAAAGTTTACATACTGCTTGGCAAAACATCTTTGATCATGTTTCTTTGATGTGTGGGGTCAAGCAATGGTTATGACAACAACAACAACAAAAAAGTATTTTCTCACAGGTGTTTGGGCATTTCACATTATAGTCTGAGAGAGACAGGCAGCACAATGAGGAGGCAGAAGTTTTATAATGCACAGGAGGCTTGCAAGATAATTTTTGAAATAAAAGAAAATAATGACCAGGAGGACAATGCTGCACATAATGAGGATGAATCAACTGATGAAGAGGGTTCAGGGTCAGAAGAGGAGGAACATAATGATGAGGTGATAGATCCAACATACAGACAGCATGCTACTTCTTCCTCCGAAGATTCCCCCACATCTCCTGCTGCAGAAATGGAAGATGATTATGAATATAAGGAAATGGATGAACGTGATGATGACGTAGAATCTGAAGCTGGTATGGAAGAAGTGTCAGAAGTGGAGCACTGCACCTATTATGATGAAGAATCAACAGATGAGGTAGAATCTGAAGTTGAAATGGAAGAAGTGTCAGAAGTGGAGGACATCATCTATTATGATGAAGATGAAGAATCAACAGATGAGGTAGAATCTGAGGAAGAGGACCCAGCTGAGATGGAAGAATATTTCCAGTCAAAGGATGAAACATTGATCTGGTCTTCCATCCCTCCCAGTGACCGACGACGCATGTTGACAGCAGAGAGAGATACAAGCCACCATGGTCCAACTGCATATGCAAGGTTTTCGGATTGATGACATAAAGTCCACTTTTGACCTGTTTCTGCCAAAGCCTATTGAAGACGCAGTGCTGAGCATGACAAACAAGGAGGGGCAACGCGTTTATGGCAACAAGTGGAGAAAGATGGATCAAATGGACTTGCAGGCATATGTGGGTGTGTTGATTCTTGCTGGCGTGTACCGATCTAGTAAGGAAGCTACATCTAGTTTATGGCATGCCGAGTCTGGTAGGACAATTTTCCGTGCTACCATGACACTCAAGATGTTTCATAAAATCTCAAGAGTGATTAGATTTGATGATAAAGCCACAAGAGAAAATCGCCGTGCACGAGACAAACTTGCTCCCATTCGAGATGTATGGGACAAGTGGGTGTCTCTCCTGCCGTTGATGTACGATCCAGGTACTGATGTGACTGTGGATGAGCGCCTGGTCCCCTTCAGAGGTCGCTGTCCATTCAAACAGTACATCCCGAGTAAACCAGGGAAATATGGGATAAAAATATGGGTAGCATGCGATGCCAGGTCTAGCTATGCATGGAACATGCAGGTATACACTGGCAAACCGGCTGGTGCGCAGTCAGAAAAAAATCAGGGCATGAGAGTTGTCCTTGACATGACAGAAGGTCTCCGGGGGAAAACAATCACCTGTGACAACTTTTTTACTTCACATGCTCTTGGCTTGCAGCTGCTGAAAAGAAAGCTGTACATGGTGGGAACAGTACGGAGGAATAAGCCTGAGCTTCCCCCTGCTCTGGTGTCAAAAAAGGACCGGGCACGGTTCTCATCGAAGTTTGCCTTCACCGAGACCCATGCTCTAGTGTCATATCACCCCAAAAAACAGAAATTTTTTCATCTGATGAGCACTCTGCATCGGGATGCTGCTGTGAGCAACAGGGATGACAAAAGGCCCAAAATCATTGAAGATTACAATCACAACAAAGGTGGTGTTGATAACCTTGACAAAGTTACCAGTGTGTACACGTGCAAAAGAATGACAGCCCGTTGGCCACTCGTTGTCTTCTACAACATTCTCGACGTGTCTGCATACAACTCTTTTGTCCTATGGTCTGAAATCAAGCCAGCCTGGAATCAGGGAAAGTACAACAAGAGAAGGCTCTTCATGGAGGAGCTTGGGCGACAACTGGTGATACCTCACATCAAGCGACGCAAGGTTATTCCCCGCACGTCAGCCGCTGTCAAATTGGTTAAGGAGATCCAGCAGGTCTCCTCCAGCTCTACCTCTGCAGCAGCTCCCCCTCTCCCAGTTCCCTCATGCCGACCAGCCCTTCCTCGCCCATTACCCAAAAGGAGTAGGTGCAAATTCTGCCCTCGCCGAAGTGATTTCAAAACATCCAAAATGTGCCAAAAATGCAATGCATACATCTGCAAAGATCACGCCATTACTACCTGCCTCGCATGCAACTGAGGGCTCATTCAGACTAAAAAGTTAGGTTTTGAAGTTGAAAATGTTTTGGAAATGAATTATAACATGTGTTATATGTCAGGTAATAAGTTGGAATAAAGTTGACTGAAAAGTTGAAACAGAGAAGTGATTGTAAATGTATACTGTATGCTTTATAAACAGTCAAACCAGGCGGGGTCATTTTTGACCCCAGAGGACAAAAGGTGTGATTATGGGCTGTCATTAATAAAAATAAAATGATTCAAAAACAGCATCCTCACTAAACTTTTACAAATACCACTCAGTGATAAGTCAAATAGTCAAAATAATAATAGGTCAAAATAATTCATAGTTTCATTGTATTTTTACTTAAAAACAGGGTATACTTTTATGTAAACAAGGTCTATTGGCTCTAAATTCCAAAACAAATGAAAAAAATTCTAGTAATGGGTTGAACAGAAGTAAGACTAAAGATGTAACACAGAATTGATTGAAAATGTATACTGTATGCTTTATAAACAGTCAAACCAGGCGGGGTCATTTTTGACCCCAGAGGACAAAAGGCGTAAGGCATTTGGGAGGACAACACGAGGGCTAGGGAATATTATTTTTCCAAGTGGGGTACCATGCATTTTCTAGTATCAATTTTACATTTTTGTCATTTAGCAGACGCTCTTATCCAGAGCGACTTACATGCACTTAGTGAGTGCATACATTTTCATACTGGCCCCCCGTGGGAAACGAACCCACAACCCTGGCGTTGCAAGCGCCATGCTCTACCAACTGAGCTACAGGGGATTTTGAGTTGTGTGCAAAAAACATTTCGGAACCCCTGGATTAGAGAGTATTATTTTGTAACTATTCTAGTTAGGAATATAGTGAAAATATAATTGAAAAAGAAATAGAGTTAATACTTGAGTTCTCAATGATTACGACCATGAATTAGCCTGAATATCGAACTGTAACCTCTGACTCCTATTTGACGATATCAGATGGTTCTATTTATCCAACACCTAATATTGATTTTATATTTACATTTTAGTCATTTAGCAGACGCTCTTATCCAGAGCGACTTACAGTTAGTGAGTGCATACATTTTCATACTGGCCCCCCGATTGCTAGCTCCCGTTAAATCCTGCTCCCTAATTGAGATAGCTCACAGTTCAGTCTGTCAAATGCCTGACTTGGATTCTACTGGAAGCTAGCTGTAGTAGTCAGCCAGTCAGTGAGATCTAATACATGACTTGCGTTTACAGTAACTGGTGACAGTCGACTACTCTGTCACTCTAAAATGTCTCCTGATTCCTAATTGTTGTGAAGCTCCCTCGGCTGTCACTTTGGATGTGTTTGTAGGGGGAAGTATCTGACACACGCCTCCATCTCCAGGGGCAACTGTCTGTCAGTAATGACTGGTGGGGGGGATACCATGGTAACCGGGATGCGAGGAGAGTGATTTGGTATTCATTGTCCAAGGTGAGCCCCTGGGGACTTCTCCTGCCCTAACGAGAGGGAAATAGGCTGTGAGGATGAGCTGGGCTAATAAGCTGGGCTAATAAGCTGGGCTAATGAGCTGTTCACACGCGCACACACTTATACATACAGTACATGAGGTACACACACACACACACACACACACACACACATTTTACATTTTTAAATTTTTAGTCATTTAGCAGACGCTCTTATCCAGAGTGACTTACAGGAGCAATTAGGGTTAAGTGCCTTGCTCAAGGGCACATCGACAGATTTTTCACCAATCCCATACATAACATACACACACACACGGTACTCATTCTACACAAGTCTGCTTAAACATACATCCAAAGACACACACACACATCCAACCATTCGGGCCTCATCAGCATTAAAATGTGTATATTTAATGGAATATGCACCTAAACACACACACACACACACACACACACACACATATACATACATCAGACTAGTGTGGCTGTACTGGCACTGGGCTGATATCAATGGCTCTGAATTATTAACACACACGTGTGTTTCGGTGGAGAAAGGGGAAATCTGAGAGGGCTCCCTCTCTGTCTGACTGTCAGCCGTGAAGTAGACACAGTGAAACCCGAGAAATCAAAATGGAGGTGCACCAGATTCAGTACATTGCACTATTGAGTCCTGAGAAGCATGAATCTGAATGGTTTCCTGTGTCTGCTACAGAAAGCTATCTTAAAGGCGCACTTCACCACTTTTTAACATCATATTCATTATCTTCAGCGACTTACTAGTTTCTACATATGTGAAAATTTTTAAACTTTTGTTCGTTTTGTAGTCAAAAAGATAAGAAGAAAAGGTCAGAAGAAAAATACCCCATATGATGTCATCGGGGGTCATGACCTCTTTGTGTTATTGAGTAGCTGGAATACATTAATACTACAGTACCACAGTGTAGACCGAGAAGTCATATTGTAAATTTGGTCACTATAGGAAACCCCAATATAGTGGACAGATATTCTACATACCATATGCATGTATCCTTTTGCTAATTTGTATTGCTGCAAATTCTCAATCCATTTGTATCATGAGACTAAGACAAATGTGTGAATAGGGCCTCTTTTGGTTAGAATTGCTTTGCAGCGGATGTTAGAAGAATATCAACAAACAAACTCATTATCTAACATAAGACACAGTCACAGCAAGAGTAATAGAGCGATTCATTCATGCATAGCACACCATGGCAAATAAATGACTATCAATGACAGGCAGCAACCAATACACACAACAAGCTCAGAGAGAGAGAGAGAGAGAGAGAGAGAGAGAGAGAGAGAGAGAGAGAGAGAGAGAGAGAGAGAGAGAGAGAGAGATCCAAGGGAGGGAGAATAAAAGTGAAGACGGAGCCGGAAGAGCGCTGAAAGATTATTTTCCCACAATTCATGGGGGATATGATGCCGTCAGATCGTGCTCTGTCGGTCTCGCTCTTACACACTTGTCTACACACACACATGCTCGTACACCCCAGCACACACAGACTTCCCAGCTGGTAACCTCATAGAATTATTGGACACCGACAGAGGTTAGAGGAGCCAAGCTTGTAACCACTGATGGCTTCGCCTACTACACTGACAGCTACAGTGTTATGTTAAATCTTCACACGCCCTACTGCACTTCATTAACTAAAAGGGCAGTTTATTGATTAGCTTGATTTAATTAAGTGGAAGTAATTACATTTTAATAAAATGGCTAGACAGACCAATTACATGACTGTTCCAGGTGTGAATCTGGTGCTAATTGTGTGTTTGCCTCTCAGGGAAATTGATTTATACAAGGACTAGTACACATCTGAGAATGATGTCTAACTAATTAATGACTCCAGTTGATCAATGCAATGAAGGGTGTAAGCCGAAGCCAGCATGGATACTGGCGACGTCACTGCAGTATTACATACAGAATAGGTTTTTTTCCTGAAAATGTCAGTATCAGGCACTAGGGCTGAGGATGCTTTTACTTTAAGAGGGGGGGGGGGGGGGGGGGGCTCTTACTTTGACGCTGTGGCTTTTACTTTGAAACACAGACAGAGAGGGGGGCTCTTATTTTGACACTGTGGCTTTTTCTTTTAAATATACATTTACATTTTAGTCATTTAGCAGACGCTCTTATTCAGAGCGACTAGGGTTAAGTGCCTTGCTCAAGGGCACATCGACAGATTTTTCACCTAGTAGGCTTGGGGATTAGAACAAGCGACCTTTCGGTTACTGGCACAACGCTCTTAACCACTAAGCTACCTGCCGCCCCCAAACATAGGGGACTCTTACTTTGACACCGTGGCCCACGTCATCCAGCAGCGTGTAGTCGATGGGCTTCCTGATGTACCGGACCGGCCGCTCAATGTTGCCTGGGGCGATGATCTTGTGCGTGCGTGACGTGTTCTTGTTGGTGGTCAGGATGCCGATCTCTCGCCGTGCCACCTTCTCCTTGTGGATGTCCACCGTCTGAATGGAGGGATGGAGAGGGAGAGAGAGAGGGAGAGAGAGAGAGAGAGAGAGAGAGAGAGAGAGAGAGAGAGAGAGAGAGAGAGAGAGAGAGAGAGAGAGAGAGAGAGAGAGAGAGAGAGAGAGAGAGAGAGAGAGAGAGAGAGAGAGAGAGAGAGAGAGAGAGGGGGGAGAGAGAGAGGGAGAGAGAGAGAGAGAGAGAGAGAGAGGGAGAGAGAGAGGGAGAGAGAGAGAGAGAGCGAGAGGGGAGGATTAGAAGCAAGAAAGAGGAAGGAGTGCTCTGCTAAATGTAATTACAGTGACTTTACACTGTCATATGTTTTGCGTGTTTGTTATAGATTTTTACTTCAGTCTTAAATCATTACATTTTACTATGACTGTTTAATACCTCCATGAAGTCATTTTTACGGCAGCAATAAGAAAGCTTATAAACTATTCATACTGATGGACTATAACAACAGTATTTCACATTTAGTGGCCCTTAGGGGTTTACATATACAGTACAGCTTCCTTTCTAACCCAGTATTCTACAATCCTGGATCTGGGGACCCACAGTGTGCAGGTTTTTGTTCTAGCCCAGTATTAACACCCTGATTAAACTTCAACTGGCTCATACACTGCCTTGATGATTAGTTGGTGTTGGTAAGTTGAATCAGGTGTGTTGGACTGGAACAAAAATCTGTGCACTCCGTGCGTCCAGGGCCGTGTTCAGTAGGCACTAAACGGAAGAAATGTACTGAAACAGGGAAGGACTGCCTGGGCGTGTCCAATAACTGCACTGGACGTGTCGTTTTTTGTTGCAAAATGTTTTCCTACTGTGTGCTTTAATGAACACGAGCAAAGAACACTACCTTCACCCTGGAGACCATTCGAAAGACCGCTCCTACTCCATCTAGGTCCGTTGAAACTGCTAGTGACCCCTATATCCTTTTATATTACAGTCATCAATTATATGATCTCGCAGCAGGTTGTCTGTCTCCTGTTAGAACCTCAGAGGGTTGATTCTTATGAACGATAGATGAAGGACATTTAGGTCACACTTCAGTCAGTAAGAGAAAGATGATGTGTGTGTGTGAGAGTGGAGGGGAGGGGGGGTTGGATGGTGTGTGTGTGTGTGTGTGTGTGTGTGTGTGTGTGTGTGTGTGTGTGTGTGTGTGTGTGTGTGTGTGTGTATGTATGTGTGTGTGTGTGACCCTGGGCAATGAGGTCACACTTCAGTCACTGTTCATCCAACTCGTTAACTACTCTTTAGTGATTCCATTGCTGTAGGGGCTAGAGATGGAGAACAAGTGAGAGATAAAGGGATCTTTAATAGACAGTTAGTTCATTTGACTCTCTGGAACAATGTAGATTGGATCTTAATTTGGTTGCCTACCACAAACAGATAAGATCTGCTGAATCATCATAATAATAATAACATATGCCATTTAGCAGACACTTTAATCCAAAGCGACTAACAGTCATGCGTGCATACATTTTACGTACGGGTGGTCATGGGAATCTAACCCACCTTCCTGCCGTTGCAAGCACCATGCTCTATGCTCAACCTACAGTAAGTTTAGGTACAGACTGCTTTGAGAGTGTCTAGACACAGCTAATGCAATCTAACTTTTGAGGGCACAGCTCTCTCTCTCTAGCAACAGTTACTGTGATAAACATCTGGCTGGTATTTAAAAGCCCGCTATCTCCCCAGGAACAGATGGCAACTCCACTCTATGAACATGTTAACTAACAGCCAGCACATCACAGTGTTGTCCCAGAAATCTCTGTTGATGAAATGCCACCCTTCAACATCGGACCATGATTTTTTTTAGATCTATTTTTCCCGCCAATTCTTCCAGAGGTCATTCCCCCTCTCTCTCTCACTGTTGGCAAGGAATGATGTTATGGATAGGATAAGGACCGAATCATAGAGCGAGAATTCCGAGAGTGATGCATTGTAATTCCAGGCATGTCTTTGGATGGGAAATGTTGAGAGGATTTGTCCAATCACTTTCAATTCCAATTGTGAACGCAGCCAAATCCTTCTACACAGAAAGGCAATGTCAAGGCTGGTGGGTCATCGTAGAGATGGATGAATCAGTGAGTCATGGAAAAGATTAATGAGTTAATCAGAGGACTGTTGACTGAATCTATGAGTCAAAGTAAAGAGAGGGGGGATCATAGATAGATGACTGAACAGAAACGTTGGTGTTGCTGGTACAGTTTATTGTTCTCAACATGAATGCAGGGTTTCCCCTTGAATTTTTGACGGCAGAAGAATTCACTGAAAGATGACTATAATGATTATTTTTAACAATTGAAATACCAGGGGTCAAGAGGACTGGTAAGGTTTGTCGTGTAGTCCACTTGGTGGGTTAAACTTGCCTCAAACCTGAGTGTACTGCCTCATTTCTGGGTCTCAATGTCTGGTCTATGAGCCATGTGGCAGTTACTGGTGTATATGGGTAGTGACGGGGGGATAGAGGGGGTAGCAGGGGGTCTACATGTGTATAGGGAGGCACGCCACCTTCTCATGCCTCATTGCACCGATTTTTGTCTGTCTGTGTGTGTGTGAGTGTCTATGGTCATCAGCTAACTGATGCAGAGAAGAGAATCGCACACACATCCCAGACTGTAAGCCAGACACAGGCTGTGTCTGACATGGCACCCTATTCCCTATATAGTGCACATCTTTTGCCCAGAGCCCTGCCCTGGTCAAAAGTAATAGGGTGCCACTTGGGATGCAGCCACAGACTCTGACTTCATTACCAGCGGGGCATTAGTGATGCTTTTTAGAGAGACACGTTTGGGAAACAGTAATATAATGTCTGTTTTCCTTTGTCTTCCGCCTTCTGTTTTTAGTCTTTGGCATGGGGCCACCAACTCAAACTCAATATTGTCTGTGTCTTGATATACAGTGCCTTCAGAAAGTATTCACACCCCTTGACTTTTTCCACATTTTGTTGTGTTACAGCCTTTTTATTATATATTTTTTGATATTTTTACAAATTAATTAAAAATGAAAACTTAAATGTCTTGAGTCAATGAGTATTCAACCCCTTTGTTATGGCAAGCCTAAATAAGTTCAGGAGTAAAAATGTGCTTAACAAGTCACATAATAAGTTGCATAATAACTCTGTGTGCAATAATAGTGTTTAACATGATTTTTGAATGACTACCTCATCTCTGTACCCCACACATACAATTATCTGTAAGGTCCCTCGGTCGAGCAGTGAATTTCAAACACAGATTCAACCACAAAGACCAGGGAGGTTTTCCAATGCCTCACAAAGAAGGGCACCTATTGGTAGATCGGTAAAAAAACAAAAACACAGACATTGAATATCCCTTTGAGCATGGTGAAGTTATTAATTATAATTTGGATGGTGTATCAATACACCAAGTCACTACAAAGATACAGGCATCCTTCCTAACTCAGTTGCCGAAGAGGAAGGAAACCGCTCAGGGATTTCACCATGAGGCCAATTGTGACTTTCAAACAGTTACAAAGTTTAATGGCTGTGATAGGAGAAAACTGAGGATGGATTAACAACATTGTAGTTACTCCACAATACTAACCTAAATGATAGAGTGAAAAGAAGGAAGTCTGTACATAATACAAATATTCCAAAACATGCATCCTGTTTGCAACAAGGCACTAAAGCAATACTGCTTTCCACTAGACACTGGGAGATGAATTCACCTTTCGGTAGGGCATTAACCTAAAACACAAGGCCAAATCTACACTGGAGTTGCTTACCAAGAAGACAGTGAATGTTCCTGAGTGGCCAAGTTACAGTTTATACTTAAATCTACTTGAAAATCTATGGCGACCTGAAAAAGGTTGTCTAGCAATGATCAACATCCAATTTGACAGAGCTTGAAGAATGTTTTAAGAATAATGGGCAAATGTTGCACAATCCAGGTGTGGAAAGCTTACCCAGAAAAAACACAGCTGTAATCGCTGCCAAAACTGCTTTAACAAAGTATTGACTCAGGGTGTGAATACTTATGTAAATTAGATATTTCTGTGTTTTATTTTAAATAAATGTGCAAACATTTCTAAAAACATGTTTTCATTTTGTCATTCTGGGGTATTGTGTGTAGATCGGTGAGAAACAAAAATCAATGTAATCAATTTTGAATTAAGCCCTATTAGAGGGCTGGTCGCAGCTCAGATTTTCCCTGGTTGTCCATGGTTACACTAAACACTATGGTTTCCGAAGCAACTCGCTCAGTCAAAACAACAAAAGTTGCTTCATGTTAGCTTGCCCTTTTTATTATGGTCAGTCTGCCCACATTCCTGATGTTTTAAACCTTCACATGTATGTGCAAGTCTCACGTAATCCTGACAGAAAATGTTCCCAACAGTAGAGAAAATAATGTTTTTACCCAACAATAGCATGTGAAACTTGGAATATCTTTGAAATGTACAACAGCATTGGCAATTTTTTCAAGATATTTCTTTCTCCAAGAGAAAAAGGTTATTTCAAGAGATAATAATAATTGCTCATTTTGATTTAAAACATTGTCATTCATGATTATGTACTGTTGTTTAAGCAGGTGGCTTGACTAAAAGCCTGACTTTGAAAAAATTATAATAATTGGTGACAAAAAAAATTAAACAAATAGGCCTACTGTAGACAACAGTATTTAACTGAATTGTCGTTGTACATTAGATAATTCAGTTACCAGTAGTTAGATATTAACTTTTCATATGTTCATGAGTAAAAACCAGTCTCAAGCCATCTCATGCTCAACTGTTAATAGAGGGATCCCTGGAGTGACAGTTGAGAGATGGGCCTTTAGTTGGTCAAGACTGGTCCGCTTTATCAAGACTCTGGGGGGATTTTGCTATAAACTGTTGATAGGAATTCATCTCTCACCAAGTGTCCTATGACTTTTTCCACCCTAATCCCCTCAAAGCTAGGGTTGGAAATCCCAATCCCTGGAAAGCCTCATTGGTAGTAGTAGTCCCAACCAGACCGTAAAACACCTGAATCGTCCACTCATCTCACCTCCTGCACTAAAGGCATCAGCATGCTTCAGTTCGGCTGGCGCCAAGCCGAAGTCGGCTAGGCGAACTGAACGAGTATGCTTGCATACTCCCTTAAAAGACCTTCGCTTGGAAAACCAAAACAATGGGCCTCACAATGCTGCCCTACCAAGCAAAGGAGCAGTAACTGCACATTTGTTAATAAATGAGCTATTTACATTTTGTATACATTAAATACATGCTTTATCATGTGAACCAATATCCGGCCTCCATTGTGTTGTATTATGGAGAAAATGGGGGTCATGTTTGCAGTAACTGCAAAAAGTTCAAGTGAAACCAAGGAAAAAGGCAGTAACTGGCATCCCTCATGTCAGTTACTGCCTTTTACCTTGGTTTCACTGAGCTTTGGGCTGCAGTGTCTACAGTAAACCTTGGTATTATTTATTGTTCTTTGTTGATACAAGTATCAAACTATATGACAATGACAGCCACATACAAATAAATATACTAACACAAGTTTGTATAAAAAAAAAATTGTAATGTAAACGTATTCCAGTGGTTGTACCAAGCAAGAAGGCAGAAACTGCTATCCAGGATCAAAGGTCATTTCAGTGGAAAGCATCAATATGAATAAAGAATTACCTCATAGTAAGACACCAGATAACCACATCTCCAATGATCTGCCTACAATTCATTTTTCTCAGTTTCACTCTATGAGTGCTTGGCAGGGCAGATTGGGCCTCAGGATCTCGTCACAGTATTTCTTTGCATTTAAATTGCCATCGATAAAATGCAATTGTGTTTGTTGTCCGTAGCTTATGCCTGCCTATACCATAACCCCACCACCCCGGGGCACTCTGTTCACAACGTTGACATCAGCAAACCGCACGCCCACATGACGGCATACACGTGGTCTGCAGTTGTGAGGCCGGTTGGACGTACTGCCAAATTCTCTAAAACAACGTTGGAGGTGGCTTATGGTAGAGAAATGAACATGGCAACAGCTCTGGTGGACATTCCTGCAGTCAGCATGCCAATTGCACGCTCCCTCAACACTTGAGACATCTGTGGCATTGTGTTGTGTGACAAAACTGCATATTTTAGAGGGCCTTGTATTGTCCCTAGCACAAGCTGCACCTGTTCATGCTGTTTAATCAGCTTCTTGATATGCCACACCTGTCAGGTGGATGGATTATCTTGGAAAAGGAGAAATGCTCACTAACAGGGATGTAAACAAATTTGTGCACAACATTTGAGAGAAATAAGCTTTTTGTGCGTATGGAAAATACAGTGGGGAAAAAAAGTATTTAGTCAGCCACCAATTGTGCATGTTCTCCCACTTAAAAAGATGAGAGAGGCCTGTCATTTTCTTCATAGGTACACGTCAACTATGACAGACAAAATGAGAAAAAAAAATCCAGAAAATCACATTGTAGGATTTTTAATGAATTTATTTGCAAATGATGGCCAAGCCAAAACATTGTAAAGTGGTTATCCCACTGGCTATAAGGTGAATGCACCAATTTGTAAGTCGCTCTGGATAAGAGCGTCTGCTAAATGACGTAAATGTAAATGTAAAAATGAAGAATCCCTACTGTTGACCAATCACCGACAAAGGGGTGTAGACTTCACCTACCGCCTTCGGCTTGCTTATAGAAAGAAATGTGTGTGCCCGAACAGCCTAAAAAAACCTTACTGAAGTCCAAAACGAACAAAAACGTCACAAAATGTAATCATAATATATGCACAAACTCTTCCAAACTGTTTCGGCTGGGAAGCATATGGATGCCTTAAAGGTTAGAGGCCGACCGATAAATCAGTTGATTGATATTATCGGCCGGTATTAGCCTTTCACATAAATATTTGTATTGGTCTTTATTCCAGAGATAAAACGCTGATCATATACATAGAATAAACAAAGAACGTCTGCTCATTTGAGATCATTTATTTATATTGGTTGATTGAAGAGGGCACTCTACCAGCATCTCATTTTGAACATCCTTCAGCCCTAGGTCACAATTTGAGAGAGAGTAGTAGCTTGCCACAGCCAGCATAAGTATATATTCAAAAGTACACTTCACCAAGCAAGCAGCCCTGTCCTCATCACATTCTCACTTAGTTAACGTTAGCTGGCTACTTAGCCAGCAATATTGTTAGCTTAGCTAGCTAGCTAGCAATCTGTGCTACTTATGTGTTAACACTGGACTAGCACTAAAGTGAACACTCGTCCTTGATACAAAAATAAAACTGTTACTGTTTGGGCCTATTATGTTAGATAGTGGGCTTATTTTGTTAGTTTTCTGAAATATGCAATCTGCAAAAAGCAAGACAGTTGGCGCAGATCTATAATTCAGGTCATGTGCTTGCACTCATGATGAGATAAGTAGCTAATGTTAGCTAGCTATCTAAATTAGAACATGGGACTAAAACCAGTGTGGCAAGCATTTGCCTGCATAAATGTTTTTAGTCATCAGCGCATGCCATTTGCAGTTAAGATGTATAGCCAATACATTTTGTATTGAATAACAGTGTAATGTACATATGGTTTCTGTAAGAAAACATTGTCGTAATGAACAGCTAGCTTGTGCTTGTCATAACGTACTCTCATTGCCAGGTTGCCATAAATAATTTTTCGTGATATCCAATTGGTAGTTTCAGTCTTGTCCCATCGCTGCAACTCCCCTACGGACTCGGGAGAGGCGAAAGTCGAGAGCCATGCGTCCTCCCTGCCAAGCTGCACTGCTTCTTGATACACTGCTGGCTTAACCAAGAAGACAGCCGCAACAATGTGTCAGAGGAAACACTGTCCAGCTGGCAGGTGCCTGGCCCGCCACAAGGAGTCGCTAGAACGCGATGGAACGCGATGGGCCGGCCAACCTCTCCCCTAACCCGGACGACGCTGGGCCAATTGTGCGCCGCCTCATGGGTCTTCCGATCACAGCCGGCTGTGACACAGCCTGGGATCAAACCCGGGTCTGTAGTGACGCCTCTCGGGAGGCCCCATAAAGTGTTTGTTCACATGACCTTGAAGCTGTACCTAAGAAGGTAAACTAAACAAGTTTTGTATTTACTGTCATATTTATAGAGGATATAGTTGCTTTTTGGTGGATATCCTGTAAACCACAAATAAAATGTTCTTAAAATAATGGACATATTCATATTTTGTTAAGAAATCATCATTTAGAATACCTGTTAATTGTTTGGAGCACAATTTGTGTAAAAAAGGTATGTTTTTCATTCCACCTCTAAAAAACAATATATCAGATAATGTATACAGAGCATTCGGAAAGTATTCAGACCCCTTGACTTTTTCCACATTTTGTTACAACCTTATTCTAAAATTGATAAAAATTTAAATTTTCCTCATCAATCTACACACAATACCCCATAATGACAATGCGAAAACAGGTTTTTAGAAATTTTTGCAAATCTATAAAAAATTAAAAACAGAAATACCTTATTTACATAAGTATTATGACCCTTTGCTATGAGACTTTAAATTGAGCTCAGGTGCATCCTGTTTCCATTGATCATCCTTGAGATGTTTCTACAACTTTATTGGAGTCCACCTGTGGTAAATTCAATTGATTGGACATGATTTGGAAAGGAACACACCTGTCTATATAAGCTCCCACAGTTGACAGTGCATGTCAGAGCAAAAACCAAGCCATGAGGTTGAAGGAATTGTCTGTAGAGCTCCGATACAGGATTGTGTTGAGGCACAGATCTGGGGAAGGGTACCAAAAAATGTCTGCAGCATTGAAGGTTCCCAAGAACACAGTGGCCTCCATCATTCTTAAATGGAAGAAGTTTGGAACCACCAAGACTCTTCCTAGTGCTGGCTGCCCAGCCAAACTGAGCAATCGGGAGAGAAGGGCCTTGGTCAGGGAGGTGACCAAGAACCCGATGGAGATGGGAGAACCTTCCAGAAGGACAACCATCTCTGCAGCACTCCACCAATCAGGCCTTTATGGTAGAGTGGCCAGACGGAAGCCACTCCTCAGTAAAAGGCACACGACAGCCCGCTTGGAGTTTGCCAGAAGGCACCTAAAGGACTCAGACCATGAGAAACAAGATTCTCTGGTCTGATGAAACCAAGATTTAACTCTTTGGCCTGAATGCCAAGCGTCACGTCTGAAGGAAACCTGGCACCATCCCTACGGTATAGCATGGTGGGGGCAGCATCATGCTGTGGGGATGTTTTTCAGCGGCAGGAACTGGGAGACTAGTCAGGATCGAGGGAAATATGAACAGAGCAAAGTACAGAGAGATCCTTTGTGAAAACCTGCTCCAGAGCGCTCAAGACCTCAGACTGGGGCGAAGGTTCACCTTCCAACAGGACAACGACCCTAAGCACACAGCCAAGACAACGCAGGAGTGGCTTCGGGACAAGTCTCTGAATGTCCTTGAGTGGCCCAGCCAGAGCCCAGACTTGAACCCAATTGAACATCTATGGAGAGACCTGAAAATAGCTGTGAAGCAACGGTCCCCATCCAACCTGACAGAGCTTGAGAGGATCTGCAGAGAAGAATGGGAGAAACTCGCCAAATACAGGTGTGCCAAGCTTGTAATGTCATACCCAAGAAGACTCTAGGCTGTAATCGCTGCCAAAGGTGCTTCAACAAACTACTGAGTAAAGGGTTGGAATACTTATGTAAATGTGATATTTCAGGTTTTATTTTGTGATACATTAGCAAAAATTTCAAAAAAACAACTTTTGCTTTGTCATTATGGGGTATTGTGTGTAGATTGATGAGGGGGGAAAAAACTATTTAATCAATTTTAGAATGAGGCTGTAACGTAATAAAATGTGGAAATAGTCAATGGGTCTGAATACTTTCCGAATGCACTGTATAAAGATATAGTTGAAGTCGGAAGTTTACATACTCCTTAGCCAAATACATTTAAACTCAGTTTTTCACAATTCCTGACATTTAATCCTAGTAAAAATTCCCTGTCTTAGGTCAGTTAGGATCACCACTTTATTTTAAGAATGTGAAATGTCAGAATAATAGTAGAGAATGATTTATTTCAGCTTTCATTTCTTTCATCACATTCCCAGTGGGTCAGAAGTTTACATACACTCAATTAGTATTTGGTAGCATTGCCTTTAAATTGTTTAACTTGGGTCAAATGTTTCAGGTAGCCTTCCACAAGTTTCCCACAATAAGTTGGGTGAATTTTTGCCAATTCCTCCTGACAGAGCTGGTGTAACTGAGTCAGGTTTGTAGGCCTCCTTGCTCGCACACGCCTTTTCTGTTCTGCCCACACATTTTCTATAGGATTGAGGTCAGGGCTTTGTGAAGGCCACTCCAAATCCTTGACTTTGTTGTCCTTAAGCCACTTTGCCACAACTTTGGAAGTATGCTTGGAGTCATTGTCCATTTGGAAGACCCATTTGCGACCAAGCTTTAACTTGCTGACTGATGTCTTGAGATGTTGCTTCAATATATCCACATACATTTCCTTCCTCATGATGCCATCTATTTTGTGAAGTGCACCAGTCCCTCCTGCAGCAAAGCACCCCCACAGCATGATGCTGCCACCCCCGTGCTTCACGGTTGGGATGGTGTTCTTCGGCTTGCAAGCATGCCCCTTTTCCTCAAAACATAGCAAGGGTCATTATGGCCAAACAGTTCTATTTTTGTTTCATTAGACCAGAGGACATTTCTCCAAAAAGTACGATCTTTGTCCCCATGTGCAGTTGCAAACCGTAGTCTGGCTTTTATATGGCAGTTTTGGAGCAGTGGCTTCTTCCTTGCTGAGCGGCCTTTCAGGTTATGTCAATATAGGACTCGTTTTACTGTGGATATAGATACTTTTGTACCTGTTTCCTCCAGCATCTTCACAAGGTCCTTTGCTGTTGTTCTGGGATTGATTTGCACTTTTCGCACCAAAGTACGTTCATCTCTAGGAGACAGAACGCTTCTCCTTCCTGAGCGGTATGACGGCTGTGTGGTCCCATGGTGTTTATACTTGCGTACTATTTGTACAGATGAATGTGGTACCTTCAGGCCTTTGGAAATTGCTCCCAAGGATGAACCAGACTTGTGGAGGTCTACCATTTTTTTCTGTGGTCTTTTTTTCTGTGGTCTTTTCCCAGGATGTCAAGCAAAGAGGCACTGAGTTTGAAGGTAGGCCTTGAAATACATCCACAGGTACACCTCCAATTAACTCAAATGATGTCAATTAGCCTATCAGAAGCTTCTAAAGCCATGACATAATTTTCTGGAATATTCCAAGCTGTTTAAAGGCACAGTCAACTTAGTGTATGTAAACTTCTGACCCACTGGAATTGTGATAGAGTAAATTATAAGTGAAATAATCTGTCTGTAAACAATTGTTGGAAAAATGACTTGTGTCATGCACAAAGTAGATGTCCTAACCGACTTGCCAAAACTAGTTTGTTAACAAGAAATTTGTGGAGTGGTTGAAAAACGAGTTTTAATGACTCCAACCTAAGTGTATGTAAACTTCAAACTTCAACTGTATATCGGTAATTGGTGACTTTTCCCTCCCTAAAATTGGTATCAGACCCAAAAATCCCTTATCGGTCAGGCTCTACTAAAGGTGGATGCTACATCACTTCAACCAGGATCCGACATATATATAATTTATATGTATTCCGTGAAATATCTTCAATATGAAACCAAAGCAATGATACACAATCGCTGCAAGACCAGAGTTATCTTATTCATCCATTTATCATTTCTCTACAAAGAAGACTCACCTCAGTGCTTATCCCTACAGTACCATTACTAGGGCGGATGAAACACTGAACCTACCCAAGGATCAATAGCTATCTCTTTTATGGCAGGCTTGTATGACTTCTCAACTCAATTACACAGCATGCAGGAAGGATAGAGGTGATTCTAACTGGGGCGTTTCACACACACCAGGTATTAGAGATGTCAGATTTGTACTCCAGCCCAATCCTAATGAAATATATGAGAGGATTAAGCACTACTAGCTAGGTCAGTGTTTCTCAAACTCAGGCCTGGGGACCCCAAGGGGTGCACGTTTTTGGTTTTTGCCCTAGCACTACACAGCTAATTCAAAATAATCAACTAATCATCAAGCTTTTATTATTTTAATCAGCTGTGTAGTGCTAGGGCAAAAACCAAAACGTGCACCCCTTGGGGTCCCCAGGACCGAGTTTGGGAAACACTGAGCTAGATGGTTGTGGAGCAGATTGTTTGTTTGCTGGTGAATGAGCCTATAAAACCACCTTGAGTGCTGTTGTGTATCTTTGGTAGTGTGTACAATGGTGTGAGTGCCAGGGCTGAGAGTGGAGGTTTTAGTGTGATTGTGTATCTGTGTAAGTGTGTGTGTCTAGACAGGTGATGCGTGGTTGATAGAGGTATGTGTGTCATGTGTTTCCATCTGTGTGCTTGTGTATGTGCGTGCTCACATGCGTGTGTGTGTCATGTGCATGTGCTTCCGTGTGTGTGTGTGTGTGCACATGCATATGTGTGTGTCTGAGCCCATGTACAGTGGGGAGAACAAGTATTTGATACACTGCCGATTTTGCAGGTTTTCCTACTTACAAAGCATGTAGAGGTCTGTAATTTTTATCATAGGTACACTTCAACTGTGAGAGACGGAATCTAAAACAAAAATCCAGAAAATCACATTGTATGATTTTTAAGTAATTCATTTGCATTTTATTGCATGACATAAGTATTTGATCACCTACCAACCAGTAAGAATTCCGGCTCTCACAGACCTGTTAGTTTTTCTTTAAGAAGCCCTCCTGTTCTCCACTCATTACCTGTATTAACTGCACCTGTTTGAACTCGTTACCTGTATAAAAGACACCTGTCCACACACTCAATCAAACAGACTCCAACCTCTCCACAACGGCCAAGACCAGAGAGCTGTGTAAGGACATCAGGGATAAAATTGTAGACCTGCACAAGGCTGGGATGGGCTACAGGACAATAGGCAAGCAGCTTGGTGAGAAGGCAACAACTGTTGGCGCAATTATTAGAAAATGGAAGAAGTTCAAGATGACGGTCAATCACCCTCGGTCTGGGGCTCCATGCAAGATCTCACCTCGTGGGGCATCAATGATCATGAGGAAGGTGAGGGATCAGCCCAGAACTACACGGCAGGACCTGGTCAATGACCTGAAGAGAGCTGGGACCACAGTCTCAAAGAAAACCATTAGTAACACACTACGTCGTCATGGATTAAAATCCTGCAGTGCACGCAAGATCCCCCTGCTCAAGCCAGCGCATGTCCAGGCCCGCCAACTGTCTGCAAAAAGCAAGACAGTTGGCGCAGATCTATAATTCAGGTCATGTGCTTGCACTCATGATGAGATAAGTAGCTAATGTTAGCTAGCTATCTAAATTAGAACATGGGACTAAAACCAGTGTGGCAAGCATTTGCCTGCATAAATGTTTTTAGTCATCAGCGCATGCCATTTGCAGTTAAGATGTATAGCCAATACATTTTGTATTGAATAACAGTGTAATGTACATATGGTTTCTGTAAGAAAACATTGTCGTAATGAACAGCTAGCTTGTGCTTGTCATAACGTACTCTCATTGCCAGGTTGCCATAAATAATTTTTCGTGATATCCAATTGGTAGTTTCAGTCTTGTCCCATCGCTGCAACTCCCCTACGGACTCGGGAGAGGCGAAAGTCGAGAGCCATGCGTCCTCCCTGCCAAGCTGCACTGCTTCTTGATACACTGCTGGCTTAACCAAGAAGACAGCCGCAACAATGTGTCAGAGGAAACACTGTCCAGCTGGCAGGTGCCTGGCCCGCCACAAGGAGTCGCTAGAACGCGATGGAACGCGATGGGCCGGCCAACCTCTCCCCTAACCCGGACGACGCTGGGCCAATTGTGCGCCGCCTCATGGGTCTTCCGATCACAGCCGGCTGTGACACAGCCTGGGATCAAACCCGGGTCTGTAGTGACGCCTCTCGGGAGGCCCCATAAAGTGTTTGTTCACATGACCTTGAAGCTGTACCTAAGAAGGTAAACTAAACAAGTTTTGTATTTACTGTCATATTTATAGAGGATATAGTTGCTTTTTGGTGGATATCCTGTAAACCACAAATAAAATGTTCTTAAAATAATGGACATATTCATATTTTGTTAAGAAATCATCATTTAGAATACCTGTTAATTGTTTGGAGCACAATTTGTGTAAAAAAGGTATGTTTTTCATTCCACCTCTAAAAAACAATATATCAGATAATGTATACAGAGCATTCGGAAAGTATTCAGACCCCTTGACTTTTTCCACATTTTGTTACAACCTTATTCTAAAATTGATAAAAATTTAAATTTTCCTCATCAATCTACACACAATACCCCATAATGACAATGCGAAAACAGGTTTTTAGAAATTTTTGCAAATCTATAAAAAATTAAAAACAGAAATACCTTATTTACATAAGTATTATGACCCTTTGCTATGAGACTTTAAATTGAGCTCAGGTGCATCCTGTTTCCATTGATCATCCTTGAGATGTTTCTACAACTTTATTGGAGTCCACCTGTGGTAAATTCAATTGATTGGACATGATTTGGAAAGGAACACACCTGTCTATATAAGCTCCCACAGTTGACAGTGCATGTCAGAGCAAAAACCAAGCCATGAGGTTGAAGGAATTGTCTGTAGAGCTCCGATACAGGATTGTGTTGAGGCACAGATCTGGGGAAGGGTACCAAAAAATGTCTGCAGCATTGAAGGTTCCCAAGAACACAGTGGCCTCCATCATTCTTAAATGGAAGAAGTTTGGAACCACCAAGACTCTTCCTAGTGCTGGCTGCCCAGCCAAACTGAGCAATCGGGAGAGAAGGGCCTTGGTCAGGGAGGTGACCAAGAACCCGATGGAGATGGGAGAACCTTCCAGAAGGACAACCATCTCTGCAGCACTCCACCAATCAGGCCTTTATGGTAGAGTGGCCAGACGGAAGCCACTCCTCAGTAAAAGGCACACGACAGCCCGCTTGGAGTTTGCCAGAAGGCACCTAAAGGACTCAGACCATGAGAAACAAGATTCTCTGGTCTGATGAAACCAAGATTTAACTCTTTGGCCTGAATGCCAAGCGTCACGTCTGAAGGAAACCTGGCACCATCCCTACGGTATAGCATGGTGGGGGCAGCATCATGCTGTGGGGATGTTTTTCAGCGGCAGGAACTGGGAGACTAGTCAGGATCGAGGGAAATATGAACAGAGCAAAGTACAGAGAGATCCTTTGTGAAAACCTGCTCCAGAGCGCTCAAGACCTCAGACTGGGGCGAAGGTTCACCTTCCAACAGGACAACGACCCTAAGCACACAGCCAAGACAACGCAGGAGTGGCTTCGGGACAAGTCTCTGAATGTCCTTGAGTGGCCCAGCCAGAGCCCAGACTTGAACCCAATTGAACATCTATGGAGAGACCTGAAAATAGCTGTGAAGCAACGGTCCCCATCCAACCTGACAGAGCTTGAGAGGATCTGCAGAGAAGAATGGGAGAAACTCGCCAAATACAGGTGTGCCAAGCTTGTAATGTCATACCCAAGAAGACTCTAGGCTGTAATCGCTGCCAAAGGTGCTTCAACAAACTACTGAGTAAAGGGTTGGAATACTTATGTAAATGTGATATTTCAGGTTTTATTTTGTGATACATTAGCAAAAATTTCAAAAAAACAACTTTTGCTTTGTCATTATGGGGTATTGTGTGTAGATTGATGAGGGGGGAAAAAACTATTTAATCAATTTTAGAATGAGGCTGTAACGTAATAAAATGTGGAAATAGTCAATGGGTCTGAATACTTTCCGAATGCACTGTATAAAGATATAGTTGAAGTCGGAAGTTTACATACACCTTAGCCAAATACATTTAAACTCAGTTTTTCACAATTCCTGACATTTAATCCTAGTAAAAATTCCCTGTCTTAGGTCAGTTAGGATCACCACTTTATTTTAAGAATGTGAAATGTCAGAATAATAGTAGAGAATGATTTATTTCAGCTTTCATTTCTTTCATCACATTCCCAGTGGGTCAGAAGTTTACATACACTCAATTAGTATTTGGTAGCATTGCCTTTAAATTGTTTAACTTGGGTCAAATGTTTCAGGTAGCCTTCCACAAGTTTCCCACAATAAGTTGGGTGAATTTTTGCCAATTCCTCCTGACAGAGCTGGTGTAACTGAGTCAGGTTTGTAGGCCTCCTTGCTCGCACACGCCTTTTCTGTTCTGCCCACACATTTTCTATAGGATTGAGGTCAGGGCTTTGTGAAGGCCACTCCAAATCCTTGACTTTGTTGTCCTTAAGCCACTTTGCCACAACTTTGGAAGTATGCTTGGAGTCATTGTCCATTTGGAAGACCCATTTGCGACCAAGCTTTAACTTGCTGACTGATGTCTTGAGATGTTGCTTCAATATATCCACATACATTTCCTTCCTCATGATGCCATCTATTTTGTGAAGTGCACCAGTCCCTCCTGCAGCAAAGCACCCCCACAGCATGATGCTGCCACCCCCGTGCTTCACGGTTGGGATGGTGTTCTTCGGCTTGCAAGCATGCCCCTTTTCCTCAAAACATAGCAAGGGTCATTATGGCCAAACAGTTCTATTTTTGTTTCATTAGACCAGAGGACATTTCTCCAAAAAGTACGATCTTTGTCCCCATGTGCAGTTGCAAACCGTAGTCTGGCTTTTATATGGCAGTTTTGGAGCAGTGGCTTCTTCCTTGCTGAGCGGCCTTTCAGGTTATGTCAATATAGGACTCGTTTTACTGTGGATATAGATACTTTTGTACCTGTTTCCTCCAGCATCTTCACAAGGTCCTTTGCTGTTGTTCTGGGATTGATTTGCACTTTTCGCACCAAAGTACGTTCATCTCTAGGAGACAGAACGCTTCTCCTTCCTGAGCGGTATGACGGCTGTGTGGTCCCATGGTGTTTATACTTGCGTACTATTTGTACAGATGAATGTGGTACCTTCAGGCCTTTGGAAATTGCTCCCAAGGATGAACCAGACTTGTGGAGGTCTACCATTTTTTTCTGTGGTCTTTTTTTCTGTGGTCTTTTCCCAGGATGTCAAGCAAAGAGGCACTGAGTTTGAAGGTAGGCCTTGAAATACATCCACAGGTACACCTCCAATTAACTCAAATGATGTCAATTAGCCTATCAGAAGCTTCTAAAGCCATGACATAATTTTCTGGAATATTCCAAGCTGTTTAAAGGCACAGTCAACTTAGTGTATGTAAACTTCTGACCCACTGGAATTGTGATAGAGTAAATTATAAGTGAAATAATCTGTCTGTAAACAATTGTTGGAAAAATGACTTGTGTCATGCACAAAGTAGATGTCCTAACCGACTTGCCAAAACTAGTTTGTTAACAAGAAATTTGTGGAGTGGTTGAAAAACGAGTTTTAATGACTCCAACCTAAGTGTATGTAAACTTCAAACTTCAACTGTATATCGGTAATTGGTGACTTTTCCCTCCCTAAAATTGGTATCAGACCCAAAAATCCCTTATCGGTCAGGCTCTACTAAAGGTGGATGCTACATCACTTCAACCAGGATCCGACATATATATAATTTATATGTATTCCGTGAAATATCTTCAATATGAAACCAAAGCAATGATACACAATCGCTGCAAGACCAGAGTTATCTTATTCATCCATTTATCATTTCTCTACAAAGAAGACTCACCTCAGTGCTTATCCCTACAGTACCATTACTAGGGCGGATGAAACACTGAACCTACCCAAGGATCAATAGCTATCTCTTTTATGGCAGGCTTGTATGACTTCTCAACTCAATTACACAGCATGCAGGAAGGATAGAGGTGATTCTAACTGGGGCGTTTCACACACACCAGGTATTAGAGATGTCAGATTTGTACTCCAGCCCAATCCTAATGAAATATATGAGAGGATTAAGCACTACTAGCTAGGTCAGTGTTTCTCAAACTCAGGCCTGGGGACCCCAAGGGGTGCACGTTTTTGGTTTTTGCCCTAGCACTACACAGCTAATTCAAAATAATCAACTAATCATCAAGCTTTTATTATTTTAATCAGCTGTGTAGTGCTAGGGCAAAAACCAAAACGTGCACCCCTTGGGGTCCCCAGGACCGAGTTTGGGAAACACTGAGCTAGATGGTTGTGGAGCAGATTGTTTGTTTGCTGGTGAATGAGCCTATAAAACCACCTTGAGTGCTGTTGTGTATCTTTGGTAGTGTGTACAATGGTGTGAGTGCCAGGGCTGAGAGTGGAGGTTTTAGTGTGATTGTGTATCTGTGTAAGTGTGTGTGTCTAGACAGGTGATGCGTGGTTGATAGAGGTATGTGTGTCATGTGTTTCCATCTGTGTGCTTGTGTATGTGCGTGCTCACATGCGTGTGTGTGTCATGTGCATGTGCTTCCGTGTGTGTGTGTGTGTGCACATGCATATGTGTGTGTCTGAGCCCATGTACAGTGGGGAGAACAAGTATTTGATACACTGCCGATTTTGCAGGTTTTCCTACTTACAAAGCATGTAGAGGTCTGTAATTTTTATCATAGGTACACTTCAACTGTGAGAGACGGAATCTAAAACAAAAATCCAGAAAATCACATTGTATGATTTTTAAGTAATTCATTTGCATTTTATTGCATGACATAAGTATTTGATCACCTACCAACCAGTAAGAATTCCGGCTCTCACAGACCTGTTAGTTTTTCTTTAAGAAGCCCTCCTGTTCTCCACTCATTACCTGTATTAACTGCACCTGTTTGAACTCGTTACCTGTATAAAAGACACCTGTCCACACACTCAATCAAACAGACTCCAACCTCTCCACAACGGCCAAGACCAGAGAGCTGTGTAAGGACATCAGGGATAAAATTGTAGACCTGCACAAGGCTGGGATGGGCTACAGGACAATAGGCAAGCAGCTTGGTGAGAAGGCAACAACTGTTGGCGCAATTATTAGAAAATGGAAGAAGTTCAAGATGACGGTCAATCACCCTCGGTCTGGGGCTCCATGCAAGATCTCACCTCGTGGGGCATCAATGATCATGAGGAAGGTGAGGGATCAGCCCAGAACTACACGGCAGGACCTGGTCAATGACCTGAAGAGAGCTGGGACCACAGTCTCAAAGAAAACCATTAGTAACACACTACGTCGTCATGGATTAAAATCCTGCAGTGCACGCAAGATCCCCCTGCTCAAGCCAGCGCATGTCCAGGCCCGTCTGAAGTTTGCCAATGACCATCTGGATGATCCAGAGGAGGAATGGGAGAAGGTCATGTGGTCTGATGAGACAAAAATAGAGCTTTTTGGTCTAAACTCCACTCGCCGTGTTTGGAGGAAGAAGAAGGATGAGTACAACCCCAAGAACACCATCCCAACCGTGAAGTATGGAGGTGGAAACATCATTCTTTGGGGATGCTTTTCTGCAAAGGGGACAGGACAAATGCACCGTATTGAGGGGAGGATGGATGGGGCCATGTATCGCGAGATCTTGGCCAACAACCTCCTTCCCTCAGTAAGAGCATTGAAGATGGGTCGTGGCTGGTTCTTCCAGCATGACAACGACCCGAAACACACAGCCAGGGCAACTAAGGAGTGGCTCCGTAAGAAGCATCTCAAGGTCCTGGAGTGGCCTAGCCAGTCTCCAGACCTGAACCCAATAGAACATCTTTGGAGGGAGCTGAAAGTCCGTATTGCCCAGCGACAGCCCTGAAACCTGAAGGATCTGGAGAAGGTCTATATGGAGGAGTGGGCCAAAATCCCTGCTGCAGTGTGTGCAAACCTGGTCAAGACCTACAGGAAACGTATGATCTCTGTAATTGGAAACAAAGGTTTCTGTACCAAATATTAAGTTCTGCTTTTGTGATGTATCAAATACTTATGTCATGCAATAAAATGCAAATGAATTACTTAAAAATCATACAATATGATTTTCTGGATTTTTGTTTTAGATTCTGTCTCTCACAGTTGAAGTGTACCTATGATAAAAATGACAGACCTCTACATGCTTTGTAAGTAGGAAAACCTGCAAAATCGGCAGTGTATCAAATACTTGTTCTCCTCACTGTATGTGTGTATGTGTATTAGTGCTGGGACGATAAACCAAACATTATCGACACCGACCATACCGATCACTTATCGCAGGCATTTTGCTGATATCGTTCATTTCAATAAGTAGCTTATACTAGAGAAATGTGAAGTTTGAAATGAAATACGTTTGCTAATATGGGTGATAATTAATGGGACAACTGATGGCTACAACCATCAAACTCATAGTAGTAGTTTAAAGGATAATTAGTAAAACATGTGGTGCACATTAATGGTATAAACATCGTTCTATTCATCGTTATCACATAAATTCAGACTATTTATTGCGATATGGATTTATTTCCATAACGCCCAGTTCTAAAGTGTATCTCTCCTGACCTGAGAGATGTGGTTGATGGAGGACTCCATTCGGCGCAGCTGCGAGGCCTGGATGTCCAGCAGCTGCAGCACGTTGTTGGCTAAGGCATTGATCTGGTAGGCCACGCTCGCCAGAGACTGGGTGGTGTAGGCTTTAGTCTCCTCCAGAGCTTTCCTCTTGTCCTGTGCCTAGAAGATGATGAAGAAGATGAAGATGACTACACAAGATCCAATGGAAATTTGACTTCTGCTTTATCCCAAACCCCCCAAAAGACACATCCACACACATAGGTTGGAGCAGGGGGAAAGACCATTGTATACATTGAACATTACACAGTACATTTTGTAGATTCAATTCAACAAAGCTTTTTTGTATAATGGTCATTTCCATGTAAAAGGACCCATGAGCACCAACATGTTAAGTTCATTGGAGCATGTCAAATTGGGTGTCAAATGAAAGCTAAGAGTCTATATTTTTGAGAACTTAAGGCATATATACATTTTTCAACAATTTTCCATCCTAAAAACGTTGAATAAGCAATGGTTGATTTCTTGTTAAACAGATGGAATAGGGGTCTTAGGTATTAAAAATACATCAAAGCACAATACTGTTGAAGTAATGACCCCTACCAACTAATATCAACACTTATATTTAGTTAAGGAGAATTTCTTCTACCTTCTGTAAGTTTAAAAAACATTGTCTTATGCCTTGAAATTCCATTACCAAAAACCCACATATCTTTAAGATATTTTCTAATTTCTCTCCCTCATGAGGGGGAAGGATAATGAAAGTTCACAGAAGTAACAAGCAAAGGTAGACCTACCAATTATTTATAGTGTTTTTACTGATTTATGAATTATTTGTTTATGAATTATTAAGTGATTCAAACTCAAAATTCTGTTACCAAATTGGTAACGGAATTCCCGAAAAATTGGTAACAGAATTTCTGCAATTGAATTGGCTACAATGGGAAATCATAGTAGTCACAAACCACAGTTGGGTCGCCTGCTACTGTCCTCCCTTCCACTGGCAGACTGTTATGTTCAGCTCATAACTGTTTTCTTTCTCTTTCTGTCGTCTGGTGGTCAAAGCAAGAGTGTGAAAAGTCTGGACAACCCCTCGCTCCCTCCCGCTCTCTCTCTCTTCCCTCTCCCTCTAATTAATGCCACCTCTCTCGGCTCTTACTGACCTACCCATGAGCCCCATCTCTTTCCATTTACTGTAACTAACATCCTCAACCACTGAGCACAGACCAACACCGGACGTCCATGGACGTTGAAAAGTAGTTAAAACTTGTGAAACATAGACGAATATGATTGGTTCAGATTTGGTTTGGCCCGGACCAACCAAATGTGGTCTTGTTTGGTGGCGGAGGTCATAAAAAGAATAGCCAGTGTGTAGAATAATGTCCAAATATGCAAAGGAGGATATTGCATATTTCTACCTTTGTGTACCTATTTAGGATACATCACCATGAAGAGAATGACGTTTATATCCATAATTATGCATTTCTGTAGTACAGCTCAGGGACCATGATGAAATTTCATTACTGCAATTCTGTTACCAGGTGTAACTCCACTTCACTTACTGTAGTTCAATAACCAAAATAAATTTTTTCAAAGGCAAGGTGTCGTCTTAGCTGCCACCCCATTCTTTCTGCAGACATATTTGAATCTTTAATTGGGAGCAGATATTTAACAGAGTTTATGGAAAACGTGGTCACATAAAAAAAATGGAGGCAGAGGAGTTATAGATCCACAACAGTGTTTTGCAAACATTTCCTTGAGCACCCCCTCAGGTGTGCTTGCACTGGAATACATCAAATAAATGAAACTGGCAGGGGGTACTTGAGTAGAGGTTTGGAAAACAGAAAACTGTTGAAGATCATCAACTCTTCTGCTTTGGCATATAGTATTTGTTGCCGATTCCATATCGAATTTTATTGAAAAGTGAGAAAGAAAGATTGGGGGATATAAAGGGAGAGGGGGAAGCACTGAGATATACAAAGGGAGGAGAAATAGAAGATATACAATGTAGGGGGGGGGGGACTCAGGCAGAGTCAAATAAACTTGTGCAAAACAGAACACGAATTCACCCAGTAGACAACATAGGAAAACATTGATAAAATCCCTTAGGCGGTGCTCTAAAAATACCTATGCCTACACGAGGACAGGGTTTTTCTCCATATGTTACTTGGCATTTCTGATAAGGTGACAAGCAATGCATGCTGGGTAGAGTGGAATTCACACCGCCACTTCCGAATAAACAGGTGCACATTGGGACGTTAGCCTCCGGGAATGCTGGGACATTGGTTAGGAAGCGGGTCCCTCCCTGCTGCAACAGCCATCTGTCTGAGCCTACAGTCATTGCTCCACACACAGTTCCGTTGTAAGTATAGGCCTACGATGTGCATGAAGACTACACACCACACACGCACACAGCAGACCTGGGTTCAAATACTATTTGAATCCATTTCAAATACTTCATCGGTGCTTGATTAAGCTTGTCTGGCTTAATGTATTAATAGAACAGTCCCTAAACTGCATACCTTTCCCATCTGGCACTCCAGGCAGACTAGAGCAAACGCTCAAGGTATTTGAAAGATTGGGTTCGATACAACAGACCCTGTTGCAGTGAATTTGTGTAAATAGAAAATGCCCTGCGTGTACACAATGCATCAAAGCAAGTCCACGCAGTGCAGACAAATAGATTCTGACAACACATACCCGCACAAACACAGACATTTAAAAAGCCTATGTTTTACAATGTAATCGCAGCACAAACTTGGCACAGAATTGTACATACACAATGGCAACACACACGCACACACACATACACACGTATGCATGTCCTCAGGCACACACAGACATCTAGAAAGAACCTTGTAGCAGTGATTGACATCTCCATATACTGTATGTTCCCATGCTTCCATTCATCTGAATAATAGTACAGTACGAACGTGTGACTTAAAGTACCCTTACATTATGCACTTGTTAGAAATCGAACCATGGCTAAAGCCTTGTTATCATTGGAAGCAACTTAGTCGGCGCTGAGTGAATTGAGTTGAGTGAATGAATTTGGGAGAATGTCTGTCTCATCTGCATTGGTGGCTTTATTTGTCGACAAGGCAAGGGGCCACACCTCTAATTCGGGGTAATTGAGGACAAGTGGTAAATCTTAGTGTTGGAGAGAGAAGGATTAGGTTGTGTTAACACCTTTTAAACATAGACCAACGTCCTAAAAAAGCTACACAGTCCCAATTTTTGGTTGTTGAAACATTTGGGATCATGTTGTATTTAGGCTGTTGAGTGCATTTAGAGTGTATAAATACTATTTTGACAAAGCTTGAGTGTTTAGAAACCACACACAACGTTACAGAAGTACTCACATTTGGTGGCAGTGGTGGGATTACCTAACATCTCAAACTGGATTGGGTAGGCCCAAGATTTTGTATGTTAGATATTTCCATTAACCAACACACCAAGGCACAGAACAGGTAGAGCAGTGCAAATTGAACACTGATCTTACTTGACCTGCAGTACAACTGTTTTTATGGTGGAGTACAGACTGCCCAAATGGAGAGCAGCTTAGCCCTGTTGCTGCTGAGCCTGTAAGGACAGACGCAGGGAGCGAACATTTAATGGAAAAATCAGACAGGAACAAAACACTGACAGCGTCTGGACAACGGAAACGAAACAACATGAATGCAGACACTGGGATCAAACTGAGGAACAGACAGATATAGGGGAGGTAACCAAGCAGTGATGAAGTTCAGGTGAGTCCAATAAAGCGCTGATGCGCGTAACGATGGTGACAGGTGCGCGTAATGATGGTCAGCCTGGCGCCCTCGAGCGCCAGGGAGGGGGAGCGGGAGCAGGCGTGACAGAGCCAAAAGGGGGTTATTGCGAACTGCTATTGGAGATGGGCCTAGTAATCCAAGGGTCAAAGAGGACATTCTCTATAACATTGGAAGAGTTTGGAGCAGTCAGTAGGGTCACAACCTCATGGTAGGTGATGGTATACATCAACACTTCTTTAATACATAGGACGAAAGAAGGTAAAACCACAACAAAAAGCTCCCTACTGTAGTTAATAGTAATTAAAATATACAAATATTCTCCAGGGGACACGATTGTTTGAAGTCGTTTATCAACTGAAGTAATTTCATGATAGTGATCACTAAGAGATAGTAGATTACAACACAACACTTCTTGGTCTGAATCCATTGCACAGGGGAAATTGACAGGAAAAACCATCCCACTCAACATCTCTTTGACCCCCTTTCCCATCCTCTTCGTATCCTGTAGACCAATAGTTGTATCAGGGATTCACTGACCTGTGGTGTTCATGTCTCATCAAATGTTCCACTAATTTCATGTGCTGTTTTCCGAACAGGTCGCCTGCTAACGCTAGCTAGCAAAAACACCCCCCCCCCCCCCCTCAAAGTATCAGTATAATATCGTCCACAATAATATTGTGATATGTAACTATCAATTTTTTCCCCCATCACTAATGGTAGGTGGTACTTTATGATGGTAGACACACATGGTACAACTCTCCTAATCTCCAACTCCTATAGCTCTTCATTTTCAACTCTTTACCAAGGCTAACCAGTCTTTATCTTGGTATTTGGTAGCCTACTTTATGATGGGAGACCCACACTATACTAACCTGGTACGTTTGAACTAGTACCCCATCATCTAATGATACTACATTTTACATTTACATTTTAGTCATTTAGCAGACGCTCTTATCCAGAGCGACTTACAGTTAGTGAATACATATTTTTTTTATACTGGCCCCTGGCCTGCTGCTACTATCTGAAAAAGACTTGAAGGCCACAAACTCATAACTCATGTGAAGGGGGGTTTAAAGTGGGGACTCAGCTGTGACAAATACTGTTGCTTGTGTGTTTCCTTCCTTAAAGGGATAGTTCGGGATTTTGGCAATGATTTTCTTTATGTCTCTGCGTGCAGTTTGAAGGAAGTTGCCAACTAGCATTAGCGCAATTGCTAACTAGCACAATAACTGGAAGTCTATGGAGAAAGCTATTATGCTAGTTTGCCTGTCATTGTGGATTATGGCATTTATCAATGGGCATTGTGTTCTTTTATGATATGGTTATAAAGGTGTTATAGCAGGCCACATGACCTGTAGTGCTCCCCAATGACGTCACTGATGACGAGCTATCCAACTGCACAGCTGGATTTATCTGGATTATACAATATGGCATATCTGGTGCCCCCATTGGGTGACCCTTACATCTCCAAATTGCTATTAAGTTAGCGTCATTGTCGTAGCCTGAACAAAACGGCATTCCTGAGTGCCTAATCCTGCCCCCACTTTTTTCATAATTTGTTTTATTAATATGATACACTTCCACTGGTCCTGGGGCCCTTGTTAAGGTCAACGGTATTATGAACTTTACCCAGTACCGGGACATTTTAGCCCAAAACCTGGCTGCCTCTGCCAGGAGGCTGAAACTTGGCCACAAGTGTGTCTTCCAGCAAGACAATAACCCCAAACACACATCAAAATCCTCAAAGAAATGGTTAATTTACCACAAAATCAACATTTTACAATGGCCATCTCAGTCTCTGGACTTGAACCCCCTTGACAAACAAATTTTGACCCCTATCTTTTTGAGATGTACATTTTTCTTGTTGAACAAAATCTCTTTCTCTGAGCAATTGTATTAGTATAAAATAATGTTATTTTCCAAAAATGTTGAGCATACAATATACAGGAAACTGCCAAGATAATGAAACACTTGAGTAAATGAGGGATACAAAGTATATTGAAAGCAGGTGCTTCCACACAGGTGTGGTTCCTAACTTAATGAAGTCATTAACATCCCATCATGCTTAGGGTCATGTATTGGCTGGGCAGGCCATTATTTTGGCTATCATGGATATGACCCCACAGGGTACAAGTGATCACTGAATGGTTTGATGAGCATGACAACGATGTAAGTCATATGCCATGGCTGTCTCAGTCACCAGATCTCAACCCAATTGAACAATAATGGGAGATTCTGGAGCAGTGCTTGCGACAGCGTTTTCCACCACCATCAACAAAACACCAAGTTGCATCCCTCCAATATAGTTTCAGACACTTGTAGAATCTATGCCAAGATGCATGGAAGCTGTTCTGGCTCGTGGTGGCCCAACGCCCTATTAAGACACTTTATGTTGGTGTTTCCTTTATTTTGACAGTTACCTGTAGCTCTATATTTGTATTATTAATGTTATACAGTCTTTTTTGATAATCTTTGTCAAGGGTGCCAGTCATTTTGGACCTGACTGTATATCAGTGGGGAACCATCAAGGCCTTCTAATAATTGTTGTATTTTTTGAATATCAATGTCTGAGAAAACTGAGGAGAAAAAAAAGATCCAATCAGGATTTTTCTTTGGTCTCTGGGGAGATAAATCATCTAGATAAAACTGAGTGGTTATATTTAGCTTTGCTCTGTTGTTTTCCCACCCCAAAAATGTGGACACTTCCTGAATATGATGTCATTGTGGGAAGAGTACATTTACATTTACATTTAAGTCATTTAGCAGACGCTCTTATCCAGAGCGACTTACAAATTGGTGCATTCAACTTAGGATAGCCAGTGGGACAACCACATCTTGATCACAGTAAGTACACTTCTTCAAACAAGCAGCTGTGAGCAAAGTCAGTGCAATCAGGGACAACTACATCTCGATCACAATAAGTCAATTTCTTTAAACAAGTAAGTGCTAGCAGGTTAAATAAGTCAGGTGTTAGTTTAGACAAAAGACAGTGGTAGTAAAGGGGGGGGTAGAAGGATCACTATTATACTATTCCAGGTATTCCTTAAAGAGGTAGGGTTTCAAGTGTCTCCGGAAGGTGGTACTACAAACTAACAGGGTAGAAAGTCAAATCAGGGACACACAGAAAATATTAAATACAATAACAATAAATACAATCATCATTTTAAAAAAAACGTTTTTGAAGAGAGATTTTAAATAGGATTATAAAATAATGATGGCTTATATTTCTCATAGAAGTTGATGAATAGCACCTAGGGACATGGAAAAAACGCCTATATCCACTAAAAACAAAATGCATACAATTTACTTTGAGATACATCCTAATATTTATATTTCTTAATTCAATTATTTTACTTTTATATCTGTGTGTATTGATGTGAATTGTTAGATATTACTGCACTGCTGGAGCTAGGAACGCAAGCATTTTGCTACAGCCACAATAATACAGTGCTGTGAAAAAGTATTTGCCCCCTTTCTAATTTTCTCTACTTTTGCATATTTGTGATACTGAATGTTATCAGATCTTCAACCAAAACCTAATATTAGATAAAGGGAACATAAGTGAACAAATAACACAACAATTACATATATATTTCATAAACAAAGTTATGCAACCCCCAATTCCCCTGTGTGAAAATGTAATTGCCCCCTTACACTCAATAACTGGTTGTGCCACCTTTAGCTGCAATGACTCCAACCAAATGCTTCCTGTAGTTGTTGATCAGTCTCTCACGTCACTGTGGAGGAATTTTGGCCCACTCTTCCATGCAGAACTGCTTTAACTCAGTGACATGTGGGTTTTCAAGCATGAACTGCTTGTTTCAAGTCCTGCCACAACATCTCAATTGGGATTAGGTCTGGACTTTGACTAGGCCATTCCAAAACTTCCAATTTGTTGCTTTTTAGCAATTTTCATGTAGACTTGATTGTGTGTTTTGGATCATTGTCTTGCTGCATGACCCAGCTGCGCTTCAGCTTCAGCTCACAGACGGATGGTCTGACATTCTCCTGTAGAATTCTCTGATACAGAGCAGAATTCATGGTTCCTTCTATTAAGGCAACTCGTCCAGGTCCTGAGGCAGCAAAGCATCCCCAAACCATTACACCACCACCACCATGCTTGACCTTTGGTATGATGTTCTTACTGTGGAATGCAGAGTTTGGTTTTCGCCAGACATTACTGGAACCATGTCGTCCAAAAAGTTATACTTTTGAATCATCTGTCCATAGAACGTTCTTCCAAGAGTCTTGATGATCATCCAGGTGCTTTTTGGCAAACTTGAGTCAACTTTTTGGACGAGATGGGTCCCACTATTTTACAGAAGCTACAGTATGCTACCATGCACTGTCTATCCGAGATTGCTAAATAATGAGCTACAATGGCTGCTTCTGATGATTCGTCTTTCCAAGAAGAGCTGGAGGACAAAACATTTTCTGATGTTCTTTTACATAAGAACATACAGCCCTATCTATTTGAGCCAGAATCCACTGAACAGGAGTTGAGACGGCGAGAAAAATAATTGCGAGACCAGCAAGCAGCGATGGCAGCCTAGACCAGCTGGACCAGGACTCAGGAGGGCAAATGACAAACGAGTAAGTTGTTTTGCTGTCGGTATCTAGCTAGCAATATAAGCTCACTTTTTAAACGAAGCAGTGTTGTTCAGTACAGTACAATTTGGTGATTGATTCGTCCATGACAGGGCTTGCTAGTACCACTACAAGGCAAGCTAGACACGTTTAGCTTGCTAGCTGTGTATTTGCTATCCCTAAAATATACTGTAGTCTAACATTATCGCTAGCTAGATAACTAGCCTAGCTAGCCTCAGTGCCTCTCATTAAGAGCAAAACTGGAGAATTTTTTTGATAATGGCTTAGAGTAAAGGAATGACTTTGGTTTTATGACTCATTTTAGTCTTGGAGTAACTATAACGGTGTGTTGTAGCTAGCTAGCTAACCTGTGTCTGGAGATGTCTCATATTCTACACCATGCTGCTACAGTAGGAATACAAACAGGACACAATGATTGGCCATGAATGTGTACTAGCGTTTTCGTCTTTCTCTCACAGACAATACCGCTTGGATACAAAGAAGTTGATGACTCTCAAGAGAAGTGAAAAGTCCCATAACAACAACCTCCCCTTGTAACAAAGTGACTTCGAACACCTCATTGCACCACCAAACACACCATATGCAAGTATTCCCTATGTAGAACTGTAGTATTTATTATAAGCGTTAGTAGTATATTTTTCTTCTACTGTATGTATGTCATACATTGCCATAACTGTTCCTGCATACTGCTGTGTAAACTCACATCAGTCTCAAGCGCAAATAAACGTAGTCTTGAATACAAGCCATGTCTACTTATTTACTATATTGACAGACTAATCTACTGTTATATTGAAGCATGTTCACTTGCCAACAAATGTCAGTTTAAATGACACACCAACTCCCTGCATTATTTGTTTTAGCAGTAAGACTGAAGCTAGTTTATCCAAATACATTTCATAAATATCACAATGAATTGATCCAGAAGTTGAAGTCAACACTTTATTGCTTTCTGATGCAGCTGGAATAAAAATTTAAAAAAGCATATAAAAACATAATTAGATACATATGTACAACAGCTAACAACATCTATACCACAGTGCAGGTGTGAGCATACTAGGCATTTTATATTATACTACTATATCAGTCTAACTGAATATGGATGTTATGTTGGTTGAATGTTCCAGGCAGGTTCCAGAATGTTCTTCAGCTGGTGAACCTCTTCTTGTGTTGGGTAATGGCAGCTGGTTTAGCAGGCTTTGGCGCTGTGGCAATGTTGGCAGGGATGTTGGGTTTGAGGAGCTGTGAATCAGGCTCTTTGTAGACAACCGTCTGGTCCTTTCTGCACTCCACAGCCAGGTGGACAAGCCTCTCGTACACTTTCTTCACCTCCAACTGCTTCGACCTCTAGTTGTGTGGTTCAGTAGACAAGCACTGCCAACAATAGAGTGAATAGGTTAGAAGACTATACTAACGGCCCCTCTCCCCCATGCCAAAGAACTGACTGCAACGGTGTGAAAAGTTTGAAGAGCACTTGTCTTGTAGACAGTTTAGTGTATTGGTGATTTTGTTTTCTCAAGAGGGTAGTGTGCTTTCATAAATACCTTTGGCTGTCCTGGCTTGTTTCTAAGACAGATGATGTTGAGCTTGAGCTTATTCCAGGCTGAAAGCTTCGATCCAATGGGTCTACAGGCTCTGTACTACTAAAGGTCATCATCAGCAGCAGCAGGATTAGTCTGTAGGACACACAGTAGTCAGTGATTAGCCAACATTTTACTACTTTGTCCCCATTAATACACATTCAAACAAGGTACTATATCCACCCATTCCCCCATGTCAATAGATCATGCATACTAACCTTCACATACAATACCAACCCCCAACAGACACCAGTCACCCACACCATCCCCTCCTTACTAATACCTCCTTTTCTCCAACTTAGACTTCAAACCTTGCATGAACAATCAACTAAGCCTCCATAACACAGAGAAAACTACCGTAGAAGTTGTAGCCTACTTGTTAACACACCAACTATGACAACAAGACACAGACCATGTTCATCCCTAGCTCCAGTATATTTGCTCATCATAGAGTCATGGAAAGATTTAGTAGATTTTAGTAAGATTTTTCAAGGTGACTTACACTATTTCCTGGTGCTGAGCTTGATGTTGATGTCTATGCAGATGTTGATGGGATCGGACTCTAAATAGAACACAGTCACATTAGCCTCTGCGGTAGTTAGGTAGCTAGCTAAAGGTTAGCTACCGTAACCTAACGAAGCTAACGTTCGCTTGCAAAAGTTACAAATCACATTGCCAGACAGCAGCTGGCTAATTACATTGATATGCTTTGGAATGTATAGTCAGCGTATTATGAAAGCTAGCTAGCTAGATTTTGGTTTAGATACAGTGCCTTCAGAAAGTATTCATATTGTTGTGTTACAAAGTGGAATTCAAATGGATTGAATTGTCATTTTTGGTCAACAATCTACACAAAATACTCTGCAATGTCAAAATGGAAGAAAAATTATAGTGTAAAAAAAAAAACATGAAAAATGTTTTACTAATATATCTTGATTACATAAGTATTCACACCCCCTGAGTCAATACATGTTAGAATCACCTTTGGCAGCGATTACAGCTGTGAGTCTTTCTGGGTAAGTTCTCGAACAGCTTTCCACACATGGATTGTGCAAAATATGTCCATAACTTTTTTCAAAATTCTTCAAGTTCTGTCAAATTGGTTGTTGATCATTGCTAGACAACCATTTTCAGGTCTTGTCATAGAGTTTCAAGCAGATTTAAGTCAAAACTGTAACTCAGGAACATTAACTGTCTTCTTGGTAAGCAACTCCAGTGTAGATTTGGCCTTGCGTTTTAGGTTATTGGCCTACTGAAAGGTGAATTAATCTCCCAGTGTCCAGTGGAAAGCAGACTAAACAAGGTTTTCCTCTAGGATTTTGCCTGTGCTTAGCTCCATTACATTTCTTTTTTATCCTGAAAAACTCCCTAGTTCTTAACAATTACAAGCATACCCATAACATGATGCAGCCACCACTATGCTTGAAAAGTGTTACTCAGTAATGTGTTGTATTGGATTTGCCCCAAACATAACACTTTGTATTCAGGACAAAAAGTTAATTGCTTTGCCACATTTTTTGCAGTATTACTTTAGTACCTTGTTGCAAACAGGGTGCATGTTTTAGAATATTTTTTATTCTGTACAGGCTTCCTTCTTTTAAATCTGTCAATTAGGTCAGTATTGTGGAGTAACTACAATATTGGTGATCCATCCTCAGTTATCCTATCACAGCCATTAAACTCTGTAACCGTTTTAAAATCACCATTGGCCTCATGGTGAAATCCCTGAGCAGTTTCCTTCCTATTCAATGTCTGCTTTTTTATTTGTATCCATCTACCAATAGGTGCTCTTCTTTGAGAGGCATTGGAAAACCTCCCTGGTCTTGGTGGTTGAATCTGTGTTTGAAATTCACTGCTCGACATGAGGGGCCTTATAGATAATTGTATGTGTAGGGTATAGATATGAGGTAGTCATTCAAAAAGCATGTTAAACACTGTTATTGCATGCAGAGTGAGTCCGTGCAACTTATGTGACTTGTTTTTACTCCTGAACTTATTTAGGCTTGTCATAACAAAGGGGTTATTATTTTGTAAAAATTTATAAAAAACATGAATCCACTTTGACATTTTGGGGTACTGTGTGCAGGCCAGTGAAAAAATATTTCAATTCAATCAATTTTAAATGTAGGCTGTAACATAACAAAATCAAGGGGTATGAATACTTTCTGAAGGCACCGTAAACAAATGTAGTTCGCTAGCTAGTTAGCTAGGTAACGTTAGCTACGTTACCTCAGCTTGACTTCTTTTCTGCTGCTCTGATGTTGGCTGATCGGATGCCTTCCTCTTTGAAGTGAAGTTGAAAATCGATGGAACAGCATCACTTTTCAATGTTCGACGACATGGCAACCCCATCAGTTGAGAATTCAGTTCCTTTTCGAAATCCTCTGTCTTTGATATTTCTCACATCAACTGGATACACCTTCACGGGGCGGTACTACATCCTGAAATCGCTATGAATTCTGGATAATGTGGTTTGCTTACAACCGGGAAATGTAGTTGGCCTGTTTCTACTGGTGCGCTGATATTTGCGTGTAGTGAGGAAATATTATTTTTTTAGGACACATATGATATGTTAATAACATATTAACTGACATATATAGTGAAATAGAACAGTGGTGAAATTTCCCTTTAAGTATTTTTGTTGTTGTAGTGGGGGACAGTAACATTAGAACTTTCAACAATATTATACTTTAACTCTTTAGAACACATAGCGGCCGTCGACGGCCTTTCTTTAAAATTACTATAGCGGCCGCGAACGGCCTTGTTTTTCTAACAATAATATCTGTGTCGTATTCGCGTGGCTTTTCAATGTTTTTTAAAAACTTAATTACTCAAAATGACGGCGCTGAAGCGCACATGACTTTTCACTGTGAAAGAGGCTGTATCTATATTGGTTGGTGATACGGATTCAGACACATCCTTGAACTTTGAAAAGCAATGATATATAGATAGATGTCGAGGTGAGTGAAATAAGTAAACAGCAGATATATGTTTGGTGTTGTTGATGTTTGATGCTGTGAAAGTTGGGGAATAGCTCTCAGATTAGCAAGTCCTGTCATGTCATGATAACTTGGTTGGTACAGGCGAGCACATCAGCGGTGGAGCTCAAATGATTGCTCTCTGTCTCATGGAAATAGTTGCAGTGTTTAGCTGTATATAGTCAGCTAACTAGTTGGTTGTTTTGTCTTGTTTCTACTAATGTAATTCATGTGGAAACGGCTTCCTATAGCTAGCTAGCTAGCTAACTAAAAGTTGTGTGTAGCGGTATATTTGGGCTGCGCTGTAGCATCAACCTCAGCTGTCACTTTCACTAGCTAGCCATACAGACAACCAGTTAACTAGCCACCGAACTGAAGGCTAGAGTAATTTGTGTTTATCCGTTGGGCTTAGGTTATGGTTTGTCATGTTTGCTTGGTGCAGATATTCATATTCGGAAAGTATTCAGACCCCTTGACTTTTTCCACATTTTGTTACGTTAAAGCATTATTCTAAAATGGATGACATTTTTTTTTAATCCCTCATCAATCTACACACAATACCACATAATGGCAAAGCGAAAACAGGTACATTTTAGAAACAGAATTCCTTACTTACATAAGTATTCAGACCCTTTGCTATGAGACTCGAAATTGAGCTCAGGTGCATCCTGTTTCCATTGATCATCCTTGAGATGTTTCTACAGCATGACAGGAGTCCACCTGTGGTAAATCCAATTGATTGGACATGATTTGGAAAGGCACACACCTGTCTATACAAGCTCCCACAGTTGACAGTGCATGTCAGAGCAAAAACCAAGCCATGAGGTTAAAGGAATTGTCCGTAGAGCTCCGAGACAGGATTGTGTCAAGGCACAGATCTGGGGAAGGGTACCAAAACATTTCTGCAGTATTGAAGGTCCCCAAGAACACAGTGGCCTCCATCATTCTTAAATGGAAGAAGTTTGGAACCACCGAGACTCTTCCTAGAGCAGGCCGCCCGGCCAAAGTGAGCAATCAGGGGAGATGGGCCTTGGTCAGGGAGGTGACCAAGAACCCGATGGTCACTCTGACAGCGCTCCAGAATTTATCTGTGGAGATGGGAGAACCTTCCAGAAGGACAACCATCTCTGCAGCACTCCACCAATCAGGCATTTTATGGTAGAGTGGCCAGACGGAAGCCACTCCTCAGTAAAAGGCACATGACAGCCCGCTTGGAGTTTGCCAAAAGGCACCTAAAGATTCTCTGGTCTGATGAAACCAAGATTGAACTCTGTGGCCTGAATGTCAAGCGTCACGTTTGGAGGAAACCTTGCACAATCCCTATGGTGAAGCATGGTGGTGGCAGCATCATGCTGTGGGGATGTTTTTCAGCGGCAGGGACTGGGAGACTAGTTAGGATCGAGGGAAAGATGAAACGGAGCAAAGTACAGACAGATCATTGATGAAAACTTGCTCCAGAGCGCTCAGGACCTCAGACTGTGGCGAAGGTTCACCTTCCAACAGGACAACGACCCTATGCACACAGCCAAGACAATGCAGGTGGGGACAAGTCTCTGAATGTCCTTAAGTGGCCCAGCCAGAGCACAGACTTGAACCCGATCAAACATCTCTGGAGAGACTTGAAAATAGCTGTGCAGCGACGCTCCCCATCCAACCTGACAGAGCTTGACAGGATCTGCAGAGAAGAATGGGGGAAACTCCCCAAATACATGTGTGCCAAGCTTTAGCGTCATACCCAAGAAGACTTGAGGCTGTAATCGCTGCCAAAGGTGCTTCAACAAAGTACTGAGTAAAGGGTCTGAATTGGCTCAAATGCATGAAGAAGGAAAGAAATTCCACAAATGAACATTTAACAAGGCACACCTGTTAATTGAAATGCATTCCAGGTGACTACCTCATGAAGCTGGTTGAGAGAATGCCAAGAGTGTGCAAAGCTGTCATCTAGGCAAAGGGTGGCTACTTTGAAGATTTGTTTAACACTTTTTTTGTTACCACATGATTCTATATGTGTTATTATGTTTGATGTCTTCACCATTATTTACAATGTAGAAAATAGTAAAAATAAAGAAAAACCCTAGAATGAGTAGGTGTGTCCAAACTTTTGACTGGTACTGTATGTAAATGTGATATTTTATATATATATACATTTGCCAAAATCTATTAAAAAAACTGTTTTTGCTTTGTCATTATGGGGTATTGTGTGTAGATTGATGAGGAAAAAAAAGATTTTATCCATTTTAGAACAAGGCTGTAACGTAACAAAATGTGGAAAAAGTCAAGGGGTCTGAATACTTTGCCTAGTATTCCTATTATTAGACAGCTTAGCTGTCATGTTAGGGTAGTAGATGCCCGTGCAGTGGAGCTCATATGATGAGTTGGAGATTTGTTTACACAGCCAGCTAACAAGTTGCTTGTTTTGTTCTGTTTCTACCGATGCAATTAATTTGGAAACTGTCCCTGCTTCGTGACTAATCAGCTAACATTGGCAAACTCTGTAGTTAGTCTGTCAGGCAAGAAAGCAAGAGTTGATTGGAAAAGAGAGAGAGTGTGTGTGTGTGTGTGGAATGGGAGGCGTGTAACTGTATCACACAACTTATTATGGAAACCCCTTATTAGGAAGTAGTATGTGTATGGTTGAGAAAAAGAGAGGAAGGAAGAGAGAGACAGTTTGAGAGGGAGAGAGAGATTATGTTCCTGACTACTATTGTCTCCTATTTGTTTCTCCTCTCCTCTCCCTCTGTTACTCTGTTCCTCTAAGTCAGTGAAACCGAAGGAAGTGATGTGGAGAGTCAGGGCTCAGCAGCAAAAGGCAGGGAGGAAGAGGAGTTAGAGATGATTGGAGGGATAGAGATGTGGAGCCGAGAGGAGAGCGGAGGGAGAGTAGAGTGAAGAGGAAGGAGAGGAGAGTGGATGGAGAGGAACATGGAGAGGAGGAGGAAGAGGAGGAGGAGGGAGAGGACAAAGCAGTGTCTGCCCCAAGTCCCACCATTCACCCTTGTACCACACAGCCTGAGCCTAAAGTGACATTGGCAGGGGTTTTGGAGTTGGTTTTAAAGTGGTCGGAACTTATATCTGTTCCAGAGCAAGAGAGTGTGTGTGGTGTGCATCCGGAGTGGACGCAGGGCAAAGAGTGGGAGATGTGTAGAAACCTCCTTTGGGTGCTCTACGTGTTCTGTACCACTTTGCAGGATGGGGCCATGCTTCCAGAAGTTCCATGACATGTTGTAGGCTAAATGCAAACACTAAAGTGACAGAGTGAACTATGAATTTGTCCTATAAATATTTTATTGTCTCTGAACAGTTGTTGTGTTTTGTATCCTCTCTCTCTATCTGTCTCTATCTAATACTTGTTGCATTCACTGAATTGTTGTCAAAGTAGGCTACTATTTCTACCTTTTGTGTCAGGCCTGGTCTGTATTAAATCTTATTGAGAGAGGTTACCTACATTTTGAAATAGTCTCTGAATAGTTGTTTGCATTTTTACATTGTTACAGAAGAATCATTGTCAATCAAATAGCCTACTTTGGGTGGGTTTTGACATACTTTCTCAATTTTGTCCTCAGGTCACATTTTAGATCATTTTTTTATTGATATGTAAATAATATTTATAAGTATAATATATTATACTTGGTACATTTTGAGTGAGTAATTTAGTCAAATTTACTACAATTTAAATACTCAGTTTTTTTGGTTGTGTTGAGTGTTAATAATTTTTTGAAAGTGAGTGTCTTTTAGGACTGTCCCCGACTATACAAAATCTTGGTCAACCGAGAGTCGTCCTGTTCTTTCGACCAATGGTTTGGTCGAAATGTTTAAACGTATTTATCCATATATAGACAGACACACCCTATGTGTTTGAATAAAACCAACTACATATGCACTGAGCTTGTCTGATGATTGAACCCCACCGTTTGATTAAATCATTAAGACACACAAATGACTCAAGAAAGAGCCTGATGGTCACACAGATTTTTAAAAATGGCAGCGGGTGCCTGTGTGACTGGCGCACGTTGTCTCGCTCTCCTCCCTACTGCAGTGAAAAGGCACCACAGCACAGCAAGTGTTTATTGCGCTGTCCGTGCTGAAGCTGCAACATCATTTCAGCCATTTAGTTTCTTACTTGTTTCTGACTGAAAGGTTCTGTTACCGAAATCCCTAATTTGTTCAGGAAAAACATTCCCTATTCCCTCAACCCTTGCTCTCTGTCAGCATCGCATGCATGTGACCAATAGGGCCTGACCTATAGCCTATCATAATCACATCAATACATTGGTTATTACAAAATCCCAACACAGTAATGTCGACAGCAAAATGGATGCGGCGGCAGTGGCGGCTCCTGAAAAAATTCTCAGGAGGGGCAATTTTTCTGATGATTTAGGTGACCTACACACGTGCACGAGTCCGTGCACGCGATTCCAGATATCTTTACCTCTGAATAAACTGCCTTTATTATACCATATCCACCCTGTCCAAAGTCTCTACTTGGTCTCAGTTCTCCAGTAAACTTGTGATTATCAACAGTACACAACGGTAACAAACAATTGGGGGAACTCACGGGGCAGATAGTAACCACTTAAAAGGAAGCGATTCCCAAACCTTCCATAACAAAGCCATCACCTACAGAGAGATGAACTTGGAGAAGAGTCCCCTAAGTAAGCTTGTCCTGGGCCTCTGTTCACAAACACAAACAGACCCCACACAGCCCCAGGACAACAACAACAACAACAACAACAACACAATTAGACCCAACCAAATCATGAGAAAACAAAAAGAGAATTACTTGACACATTGGAAAGAACAAACAAAAAAACAGAGCAAACTAGAATGCTATTTGGCCCTAAACAGAGAGTACACAGTGGCAGAATACCTGACCACTGTGACTGACCCAAACTTAATGAAAGCTTTGACTATGTACAGACTCAGTGACCATAGCCTTGCTATTGAGAAAGGCCGCCGTAGGCAGACCTGGCTCTCAAGAGAAGACAGGCTATGTGCACACTGCCCACAAAATGAGGTGGAAACTGAGCTGCACTTCCTAACCTCCTGCCAAATGTATGACCATATTAGAGACACATATTTCCCTCAGATTACAGCGATCCACAAAGAATTCGAAAACAAACCCAATTTTGATAAACTCCCTTATCTACTGGGTGAAAAACCACAGTGTGCCATCACAGCTGCAAGATTTGTGACCTGTTGCCACAAGAAAAGGGCAACCAGTGAAGAACAAACACCATTGTAAATACAACCCATATTTATGTTTATTTATTTTCCCATTTGTACTTTAACTATTTGCACATTGTAACAACACTGTATATATACATAATATGACATTTGAAATGTCTTTATTCTTTTGAAACTTCTGAGTGTAATGTTTACTGTTAATATTTATTGTTTATTTCACTTTTGTTTACTATCTACTTCCCTTGCTTTGGCAATGTTAACACACGTTTCCCATGCCAATAAAGCCCTTAAATTGAATTGAATTGATAGTAAGGTCGCAATGACACAGAAAGCAGTTCAATGTCGGGGTACAGAGTCGCTCTCTTACCAGGATCGCGGTCCGCTCTGACCAGGGTGAAGGTGGCCGGCTCCACTTCTCTGTCCGGGACTCATCCAGCCAAGTCTCCCAGCTGTATTGGGATTCAGCTGCCAGCAGCGTTTTCATTATTTAGTCCGTTCGTAGCGGGTATGTACACGATCAACAAGATCAGTCCAAAACCAACCACTGGAAATCCATGGTTGGCAGAATGTTTGTAAACTAAGTCTACAAATTAAAAACATAAAATAACGCCGCACTGCAGGTCGCAACAGAGACGCTTCTAGCCGCCATTGTCTTAGTTACGTTCAACGTTACGTCACGTATGACGAAAGCGCGTAAGTGCAAGCCCACAGACACCCATAGAGAATGTATTGAAAGCTTTGAAATGTGAAAAAAATAGATTTTACATGACAGGCTATGAGAGACTTCTGGGCGATTTTCAACTTGACTGAAATCGCCCCAAAAACGGGCGGGGCCATTTGAAGCACGACTTTAGCCTGATTTGACATTTAGTGGCTGGCAGATCAGACGTGAACACTGATAACTGCTGTTGCCGTGATATAATTGATTAGAAAAAAAATCCCTTCCTTTTCCCGTTTGGCAGTGCGTCGCCCATATCGCCCTATTGAACAAGCCGTCCCTGTGCGGCGGACATGAAAAAGAAACTCGAAACAGGCGAATGTTTACTTCTTGCTCAGGAGGGAAAGGGGAAGTCAGATCTGTGGAAGACATTTGACTTAGTTGTGGAAACTACTGGAGATCAAGAAAAAGGAGGGTATAGGAGCAATTATGTGTGCCAAACTGTTGCTGTTAGATTACAATATTATGATTTTTTCTGACCATTTGGAACAGTGTAAACAACACTCAATAAATAAGTTTACCAGAGAGTCTGTTCTAACGGGGGAAAATATATATATAAAGCCTTTATTACAGCAGACTAAAAAAAAAACAGTCGCATGCATTCGTGAATTGCGGTTTATTTATTGTTTAGGCTAATTATTCAAAGCTCCCTTTATTATTTAATTTTAAAACTAAAACGCTTGATTGCATTTCAAAGCATGAATGTCTCGTATGCTGTGTGATGGCATGAACGAATAAATGATTGATTGATACAGTAGCCTACATATTGAAATATAGGCCTAAGTAAGTTACGGTATTAAGACTAAACAGGACGCACTCTTAGGCCTACAGCTCGATGGTGGTTATACAAGGCTACTATACAAAGCCTACTAATGATAACGATATGACTTATTATAATGATGATAATAATAATAATTGTAATAAAAACAATAAGAGGGAAATCAGGAAAAAGGGTATAGGAGTGAGAGCTGCGTATTATGTGTGACAAACAGGTGCTGTTAGATTACAATATTATTTTTCTGCCTGTTTGGAACAGTGTAAACAACACTAAATAAATAAGTAATACCAGTCCGTTGTAACAAGAAAAATAGTAAAGCCTTTATTACAGCATAGCAAATATTAAAAACAGCCAAATATGTGAAATTGCTTAATCCGACATTTTGCCATTGCATGAAGCAGACGCTTGATGTGCACAGAATCAGTAGGCTATTAAACAAACACTCAAACAGGCAATAGAAGAAAGATATGTCTTATATCTGTAGATATATATGGACGATTTATAAAGCCAAACACGTTTAACAGTTAGACTATTGATTATAGACCTAATTAAGTTGGGGTTTGCTCTCGCCTCAATTTTCTTCGACAATTAGGCTAAGCCCTATTCGCAGGGGACTAGTATTACTAGAGAACGTTGGTCATGTATTTATTACCCCAGAATGTCTGTTATTCCACAGGACGATTAGGACAGGATTCGTTTTTCCAAACTACCCCCTGTAATTCTTTTTTCCCCAATAAATTGACAGTTATGACGGAAGTCTGGAGTTTTTTCTAGGCGTGAAGATATTTCAACAAGTCCAGGCAATAACAGGGCTGATAACTGATAACTCGAGTTTGGTTCCCAAGTTTCTAAACCATACCAAACCATCTTTGGTATAGTGTCGCCATAATATTTTTATTGAGGAAGTGTGATCATAATCATTAGGATATTTTAGCGATCCACAGTAGACATCCTAAATGCCCCCCAGCCTTCAGTTGTGAGCTAAACAGTGCACTTGCACTTGAGATGCGTTTTAAGGCTATGTGCACTTATCATTTCCAAACGTTTAGGTCAGTTGAATGCTGCTTTGCGATCTATTAACAGCAAGGGTTACATTAAATAGGCACAATATTTTTTACTGATGCATTTGGCAATATTACATTTATACGCACAAAACATATTAACAAAAGCATTCACTGTAAAAGTTGATACATGTAGGCCCTTCATTTATAGGCTATGCACAGAACGTCAATAAATGTATCAAAACAGCTGTCAAACTCAGACATTCCTCTCAAAACACAGGGATGTCGATTGGCACGGGACTAGTATTATCAGAGGACCTTGGAGTTCGCCAAAAAACAGTAGGTTATTCTGGCTGGAATTGTTACTCTCCTGCCATTACTGACATGGCAGATTTGGACGTGATTAAATGACAGATGTGGTGTTTTGTGCTTGTGCACATAATAACATTACCCGACCACCCCCAGTAAAACGAATCCAGTCCGAATAGGGTTTAAGGCAAGGGCTGTTTCCTCGTCTCTGCTGCTGCCTCCGCCGCATTGTTCTCAATCCCAATATGATGGTTAATTTTGCTATTATGCACATAGCAACATAGGGAAAGGCGCCAATTCTACAGCGCACTGAAGATTATGTTTCAGAATCGCGAACTCACCATATCCAACACGGGAGAAAGCGCATTTGTTATAAAATAATATTAGATTTATTAGTGCACCATTATTTTAACATAATATAACCATATGCAATTTCAGTATCACGTCTTAGAGTGATGGACTGCGCCATCCCTGAGGCCTCCACAATGGATTACTCCATTGAGACGGGCACGAATCAGACAGGTGTCTTGTGCGCCGCGGGAAGAAAATTGCGACTGTTCGACTAAAGAAATCTCAGTCGACCAACAGCCTATTGACCAAACAATTATTTGCTGAAAAGTGTGCCATTGCCTGGCTATTAATAAATCCTCTTACATTTTAGTCATTTAGCAGACGCTCTTATCCAGAGCGACTTTCAGTTAGTGAGTGCATACATTTTCATACTGGCACCCCGTGGGAATCGAACCCACAACCCTGGCGTTGCAAGCGCCATGCTCTACCAACTGAGCTACACGGATACTCTTAGATGTAAAGACCTGCATGGTTCTGGTACCGGGTCCGACTGACATTTTTGCTTATGAATCGATCTGTGGACACCGTCGATCGAAATGGCTTGCATTGAGCGATACCCCTGGTTCCCACAGACACAGTATATTTTCTGAGCCTGTGTTAGGTAGGATGTGAAATCTGAAACCACTTGAAGCTGGGATGTCCCTCGTACCATTTCATTCGCTCTTCTGACTGTCTATCCACTCCCGGCTGAACCCTACATCACAGCCACTGAAAAAGCACATGCCTGCAATCTTTACAGCTCAGCAGGAGCGAGTGGTTTCATCATGGTAGCCCATTCAGAGGTCAATTTATAGCCATTAATCTAAAATAATTCATAGATTTTAAACAAAAAACACTTTCTGTTTGTCATATGATATGAAAGGAGAGTTCCTAACGAGTTCAGAAAGCCAAGCTAGAGCTCTGTGAGACGTTCACAACGATGGGGACAGACGTTTTGATCAATAGAGACCTTTAGAAAATATGCACATTTTCTCTAACACTAAACATACACATTTGTATTTTACAGTTAAAAGGAAGATTAAATCGTATAGTTAGTCGTTTTATAATTTGATTATACTATATTTAGAAAGCATACATGTCGTTTCAAGCCTTATTCATTCAGTTTTGTTGATCAGGAAATACATACAATATTTCATATTTGTACAGTGACAACAGCTCCCACCATTTCATTAGACCACTACTGGGGCGCAATTAAACTATAGCAAATTATCTGGAAGACGGAGGATGAAACAAGTGCATAGGCCTATGCTTTATCCATCAATCTGGAATGACAGGTAGCCTACCACAATGCATTTACATTTTACATTTAAGTCATTTAGCAGACGCTCTTATCCAGAGCGACTTACAAAATGCAGTCCCCTCTTTCGGATAATGACAATTCAGGTAGCCCAACCAAGTCGGCCAATAAATTGGATAAATGGTCGTTTATACACACATAAACCTATCCAGGGCTAATAAACTGCCTATACGGCTATACTTATCAACAAACAGAAAGACCAGCAACGCATTTATTACATGCATGATACAGACTGATGGGAACTACTTTGCTTGCTCTACTGTGCTGCTCTCCAAGGCATACATTGAAGAAAACTGCACTAGAGCGACCAGAATTGCCCTTGTAACACCATTCAGTGACCCAACGATGCCAATAGATAGTAGGCCCATAATGAGCCTATAATGAAGAAACGATTCAATCCATTTGACCTATTCGATATCCTAGGTTTGGAAAGCGATACATTTTTTTGGTTGTTGCCCTGGCTACAATTTGAATAGCATTGCCTAGGCTACAGTTCTAGCCTATCTATCAAAGAGAATGCAGTCAGTGACAAGCCTTGGTAATAACAACGACACACCCTCTGAATAGTCTTCAACAGCTTTGTACATTTATATCAGATAGCTGGTTTAGAATGGTCGTAAGAGTATGCAACCATCCGAACACGGCTGTTATATGAGAATAGAGCCCGCGACTGTAACCACAGTTTCAGCCTATAATGATGAGGTAGCCTTTTTTTTTTTTTTACATTGCCAAAAGCCTGTTTCCGTAAGAGTTAAATGTCCATGTTCAGTGGTCTGGGGTCTCAGAGCCACATTTCCTGTCCCCGGTTTCACCCAGTTCTATAACATTACTAATCTGACGAATTCCGCATATAATTCAACATTTTATCAGCGATGTATTTTCCTTACCTGTACATAATTGTTTTCACAGTATTCTGCAACCCTCGACAGATTTTGGTAGCTTTCCACGAGCGCTCGTTTACCGGCTGGAATTTCTTCCTCTAGCAACATTTGTAGCTCTGCCATCTTACATCCCTCTGCATTTCCTTCCTTCCTTTCTTTCTTTCTTTCTTTCTTTCTTTCCAACGAACCAAAGCTTTGTCGTTTTCCGTGTGGTGAGAAAGGGGTTCCACGCCTGGTATTGTGAGATTTCTGGCCTCGATTTTATAACCGTCCCAAAATGATACGCGATCTGGGGGCTCGTTGTTAACTGTGATTGGTTCAAATGCTACATCGATTAGTTGTGGACCAATTGAATTTCAGTGCGATAATCGCTCGTGAACCTAAACCCAAAAGTGATGAAGTGTGATATACAATCCGGTCTAGTGATACAAAGTAGCCTATCCAGTGCTTTTGTTGCATTCTATATGCTACATTGTAACATTTTGTCCTTGTGCGTGTGTATCAAAAAGATATGCTTTTTTTTAAAGGTAAGCAAAACTGAATTGTTCCAGTCAGCCACAGATGATCCGTTATATTGACAGAGATACTCAAGTGGCCGCTCTAACAATGAAAATTCGTTTCTTAAAAAATGGAGGGCAGTCGGGAGGAGGCAAGAGCAGGTGGGACCATTCTAGCCAATGAGAGGGCAGGTACGCGTGTGAACAACAGGCACAACTCAGATATAAAGTGGGTTTTTTTCTCAAAGTTGCCGGGATGTCACCTGTCCTACATATATCAGTACATTCGTAACAACCTAAGCATTACGACACTTCTATTCGATCAAATAAGCCATAACATTTTTTGTTGACCAAATTCGACACTCTCTCATTGACCTCCAAACAAAAACTCCTCGCTTGGTGAGTGAAAAAAAAAAAAACGACAAAACGCCACCTGCTGGAGAAGACCGATTTTGGGCCCAGTTATCCTTTTCGCTTCGCCTCTTTCTGAGTCAGCACTACATCTCCCATATTAAATCCCCCATTAAGAGCATTATGGGCCTTGTAGGAATACTAAATCAAACCTACTGGTGCATAGTGTAATTATTGGTCAAAAGACACTAGGCCTACAACTCCGGGAATTATATGTTTTGTGTGTTTGGTTCGACCGAATTTGAGAGGTCGGTGTCGGACTGTCGGCATAGGCCTATATCCAGACAGCAGAGGGATTGATCCATCCAAACATGCATAGGGTGAGTTCACCTTCTATCGACTTGGTTCTGTTTTTACATTCACTCTGATATGAACATTTAATGTTGAGAATGTTTGCAACAACTGAATAGCCTCATGCGAAAATAATTTGTAACAATTCTATTAGATAGGCATGTAGCCTATCCATTTAATACCTTGACGAGGTGCGAGGGTATTGAATAGGCCTATTGATTTCAATTACACATTATGAAAGCCTGTTGATTTAATACCATTTAAAAATGGACATTATTGCTGCCATGTGTCACGAACCGGCTCAAGTTCGTAACAAAAGGGAGACACGTGGAGACAAGGAATACTCAAAGTATATATTTATTAACTGAAGTAAACTAAATCAAATAACAATGGTGTGTGTAATCAGTAGTGCAAGTGAGTGTTTGCATGCATAAATGTAATATGGAAAAGTGTTGAGAGGTGCCAAAGCAAACAACCAAAAAGGCCACAAAAATACCACAACCAAAGTCAAAGTATCTGCCTGGAGAGAGTCTCCTCAATGAATGTGGAAGAGGTCCATTTATGCTGGGACACACCCGGCCCAGGTGTTTCCCATGTAGCTGACGACCCTCCCAACTCCGCCCACCGGCATCCTAATAAGGAAACAAGAGCAAAGAGAGAATATGGCAGACAGAGTGGGAGGGTCATCACACCCCCCCCCCCCATAAGACCGGGGACCAACAAGGACCCCGGACCAACGTACCAGCCCCTGCGTCCCAAACCGACAAATTGTACATGTTCACACCTCCACTTGCCCCACCCATCATCCTCCTCTCCAGACCTCAGCAACCTTTACACAGGAAGCAACCTTTAAGAGGAAAGAAGAACCCAAGACTAGGAGGAGACAAACAGGAAAGATAGAACATGACAAAATCAAACAATGGTCGGTCACATCAATATTCATGAACAGGGCGCACGAGAGAGCGCATCAGCAATCACATTATCAGTCCCCCGGATGTGCCGCACATCTAGATGGAAGGATTGTAAAAATAAACACCATCTCATTATCCTCTGATTTGGACACCTCATGGACCTCAAAAAGGTGAGAGGGTTATGGTCGGTGTAGACCACAATAGGTACTACACCCGACCCAACATACACTTCAAAGTGTTGTAGCGCCCATATAAGTGCTAATGCTTCTTTTTCAATGACCGAATAGTTCAACTGATAATGGTTAAACTTTTTGGAAAAGAAACTAACAGGCCTCTCAACCCCAGCCACATCTGCTTGCAGCAAAACTGCACCCGCCCCCACATGACTAGCATCCACCTGCAAGGTAAATGACAAATCCACACGAGGAGCAGCCAGTACCGGAGTTGAAGTAAGCAACCTCTTTGCATCTTCGAAAGCCTGTTGACAATGAGAAGACCATACGTACACAGCCTTAGCTTTCAGCAAATCTGTCAAGGGAGTGACCACAGTAGAGAAGTTCCTACAAAAACCACGATAATACCCAATCATTCCCAAGAAACGCATCAGTTCCTTTTTAGTAGTTGGTAGTGGAAAAGCATCAATAGCTACCACTTTAGCCCGAACAGGACGCACTTCACCCTGCCCAAACACCTTTCCAAGGTATGTAACAGTCGCTTGAGCAAACTCACATTTAGCCAAATTTATCGTGAGGCGACCCGCAGCCAGACGTCCGAACAAGGCTTGAATACGGGACAGATGTTCCTCCCAAGTATCTGCATATATCACTACATCGTCCAGATAAACAGCGCACCCGGCCAGACCAGAGACAACCCTGTTCATAAGTCGCTGAAAAGTGGCAGGCGCATTACGCAGTCCGAAACTCATAACCGAATACGAGTACAGACCAAAAGGTGTAATAAAGGCAGAGATTTCACGTGCCCTACTCGTCAGTGGCACCTGCCAATACCCCTTTAACAGGTCAAATTTGCTCACAAACTTAGCTGCGCCGACTTGATCAACGCAGTCCTCCATCCGAGGAAGAGGAAATGAATCCGGCTTAGTGACATCGTTTACCTTACGGTAGTCCGTACAAAATCTATTTGTTCCATCCGATTTACTGACCAAGATACAGGGAGAAGCCCAACTGGAGAAAGAAGGCTCTGCTATTTTACTCTCCAGCATGTACCTGACCTCAGCATCCAGACAACGCAGTTTCTCTGAAGAAACTCTATAGAACCGTTGACGAATGGGGTCAGCATCTCCAATGTCAATATCATGTTCTATTAAGTTTGTACGTGTAGGTGTATCAGAAAACAACCCTGGAAATCTCTGAATCAAACCAATCATCTCTTTCCGCTCATCAACAGGTAGATGAGTAAGAAGGCTATCTAAAATCTCCAGTGTCTCTGAATTTTTCAATCTACCCTGCAGTATGCAATCGTCAGGACCAGAAACATCTTCCTGCTCCTGCACAGACCTAGCATGACCAGAACTCAGGGAATAAACAGTATCAGCCAAAAGAACAGCCTTACCGTCCTCTGTAGACTCCCCCTGTTCAGTCTCAGAGGAACGTGCATAATAGGGTTTTAACAAATTTACATGGCACAGTTGGTTTGCTTTCCTCCGTTCTGGAGTGGCAACTAGATAATTTTGCTCAGTGTACTGGCGCACCACTGTATATGGACCTTGAAACTTGGCTTGAAAAGGAGAACCAACAATTGGCAGCAGAGCCAGAACCTGATCACCTGGACTAAAGTGACGAGGCTCAGCTCGGCGATCATATATGCTCTTCATCCTGTCCTGTGAAGATGATAGCTTCTCTTTAGCCATTTCACCAGCGGCATACAAGCGTCGCCGAAAATCACCCACATATGATAACAGGGACTGAGGAGGCTCGGGAGACTTCCAGTCATCCTGGAGAACAGATAAAAGCCCACGCACCCGATGTCCAAACACTAGGTCATTTGGGCTAAAACCCGTGCTCTCCTGTGAAACCTCCCTAGCTGCTAACAATAACCAAGGCAACCCCTCCTCCCAATCCTTTTCCATCTCAGTACAATAAGCTCTCAACAACGACTTAAGTGTTTGATGGAAACGTTCCAGTGCTCCTTGACTTTGGGCATGATAGGCGCTAGACAAGTTGTGTTTAATATGGAGTTGTTGGAGAACCTGACCAAAGAGATTAGAGGTGAAATTAGATCCTTGATCACTTTGAATGACCTTAGGGATTCCAAACAGTGAGAGAAACTGAGTCAAAGCTTTTAACACAGCCTTAGTCGTGATAGACCGGAGAGGATAGGCAGCAGGAAACCTAGTGGTCTGACACATCACCGTCAACAAATAAATACTACCCTTTCTAGAACGAGGCAGAGGACCAACACAGTCAATAATCAAATACTCAAAAGGTTTACTGAGTACAGGAATAGGGAACAGTGGTACCGGCTTAATAGCTTGATTAGGTTTACCAGTTAATTGACAGGTGTGACAAGTTTTGATGAAATCAGAAACATCCCTCTTTAATCTTGGCCAAAAGAAATGCCGTAATATACGATTGTAGGTTTTTCTCACACCCATATGCCCAGCAACGTCATTGTGAGAAGTTGTTAGCACCAACTCACGAAGCTTAACTGGTACCACCACCTGACTAATCGCCTCCCCCAGAAAACAACTACCATGAGACATCCACTTTCTCATCAGGACCTCCTCTTGGAGAAAATAGCCCTGTGCGACATCTCCCAACTGTTCCACAGGCACAATTTGGTCCCGCAACTCTTCTAATGTAGGGTCAGTCCGTTGCGCCTCGATTAAATCGGAGCGGGATATAGATAACGGGATAACAGGGAAAACAGTAACCGACTTCTTTGTGGTATTCTCGTTAGCCAGTTCCGTGACCAGGTCGTCATGGATCATAGAACACGTCACTGCACACGCAGAAAACACCTCTGGGAAATTCTGCGCACTCTCATCAGGAATCCCTACAATTGACGGCTTAGTGGAAACCACTAAAGATGGAAACGCGATAGGCCACACACGCTCCCCAGCCAAGTTATTTCCAAGGATCACGTCAATACCCTCAATAGGCAATGAAGGACGCACCCCCACAACAACCTCACCTTTCACCAGTCCACAATCCAACATCAGTTTATGCAATGGAACTGACAGAGTGTTCAAACCTATTCCCCTAATTAGAACACTATTCCCCGAATCAGTCTCCGCAGAGAAGGGTAACACAGATTCCAACACAAATGATTCAGAGGCACCTGTGTCTCTTAGGATCTTTACTGGCACTAGGTTCTTACTTCCTACCATAGACACAAAACCCTCCGTAACGAAAGGTAAATAGTCGGGATCAATGTAGCCCTTCACCTGGCTCTGGGCATGAGACAATGAGTCAGGAGTGAACTGATATGGAACAGGCGCTGCTAACGCTGCAGGCCTCGATTTACCATAAGCACCTGTACTGAATTTACCCCTAGACCTAAGAATCGGACATTCATTTTTCCAATGACCTAATTCTTGACAGTAGTGACACTCTTGACCAAAGTCAGTTTTACCACGGGTATCAGGCTCAACCCTAGTTGAATGAAACTCTGCCCGAGAACCGAAGTATATCGGCGAGCGAGGCCCAAATCTCTGCGAACGCCCCCACTCACTCCGAATACGGGGTTGTGCAAAAACATTTGTGAGTCAACACATATTCATCTGCCAAAACCGCAGCTTCAGCGACAGTCTTTATTTTTCGTTCGTTAATGTACGTCGCTATACGATCAGGGATTGTGTCCTTAAATTGTTCTAACATAATCAGATCACACAGCCCTTGGAAAGTCATAACTGCAGAGGCGGAACACCAACGATTGAACTGTGAAGATAATATTCGCGCAAACTCAACATGAGTCTGCTGATCATCCCTTTTTAAAGTTCTAAATCGTTGGCGGTAAGCCTCAGGGACCAATTCGTAACTCTGTAACACAGCCGTTTTAACCTTCTCATAACTAACACTGTCTGCTACACTAAGAGCTGAATATGCTTCTTGCGTTTTAACAGTCAGCACACACTGCAACATCAAAGTGCGATCAGAATCAGGCCAACTCCTAGCGTCAGCAACACGCTCAAACAACGAAAAGAATGTCTCCGGGTCCTTTTCATTAAACTGGGGCAACAATCGTAAATTCCCAACAATATCAAATGTGTCTGGATTACGACCAAAAGAGGAACGACCCCTAGGTAACTCTGGATCCCCTTCCCAGAGCAAACTCTCCCCTGAGAGCTTTCCTTCCCTAACCAACTCTAGTCGCTCTTGTTGCAGCTTGATTTTAGCACGCTCCATATCCTGTTTAAATTCCAATTCCCTTTCATATTTTACCCGATCATGCCCTAGCTGTAACAGAAGCAGTTCTTTCTGCTGTTCAAAAAGAAGACTACTATGACTAACCGATGGAGCGGTCATTGTAACATATCGGGGAGACAACGTGTCCTCAGCAGAGGCTGCCCCCGAGACAACTGCTCAGTCCACAGACACCACACAAAAATAACAAACATTTAACCATGCCCAACGTATCCCAAAACAAAACACGTCACTAAGCCTATCAGGGGAAAAAGCTATAGCTCCGGGTAGAAAATGTCACTACCCTACCCAATCTCCCACTGAGGTACACAGCCGATTGTACTAACCTCCTCAGACCGATGTCCCAACAGCGAGTCGAGCAAGAGTTTCCAGGCTGGGCAGGGACTGGAAACTAACCAATGTACTCTCTCCAACGCAGTACACAACCCAAAGGCAACCAATACTGGGCCTATCAAACGCAAACAAACTAACAAAATTTACAAAGAAAGACCCTACAGAATTGGACATTAACTCCACGTTCTCCCAAACACAACCAGTTCAAGATCCCAGACGAGCCCCCACTTGTCACGAACCGGCTCAAGTTCATAACAAAAGGGAGACACGTGGAGACAAGGAATACTCAAAGTACATATTTATTAACTGAAGTAAACTAAATCAAATAACAATGGTGTGTGTAATCAGTAGTGTAAGTGAGTGTTTGCATGCATAAATGTAATATGGAAAAGTGTTGAGAGGTGCCAAAGCAAACAACCAAAAAGGCCACAAAAATACCACAACCAAAGTCAAAGTATCTGCCTGGAGAGAGTCTCCTCAATGAATGTGGAAGAGGTCCATTTATGCTGGGACACACCCGGCCCAGGTGTTTCCCATGTCGCTGACGACCCTTCCAACTCCGCCCACCGGCATCCTAATAAGGAAACAAGAGCAAAGAGAGAATATGGCAGACAGAGTGGGAGGGTCGTCACACATGCAACTTTGTTGTCACAGAGGTGACCTAATGTTAAATCTGCGCCTGTCATCCTGGTTGCAATAAAGTAATGGAGCACGCCGACGAAGATGAGCTCGAGACCTGGTGTGATGCGGCATTGCGAGTGATGCGGAGTTTACCCGAAGATGGTAGGCTAATTATTCATTAATAACTATACTAGCCTATACATTAAATCAGGCAATGAATTGTATGCTATGTGCTGCGACTGAGTAGCCTATTTACCAGCAGCTTATGTAGCCTATGTCTGAATGAGCACCATTAGACTGCTCACTCTGTTGTATGTAGTCATTTAAAGCTCAGACACACTGTTAAATTTGTCAAACGTTTGAATGCCGACAGCACTTAGCACCTCTAAACAGTGTGGGTAGTCAATCTCTTTTGTGTTCACACCGCAAAGACCTTGGAAGCAGTGGCGGTTCTAGACCATTTCAACTGTTGTTGTTTTTTCTAATGATCAATTAGCCTTTTAAAATGATAAACTTGGATTAGCAAACACAAAGTGCCATTGGAACACAGGACTGATGGTTGCTGATAATGGGCCTCTGTACACCTATGTAGATATTCCATTAAAAATCAGCCGTTCCAGCTACAATAGCAATTTACAACATTAACAATGTCTACACTGTATTTCTGATCAATTTGATGTTATTTTAATAGCCAAAAAAATGCTTTTCTTTCGAAAACAAGGACATTTCTAAGTGACCCCAAACTTTTGAACGGTAGTGTAATACTGTATTCTATTCTACTGTATTTTAGTCAATGCCACTCCGACATTGCTCGTCCTAATATTTATATATTTCTTAATTCCATTCTTTTACTTTTAGATTTGCGTGTATTGTTGTGAATTGTTAGATACTACTGCACTGTTGGAGCTAGGAACAAAAGCATTTCCCTACACCCACGATAACATCTGCTAAATATGTATGTGACCAATACAATTTGATTTGATTTAACGTAACAACATGTGGAAAAAGTCAAGGGGTCTGAATACTTTCTGAATGCACTGTATGTATCAAGGTGACATCTAGATGGTTATCAATATTAGTTATTTCTTGTGTAGGCTGCTTTCTACTTGAAATAATGTTAGAGAAAAAAAGTTGCCATGTAGTTACCGCCGGCGACACTTCCATGATACCCAGTAGGAAGCGCTTCAAGTCGGCAAGCAGCACACCGGAGTACTGGTCGCGGGTTTACTATCGACTCGTAGTGCAGCCCAATCAGCCACGCAAAACGGTCTTGAGTGGCAACAAATCTACACAATTAGCTGATTCGGTTTCCATACACCCACACCTTTCGACACACCCACTCGCCCATACTCCGGTTGCCATAGTGGGCTGCAGCGACCCATTTTACATTTTAGTCATTTAGCGGACGCTCTTATCCAGAGCGATTTACACACGCGCACTTCACAGAGTAGGTGTTCCCTAATGGAAATATGCTAGAATGCGCCAATAGGATCTCACTAGCTCGTACTTGGCATTGCCCACCTCCTTGCTTGTTCTGCCGACTATGATTCATATGCTCCCATTGGAAACGACAGGCTCTGGAGGAAAGCATCCAACAGGAAAGTGTGATTATTGTCAGGAAACAGAGACCGTGGCGCATGTATTGCTACAGTGTGGGCAGTATCAGTGGGAAAGAGATAGGATGATATCTAGTATGAGGGAGAAGGGGATACAGGAAATTAGTTTAAAGAGTATATTGAGTAGAACGTCATTAGATATAGTCTCAAATATTGTGTTATCTTTTTTAAGAGCAACGGGGCTGGCAGGTAGAATTAGTTTCTCCCTGTCTCTGGCCCACACTTCAGTACAGTACAGAAAGCCCTTGTTGATACTAGCCAGATGGCCACAGCTAGATAACTGCCTAGCAAAATGACGGAAACAATTTAATTCACTCTCCATAATCCTATACTGCCATGCCAGCCCATTGCCCAAATGTTTAGCTAGTTAACGTTAGCATATTCGCTAGCTAACACAACATAGCTAGCTAGCTAAGGACAGAGCACTAACTCAGCAGCTAACACAGGCAGCTGTTTCATGGACAGCTAATCCATTGTGATTCAATTAGAATGTCAATACTAGCTGCAGTGGTTAGCTAGCTTGGAGGAAGTATTTAGTGTTGTGTGCATTGCGTCTGTGCACTTAGCTATCTACCATCCAATATAGCCTCCATTGCATATGAAGTGTGACTGGCTCATCCATGGATTTACGGCAAAAGTGTTCTTTGTCCTTCTTTTTGTTGGCACCCCCACGTGGGGGTTCGTCATCTCTGATTGGCTCAAAGTCAAGTTGTTTGAAGCACTGAGTCACAGAGTTTCTAAACCCAGAGGAGCAAAATCACGATACTTCCGGGAACGCTTGCGAAACAGACCAAACAGACCAGGCGCATTAGCACTCGGTGCGCACAGGGAGCAGCGACGTCTTCACGTCATCCAAAAACAATTAATATCTTCGACTCTGAGTGATGAAAAAAAATCCACTTCAGCGACATTTATTTGAATAATTCAATGGATGTCTTATTTAGAATTTTCGATGCTGACTTCTCTATGTGGCCGTGTATGGAAATTGTATTTTTGGGTCGAGCGTCAGTTAAACTGCAGTACCGAAGCAAAACTGTATGAGCAGTCAAAATGTCCATGCCTCTAGACCGGAACCCCCCTCCCCTTGGTTGGAAGTGGCCAGTGTTCCGGACTAGAAGCACATCTTGGACGCAGTCTCCAGTTCTTATTACCTCAGTGCCGCTGAGGAGCATAGAGTGATGAGGAGGAGTCTACTGTGTCCGGAAGCGAATTCACCATTCATTTTCTGTATTCAGGGTTCACTCAAATATCATGTTAAGCTTTGTTTTACTATTGACAGTTACAGCTGATTTCGGGAGTGTATATCAATTTGCTCTCCTTAAAGGGAGGATTTTGGCAATGAGGCCCTTTATCTACTTCCCCAGAGTCAGATGAACTTGTGGAACAGAGCAAAGTACAGTGAGATCCTTGATGAAAACCTGCTCCAGAGCGCTCAGGACCTCAGACTGTGGCGAAGATTCACCTTCCAACAGGACAACGACCCTAAGGACACAGCCAAGACAACGCAGGAGTGGCTTCGGGACAAGTCTCTGAATGTCCTTGAGTGGCCCAGCCAGAGCCCGGACTTGAACCCGATCAAACATCTTTGAAGACCTGAAAATAACTGTGTAGCGACGCTCCCCATCCAACCTGACAGAGCTTGAGAGGATCTGCAGAGAAGAATGGGAGAAACTCCCCAAATACTGGTGTGCCAAGCTTATAGCATCATACCCAAGAAGACTCAAGGCTGTAATCGCTGCCTGAGTAAAGGGTCTGAAAACTTATGTAAATGTGATATTTCATTTTTTTTTTTTTTATATACATTTGCAAAAATGTCTAAAAACCTGTTTTTGCTTTTTCATTATAGGGTATTGTGCGTAGACTGATGAGGAAAAAAATCGATTTAATCCATTTTAGAATAAGTCTGTAACATAACAAAATGTGGAAAAAGTGAAGGGGTCTGAATACTTTCTGAATGCACTGTATCGGCAGTGAGATCCTCTGTGTGTTTCATGCTTTAGGATCCCGGATAGCACGGACCGATTTTGATTGGCCTATATTCTGTGTCTTAGATTTTGCCTGTTTTGGTTGTCTCTTAAATCACACTCTGTAGGAAGTTCTGCTGTTCTTGAAGACTATAAGTGCCTTATCAGCTTATTACAACTGTTTTACCCTATCATAACCCCAAATACAGTTACAGTTGTATTAGGCTACTCCATTGTCAATGTTTTTGTTGTCATATGAGTCTTTGTAAACAAACTGATTCAAAATATGTTTAAAACTATCATGTCAATCTCATGGACTGCCAGTCCTTGCATAGCTCTGCAGGCAGGCTGCTGAAATGACAGGTTGTGTCTTTAGAGCTGAAGGTGGGCAGATTCACACGTTAAAGCATTGCATTTAAAAGTGAAGTCTATTTATACCTTCTGAAGACATACAATTGTTTATGTCAGTTGCAGTGAGCCTATGGTAATTGCTGCAAGTTGAGGGACTATCGGCTACAATGTAACAATAATTCTCCATGTCAATCATCAAACTTCCTTATTCATCCTCTTTTTTTCCCCTCCTCCTATCCTTATTTGCTCTCCTATAGGTCCATATCAGCCGGCGGATGACATGATGCTCATGTTTTATAGTTACTACAAGTAGGCTACGTTAGGGCCTTGTAACATTCCAAGACCCACAGGATACTGGGACAATGCAGGCGAAGCCAAATGGTAAATGATGTTTCTGGACTGGGTCGTGTTCATTAGCACTCACCGTAGCAAAGCATTTTGCAACAGAAAACAAACATTTGTGTCTCTCATTGGACATGTTCAGATAGAGTAGAACCTCCCCGTTTCACTCCGCTTTGGACCGATTTCTTCCGTTTCGTGCCTGCTGAACACGACCCTGTTGAATGGTGTTGTTCTAGCAATAGGTTATCAAATCAGCTGACATTCAATTTGCCCCATGTTAGACAAAAATACAGCATATTTTCACATAAAAAACAAGTAAACGCAAACGTTGTTGACTCATACGTATGTGACTACTAAGACAGATAGGAGATATGCCAGCCTACAGCAAGAGCACTTCTGAAAGCACTGGTTGGCAAACCAACCCTTTGAAAATGTGATTAAACAGCAGAAGAATGGCATAACGAGGCAAAGACAAATGAAAAAGAAAAAAATTTGTTGTGTTTTTGCCTCAAGGTAGTGGGCTGCATTCCTGCTGGATCTGCTGGTCCCGACAGAGATCATAGTGGCGCGGTCAGCATTTTTCATGCTGCGGGCTGGAGCGGGTGGTCAGACAGACAACTTTGGGATGAAAATGTGTTTTTGTCCCGCAGATTATTTGGAAACGGTCATCTTTCTGCTTTGTATGCGTTAGCCTACCTATTGTATTAAAGTCACCTCTTTGTCACATGATTCACACTCTCAGCATTCACTGCTTCGAGTTCAGTAGCCTACAGATGTCAGATTTTAATTTGAACCCTTTCGTCTCAGGAGGAAAATAATCCTGCAGCAGGAGGATTTGAATATCTGAATAAATATTTCGATTTGCCGCCAGGGGGCAGCAGGAAGCGGTGTTTGTATACAATGTACACTGTACCTACATTGTACCTTATGGAGGCTATGTGCAGGCTACACCGCGTCTCGTGTGAATTCTTATGTGGATTATAATAGATTGAGATATTTGTAGGGGGTAGATGTATTTTTCGTAAAGGCAAACATTTTATTTTTTCGACCAATTGTTTTAGGATATGTTGAAGGCAAGCAATAGGTAGAATACATTCTTGGTTTCCTCAGTGCCTGTGTGGTCCAGTGGTTACAGCCACTGACCCCAGCACACATATGCCAGAGTCGGCATGGGTTTGAATCCGGCCCACTGCCCTTTGACTCATGTATGAATGTCGGTTTCTGACTGATTAATTCCGTGTGGTTACAGGGTTAAAGCAGAGACAAGTCAAAGGTTAACAGTTTAGGTATTCATTCCGAGTGGTTAAAGTTAGGGCTATGGCTTGGAGAAGGCTTAAAACAAAATATGTATCATCAGTATTCATAGTATTCTTAGTGCTTGCTAGAGCATTGTGAACTGGCGTAGAGCAGTGGTCTAAGCAGCACGCTCCGAGCCTCATGAGTTCGCTCCCAGTGCTGGGTGATATAATGACCAGCCTGAGCCTACATTATGCCCAAAATGTTTATGCATTTATTTCAATGTTTTCAAGAAGTAAAACGAATAGTCTGATCATTTACACATCAAATAAAAGTGTCTCATCTCAACAAAGTAGTATTTGGATAGGCTCAAATGCATAAACATCTTGACAGCTTTACGAAATGAAATATTAAAGCCACACAATACAGGCTTTCAATCCACACCAAAGACCAGAACTATATTGTCAAATTATACATAGCCTAACTATAAAACATGGACGAGCATCCACACTGGAGGAAAGTTTATCGTTCTACAGTAGGCCTACATCTGTCAATCAATTGATGGCCCAAATCAGCTCATCAACTCAGCCAGGAAAATACCTATTATCGGTTTTCAAACCTTTAATTATGTGACAATTAATATGCTTACGGGCAGCCTACAGAATGCAGCCTGTTGGAATATAATCAAATAACAAGAGGCCTATTGCAACCATCGCTGGCACTAGATTATCGCCATCTGATGTCCAGTAGCGGTGCATGGGTAATACCATTGGGGAGGCCAAAAAAAAGCCATATTAACCTATGTTTGCTCTATAACCTGCCACTATGATATATTGGCCTAAAGCCAAGACAATAAGAAGACACAGTGGCAGAATAAAATTACCCACACCTTTGTTTCATCACAAAACCAGAGAGCAACATCTGTCCGGTGAAGTCCACAAAGCATATTGCATGTAACAAACAGTTACATGACCTACAGCATGGTCAAGAAAGTTAATGTTTCCCACATTTTCGAATTACTAAACAACTATTGATTTAGAACCACCATTTCAACTTCAACATTTCAACATCATCAAATCACCTATGCTTAATCTAATACAGTGACAACTAAAACATACCAAAAACTATTTAATCCAATCAACATAAGCTCAATATAATGTGGCTGTCCATGGTACTGATTTCTGTGTCTGTGTGTGTGCGGTGTGTGTGTGTGTGTGTGTGTGCAAGTAGAAAACGTTAACAGTGGACACTTGGACAGGGGTATGTTCAGGATCATTGGACAGTGACAGTTGATTATGAACATTGGAGTCTTGAACAACCCATTTTAGAATGTCAACAAAGCAAGAGTGAATAGCGATAACAAAAACAATTGCTAAATATTGTATGTATCCATTTGTGATCCTGAACCTAATGGGAAACGGTCTATGACTGTTATACAGTACGCGCTTTTTGTTGTCCTAGGCTACCTGGCTAAAATGCTTGCTCTCTAGCCTAACTTCCTTTTATTGGAAGGCCAGCTAGGTAACATTAGCCTACTACATCTAGCTACATATTGAACTTCAATCCTCTCAGGCCAGGGTCCAAATAGAATTTATGGTTGTATCAGAATCTCCATTATAATCATTGGCCAGTACGTAGAATTAAGTAAAACCACAAGTCCAAATCCCTATCTCCATCCAGAGCGATTTTAGCTAGATTTTTTATTTTACCCTTATTTTACCAGGTAAGTTGACTGTGTACACTTTCTCATTTACAGCAACAACCTGGGGAATAGTTACAGGGGAGAGGAGAGGGGATGAATAAGCCAATTGGAAACTGGGGATGATTAGGTGGCCCTGATGGTATGAGGGCCAGATTTGGAATTTAGCCAGGACACCGGGGTTAACACCCTACTCTTACAGTGTCATTGGATCTTTAGTGACCACAGAGAGTCAGGACACCCGTTTAACATCCCATCCGAAAGACGGCACCCCACACAGGGCAATGTCCCCAATCACTGCCCTGGGGCATTGGGATATTTTTTATTTAAAAAACTTTGTTTAGCTAGCTAGCCACCGGAGGACAATGACACAACGAGATGCAACAATTCAACTTTTTTCTGTACATGACATTTTGCTTTTGATTGGTGTGAAGCCAAATCCAAACTGGCTTTCCGTGACACTTTATTTTGGTGCGCCAGGACCATTCACAGTTGAGCTCACTCAGTTTAGCTCAATGCTGATTGGCTGTTATTTTATTGTATTTTTATCAAGGGAGGCCAAATGCTCACTGGCTTCCCTTGCATTCAATGCTACGGGCGGCAACAATGTCATACTCTTTCTGACCAGACAGCATCAGATAGATGGGCTATACATACTGAGACAGAGGGGCGCTGTTTCGCTCGCTCAGATGCTTTCTCTGGTACGATACATTCAGCCTCTTGCAAATTATGAAACACAGAGAGATGAAAGATAAAATATGTAATGTTTTTTCTCTTGGTTAATTTTTTTGGGAAGCCTGGCTTCTCTTGGTATCCATGAATCCATGCCACTGCTGATGTCATTAAACCATCAACACGCGTTAAATTCACCCGCACAGCTGACCTCAATTGCAACCATTATTGGTCACCTCATTACTGCTCCCTAAAAGATGTCGGTGTTATCCTTAGACCTGCTTTCAAGATATGTTCGCCCTCTGGTTGGTATTGTAATCGGAAACAACGTAATATTTTTTGAACAGACTAAGGGTGATTCCGTACAATAGAAATAAAGTATTTAATCATTTACCATGGCAAATCTACTGTGGCAATTTACCCAACACTTTGTATGAATGGAAACTAATGTTGGTGTAGCCTGCTGACTGTTAATACCTTATTTGTTTCCTATTTATGCTATCCAAAAGTGTCTGGTATGGTCATTTCTTATCAAGATCGGGGGTAAAATGTAACTGGACTGTCCATATACAGTGGGGGAAAAAAGTATTTAGTCAGCCACCAATTGTGCAACTTCTCCCACTTAAAAAGATGAGAGAGGCCTGTAATTTTCATCATAGGTACACGTCAACTATGACAGACAAATTGAGAAGAAAAAAATCCAGAAAATCACATTGTAGGATTTTTTATGAATTTATTTGCAAATTATGGTGGAAAATAAGTATTTGGTCACCTACAAACAAGCAAGATTTCTGTCTCTCACAGACCTGTAACTTCTTCTTTAAGAGGCTCCTCTGTCCTCCACTCGTTACCTGTATTAATGGCACCTGTTTGAACTTGTTATCAGTATAAAAGACATCTGTCCACAACCTCAAACAGTCACACTCCAAACTCCACTATGGCCAAGACCAAAGAGCTGTCAAAGGACACCAGAAACAAAATTGTAGACCTGCACCAGGCTGGGAAGACTGAATCTGCAATAGGTAAGCAGCTTGGTTTGAAGAAATCAACTGTCGGAGCAATTATTAGGAAATGGAAGACATACAAGACCACTGATAATCTCCCTCGATCTGGGGCTCCACGCAGGATCTCACCCCGTGGGGTTAAAATGATCACAAGAACGGTGAGCAAAAATCCCAGAACCACACGGGGGGACCTAGTGAATGACCTGCAGAGAGCTGGGACCAAAGTAACAAAGCCTACCATCAGTAACACACTACGCCGCCAGGGACTCAAATCCTGCAGTGCCAGACGTGTCCCCCTGCTTAAGCCAGTACATGTCCAGGCCCGTCTGAAGTTTGCTAGAGTGCATTTGGATGATCCAGAAGAGGATTGGGAGAATGTCATATGGTCAGATGAAACCAAAATATAACCTTTTGGTAAAAACTCAACTCGTTGTGTTTGGAGGACAAAGAATGCTGAGTTGCATCCAAAGAACACCATACCTACTGTGAAGCATGGGGGTGGAAACATCATGCTTTGGGGCTGTTTTTCTGCAAAGGGACCAGGACGACTGATCTGTGTAAAGGAAAGAATGAATGGGGCCATGTATCGTGAGATTTTGAGTGAAAACCTCCTTCCATCAGCAAGGGCATTGAATATGAAACGTGGCTGGGTCTTTCAGCATGACAATGATCCCAAACACACCGTCCGGGCAACGAAGGAGTGGCTTCGTAAGAAGCATTTCAAGGTCCTGGAGTGGCCTAGCCAGTCTCCAGATCTCAACCCCATAGAAAATCTTTGGAGGGAGTTGAAAGTCCGTGTTGCCCAGCGACAGCCCCAAAACATCACTGCTCTAGAGGAGATCTGCATGGAGGAATGGGCCAAAATACCAGCAACAGTGTGTGAAAACCTTGTGAAGACTTACAGAAAACGTTTGACCTGTGTCATTGCCAACAAAGGGTATATAACAAAGTATTGAGAAACTTTTGTTATTGACCAAATACTTATTTTCCACCATAATTTGCAAATAAATTCATAAAAAATCCTACAATGTGATTTTCTGGATTTTCTTTCCTCATTTTGTCTGTCATAGTTGATGTGTACCTATGATGAAAATTACAGGCCTCTCTCATCTTTTTAAGTGGGAGAACTTGCAAAATTGGTGGCTGACTAAATACTTTTTTCCCCCACTGTATGTGTAACTAAATCAAGTAAATCGGGTGGATTTAGATATTTGTGCCAGAAGGACACAGGTCAGAATCGAACCCACGCCGATATGGTAGGCCTATATGTGCAATCTGAAGGAAGCAGCGCTAACCGCTAGACCACCCCAGGTCACAATATATATTTTATTAACCTTAAGATACACTTGACACTTGTATGTCTTAGCCTAGTGAGCCTAGTGGAGACCAATATTTATCTTGTGTTATTAAGATATATAAAACGGTGGTTGCATTTTTTTATGTTGCAGTAATAGGACCTAGGCCTAGCGTTTAAGCGAGTGAGAGAGAGAGAAAATTATTTTGATAGCAAGCCTTGATCTCAATGACTCGACTGCCCTCGCATGGAGAGAAAGACAACTGCTCTTTTTCAGGGACTCACGAGGCTCATTTGAATTTCCTGATGCAGCAGGAAAATTGTCAGCGACAAAAGAGTGATCAGATTAAGAGCCGACATCTGTACCTCTCCTCTCTATAGCCTATGTATAGGCAGAGAAGCACAGAGCAGTTATCTTTCCAAGGAAAATAACTTCCTAAATAAGATTAGGCTATAGTTAACTACATTGTCGTAAAACTGACTATCCTACCGATCCTTGACTTCGGCGATGTCATTTACAAAATAGCCTCCAACACTCTACTCAGCAAATTGGATGTATTCTATCACAGTGCCATCCGTTTTGTCTACAAAGCCCCATATACTACCCACCACTGTGACCTGTACGCTCTTGTTGGCTGGTCCTCACTACATATTCGTCGCCAAACCCACTGGCTCCAGGCCATCTATAAATCACTGCTAGGCAAATCCCCGCCTTATCTTAGCTCATTGGTCACCATAGCAACACCGACCCGTAGTATGCGCTCCAGCAGGTATATCTCACTGGTCATCCCCAAAGCCAACACCTCCTTTGGCCGCCATTCCTTCCAGTTCTCTGCTGCCAATGACTGGAACAAATTGCAAAAATCTCTGAAGCTGGAGACTCTTATCTCCCTCACTAACTTTAAGCATCAGTTGTCAGACCACCTTAACGATCACTGCACCTGTACACAGCCATTCTGAAATTAGCCCACCCAACTACCTCATCCCTATATTGTTAATTATTTTGCTAATTTGCACCCCAGTATCTCTATTTGCACATCATCTCTTGTACATCTATCATTCCAGTGTTAATATTAATTGTAATTATTTTGCACTATAGCCTATTTATTGCCTTACCTCCATAACTTGCTACATTTGCAAACACTGTATATATATTTTCTGTTGTATTTTTGACTTTATGTTTTGTTTTACCCCATATGTAACTCTGTGTTGTTGTTTTTATCGCACTGCTTTGCTTTATCTTGGCCAGGTCGCAGTTGTAAATGAGAACTTGTTCTCAACTGGCTTACCTGGTTAAATAAAGGTTAAAAAAAATATATATATATATTGACCCTTCTCCTAACCCTTTAACCTAACTCCTAAACTTAACCCCTTAACCTAACCCCTAGCCTAGCTAACGTTAGCCAGATTGGTGAAGTGAAATGAAAAAAATAACTTGTTTCAAAAAATTATAAAAAATAAATAACGGAAAAGTAATGCGTGCATATGTATTCACCCCCTTTGCTATGAAGCCCCTAAATAAGATCTGGTGCAACCAATTACCTTCAGAAGTCACATAATTAGTTAAATAAAGTCCACCTGTGTGCAATCTAAGTGTCACATGATCTCAATATATATACACACCTGTTCTGAAAGTCCCCAGAGTCTGCAACACCACTCTCCAAACAGGTCAGGGACAAAGTTGTGGAGAAGTACAGATCAGGGTTGGGTTATAAAAAAATATCAGAAACTTTGAACATCCCACGGAACACCATTAAATCCATTATTAAAAAATGGAAAGAATATGACACCACAACAAACCTGCCAAGAGAGGGCTGCCCAACAAAACCCACGGACCAGGCAAGGAGGGCATTAATCAGAGAGGCAACAAAGAGACCAAAGATAACCCTGAAGGAGCTGCAAGCTCCACAGCAGAGATTGGAGTATCTGTCCATAGGACCACTTTAAGCCGTACACACAGAGCTGGACTTTACGGAAGAGTGGCCAGAAAAAAGCCATTGCTTAAAGAAAACAGTAAGCAAACATGTTTGGTGTTCGCCAAAAGCCATGTGGGAGACTCCCCAAACAAATGGAAGAAGGTACTGTGGTCAGATGAGACTAGAATTTAGCTTTTTGGCCATCAAGGAAAACGCTATGTCTGGCGCAAACCCAACACCTCTCATCACCCTGAGAACACCATCCCCACGGTGAAGCATGGTGGTGGCAGCATCATGCTGTGGGGATGTTTTTCATTGGCAGGGACTGGGAAACTGGTCAGAATTGAAGGAATGATGGATGGCGCTAAATACAGGGAAATTCTGGAGGGAAACCTGTTTCAGTCTTCCAGAGATTTGAGACTGGGACGGAGGTTCACCTTCCAGCAGGACAATGACCCTAAGCATACTGCTAAAACAACACTCGAGTGGTTTAAGGGGAAACATTTAAATGTCAAAGCCCAGACCTCAATCCAATTGAGAATCTGTGGTATGACTTAAAGATTGCTGTACACCAGCAGAACCCATCCAACTTGAAGGAGCTGGAGCAGTTTTGCCTTGAAGAATGGGCAGAAATCCCAGTGGCTAGATGTGCCAAGCTTATAGAGACATACCCCAAGAGACTTGCAGCTGTAATTGCTGCAAAAGGTGGCTCTACAAACCCCCCAAAAATCAATTTTAATTCCAGGTTGTAAGGCAACAAAATAGGAAAAATGCCAAGGGGGGTGAATACTTTCGCAAGCCACTGTACCATACGAAACGTAACATATGATACTAAATGGAGAATCACGGATTTACGTACAGAATAATACGAAATGCTCTGAGACCAAGTTGGAATCTCTGGTAATTTAACCTATTTCAATCTGTTATTTTTTTGCATTTTAATATTGGCTATAGGGTGCAAAATTGCTGGGACCATGGCTGGCAAGCGAGCTACGTCACATACGCCTAGAATAACATTGCAGGACTGCGGTTGGCAGGGCCATGCACAGAACTTTCGGGACAGGTGCTCAAAATGAAAAAATACTTTCAGTATACATCTCGAAATGTATAACATACCAAATGCCTCTGTAGCGATTTTTGTTGTTGTTGTTGTTGTTGTTGCATAACCATATTTATTTCTGCAACAAGGGGAAGGCCCTTTCCTGTTTCAGCATGACAATGCCCCCATGCACAAAACGAGGTCCATACAGAAATGGTTTGTCGAGATCTGTGTGGAAGAACTTGACTGACCTGCACAGAGCCCTGACCTCAACCCCATAGAACACCTTTGGGATGAATTGGAACGCCGACTGCGAGCCAGGCCTATTCGCCCAACATCAATGCCCAACCTCACTAATGCTCTTGTGGCTGAATGGAAGCAAGTCCCCGCAGCAATGTTCGAACATATAGTGGAAAGCCTTCCCAGAAGAGTGGAGGCTGTTATAACAGCAAAGGGGGGACCAACTCCATATTAATGCCCACGACTTTGGAATGAGATGTTCAACGAGAAGATGTCCACATACTTTTGGTCATGTAGTGTATCATACTAATTTGGTGTGTCCCGGATTTACGTTGACTATGTTACCTCTTGTCTATGAGACCAGGCTGAACCAACGGACGGGGTGGAGCGACCAAAACGACTTGCGGCAGTGGGTCCCGAACAACAATGGCAAAACATGTATGCAAAAAAATAATTTGGGGGGAAATTATACCACTACCCAAAACTTTGGAGACTGGAAGGGCAAAGGTAGGAACCTATCTGTGCAGGTGCCTGGCAGTTGGGTTTGGGACCAGTTCTTGCAGAGCGGGTGGGAGTTAGACAGAAAGCCAGCGGGAGCTGTGAAAAGGAGCTGGAGCGGGGAAAAGTTGCAGGTGCTGGTGGGAGCGGCATGAAGAAATGAGTCCCGTGCAGACCTCTAGAGACAGACTGAGGTTTTGTGATGAAGGAATATTACTGAATCATTTTAATTGAGAAATTATGGAATATGGGTCATTCATTCAATCAACCTAAGGCAAAATTAAGCAATAAGGCCCGAGGGGGTGTGGTATATGGCCAATATACCACGGCTAAGGGCTGATCTTAGGGGCAATGCAACGCAGAGTATTTGTATTTTGTATTTGTATTTATTAGAGATCCCCAAATTACTCTTCCTGGGGTCCAAACACATTAAAGCACTTACGTTACATATAAAACAAAAGATAAAACAGTACATCATATAACATTATTACACCACTACATTTCTACAATACAAAATGTACAATACAAAATGTATAATACCACCATACAACAATATTACAATGTATGTGTATGCGTGTGTCTGTACCTTTGTGTGTGTCACTTCACAGTCCCCGCTGTTCCATAAGGTGTATTTTTACCTGTTTTTTAAATCTGATTCTACTGCTTGCATCAGTTACCTGAAGTGGAATAGAGTTCCATGTTGTCATGGCTCTATGTAGTACTGTGCACCTCCCATAGTCTGTTCTGGACTTGGGGATTGTGAAGAGATCTCTGGTGGCATGTCTTGTGGGGTATGCATGGGTGTCCGAGCTGTGTGCTAGTAGTTTAAACAGACAGCTCGGTACATTCAGCTTGTCAACTCTTCTTACAAAAACAAGTAGTGATGACGTCAATCTCTCTTCCACTTTGAGCCATGACAGATTGACATGCATATCATTAATGTTAGCTCTCTGTGTACTTTTAAGGGCCAGCCGTGCTGCCTTGTTCTGAGCCAACTGCAATTTTCCTAAGTCCCTCTTTCAGGCACCTGACCACACTACTGAACAGTAGTCTAGGTGCGACAAAACTAGGGCCTGTAGGACCTGCCTTGTTGATAGTGTTGTTAAGAAGGCAGAGCAGCGCTTTATTATGGACAGACTTCTCCCAATCTTAGCTACTGTTGTATCAATATGTTTTGACCATGACAGTTTACAATCCAGGTTTACTCCAAGCAGTTTAGTCACCTCAACTTGCTCAATTTCCACATTATTAATTACGAGATGTAGTTGAGGTTTAGGGTTTAGTGAATGATTTGTCCCAAATACAATGCTTTTAGTTTTGGAAATATTTAGGACTAACTTATTCCTTGCCACCCATTCTGAAACTAACTGCAGCTCTTTTTTAAGTGTTGCAGTCATTTCAGTTGGTGTAGTAGTTGACGTGTATAGTGTTGAGTCATCCGCATACATAGACACACTGTAAGGGGCCTAAACAGCTACCCTGGGGAATTCCTGTTTCTATTATGTTGGAGAGGCTTCCATTAAAGAACACCTTCTGTGTTCATTTAGACAAGTAACTCTTTATCCACGATTCAGCAGGGGGTGGAAAGCCATAACATATACGTTTTTCCAGCAGCAGACTATGATCGATAATGTCAAAAGCCGCACTGAAATCTAACAAAACAGCCCCCACAATCTTTTTATCATCAATTTCTGTCAAAGGCTGATGTCGATGTGTGGTGGGAGTCAGGCGCAGGACACAGAGGCTCAGTCAAAACGACTTTACTGGACTGAGAAAACAAACACTCAATACAAAAATAAAGACCTCGACACAGGAAGTAAAACGAACACGCAAACCATGCGTAACAAGAATAATCCGATCTAGGAAAACCAAACTGACAACATCAGACAGGCGGACAATACCACACAAATACCCACAAACAAAACAAGAAACTTATAGGGGACATAATGAACACTAACTAGACACAGGTGTACAAATAAGACAAAACCAAACAAACATCGATAACATTCAACGGTGGCAGCTAGTACTCCGGGGACGACGAACGCCGAAGCCTGCCTGAGCAAGGAGGAGGAGCAGTCTCGGCAGAATTCGTGACAATTTCTCTCAGCCAATCATCAGTCATTTGTGTAAGTGCTGTGCTTGTTGAATGTCCTTCCCTACAAGCGTGCTGAAAGTCTGTTGTCAATTTGTTTACTGTAAAATAGCATTGTATCTGGTCAAACACAATTTTTTCCAGAAGTTTACTAAGGGTTGGTAACAGGCTGATTGGTCGGCTATTTGAGCCAGTAAAGGGGGCTTTACTATTCTTGGGCAGCGGAATGACTTTTGCTTCCCTCCAGCCCTGGGGGCACACACTTTCTAGTAGGCTTAAATTGAAGATATGGCAAATAGGAGTGGCAATATTGTCCGCTATTATCCTCAGTAATTTTCCATCCAGATTGTCAGACCCCGGTGGCTTGTCATTGTTTTTCACCTCTTCCACACTAATTTTACGGAATTCAAAATTGCAATGCTTGGCTTTCATAATTTGATCAGATACACTTGGATATGTAGTGTCAGCGTTTGTTGCTGGCATGTCATGCCTACGTTTGCTTATCTTGCCAATGAAAACGTCATTAAATTAGTTGGCAATATCAGTGGGTTTTGTGATGTATGAGCCATCTGATTCAATGAATGATGGAGCAGAGTTTGCCTTTTTACTATCATTCTTTATATCATTTATTTTTGTTTCATATTATAGTTTATTTTTATTTAGTTTAGTCACATGATTTCTTAATTTGCAGTACGTTTGCCAATCGATTGGGCTGCCAGATGTATTTGCCATACAGTGGGGAAAAAATGTATTTAGTCAGCCACCAATTGTGCAAGTTCTCCCACTTAAGAAGATGAGAGAGGCCTGTAATTTTCATCACAGGTACACGTCAACTATGACAGACAAATTGAGAATTTTTTTCTCCCGAAAATCACATTGTAGGATTTTTAATGAATTTATTTGCAAATTATGGTGGAAAATAAGTATTTGGTCACCTACAAACAAGCAAGATTTCTGGCTCTCACAGACCTGTAACTTCTTCTTTAAGAGGCTCCTCTGTCCTCCACTCGTTACCTTTATTAATGGCACCTGTTTGAACTTGTTATCAGTATAAAAGACACCTGTCCACAACCTCAAACAGTCACACTCCAAACTCCACTTTGGCCAAGACCAAAGAGCTGTCAAAGGACACCAGAAACAAAATTGTAGACCTGCACCAGGCTGGGAAGACTGAATCTGCAATAGGTAAGCAGCTTGGTTTGAAGAAATCAACTGTGGGAGCAATTATTAGGAAATGGAAGACATACAAGACCACTGATAATCTCCCTCGATCTGGGGCTCCACGCAAGATCTCACCCCGTGGGGTCAAAATGATCACAAGAACGGTGAGCAAAAGTCCCAGAACCACACGGGGGGACCTAGTGAATGACCTACAGAGAGCTGGGACCAAAGTAACAAAGCCTACCATCAGTAACACGCTACGCCGCCAGGGACTCAAATCCTGCAGTGCCAGATGTGTCCCCCTGCTTAAGCCAGTACATGTCCAGGCCCGTCTGAAGTTTGCTAGAGTGCATTTGGATGATCCAGAAGAGGATTGGGAGAATGTCATATGGTCAGATGAACAAAATAGAACTTTTTGGTAAAAACTCAACTCGTCGTGTTTGGAGGACAAAGAATGCTGAGTTGCATCCAAAAAACACCATACCTACTGTGAAGCATGGGGGTGGAAACATCATGCTTTGGGGCTGTTTTTCTGTAAAGGGACCAGGACGACTGATCCGTGTAAAGGAAATAATGAATGGGGCCATGTCTCGTGAGATTTTGAGTGAAAACCTCCTTCCATCAGCAAGGGCATTGAAGATGAAACGTGGCTGGGTCTTTCAGCGTGACAATGATCCCAAACACACCGCCCGGGCAATAAAGGAGTGGCTTCGTAAGAAGCATTTCAAGGTCCTGGAGTGGCCTAGCCAGTCTCCAGATCTCAACCCCATAGAAAATCTTTGGAGGGAGTTGAAAGTCCGTGTTGCCCAGCGACAGCCCCAAAACATCACTGCTCTAGAGGAGATCTGCATGGAGGAATGGGCCAAAATAACAGCAACAGTGTGTGAAAACCTTGTGAAGACTTACAGAAAACGTTTGACCTGTGTCATTGCCAACAAAGGGCATATAACAAAGTATTGAGAAACTTTTGTTATTGACCAAATACTTATTTTCCACCATAATTTGCAAATAAATTCATAAAAAATCCTACAATGTGATTTTCTGGAATTTATTTTCTCATTTTGTCTGTCATAGTTGACGTGTGCCTATGATGAAAATTACAGGCCTCTCTCATCTTTTTAAGTGGGAGAACTTGCACAATTGGTGGCTGACTAAATACTTTTTTCCCCCACTGTACCTTTTGCCTCATCCCTCTCAACCATACCATTTTTCAATTCTTCATCAATCCATCTATAGCAGCTTCCCACAAGAATGGGCTTTAGGTGAGGCAGATGAACCTGTAGCCATATTACTTCAACAGTATTTAACATGAGATCCTCGCTAAGCTTTACAGGAATGTGGTTCTGAATATAGACCGCAACACTGCCCCCGTTGGCATTTCTGTATTTTCGGCAGATGTTATAGCCATGTATTGCTACCACTGTATCATCAAAGGTATTATCTAAGTGAGTTTCAGAGATAGTCAGAATATGAATGTAATCTGTTACAAGAAAGTTATTGACTTCATTAACCTTGTTTCTTAGGCTACATATGTTAATATGGGCTATTTTTAGCACTTTTCTGGGTTGCTTTATTGTTTCTAATGCTTTACTGGGAAGCTTATCAGAAGTAGACTTGCTCATGTTATTTATATTGGAGCTGATAGTGCAGGGTGAGCTGCACACAGTGGACTTCCTACTAGGGCACACCGCCTCTGTGCTAACAGTGTAACTCTGGTTCATAGGCACATGATTACTGCATACAATAGCTGTAGGATCAACAGAGGTATTCAGGGCAGTTAGGGGGACATCAATTAAGTTACTTACATTGTGTCTGCCAAAGCCCTTGGGATAATGTACATTTGATGCAGCATTATGACAACTCATTGTCACAATGGTAGGGATGAACTGAGCTGGTCTTTGGTCATTGAGAAGTCATTGTCTTAACGCAGTCTTGAAATGCGTGGACAGAGTCCAGGAGCCAAGATTATTTGGATGGACTCCGTCATTCCTGTAGAGTATCTTCTGTTTCCAGAAGGTATCAAAGTTATCTATAAAAGTGATTTCAGCAGAGCTAAAGTAATCTTTTAGCCAGATGTGTAATGCCAGTAGCCTGCTGAATCTTTCACACCCGCGGCCCAACGATGGTATCGGACCTGAAATGATTAGCCGCTTTTTGGAATCTTTCAATGCTAGAATCAGTTCTTTAAAATCCATTTTCAGAAGTTGCGAGCTATCCCTCCTGATGTCGTTTGACCCCACATGGACTACGACAGCGTCAGCTCCTGGCATCTGTCGTAGAATGGTCGGAAGCAGCCTTGTAATGTCCTGTACTCATGCTTCTGGGTAGCACTGGGTTTTTGCACTGGGAACCGAGATGTTTCTCACTATAGAGCTGCCGATAATGACAGCTGGGGAAGCAGCCGGGGAGGTCCGGCCATTCTTTCGCCTCGAGTGGTTTAAAAGACCCCTTCAGGGCCGAAGGGCGGTGGGGCACGATGGACCAGAGCTGGTGGTGGTAGACAGGGTAGAGGATGAAGGAGCAGGAATCTCTGGAAGCAGGTGGGCGAAACTGTTGGTCAGCAGGATGGGATACCCCAAAGCCATTTCAGCCCCATTCACCAAAGACCGCTGCCTTGCGCTGGGCTTACGGTGTGTGACGTGCCTCCACTGGTATGCAGGATCGATAACTGTGGCATCCGCCAGCTCCTCAAAGCGTCCTAGCTCCTTTATTCTCTGAGGAGGGTGGGGAGGGGGGGGCCGGGATAGGAGGTCGGGGTAGGATGGGGAGGGCAGGTGAGATGGGAGGGGAGAGGTGACTTCACTAGGGAGGGGTCTCTGCAGGGCAGCTCTGGCCAGTCAGTCAGGGAGTGGCAACAAGGTGGCGAGGCAGTGGCACGACGACCAGGCTGAGGAGTAGAAAAGGAAAAGGTCTTAGTGGGATCCAGGATACGCTGCAACGTCTCAATTTGCTTACTCTGGATGTCCAGCTCAGACATAAATTACCGGTCAAAAGTTTAGAACACATACTCATTCAAGGGTTTTTCTTTATTTGTACTATTTTCTACATTGTAACTACATCAAAACTATGAAATAACACATATGGAATCATGTAGTAACTAAATAAGTGTTAAACAAATCAAAATATATTTGAGATTTGAGATTCTTCAAATAGACACCCTTTGCCTTGATGACAGCTTTGCACACTCTTGGCATTCTCTCAACCAGCTTCATGAGGTAGTCACCTGGAATGCATTTCAATTAACAGGTGTGCCTTCTTAAAAGTTAATTTGTGGAATTTATTTCCTTCTTAATGCGTTTGAGCCAATCAGTTGTGTTGTGAAGATTGCCCTATTTGGTAAAAGACCAACTTCATATTATGGCAAGAACAGCTCAAATAAGCAAAGAGAAACTACAGTCCATCATTACTTTAAGACATGAAGGTCAGTCAATACAGAAACTGTCAAGAACTTTGAAAGTTTCTTCAAGTGCAGTCGCAAAAACCATCAAGCGCTATGATGAAACTGGCTCTCATGAGGACCGCCACAGGAATGGAAGACCCAGAGTTACCTCTGCTGCAGAGGATAAGTTCATTAGAGTTACCAGCCCCAGAAATTGCAGCCCAAATAAATGCTTCACAGAGTTCAAGTAACAGACACATCTCAACATCAACTGTTCAGAGGAGACTGTGTGAATCAGGCATTCATGGTTGAATTGCTGCAAAGAAACCACTACTGAAGAACACCAATAATAAGAAGAGACTTGCTTGGGCCAAGAAACACGAGCAATGGACATTAGACCGGTGGAAATCTGTCCAAATTGGAGATTTTTGGTTCCAACCGCCGTGTCTTCGTGAGACGCGGTGTGGGTGAACGGATGATCTCCGCATGTGTATTTCCCACAGTGAAGTTTGTAGAAGGAGGTGTTATGGTGTGGGGGTGCTTTGCTGGTGACACTGTCTGTGATGTATTTAGAATTCAAGGCACACTTAACCAGCATGGCTACCACAGCATTCTGCAGCGATACGCCATCCCATCTGGTTTGGGCTTAGTGGGACTATAATTTGTTTTTCAACAGGACAATGACCAAACACACTTCCAGGCTGTGTAAGGGCCATTTTACTAAGAAGGAGAGTGATGGAGTGCTGCATCAGATGATCTGGCCTCCACAATCCCCCGACCTCAACCAAATTGAGATGGTTTGGGATGAGTCGGACCGCAGAGTGAAGGAAAAGCAGCCAACAAGTGCTCAGCATATGTGGGAACTCCTTCAAGACTGTTGGAAAAGCATTCCAGGTGAAGCTGGTTGAGAGAATGCCAAGCATGTGCAAAGCTGTCATCAAGGCAAAAGGTGGCTATTTGAAGAATCTCAAATATATTTTGATTTGTTTAACACTTATTTAGTTACTACATGATTCCATATGTGTTATTTCATAGTTTTGATGTAGTTACAATGTAGAAAATAGTACACATAAAGAAAAACCCTTGAATGAGTATGTGTTCTAAACTTTTGACCGGTAGTGTATGTCTGAGCTGGACATCCAGAGTAAGCAAATTGAGACGTTGCAGCGTATCCTGGATCCCACTAAGACCTTTTCCTTTTCTACTCCTCAGCCTGGTCGTCGTGCCACCAAGAGGGCCTACAGCAAGCCTTTCACAGTAGCTGCAGGTGCCTGTTAAAAATGTATGCTGTTTTGAGCACTGCAGAACTACACACCTCAGTTTGACTGAACACAACACTACAATACCCCAACACATGTAAGAGTACAGTTGTTCAATTATTTGTTTATTGATTATTAATCAACCACTCTCATTGTCTATAAATAGTCACTAGTCTAGAAATTCCACCTCAAGTAGTGGAGGGTTTAGCATATTTGAGGAAGCTGGATATCTTGCTTCTAGCAGAGAAGGCCCTTGGACGAATATCTGTTACTTTTTTGTATTTTTGTTCAGTGGAAATGCAAATACAAAGAGGGTATATCCAGAAACCAAAGATGGAAGGCAAGTGTTTGTGTGGTCATAGGTGTTGAACTCCACTCCCCAAGGGTCCACAGTGTGAACTCATGTCATCCTCACCTTGAAATCAGCAACCTGTTCTGATGAAGGAAGAGAGATGATGAGTGGACTGTTGTCTATGGTGACAATTAAAGGGATAGTTGACCCAAATTACCTCATGTAATGGAAACCTATAAAGTAGTCTGGATGCATCGGTGATATAAGATACGAGTATGTCTACTTAGATTAGCTATAGTTTAGCATTAGCATCATTGACTGCATGGGGCAAGCAGGACTTTGTTAACCTGCTCTAAACGGCAAACCTAAAGGTATCCATAAGTTGAGGTCAATTTGTAATTTTGGTGAACTATCCATTTAAGGCAGGGGTGTCAAACTCATTCCACGGAGGGCCGAGTGCCTGGATTTTTTTCCTTTCGATTAAGACCTAAACAACCAGGTGTGGGGAGTTCCTTACTAACTAATGACCTTAATTAATCAATCAAGTACAAGGGTGGAGCGAAAACCCACAGACACTCGGCCCTCCTTGTAATGAGTTTGACACGAGATTTAAGGAAATAAGTGCAAAGACGCTGTGGAGCCCTTGAGGGCTGGATGAGTTGAGTAACCTTTGTCTGTTGTGTTTTGTGGTATGGTTGGTTCTTCTAGACAAATATCTTTGAAAGTGTCTGGTATTGTCTCAATAGTAGGTTTGTCTATGTTGCTAATAAATAGTAGCCTATTTGTGTTAGTTGTGTAGTTGTGTTACTTGTGCAAAACTTTGTGAATCGTGGTTGTGAGGCATCGACTGCTATATGTTGTGGCAATGTAGATGCAGTTGGTGCTATATTGCGTAGCTCATTATAATTGTAAAGAGGTTATACGTTGTCTTATCAATTTGATTGCACTACTCAGGCTTTGGGAGTCTGGAAATCTGGAAGGATATTCAAGCCAAAGTCCCAGAAAGCAAAATAATTCTCATGGTTATGACTGGCAAGGTGGAAAGCAAAGAGGAAAGCAAAAGCACTGATTTGGAGGAGGAAGAGGAGAAGGAGGAGAAAGTAGACAGTGATGAGGAGGGAGATTTTAAAGAAGATGAAGTGGAGGAGGAGGAAGAGAGAGGTACCACTGATAGTATATATCCAATTTTGAAATGTTTCTATATACAACGATTATGAATACTATGTAGGATAACGTATTACCAAGCCAAACATGGTTATACTTATGGCAGTGCTATAACTATTGGTAGCTATAAAGCAGTTCAAGTGAAAGCTGAGTGTGAATTTGACATTGTTTTGTATATTACCATAAAATAGGCTCTATGACTTTTATTTCAGAAATAAAACGTCCCTGGACCATGATTATATCAGTTTGTTGTCAAATTCACACCATAACTGCTTTATATCACTATGAAACATAGGAATGTTATGTCAACGTTGTGTCATGTCATGTTGATAACTGTAATTCCAATATCCTCACTAACATGCCACTAACAGACCACTTAGAATGCATTGCTTCATTCTAAGTAGTATGCTAGGGTGGATATTGAAACAGATCTTATGTCATACTGTCCATTAGAGAAAAAGGCCACAGGCCCTGACAGTCTGCTCAGGGTGGAGGAACCCAGGTGGCGGTCAGAGGTCAGCTCGTCTAACTGCAGTGGAGCCCAGCGTCTCCTCCATGACCAACGGGACACACAGCTCCCTCAATAGGGGTGGAGGAGGAGGAGGAGGAGGAGGAGGAGGAACTGGCCTACTCAAAAGAGCCCCTACCGGAGAACCGCTAGAGGCATCTGAATGGACACCTCAGTGGTAAGAACCACCATAAATGCCCCCAGCAGGTGGGTTAATAGGATCCAAGTGTAGGTATTTGAGAGCACCTATACCGGAACAGGTATATGAACAGACACCTTAGACCCACCACCATAAACACTTCCAGTAGCTGGGTTAGTAGGACCCTTTCTGTAGGTATTTAAGAGCCATAATACGAGAGCCGGTACAGGCATATGAAAAGACATCTCAGCAGTCAGCTGGAGTTTGGATTACCTGACCTGTGTGCACACCACTCTGGATAAGTGCTTTGCATAAACATGGTCTATCCAGGGGTACACAGTCCTGCTGGTTTTCATTTCTTCATGTTACTGATTGGCTGGAGAGAACACACCCGCTTTCTCAGGTAGAATCAGTCCTTAATAAAAATGCAAGAACAAAGATCTGGAGGTCTGTACCCCACAAGGACTGGAGCTGTACACCTGATGTACCAGGGTTTCCCAAACTCTGTCCTTGGGACCCCAAGGGGTGCACATTTTGTTTTTTGCCCTGACACTACACAGCTGATTGCAATAATCAACTAATCATCAAGCTTTGATCATTTCAATCAGCTGTGTAGTGTTAGGGCAAAAACCAAAACGTGCACCCCTTGGGGTCCCGAGGACCGAGTTTTGGAAACGCTGTGATATACGGATCGAGGCTTGATTTGTCAATAATCTGACAATGATATGGTGTGCTTACCCCCCTCCACACGGAGCGTCTTCAAGCCAACGACTCGGACAACAAAGAATTCTGTGAGTCAATGGAATATTTAGCCATGGAGGAGGTAAGTTTTTCTTTTTGAAGAAACTTTGTGTGCTTGCTCCAGCACATTGAGTCACGGTAACTAGGCTTCTCCAAAACTGCTCTCTGATGGTCATTAGTAACCTACCAAACTTGCTAACAGCCAGTCGCTAATAGCCTGGTACTCAGCGCTCTATTGTCCCTCTAATAACGCTGACATCGATGCAAATGCAATCGACAATCAAATGAAACATTTTATGGCTTTCATATCAGAGTTTGATTGGAATAGGATCACCTGTTGCACAGCGAGAGCCAGCTTCTCATGGGCAGCAGGTAGCTTAGTGGTTAAGAGCGTTGTGCCAGTAACCGAAAGGTCGCTGGTTCTAATCCCTGAACCGACTAGGTGAAAAATCTGTCGATGTGCCCTTGAGCAAGGCACTTAACCCTAATTGCTCCTGTAAGTCGCTCTGGATAAGAGCGTCTGGTAAATGTGGTTGATGCATGGAATAAAATGTGTTCCTATAAGCCCATGTTGCGCAACATTTCTATATGCTATGCAGTTGCGTGAGAAAACAGAGTTTTGATGGCCCATCAGCTTTCTAGGCCTACTATATTTATTTCTCAACTTTCCATATATTAAGTACATTGCTTCGCTTTACAACCGGAGTAGCCTACCTGGCTGGCATGAAAATTAACAGCGGGAAAACCGTCCTCCATTCGCTATTCAAGTGCATATGGATGACATCATTTAAAAAAAATCTGTTCCGACAGGTGCATGATAGTGGCCCATTCTAAATCAAAACTAATTTCACACATATATTATTTATTATAAACTGGGTGGTTTGAGCCCTGAGTGTTGATTGTCATACAGCCACGGGTATGACAAAACATTTATTTTTACTGCTCTAATTACGTTGGTAACCAGTTTATAATAGCAATAAGGCACCTCAGGGGTTTGTGGTGCGTTGCGTCGTGCGTAAGAACAGCCCTTAGCCGTGGCCATATACCACACCCCCTCGGGCCTTATTGCTTAAGGTTTGTATCACAACTAAAGTGGCCAAATAACTCTAAGCATAGCCTATAGGCCTATGACCCCTGGAACAGGGTTGGAGAGCCCATAGCCTACAGAGCCTAGTGAAACGTGTTCTTATAAGCCCAGTCATTGTGCAATTGCGCTACGGATAACGTTTTTCTTTTGTGGGCCATTCTAAAAAAATATATGCTTTGCTAGACAGCCATTTTCAAGTCTTGCCATAGATTTTCAAGCCAATTTAAGTCAAAACTGTAACTAGGCCACTCAGGAACATTCACTGTCATCTTGGTAAGCAACTCCAGTGTATATTTGGTCTTGTGTTATTGTCTTCCTGAAAGGTGGATTTGTCTCCCAGTGTCTGTTGGAAAGCAGACTGAACCAGGTTTTCCTCTAGGATTTTGCCTGTGTTTAGCTCTATTCCGTTTTATTTTTATCCCAAAAAAAACTCAGTGGTACTCAAGTGACGTGTTGTGTTGGATTTGCCCCAAACATAATGCTTTGTATTTAGGACATAAAGTACATTTCTTTGCTACATTTTCTTTGCTACATTCACCATGCTCAAAGGGATATTCAATGTCTGTTTTTTTGTGTTTTTTTTACCCATCTACCAATAAGTGCCCTTCTTTGCGAGGCATTGGAAAACCTCCCTGGTCTTTGTGGTTGAATCTGTGTTTGAAATTCACTGCTCGACTGAGGGACCTTACAGATAATTGTATGTGTGGGGTACAGAGATGAGGTAGTCATTGAAAAATCATGTTAAACACTATTATTGCACACAGTAAGTCCATGCAACTTATGTGACTTGTTAAGCTAATTTTTATTCCTGAACTTATTTCGGCTTGTCATAACAAAGGGGTTGAATACTTATTGACACAAGACATTTCAGCTTTTCATTTTGAATTAATTTGTAAACATTTCTATAAACATAATTCCACTTTGACATTATGGGGTATTTTAGTGTAGGCCAGTGACACAAAATCTACATTTAATTAATTTTAAATTCAAGCTGTAACACAACAAAATGTGGAAAAAGTCAAGGGGTGTGAATACTTTCTGAAGGCACAATTAGAAGGCTTTATGTAAAGACCAGATTAAATTGAGAATAGTCTGATGGATGAGAATATTATCAAGTGCTTGTCAAATTGTGAATGAGAGGTTGATGAAGTGTGTGCAGCCTGCGTTAGAAACAGAGCAGAGAGCATGCCTTTCATGCAACGTTTTTCCAATCATCATTATTTGCAGACCTTAGAATGTATTAGAAATCAAAACATATAGCCTAAGGTTTATATCACAACTAAAGTTGCATAAATAACTCTACATTAAAGGAACATTAAAAAAAATATATAACCTCATATTCATAATGTCTAGCACCACCCCAACATCAACATACAGTGCATTCGGAAGGTATTCAGACCCCTTTACTTTTTCCATTTTTTTTTAGATTACAGCCATTTTTTTTATATCATCGATTTACACACAATATCCCATAATGACAAAGTGAAAACTGATTTTTAGAAAGTTTGGCAAATGTATATAAAAAAAGAACTGAAACACCTTATTTACATAAGTATTCAGACCCTTTGCTATGAGACTCGAAATTGAGATGTTTCTACAACTTGATTGGAGTCCACCTGTGGTAAATCCAATTGATTGGACATGATTTGGAAAGGCACACACCTGTCTATATAAGGTCCCACAGTTGACAGTGCATGTCAGAGCAGAAACCAAGCCATGGTGTCGAAGGAATTGTCCGTAGAGATCCGAGACAGGACTGTGTCGAGGCACAGACCTGGGGAAGGCTACCCAAAAATGTCTGCAGCATTGAAGGTCCCCAAGAACACATTGGCCTCCATCATTCTTAAATGGAAGAAGTTTGGAACCACCAAGACTCTTCCTAGAGCTGGCCGCCCGGCCAAACTGAGCAATCGGGGTAGAAGGGCCATGGTCAGGGGGTTGACCAAGAACCCAATGGTAACTCTGACAGAGCTCTAGAGTTCCTCTGTGGAGATGGAGAACCTTCCAGAAGGACAACCATCTCTGCAGCACTCCACCAATAAGGTCTTTATGGCAGAGTGGCCAGACGGAAGCCACTCCTCAGTAAAAGGCACATGACAGCCCACTTGGAGTTTGCCAAAAGCCACCTAAAGGACTCTCAGACCATGAGAAACAAGATTCTCTGGTCTGATGAAACCAAGGTTGAACTCTGTGGCCTGAATGCCAACGGTCACGTCTGGAGGAAACCTGTCACCATCACTACGGTGAAGCATGTTGGTGGCAGCATCATGCTATGGGGATGTTTTTCAGCAGCAGGGACTGGGAGACTAGTCAGGATTGAGGGAAAGATGAAAGGAGCAAAGTACAGAGAGATCTTTGATGAAAACCTGCTCTGGAGCGCTCAGGACCTCAGACTGGGGTGAAGGTTCACCTTCCAACAGGACAACATTTTAGCACACAGCCAAGATAACGACCCTAAGCACACAGCCAAGACAACGCAGGAGTGGCTATGGGACAAGTCTTTGAATGTCCTTCAGTGGCCCAGCCAGAGCCCGGACTTGAACCCAATCGAACATCTCTGGAGAGACCTGAAAATACCCGTGGAGCGATGCTCCCCATCCAACCTGACAGCGCTCACCCCCCTTGGCATTTTTCCAATTTTGTTGCCTTACAACCTGGAATTAAAATAGATTTTTTGGGGTTTTGTATCATTTGATTTACACAACATGCCTACCACTTTGAAGATGGAAAATATAAGAAGAAAAAAAACAGAACTTGAGCGTGCATCTCCGCTGTGGAGCTTTGAAGCCCCTTCAGGTTATTTACATTTACGTCATTTAGCAGACACTCTTATCCAGAGCGACTTACAGGAGTAATTAGGGTTAAGTGCCTTGCTCAAGGGCACATCGACATATTTCACCTAGTCGGCTCGGGGATTAGAACCAGCGACCTTTCGGTTAGCGGCACAACGCTCTTAACCACTAAGCTACAGTGGGGAGAACAAGTATTTGATACACTGCCGATTTTGCAGGTTTTCCTACTTACAAAGCATGTAGAGGTCTGTCATTTTTATCATAGGTACACTTCAACTGTGAGAGACGGAATCTAAAACAAAAATCCAGAAAATCACATTGTATGATTTTTAAGTAATTCATTTGCATTTTATTGCATGACATAAGTATTTGATACATCAGAAAACCAGAACTTAATATTTGGTACAGAAACCTTTGTTTGCAATTACAGAGATCATACGTAGGTCTTGACCAGGTTTACACACACTGCAGCAGAGATTTTGGCCCACTCCTCCATACAGACCTTCTCCACATCCTTCAGGTTTCGGGGCTGTCGCTGGGCAATACAGACTTTCAGCTCCCTCCAAAGATTTTCTATTGGGTTCAGGTCTGGAGACTGGCTAGGCCACTCCAGGACCTTGAGATGCTTCTTACGGAGCCACTCCTTAGTTGCCCTGGCTGTGTGTTTCGGGTCGTTGTCATGCTGGAAGACCCAGCCACGACCCATCTTCAATGCTCTTACTGAGGGAAGGAGGTTGTTGGCCAAGATCTCGCAATACATGGCCCCATCCATCCTCCCCTCAATACGGTGCAGTCGTCCTGTCCCCTTTGCAGAAAAGCATCCCCAAAGAATGATGTTTCCACCTCCATGCTTCAACGTTGGGATGGTGTTCTTGGGGTTGTACTCATCCTTCTTCTTCCTCCAAACACGGCGAGTGGAGTTTAGACCAAAAAGCTCTATTTTTGTCTCATCAGACCACATGACCTTCTCCCATTCCTCCTCTGGATCATCCAGATGGTCATTGGCAAACTTCAGACGGGCCTGGACATGCGCTGGCTTGAGCAGGGGGACCTTGCGTGCGCTGCAGGATTTTAATCCATGACGGCGTAGTGTGTTACTGATGGTTTTCTTTGAGACTGTGGTCCCAGCTCTCTTCAGGTCATTGACCAGGTCCTGCCGTGTAGTTCTGGGCTGATCCCTCACCTTCCTCATGATCATTGATGCCCCATGAGGTGAGATCTTGCATGGAGCCCCAGACCGAGGGTGATTGACCGTCATCTTGAACTTCTTCCATTTTCTAATAATTGCGCCAACAGTTGTTGCCTTCTCACCAAGCTGCTTGCCTATTGTCCTGTAGCCCATCCCAGCCTTGTGCAGGTCTACATTTTTATCCCTGATGTCCTTACACAGCTCTCTGGTCTTGGCCATTGTGGAGAGGTTGGAGTCTGTTTGATTGAGTGTGTGGACAGGTGTCTTTTATACAGGTAACGAGTTCAAACAGGTGCAGTTAATACAGGTAATGAGTGGAGAACAGGAAGGCTTCTTAAAGAAAAACTAACAGGTTTGTGAGAGCCGGAATTCTTACTGGTTGGTAGGTGATCAAATACTTATGTCATGCAATAAAATACAAATTAATTACTTAAAAATCATACAATGTGATTTTCTGGATTTTTGTTTTAGATTCCGTCTCTCACAGTTGAAGTGTACCTATGATAAAAATTACAGACCTCTACATGCTTTGTAAGTAGGAAAACCTGCAAAATCGGCAGTGTATCAAATACTTGTTCTCCCCACTGTACCTGCTGCCCCTGCCACCATTGGGTTATCTTTGATATCTTTGTTGCCTCTCTGATTAATGCCCTCCTTGCCTGGTCTGTGAGTTTTGGTGGGCGGCCTTCTCTTGGCAGGTTTGTTGTGGTGCCATATTCTTTCCATTTTTTAATAATGGATTTAATGGTGCTCCGTGGGATGTTCACAGTTTCAGATATTTTTTTTATAACCCAACCCTGATCTGTACATCTCCACAACTTTGTCCCTGACCTGTTTGGAGAGCTCCTTGGTCTTCATGGTGCCGCTTGCTTGGTGGTACCCCTTGCTTAGTGGTGTTGCAGACTCTGAGGCGTTTCAGAACAGGTGTGTGTATATATATACTGAGATCATGTGATAGATCATGTGAAACTTAGATTGCACACAGTGGACTTTATTTAACTAATTATGTGACTTCTGAAGGTAATTGGTTGCACCAGATCTTATTTAGGGGCTTCAATACATATGCATGCACCACCTTTCCATGATTTCTTTTTTTTTGAATTTTTTGAAACAAGTTATTTTTTTCATTCCATTTCACCAATTTTGACTATTTTGTATATGTCCATTACATGAAATCCAAATAAAAATCAATTTAAATTACAGGTTGTAATGCAACAAAATAGGAAAAACGCCAAGGGGGATGAATACTTTTGCAAGGCACTGTATGCTATTCTTTTCTTCTGAAATAGGCTACATTTTGTTCATATCATGTTTCTTTAGACCTGCCAAAATAAATAATGGATTTATTGTGATGGTGTAGGCTATATTAAATTGATTTATTAGACTTTTTTTAATGTAAATGTTCCGCATCAGTGGCTTGTAGGCGACACGTGTTTGCCCGAAGATGCTCAACGTGTTTATGTTCATTAACGGTCAATTACCATGAGAACGACAGCTATTTGCATGACGGTTACTGGCTGACACTATTTCATGACCGCCACAGCCCTAGTTGTCTCCACAGGAATAGGGAGTACCCAGGGTACACTCCTCCGGGACAAAGGCAAGTCAGACTAAGAAGAGGAGTTTTTAGAGAGACACTAAGATAGCCCTGGATGAGGAGGACATGAGGAAAACTCCCCTCGCAGGGAGGGACTTCATACCGAACGACGTGACAGTTGCTGGTCAATGAGTGGAATAGGTGGGTCTGTAGACATTTTCTCATTTGTTTAAGTTATTTAGAAAATACAATCAGTAACATTTGATCCCTTGATTAAGTTGAAATCTTTCTTCTGTGCTTCTGGGCTGGTATTTATAAAACTTCCATTCATTCTAATCTACATGAAAGGCCAAAGTGATCCTAGATCTGCACTTCTACTCTAACGTATGACGTTTTGTGAATACAGGCCCTAAAGTCCATAGAGTAATGATGGCTCACTGCCTATTGTTTGTTGTATAGGTTTCAGGTCATTAGGGCTAGGTTCCGGGTCACAGCTTTGTACCAATGGAAATGCAGCAGAGCGCTGGGTTATGCAAAGCAGGACTGAGGCTGTTGCCGCTGGTAACCTTAATGAGCACATTGCCGTGGCGCTGACAAGGCTGCAGGAGGACATGACTAACATGCTTCAGAGGGTGAACACTCTGGAGGCCCTGACCACATTACAGGTGAGATCAATGTCTAAAAACCATAGATACAACTTTAAATCCTGACTGTATCACAGTACGGTCTAAAACCCTAGCTGCATCACAAGTTTTTATTTGACATTTATTTTGACAGGTGGTCGACAGGTAGCTTGTACATCTGTAGGTGAACAATGAAGGAAGGCAAGGTGTAAGTTTGTACAAGAGGGCTTTATAAACGAAGAGGAACAGCCTACTTTCTGATACAGAAAGCATTGATGTGTACTGAACCTGTCACACGTAATAAAACGTAGTGCTCTATGATAAACTGCGTCCAATGGCTTCAATACAGTGGCTGCTGCATTCATATAAACAATATCAGCATAATCGATAACCGCTATGAATGTCGACTGATTCGTTTTCTGCTATTTAATGAAAGGCATGGCCTATTCCTATAAAGGAAGCCCATTTGAATTCTTAACTCGTCAATATGTGTTTTGAAAGATAGCTTTTCATCAATCCAGATGCCCAGATATTTATAAACAGGGACACGATCAATGTGGGCACCTCCTAATTTACATATTCATACATACAGTATGCATCATCAGATACATATTTTCACGTTTTGGAAAATAACACACACTGAGTATACAAAACATTAAGAACAACTGCTCTTTCCATGACATAGACTGACCAGGTGAAAGCTATGATCGCTTATTGATGTCACTTGTAAAATCCACTTCAATCAGTGTAGTGAAGGGGAGGAGACAGGTTAAAAAAAGATTATTAAGCCTTGAGACAAAGGCTTTCTGCAATGCAATTAAGGCAGATTGTAGCTCTGAAAGAGCATGCTCAACAGTGGTGGCAATAGCATACACACCAGTGTCATCTGCATATATATATACAGTGGGGAAAAAAGTATTTAGTCAGCCACCAATTGTGCAAGTTCTCCCACTTAAAAAGATGAGAGAGGCCTGTAATTTTCATCATAGGTACACGTCAACTATGACAGACAAATTGAGAAAAAAAAATCCAGAAAATCACATTGTAGGATTTTTTATGAATTTATTTGCAAATTATGGTGGAAAATAAGTATTTGGTCACCTACAAACAAGCAAGATTTCTGGCTCTCACAGACCTGTAACTTCTTCTTTAAGAGGCTCCTCTGTCCTCCACTTGTTACCTGTATTAATGGCACCTGTTTGAACTTGTTATCAGTATAAAAGACACCTGTTCACAACCTCAAACAGTCACACTCTAAACTCCACTATGGCGAAGACCAAAGAGATGTCAAAGGACACCAGAAACAAAATTGTAGACCTGCACCAGGCTGGGAAGACTGAATCTGCAATAGGTAAGCAGCTTTGTTTGAAGAAATCAACTGTGGGAGCAATTATTAGGAAATGGAAGACATACAAGACCACTGATAATCTCCCTCGATCTGGGGCTCCACGCAAGATCTCACCCCGTGGGGTAAAAATTATCACAAGAACGGTGAGCAAAAATCCCAGAACCACACGGGGGGACCTAGTGAATGACCTGCAGAGAGCTGGGACCAAAGTAACAAAGCCTACCATCAGTAACACACTACGCCGCCAGGGACTCAAATCCTGCAGTGGCAGACGTGTCCCCCTGCTTAAGCCAGTACATGTCCAGGCCCGTCTGAAGTTTGCTAGAGTGCATTTGGATGATCCAGAAGAGGATTGGGAGAATGTCATATGAAACCAAAATATAACTTTTTGGTAAAAACTCAACTCGTCGTGTTTGGAGGACAAAGAATGCTGAGTTGCATCCAAAGAACACCATACCTACTGTGAAGCATGGGGGTGGAAACATCATGCTTTGGGGCTGTTTTTCTACAAAGGGACCAGGACGACTGATCCGTGTAAAGGAAAGAATGAATGGGGCCATGTATCGTGAGATTTTGAGTGAAAACCTCCTTCCGTCAGCAAGGGCATTGAAGATGAAACGTGGCTGGGTCTTTCAGCATGACAATGATCCCAAACACACCGCCCGGGCAACGAAGGAGTGGCTTCGTACGAAGCATTTCAAGGTCCTGGAGTGGCCTAGCCAGTCTCCAGATCTCAACCCCATAGAAAATATTTGGAGGGAGTTGAAAGTCTGTGTTGCCCAGCGACAGCCCCAAAACATCACTGCTCTAGAGGAGATCTGCATGGAGGAATGGGCCAAAATACCAGCAACAGTGTGTGACAACCTTGTGAAGACTTACAGAAAACGTTTGACCTGTGTCTTTGCCAACAAAGGGTATATAACAAAGTATTGAGAAACTTTTGTTATTGACCAAATACTTACTTTCCACCATAATTTGCAAATAAATTCATAAAAAATCATACAATGTGATTTTCTGGATTTTTTTTCCTCATTTTGTCTGTCATAGTTGACGTGTACCTATGATCAAAATTACAGGCCTCTCTCATCTTTTTAAGTGGGAGAACTTGCACAATTGGTGGCTGACTAAATACTTTTTTTCCCCACTGTATATATATATTACATGCATGTATATTTTTTGTATAGACTGTAAAAAGTACAGGACCTAAAATTTACGTTTATTGTATAAGACACCTTAATGCATACTTTTAAATTATATTATGTGTGCTAAATAAAAGGAAATATATTTAAAAAATTTCTTTAAAGATTTTTTTTTTGGTACTAATGTTACTGTCCCCACTACAACAACAAAATACTTAAATACATGGTATTTTATTCATACCATTTAGGGTGTGTTCATAAATTGCCTCCAGTGTGTCAGAGTGCGCTCTGGGTCATTCATAAATTCAGAGCTTTGTCAGATTGTCTGTTCATAAATTCTGAGCTCTCGGAATGTTCAGAGTGCACACTGGACGCTCTGGCCGAGAAGTAGGGTTGATCCAAGCGTTCTGATCTCACAACAGCAGTCAAGCTAACTGGCTTAAAGTTGGCTAGCTTGCTAGCTACTTCCACACCCAAATGAGAGAACATCTCACTCTGACCGTTATACTCGCCCTAGCAGAGTTTTCGTGTTATCTAAAACATTCGTGACTGTAACTGTGCTGCTGGCAACAATTGAATAACGTTTTTTTGGCAACGTTTACTGACTGGTCATATTCAACGGGTGTTGCACATTTGTAAATTCATCACTTATTCTGCACTCTGGCACACTCAGACAAGAGTGCTCTGAAATCGGAGTAGATAGCCAGAGTCACCCTTAAAGCTGCTATATGTAACTTTTTGGGCGATCCCAACCAAATTCACATAGAAAGGTCTGTAATTCTCATTGAAAGCAGGTCTAAGAAGCAGCAGATCTGTTCTATGTGCGTTATTTATATGCATCCTGTTCTTAAGTTTAGTTTTTGCATCTTTTACTTTTGGTGTTGTACCCCAGCTTCCAACAAGCTGAAAATACAATATTTTTGGTTATGGAAAATATATTTCACAGTGGTTTAGATGGTACAATGATTCTCTACATTATACTTGTATAATGTTTTGTCACATAAACTGAAATTAGGCAAACCATTCGAATATTAGCAACCAGGAAATGGCGGAGTGATTTCTGCATAGTGCATATTTAATTGAAATACTGTAGAATTCCATTGATTCCTATGGAGGACTCTCATTGGCAAATACATAGCATCAGCAATCCAGGTTTTATATTTTTTACTGTCTATGGTTTGCATACATCATTGGTCGTGACCAACCAGACCCATACTTTATGAAAAGCGACCAATGATGTATGCAATCCCTTAAGGGTTGTTTCTTTAAGCATTTAGCCAGCTAACTTACTCCGGTTGTCAAAAATTAAAAATATCCGGTTGACCTTTAAAATTTGTTAGCAGCTTTCCTCTTGCGAACTTCACGAGCTAACTGAGTGGATCGCACACTGAACATGAGTTTCAGTAACGTTAGCTAAACGAACGCAGACAGAGAAACAAGGGCAAGGACAATTCGGAAAGGAGCGTTGAAACACGTTTGTTGGCCTGTCTGAAAGCGATATTGGAAATGTTTTCCTTGTCAACAACAGTCCAACCACAGGTAAGAAACTAACTAACGTAAGCTAGCCATTGAGTGTTGATGTTTACCAGTTAGCTAGCCATAGTTGTGCTAAGCTAACCTTATCAAGCTGTCAGTCCATTCTTCGCAGGAGATAGTTATTGAGCAGTTAGTAAGGGATATCTTGCCAATTTCACCAGGGTTTTAAAATATACTTTCACCGGTCAACGTTAGCTAGGTAGTTAACTAGGTAGCTGAGTTACTAGCGAACGTTAGCTAGCATAGGCGAATGTTTGTTTGTCTGCTGCTGCAACACAGCAGAAATGCTAAAACTGCGCCAGTCAGGCACTGTGCTGTTCCTGGGTAATGGCAACAATCTAGCTAACTAGCTGAAGTCAAAGTTGACGGTACAAGCCAAGATGTAAATACTTTTGCAGACCATAAACAGAAGAAACTCTTCAATTGTAGCTACCTTATGCTATTATCGTAACATCAGGTGGATAGCTTGTTACATTGCAACGAGGTCAGGGGTCTGCAGAATATTATCACGAGGGCCTTATTTTGGTGCACCTGTAGGCTACATAGCTGCTATTAATCTCTCGTGGACAGATGAAACGGCGAGAATCTATCAAGGCTCACGACGTGGAATTGTGTGAATACGAGCGGTAGTATTTCCTTGTTTGGGGTTTTCCTCCATTATTTGGACGTATCAGGATTGGGCAAAGGCGGTGCTTAAACTAGTGTGGTGATTTCCAAGGCCTTGTGCGGACGATAAACGGTTTCCACTAGATTCTACAGCCACAAAGTCCAAGTTGGCTTTAGTGTTGCCAGGCAGTTGACGTATGACGCCTCCTGGCGGCCATGTTGTAAGACCACCACATCATCAATTATTTCGACAACAGCTGGCTGCCGTTTTACAGGCTCCTAACCGATTGTGCTATTGTGTGTGTGTGTTTTTTCGTGTTATTTTTAACTTATTTTGTACATAATGTTTCTGCCACTGTCTCTTATGACCGAAAAGAGCTTCTGGATATCAGGACAGCAATTACTTACCTTGTACTGGATGAAGATTTTTTCTTTAACGAGTCGGACACAAAGGATTTACTTCAGACAGCCGACAAGGCCAAAATCCCCGTCATTCTCATGAAGAAGAGACAGAGATATCTGGGACGTAGGTCAGGGTGCCTTGTAAGGATCTGACGGCGAGTGGGTAAACTGCCTCTACCATCAGTCCTATTAGCCAACGTACAATCATTGGATAATAAAATGGATGAGCTCCGATCAAGAATATCCTACCAACGGGACATTAAAAACTGTAATATCTTATGTTTCACCGAGTCGTGGCTGAACGACGACATGGATAACATACAGCTGGCGGGGTTTTCGGTGCATCGGCAAGATAGAACAGCTGCCTCCGGTAAGACAAGGGGTGGTGGTCTGTGTATATTTGTAAATAACAAAATCTAATATTAAGGAAGTCTCAAGGTTTTGCTCTCCTGAGGTAGAGTATCTCATGATAAGCTGTAGACCACACTATTTACCAAGAGTTTTCATCTATATTTATCGTGGCTGTCTATTTACCGCCACAAACTGATGCTGGCACTAAGACCGCACTCAACGAGCTGTATAAGGCCATAAGCAAACAAGAAAAGTGCAGAAACACTTAAATCAGTTTTACCTAATTTCTATCAGCATGTTAAATGTGCAACCAGAGGGGAAAAAAAACTCTAGACCACCTTTACTCCACACACAGAGACATGTACAAAGCTCTCCCTTGCCCTCCATTTGGCAAATCTGACCATAATTCTATCCTCCTGATTCCTGCTTACAAGCAAAAACTAAAGCAGGAAGTACCAGTGACTCGCTCAATACAGAAGCGGTCAGATGACGCAGATGCTAAGCTACAAGACTGTTTTGCTAGCACAGACTAGAATATGTTCCGGGATTCTTCCGATGGCATTGAGGAGTATACCACATCAGTCACTGGCTTCATCAAGAAGTGCATCGATGACGTCGTCCCCACTGTGACCGTACGTACATACCCCAACCAGAAGCCATGGATTACAGGCAACATCCGCACTGAGCTAAAGGGTAGAGCAGCCGCTTTCAAGGAGCGGGACTCTAACCCGGACACTTATAAGAAATCCCGCTATGCCCTCCGACGAACCATCAAACAGGCAAAGCGTCACTACAGGACTAAGATTGAATCGTACTACACCGTCTCCGACACTCGTCGGATGTGGCAGGGCTTGCAAATTATTACAGACTACAAAGGGAAGCACAGCCGCGAGCTGCCCAGTGACACGAGCCTACCAGACAAGCTAAATTACACCTATGCTCGCTTCGAGGCAAGCAACACTGAAGCATGCATGAGAGCATCAGCTGTTCCGGACGATTGTGTGATCACGCTCTCCGTAGCCGATGTGAGTAAGACCTTTTAAACAGGTCAACATTCACAAGGCAGCAGGACCAGACGGACTACCAGGATGTGTACTCCGAGCATGCACTGACCAACTGGCAAGTGTCTTCACTGACATTTTCAACCTGTCTCTGACTGAGTCTGTAATACCAACATTTTTCACTAAGGTAACCTGCCTAAATGACTACCGACCCGTAGCACTCACGTCTGTAGCCATGAAGTGCTTTGAAAGGCTGGTCATGGCTCACATCAATACCATTATCCCAGAAATCCTAGACCCACTCCAATTTGCATACGGCCCCAACAGATCTAGATATGATGCAATCTCGATTGCACTCCACACTGCCCTTTCCCACCTGGACAAAAGGAACACCTACATGAGAATGCTATTCATTGACTACAGTTCAGCGTTCAAAACCTTAGTGCCCTCAAACTCATCACTAAGCTAAGGACCCTGGGACTAAACACCTCCTTCTGCAACTGGATCCTCGACTTCCTGAAAGGGCCACCCCCAGCTGGTAAGGGTAGGTAACAACACATCTGCCACACTGATCCTCAACACGGGGGCCCCTCACGGGTGCGTGCTCAGTCCCCTCCTGTACTCCCTGTTCACCCATGACTGCATGGCCAAGCACAACTCCAACACCATCATTAAGTTTGCAGATGACACAACAGTGGCAGGCCTGATCACCGACAACCTATAGGGAGGAGGTCAGAGACCTGGCCGTGGGGTGCCAGGATAACAACCTCTCCCTCAACGTGACCAAGACAAAGGAGATGATTAAGGACCATTCTCATCGACGGGGCTGTAGTGGAACAGGTTGAGAGCTTCAAATTCCTTGGTGTCCACATCACCAACAAACTAATATGGTCCAAGCACACCAAGACAGTCGTGAAGAGGGCACGACAAAGCCTATTCCCCCTCAGCAGACTGAAAAGATTTGGCATGGGTCCTCAGAACCTCAGAAAGTTCTACAGCTGCACCATCGAGAGCATCTTGACTGGTTGCATCACCGCCTGGTATGGCAACTGCTCGGCCTCCGACCGCAAGGCACTACAGAGGGTAGTGCATACGGCCCAGTACATCACTGGGGCCAAGCTTCCTGCCATCCAGGAGCTCTATACCAGGCGTTGTCACAGGAAGGCCCTAAAAATTGTCAAAGACTCCAGCCACCGTATTCGTGGACTGTTCTCTCTGCTACCGCACGGCAAGCGGTACCGGAGCGCCAAGTCTAGGTCCAAAAGGCTTCTTAACAGCTTCTACCCCCAAGCCATAAGACTCTGACTATTTGCATTGTCCCCCCCCACCCTCTTTTACGCTGCTGCTACTCTTTGTTTACTATCTATGTATAGTCACTTTACCTCTACCCACATGTACATATTACCTCAATTACCTCGACTAACCTGTGCCCCCGCACATTGACTATGTACCGGTACCCCCTGTATATAGCCTCGCTACTGTTATTGTACTGCTGCTCTTTAATTCTTAGTTATTTTTTTATTTTTATTTTTATTTTTCTACTTATCTATTTTTTACTTCGGTTTATTTTAGTAAATACTTTCTTAACACTTAATTTTCTTAAAACTGCATTGTTGGTTAAGGGCTTGTAAGTAAACATTTCATTGTAAGGTCTACACCTGTTGTATTCGGCGCATGTGACAAATAAAATGTGATTTGAACGATGCCTAAAACTAGTTGATTCATCACCACAGTCAATTTCTGTGCAGTATTTGGTTGCCCTAACAAGGCAGAAAATAAATATACATATTTTTACAAATTACCCTTATCTCATGAAACAGCAATGAGATAAGACTCAAGAACTGTCAGAAAAGCGAAGAAACATTTTTGCCCGTCAAGACCTGAATCTACTGGTAAGTCTGATCGATTTCGAGTTTAGTTTCGCTGCTAACCAGGTGTTAACAACAAGACTAAGTTAGCCAACATTAGCTAGCAAGATAGCTTGTAGTCTGTCTCTTACATAGGCGGCGCGTGAGTCAAGTTTTTGGGAACCTACAGTGAGGGGAAAAAGTATTTGATCCCCTGCTGATTTTGTACGTTTGCCCACTGACAAAGAAATTATCAGTCTATAATTTTAATGGTAGGTTTATTTGAACAGTGAGAGACAGAATAACAACAAAAAAATCCAGAAAAACGCATGTCAAAAATGTTATAAATTGATTTGCATTTTAATGAGGGAAATAAGTATTTGACCCCCTCTCAATCAGAAAGATTTCTGGCTCCCAGGTGTCTTTTATACAGGTAACGAGCTGAGATTAGGACAAGACAAGATTGTAGACCTACACAAGGCTGGAATGGGCTACAAGACCATCGCCAAGCAGCTTGGTGAGAAGGTGACAACAGTTGGTGCGATTATTCGCAAATGGAAGAAACAAAAGAACTGTCAATCTCCCTCGGCCTGGGGCTCCATGCAAGATCTCACCTCGTGGAGTTGCAATGATCATGAGAACAGTAAGGAATAAGCCGAGAACTACACTGGAGGATCTTGTCAATGATCTCAAGGCAGCTGGGACCATAGTCACCAAGAAAACAATTGGTAACACACTACGCAGTGAAGGACTGAAATCCTGCAGTGCCCGCAAGGTCCCCCTGCTCAAGAAAGCACATATACATGCCCGTCTGAAGTTTGCCAATGAACATCTGAATGATTCAGAGGAGAACTGGGTGAAAATGTTGTGGTCAGATGAGACCAAAATCGAGCTCTTTGGCTTCAACTCAACCCGCCGTGTTTGGAGGAGGAGGAATGCTGCCTATGACCCCAAGAACACCATCCCCACCGTCAACAATTGAGGTGGAAACATTATGCTTTGGGGGTGTTTTTCTGCTAAGGGGACAGGACAACTTCACCGCATCAAAGGGACGATGGACGGGGCCATGTACCGTCAAATCTTGGGTGAGAACCTCCTTCCCTCAGCCAGGGCATTGAAAATGGGTCATGGATGGGTATTCCAGCATGACAATGACCCAAAACACACGGCCAAGGCAACAAAGGAGTGGCTCAAGAAGAAGCACATTAAGGTCCTGGAGTGGCCTAGCCAGTCTCCAGACCTTAATCCCATAGAAAATCTGTGGAGGGAGCTGAAGGTTCGAGTTGCCATACATCAGCCTCAACCTTAATGACTTGGAGAAGATCTGCAAAGAGGAGTGGGACAAAATCCCTCCTGAGATGTGTGCAAACCTGGTGGCCAACTACAAGAAACGTCTGACCTCTGTGATTGCCAACAAGGGTTTTGCCACCAAGTACTAAGTCATGTTTTGCAGAGGGGTCAAATACTTATTTCCCTCATTAAAATGCAAATCAATTTATAACATTTTTGACATGTGTTTTTCTGGATTTTTTTGTTGTTATTCTGTCTCTCACTGTTCAAATACCATTAAAATTATAGACTGATAATTTCTTTGTCAGTGGGCAAACTTACAAAATCAGCAGGGGATCAAATACTTTTTTCCCTCACTGTATTTTTTTCACCATCAATTCACCTTTATAACAAAGGATTGCATGAGTAGATTGGATAGTCAGAATTTAGGCTATTAATGAGCGCGTAGGCCTATAGGCTATATCAAAGACGTTTCTTTCCTTTGCACAGGAAAAAATGTGGCCTTTGATAAACATTTCATGCAATTCTACTACACTGTATGACTGAACATTAGCAGAATCTTTTTTAACACGACGGTAGAATAGGCCTACTCTGCTGACACTGACATCGGATAAATAAAACAACCTTGTCTTGAAAGCAACCATGTAATCTAAGCCTATGAAAAGGGGTCATGGCTAGAAGGGATCCAGCAAATGAACGTCAAAATATATATATATAAAAATGCATTTTAGCTAACCATAACCCTTTTCCTAACCTTAACCTAATTCTCCTAACCGGCAACGTTAATTATCCTAACCTGCTGCGTAAGTTCTCCTAACCTGCTATGAAAAGTAAAATCGGACATTAATTTTACAAAAGCTGGATCCCTTCTAGCTATGACCATGAAAAAGGGGAGACACAAATTGTACAATATGACATCCATATAGCCTGGAGGAGGCACTGACCCAATGATAAAGTTCAACAAATTATTCATAAGGAGGGAAAATGTATGGACATTACAGCATAGGACAAAGGCCTCAATGGGATAGGGCAACCTGCTGTGTTGACTATTGGTTGTTCCAGCCCAACAATATATTTCATCTTTATATGACACTAAAACACCTGACTGAATTAAACACAACTAAACAATCAAGAGCCTTGATGGTATGGATGACCTGAAGTGATATTCTAACATCATGTGTGCTTTTTATTTGTTTATGAACTATAGGTTCACCAGCTGACCTCTATCAAGACACCCATGTTGACTGGATTCCCACTATGAAGATGAGCAATGCTGCAGCAGCATCAGTTTCTCCTTTACTAATTTGTCCTTTTCCAGATATGAAAGGAGACATCCCTCAGTTACAGTGCATTCAGAAAGTATTCAGACCCCTTGACGTTTTCCACATTTTGTTACGTTAGAGCCTTATTCTAATTTGTAATTTTTTTTTTTAACAATCCTCATCAATCTACACACAATACCCCATATTGACAAAGCGAAAACTGGTTTTTAGAAAGTTTTGCAAATTTCTAAAAAAAATTAGATAATTATTCAGACCCTTTGCTATGAGACTCGAAATTGAGCTCAGGTACATCCTGTTTCCATTGATCATCCTTGAGATGTTTCTACAACTTGATTGGAGTCCACCTGTGGTAAATTCAATTGATTGGACATTATTTGGAAAGGCACACACCTGTCTATATAAGGTCCCACAGTTGACAGTGCATGTCAGAGCAAAAACCAAGCCATGAGGTCGAAGGAATTGTCCGTAGAGCGCCGAGACAGGATTGTGTCAAGGCACAGTTCTGGGGAAGGGTACCAAAACATGTCTGCAGCATTGAAGGTCCCCAAGAACATAGTGGCCTCCATCATTCATAAATGGAAGAAGTTTGGAACCACCAAGACTCTTCCTAGAGTTGGCTGACCTGATGGTCAGTCTGACAGAGCTCCAGAGTTCCTCTGGAGATGGGAGAACCTTCCAGAAGGACAACCATCTCTGCAGCACTCACCAATCTGGCCTTTATGGTAGAGTGGCCAGACGGAAGCCAAAAGGCGCCTAAAGGACTCAGACAATGAGAAACAAAATTATCTGGTCTGAATAAATCAAGATTAAACTCTTTGGCCTGAATGCCAAGCGTCACGTCTGGAGGAAACATGGTATCATCTCTACGGTGAAGCATGGTGGTGGCAGCATGCTGTGGGAATGTTTTTCAGCCGCAGGGACTAGAAGAATAGTCAGGATCGAGGGAAAGATGAACAGAGCAAAGTACAGAGATCCTTAATGAAAACCTGCTCAGGAACTCAGACTGGGGCGAAGGCTTACCTTTCAACAGGACAACAACCCTAAGCACATAGCCAAGACAACAGAGGAGTGGCTTCGGGACAAGTCTCTGAATGTCCTTGAGTGGCCCAGCCAGAGTTCGGATTTGAACCTGATCGAACATCTCTGGAGAGACCTGAAAATAGCTGTGAAGCGACGCGCCCCATCCAACCTGACAGAGCTTGAGAGGATCTGCAGAGAAGAATGGGAGAAACTCCACAAATTCACATGTGTCAAGCTTGTAGCATCATACCCAAGAAGGCTCGAGGCTGTAATCGCTGCCAAAGGTGCTTCAACATAGTACTGAGTAAAGGGTCTGAATACTACCTATTTTTGCCTTGTCATTGTGGGGTATTGTGTGTAGATTGATGAGAGATTTTATTTAAGCCATTTTAGAATAAGGCTGTAAAGTGACAGTGGAAAAAGTCAAGGGGTCTGAATACTTTCCGAATGCAAGGTGGTTGTCATATGCTGTGCTTTGGTCAATCTGAATGATTCTGTTGTGCCATTTGAGTAGAGAGCACCTTCACCTTGTCGTCATGACAAAAGTGTCCCCTTAAACTGGATCAATATATAACATGTAATTTGGAACATGTATAAGACGGTTTATGATATTGTAAACATACTGTATACTTCAATAATAGGCTATATTGTTGTATGGGTGAAATCAAAAGTATTTTTTGTGTCATCTCTGCGTTGCCTTGCCCAATTGAATAAAATGTATTTCTTATAGCCTAACTATTCATTCTTTTACAATTTAAACACATTTAGCATAGACAATGTAATTGTTGTGGTAGTCTTAGGCAAACCATCTTCATTATCACAGTGGCAGCTCCAAGTGCCACTCAGACCTTCTGGGAGAAAGGTATCTGGCATTGAATTTAGTGGGTGTAGTAGTTGTGTGTATGTTTTAAACTAAAGATCCCATAATCTACTGCTTCCAGACATTTCTCTACCTAGATTACAAGGGTTGGATTTGCACTAAACATAATGATTAGCCTCATACATTGTCTACTGGTATCGTTTTTTAAAATTGAGAACATACAGTACCAGTCAAAAGTTTAGACACACCTACTCATTCAAGGGCTTTTCTTAATTTTTACTATTTTCTACATTGGAGAGTAGTAGTGAAGACATCAAAACTATGAAATAACACATATGGAATCATGTAGTAACCAAAAAAGTGTTAAACAAATGAAAATATATTTTAGATTTGAGTTTCTTCAAAGTCGCCACCCTTTGCCTTGATGACAGCTTTGCACACTTGGCATTCTCTCAACCAGCTTCATGAGTTAGTCACCTGGAATGCATTTCAATTAACAGGTGTGCCTTCTTAACTTAATTGTGGAATTTATTTCCTTCTTAATGCGTTTTGAGCCAATCAGTTGTGTTGTGACAAGGTAGGGGTGGTATACAGAAGATAGCCCTATTTGGTAAAAAACCAAGTCCATATTATGGCAAGAACAGCTCAAATAAGCAAAGAGAAACGACAGTCCATCATTACTTTTTTAAGTTTTGGTCTTTGTGAGATGCAGTGTAGGTGAACGGATGATCTCCGCATGTGTAGTTCCCACCGTGAAGCATGGAAGAGGAGCAGGTGTGATGGTGAGGGGGTGCTTTGCTGGTGACACTGTCTGTGATTTATTTAGAATTCAAGGCACACTTAACCAGCATGGCTACCACAGCATTCTGCAGCGATACGCCATCCCATCTGGTTTGGGCTTAGTGGGACTATCATTTGTTTTTCAACAGGACAATGACCCAACACACCTCCAGGCTGTGTAAGGTCTATTTTACCAAGGAGGAGAGTGATGGAGTGCTGCATCAGATGACCTGGCCTCAACAATCGCCCGACCTCAATTGAGATGGTTTGGGATGAGTTGGACTGCAGAGTGAAGGAAAAGCAGCCAACAAGTGCTCAGCATATGTGGGAACTCCTTCAAGACTGTTGGAAAAGCATTCCAGGTGAAGCTGGTTGAGAGAATGCCAAGTGTGCAAAGCTGTCATCAAGGCAAAGGGCATTGAAGATGAAACGTGGCTGGGTCTTTCAGCATGACAATGATCCCAAACACACCGCCCGGGCAACGAAGGAGTGGCTTCGTAAGAAGCATTTCAAGGTCCTGGAGTGGCCTAGCCAGTCTCCAGATCTCAACCCTATAGAAAATCTTTGGAGGGAGTTGAAAGTCTGTGTTGCCCAGCGACAGCCCCAAAACATCACTGCTCTAGAGGAGATCTGCATGGAGGAATGGGCCAAAATACCAGCAACAGTGTGTGAAAACCTTGTGAAGACTTACAGAAAACGTTTGACCTGTGTCATTGCCAACAAAGGGTATATAACGTGTACTCCTGAGTGGCGCAGTGGTCTAAAGCACTGCATCGCAGTGCTAACTGTGCCACTAGAGATCCTGGTTCGAATCCAGGCTCTGTCGCAGCCGACCGCGACCGGGAGACTCATGGGCGGCGCACAATTGGCCCAGCGTCGTCCAGGGTAGGGGAGGGAATGGCCGGCAGGGATGTAGCTCAGTTGATAGAGCATGGTGTTTGCAACGCCAGGGTTGTGGGTTCGATTCCCACGGGGGGCCAGTATAAAAAAATATGTATTCACTAACTGTAAGTCGCTCTGGATAAGAGCATCTGCTAAATGACTAAAATGTAAATGTAAATAACAAAGTATTGAGAAACTTTTGTTATTGACCAAATACTTATTTTCCACCATCATTTGCAAATAAATTCATTAAAAATCCTACAATGTGATTTTCTGGATTTTTTTCCCCTCATTTTGTCTGTCATAGTTGACGTGTACCTATGATGAAAATTACAGGCCTCTCTCATCTTTTTAAGTGGGAGAACTTGCACAATTGGTGGCTGACTAAATACTTTTTTCCCCCACTGTAGGTGGAGTTATGGTCCAATTTGCATATATTCACTTTTATTCCTCTAAGTACACCTTGAACTGCATGAAAATCCTTTTTATTTTTGTTTCAAACAATTTTGAAATGTTGATCCCAATGTCACACATTTCACCCCATTATTTATAGAAAGATCCAATTAAACTCCAACGTTGATCCCTACTGTATTGGTAGCCCAAAGGCAGGCAGATGGCGATATTGATCCGTTTCGTCTTACCGTCCAAAGGCATTGTATGCAGCTGGCAGGTTTTTCGTTAGCCTGTAATAGCCGGCTTTTGACCCATTTTTTTGTTGTTGTTGAAAAGCAGTTAAATAAAAGGGAGAAGAAAATAAATCCCATTGTGAAAATAATTATTTTTAGCCTATTCATTGATGGAAATACCAGTTGATGAAAATACATTTGACTGGTCATGCTTATCAGTCGATGGGTTAATTTGAATAATTTTGTGGAATTAAATTGGCACGTGTGAATATTCGTTATGCATCTTATTTATCACACGCACACAGATACAGAGCCTTTAAGCCAAAAATCTGCCAGACAGCGCATTTATAAGCCCAATCATTGCGCAACATTTCTATACTGAACAAAAATATAAACATATAAACACAACATGTAAAGTGTTGGTCCCATGTTTCATGAGCTAAAATAAAAGATGCCAGAAATGTTCCATAGGCACACAATTCTTATTTATCTCAGATTTGGTGCACAAATTTGTTTACATCCCTGTTAGTGAGCATTTCTCCTTTGCCAAGATAAACCAGCCACCTGACAGGTGTGGCATATCAAGAAGCTGATTAAACAGCATGATCATTAGACAGGTGCACCTTGTGCTGGGGACAATAAAAGGCCAGTTTAAAATGGGCAGTTGTCACACAACACAATGCCACAGATGTCTAAAGTTTTGAGGGAGCGTGCAATCTGGCGTGCTGACTGCAGGAATGTCCACCAGAGCTGTTGCCAGAGAACTTAATGTAATTTCTCTACCAGAAGCCGCCTCCGCTGTTTTAGAGAATTTGGCAGTACGTCCAACCGGCCTAACAAACGCAGACCACGTGTAACCACGCCAGCCCAGGACCTCCACATCCGGCTTCTTCACCTGCGCGATCGTCTTAGACCAGCTACCCGGACAGCTGATGATACTGAGGGTTTGCACAAACTGTCAGAAACCGTCTCAGGGAAGATCAAATGCGTGCTCGTCATCCTCACCAGAGTCTTGACCTGACTGCAGTTTGGCGTCGTAACCAACTTCAGTGGGCAAATGCTCAACCGATGGTCACTGGCACGCTGGAGAAGTGTGCTCTTCACGGATAAATCCCTGTTTCAACTGTACCAGGCAGATGGCAGACAGCGTGTATGGCGTCGTGTGGGCGAGCGGTTTGGTGATGTCACCATGATGCCGGTGGGGTTATGGTAGGGGCAGGCATAAGCTAAGGCCAATGAACACAATTTCATTTTATCAATGGCAATTTGAATGCACAGAGATACCGTGACGAGATCCTGAGGCCCATTGTTGTGCCATTCATCTGCCGCCATCGCCTCATGTTTCAGCATGATAATGCACAGTCCCATGTCGCAAGGATCTGTACACAATTCCTGGAAGCTGAAAATGTCCCTGTTCTTCCATGGCCTGCATACTCAGACATGTCACCCATTGAGCATGTTTGGGATGCTCTGGATCGACGTGTACGACAGCGCGTTCCAGTTCCTAGCCAATATCCAGCAACTTCGCACAGCCATTGAAGAGGAGCGGGACAACATTCCACCGGCCACAATCAACTCTAAGCGAAGGAGATGTGTCGCGCTGCATGAGGCAAATGGTGGTCACACCAGATACTGACTGGTTTTCTTATCCACAGCCCTACTTTTTTTTTTAAAGGTATCTGTGACCAACAGATGCATATCTGTATTCCCAGTCATGTGAAATCCATAGATTAGGGCCTAATGAATTTATTTCAATTGACTGATTTCCTTATATGAACTGTAACTCAATAAAACCTTTGAAATTGTTGCATGTTGCGTTTATTTTTATTCAGTGTAAATGCAATCGTGTATTAAAAATAGTTTTTGGGCGCTTCCAATTCGCCATTCAAATGCATAGGCAACGGAAGGCAGGCTTCATCAGCACGTCACACACCAGTTTGCAATGAGCTGGAGGCAGTATGCATTTTGAAAACATATAGCTACTTAATTGTTTGAAACCTGAACGTTTTACTACATATTAGGAGGCATGTTTGTACTTTGCTTCAAAGTAGCCTAGGCAAAATCTGACCATATCCGTGGAGGCAATTATTTTATAAAGATTCCCATATGCCATTGAAACCAGTAGCCTATTTCTCTCATGTTCTATTGGTTTTCAACTTTCTTTCATTGTCCTGTAGCCAAATGCACATTTGCACGTAGCATACTCCCTTGTGCGCATTGCTGCGCTAAATGTTAAGAAATAATAGTTTATCAACATTTTAAGCTTAAACGTTCTTGCGTCAGATTCATTGCTTTAAAATATATATATATATATATATATATATATATATATATATATATATATATATATATATATATATATATATGATGTAGCCTAGGCCTACTGGTATGAATTTGGGATCTATCATCTCACAACTCTCCCAGAGTCTGTTTGGGCTATTTCTTTCTCGACAAGCTGACCAATAGAATAGGTGAACTCTTCTACTATGGGGGATAAGGAGATTGACATAGGCGCTGCGTCCATAAAGCTAGGGGAAGCTAAGCTTGCCCTAAGTAAATTGCAAAAAGTAGATTGCCTAATTAGCCTACTCCTGTCTATACACAAGCCAACTGACCACATTTAGAATTTCAAACATGTAATTCAATAAAATAAGGACATTAAGCTTTTTATTGAGATTTAAAAACCACATGTAATACAAAGTTTGACATTTATTGCAGTAAATGTACACATTATTTACGCACTCTGAAAACACAACTCAAATTCATGTTACCTTCAGTGGTTTCACAGACGTGGTTCTGGATTAATCAGAAATTCCCCTCAACCTAGACAATCATGGACCTACCAGAACTGCGGACATGGGTCATTTAGGATTTGAAAAACCAAGCATCTATGAAAGGTTGGCCCAAGCGACATAAAACAGTATGAGAAAAGACCAAATTAAAAACAAATGCATTGCTCTACTAAAATTAGGCCTACTTGAAACTCAGTGACAGGAATTAGCCTCATTCAGAACATGGAAGATTGCACTATACTATGTTTACCCAAATGTCACTTTTGGTACAGTATTATTGCAATAGGAAGGGAACACTATCTAGCTCTTCAACCAAGGTGCATGAATTGAGGAGCAAACTAAAGTGAATGAATACAGCTATAAGCAAAAACATAGTAAAAATGATGAATAAACAAATGTAAAATGTACAGTGGATTGATGTACAATATGGGGGAGAGAGATACAGTGTCTCGATAGATATCCTCTAGGCTATATAATGCAGTCGGTCAGTGGCAGAGTTTAAATTGGCAGGTGCATACATAAAGGAATGTACAGATTGAATTTATACTGGAATTTCAATGGTCAGGACTATTGATATCATGATATAGCCCAATACATGCATACACGTTTATGTAGGCTAACATTTTTCCAGGGTCTGTGAAACCAAGCCATCCACTTAACTATTGACCATTTTTGTAAACAACATTAAAATGTAACCTAAAGATGATAAAATAATTATAGAAAACATTGACTAAATTGAGAGACTCAATTGAGCAAGGAGACTAAAACCTATAAAAAAATCTCACAAGCGGTCCGGTTTGAAATGTTACTCCTCTGGTTATGTCAAAGTAGGCCTAGTGATCAGGACTGACAGCCAACAAAAAAGTACAGAAGTTTAAAGCATAAAAATATCTATGGAGTAATGTTGATAAGCAAACTAAAAGGAACAAAACCCTCACAAGTAGTGAATATCTGTACATTTTAATGTAGAAATTTGAGAGATGTTGGGTTCAAATCAAATGTATTTGTCACACGCATCGTAAACAACAGGTGTAGACTAACAGTACTTGTGCTGGTCGGACTGTTGCTAGACAACGTCCTGCTTACGGCCCCGAGAAAGCTAGTGCGGTCACTGGGGGTAAACTGGCTTGGTGTCTTCTGTATATTCATCTGTATTCTCTTTCACTTTCCTCCATTCACCTTCCTTGTTTCCTCAGTTCACCAATCCTGTTTCACTATCCTCAATTACCTTCCTTGTTTTATCTTCCTGATCAGATTCTTCCACTGGAGGGAATCCTTCCTGGCTTTTTTCGTTGGAGTTGCAGGATCGTTTGACCGGAGGTTCACTGTTAGCCTTATCTTGCTCTGCCTCTATCTTATCTTCGTTTGCTGCACTAGGGGGATGGCCCCTTTTCTGTGGGGGACCATCATAGATGGGGGGTTTGGGATTGGGGGCTTTCCGCAAGTGAGCACCTCTTTTATCCTTTGTCTTGCGTGGGCGGCCTCTTCCTCTAGGCTCAATGACTGGAGGATCATTGCGGGGATAGATGCGCGGCCTTCCGAGTGGCTTCAACACTCTTGGTTGGCTTTCCAGTTTCTTTCTCTCCTCTTCCTCCTCGGGTGTTAGGATCTTCTTTGGCCTACCCCTTTTTGATTTAACTTTACTGGGCCGGCCACACTTCTTAGAGGGGCCAACCACTTTACGGGGTCGGCCTCGCGACGGCTTGCCTATAACTTTCAGCATCTTGGGCTTTGTGAACACTGATCCTTTGGCCTTTCCCCTCTTCGGTGTTATGGGGCTAGCACCTAACTTGGATGCTAATCTTTTTGGCCGACCCTTTTTAGGTGTTGTGGTGCTACTATTAGACAAGGCTCCTCCCTTCTTAGTGACTGATCTTTTGGGCCTACCCTGTTCCCTCTTAGTTGTTGTGGAGCTACCATTGGATAAGGCTCGATCTGATTCAGAGATGGATCGGTTCTTGGGCGGCCTACCCCTGCTCCTCTTAAGGGTTGTACGGCTACCATTAGACAAAGCTTCATCTGACTTCTCTTCGCTGCCAGCAGCATCCACCTGCACTTCTTCAGACTTGGTTGCCTCTTCTTCCACCTCCATTTTAATCTCCTCCTTTCGTTCTATTCTCTCAACCTGGCTCCCTCTTTTCAGTGGCCCACTGTAAAAGACATTCACATGGTTACTTAAAACAAATATTCTTCATGGCTCCCTCCATTGCTTTGAAAACCTCAATTCAGCAGGTTGGATAATCAACAGAAACAAAATGGTCTAGAATCGATATAACGTGAGCTGGAAAATGTTACCCTAAATATGTTATTTTGTTTAGGCCTATTTTGTGTCAGGTGAAATTCCTGTAACACCGCCGGCCAGAATTACTCAATTTTATCAAAGGCAGGTTAGTCAGGCATTTAAAATTATGCTGAATTTAGTGGCATGTAATGGCAATTTTATCATAACGTTTCCAGCCCAGAACCACGTTACCCTGGTGAGACATGGGCCAAATTGACAAATAAAAACCGTCATCGAAAAGAATAGCCTACTTATTGTAACCACCAAACGAGAAGAAATGTGTCGATCAATATTTTTAAAAAAACTGGACACCAGTTTTATTTATATATATATATATATATATATATATATATATATATATATATATATATATATATATATATAAAAATAGGCTAGGACTGCAGAGACGCTAATATAACAAACCATTTTGATCTTCGTTATAAATGACAATAACCGTTTTTAAATGGTTTCAAATGACTTTTCATGGCACAAGTGTTGGTATTTGGGAGGTAGCTCAGTTGGTAGAGCATGGCGTTTGCAACGCCAGGGTTGTGGGTTCGATTCCCACGGGGGGGCAGTATGAAAATAAAAAAGAATAATGTATGCACTAACTGTAAATCTGCTAAATGACGTAAATGTAAATTTCTCCACGTTTTGTAATCCCACCCCACTGACACTTTTTCCACAAGCAACAAAACAGCATGGTGAGAAAAGGATTATGGCAGAAGACCGTTCTTCTAACACAAGACTTCTTTTTAGTTAGCTAGCTAGCTAGCGGTACTGATATTAGCTAGCTACCAAGACGTTAGCCTAATACCACAGTTTAACCCACATTACCCAGCTAGTTCGTAACGTTACTAACTAGCCACAACAGTGCCGACAATTTGAGGCTAAACAAAGAAAAGCATACACGGCAATGACGCAAACTGGGTTCTTGGGTAATAAATTATTCTAGCTAACTAGCTAGTGACACATATTGTTAGCTTTATTGCTAGTTGACGTCTGGTTTAATAAAAATACACGGTATTCATGCATTACCTTGGGAAAAAACCTTCCTTTCACCACACGAAGGTCGAGCGATGGTTTCTATGTCGTTGTTTGTAGCTACTCCGTCTGAGAATAATAACTAACAAATCTTTATCAGCGGTTCGTCAGCAACAATAAAAAAAACTACTTTCGGGTCACGGAATTTCCAAACATTTCTAAATAAAGGTCCCCCACGTAATAGTAGAATAGTGTCAGTAACCTGTATTTATCCATGATATATGAAATATGAAAAATATTTGTCTGAACATTAACAATGATTAATGTGCTAATATTTAAGTGACATTTGCATAAATGTGGGGTTTAAAACATCTTCCAAGGTCAAATAAATGCCCCAATGGAAATCACTGTATGAAATACATATTGGCTTATAGAGCAAAAAATTCTCGGTGCAGCAGTAAAAGTATTGTAGGGAATACTCAGTAGGATCTGTAGAACGTATATATGGTGTCATTTCATGGGCTCTGAATAATAGAGTGTTGCTGGCCTTTTACTCCACCCACTGTACTTGTGCTGTGGCAATAAAACTTAACTTGAAACTAATTTGAAACTTCTGTGTAACTGTTGATGATCAATTTGATTAATTAACTTCATTGTGATATTTGTTATGAAAAAAGTTTGCTTTCTTGGACCAAATTTACTTGCATCTCTTGACTTTTTGAATAAACATATTGTATGTTGTATTTTTTCCAGTGTCCACCGATGGAAGATTATAAGATATGTCTTTTAAATTATAAAGTATTTTGGTATGACAATATATTTGTCCTATGACACAGTGCTATATTTGAACCGTATAGTGACCTGTCACCCCATTTTAAGCTGTTTGACCACAGTATAAAAAACTCACAAACTCTGAATGACGAAATATTTGTATTTATTAGCAAAAGCTGGTAAGACACATGCTGGGCACAGCACATAGCGTTATGGTTTCACAGAACAAGGATAAGATGCATGAGGCTTTAAGCCACTAGTGACTAGGCCATATAATCATCCAGGAATACATCTCAAGCAAACTGGAAATTAAATTAAAACCGTGATAGGATCTGTAAGAACCAATAAATACTTTTAAGCATAGCACCAGTCATATACATAACATACAATGACATATTAAAAACAGCCATTTCTTATTGTGCTCCACCTTTTATAATATTCTTTATCTTCTATAAAGCAGTAATTCTCTTTAGTTTAGATTTTCCCTGATGTAGTTATAATTTTGTAACAATTTGAACATTATGCACTAGGACTATGCAAAGCTGCAAAAAGATATATTGATTTCGTATCATACACATAGCGTTTTACCGCAGACCTTTATTTTGAAGGCAAAACCGGAAGTCTTAATGCTGCTGCCTGTAAATTAATCAAATCTTTGCAGCTGTATTTGAATTTGCAACTGCTTCTGGTCAACCAAGGTTAATTTAACTAAGGGTTCCGCATTTGCAAAATTCTACTTTGTTCTTATTTTTCTTCTGTGGGGTATCATGGTGGTTGACATAATTTGTTCTGCTCATAGTATTTACTATAGTGTAGGAAACTGGCCATTGTTAATTTATATAATTTTACTCCATAATAAAAAATAAAAAACACCCATAATTTATCTTCATAAATCACTCCTCTATGCTTTCTGCTTATTCAACCTATATGTAAGCTATATATCCTTCCTTGTTTACTTCCATCCTTCCTTGTTTCTTTACTTCCTTTCCTTTATATAGTAAGATACAGTACTTTGGGAACAGTCCCTCATTGTGCATGACAGTGTTCGTGTTGTGTGGGACAAAGGTTTAAATTGGTCTTGCCCAATTTGTAGTTTTATACTAAACAGGAATTAGTGTCTTTGAACTGATGTCATCCTGTTCTATGTTTCCTGGCAGGTCACTGTCCCCCTGAGTCACCTGATCAACACCCTCCACTCCCTGAAGAGCTCAATAGGAAGCAGCAGCAGTGTCACTGCTAAACCTCCGCACAGACAGCATGCCTCAGAACAGGACTTGCATAGTACTGAGGTAAACACACATATGTGGCCTACAGATTGCAGGCCTGCCAAGAACAAAGACAAAGCAGCTGGCAAATACTGCTCTGTGTCAGCGGTCATGGGCAGCCTAGTTATATGGGGAAGAAGGTGCTTTCTGTATCCACAAGTGTCCATGTATCTGTAACCTTTGAAATGTTTGAATCCTTTTGATATGGAATATGATTTGTGGATTCAAATAAACCATTTAAAATGTCTGTGTGTGTGTGTCCGTCTCTGTTTGTGCGTGTATGTGTAGCCCACGTGGAGCCTGAGGGACCTGGGCCTGTCTGACCTGGGCGTGCGGCAGCTGGAAGAGCTAGTGAGCGGTATGTTACCACGTCTGAGTCAACAGGGGGCGCCGTCCTCATCCAGCCCCAGCCAACAGGCCTGGAGGACCTCCCACCTGTCTTCACAGTCGTTCTTTCACAACAAGCATGGTGAGGCTAAGGACATGCCTATTTATAATGACGATTATAGGAACTCTACTGCTGGTTGGTGATTATTCCAAAAACATAATAATAATAATATAATATGCCATTTAGCAGACGCTTTTATCCAAAGCGACTTACAGTCGTGCGTGCATACATTTTTGTGTATGGGTGGTCCCGGGGATCGAACCCACTACCTTGGCGTTACAAGCGCCGTGCTCTACCAGCTGAGCTACAGAGGACCATCTTTAGCACTAAGATAATCTTAGACAAATACTGATCTTAATGTTACCCATAGGAATGTGCATCTTTCCCTTTCAGGATGATTCGCTAGGTATCTAGATGCATGGGCTCCGATCCTATACAGGAACGATACGTTTTAGAGAACGAATCGATGCGTTTCGGTTCGATATGATGCACTAACATTTGTTGCATAAACACATTCATTTTCCATTCTAAATTAAAATCTGCGGCTGATTGAGCTCATGAGCTGGGCCTTTGAGTTGGACCTCTGTGTGTGTGTGTGTGTGTGTGTGTAAATTATGTACTGTATGTTTATGGTGTATGTAATATGTAGGCACCTGAGCTGAGCAATAAGAGAGACTAGGCATCTACCACCCCACTACCAAAATCAGATTATGGGGGACAATGTAGCCTATGTTTTTTTGTCCCCCCACTTTGGTTCTGAAATCACTGTCACCCACTAATTAACTTGTTATTTTTGGCGATTTAAGTGTTTGAGCTAGTAATGTATCAATATTTATCGTTGACAAATTAGCTATGACATGACTATACTCTCAGTGGCCAGTTTATTAGGTACACCACCCCGTTCACGGAAATAGTTAGCTCCTACAGACAATGAGTCACGTGGCTGTGGCTTGCTATATAAAGCAGGCAGACAGGCATAGAGGCATTCAGTTACTGTTCGATTGAACGTTAGAATGGGCAAATTGAGTGAAAAAAGCTTGTTGATGAGAGGTCGCAGGAGAATAGCAAGAATCGTGCAAGCTAACAGGCGGACCACAAACGGGAATGTAGAAATAATCTAATATGAGAAAAACATTTTAGTAACCTCCAATTTGAATCGATTTTATGTCAGATGCATGCTACATTTGGATCGGTTTGGGGTCCGCGGACCGTTGGACTTGTATCTTAAACATTTGAATCGGGGACCGATGCGTATCGGTGAATCGCTACATCCCTAGTGACCCGGTAATAGTAAATCTACTGTAACCCGATTTAGCTGAGTTTAAATAGCCTTTTGTGTTGTTGGGGCCCATATCAAAGGGTGTGTCGTTGCCTGCTTGTGATTGCAGCATAGAATACATATGATGCTCTTGTTATGAGGCAAAGTTGGTGTGGAAGAGGTGAAAAAGTTGTTGCTATCTATAAATAAGAACAAGCCACCTGGTACCTACAATCTGGATGGTAAATTGCTGAAGTTGGTAGCGGAATACATTGCGACTCCTGGTTGCCACATCTTCAATTTAAGCCTAGAAGACAGTGTGTGCCTTCAGGCCTGGAGGGATGCAAAGGTCATTCCGCTGCCTAGGAACAGCAAAGCACCCTTTTAATGGTTCAAACAGCCGATCAATCAGCCTGTTACCGGTGCTTAGCAAACTTTTGGAAAAAATCGTGTTTCACCAAATACATTGGTATTTTACAGAAAACAAATTAACAGACTTTCAGCATGCTTATAGGGAAGGGCAGTCCACATGCTCAGCACTGACACAAATGACTGATGATTGGCTGAAAGCAATTGATAATAAGAAGATTGTGGGAGCTGTTTTGTTAGATTTCAATGCAGCCTTTGGTATCATTGATCACAACCTATTGCAGAAAAAACAGGGGTTATGGATTTACATCCTCTGCCTTATCATGGATTGAGATTAATACATAATAAAATACTAAATACCAAAAATACGTGTTTTGCATAGCACCGATTTGATGTATTTTATGGAATTCATTATGTATTGTTTATATGAACAAGTTTATTTTAAGACAGAAAATCATGAATATGTGGTTATAAATGTAACTAAATTCTAAGAGGAGGATTGTCTGAAGTGAAGAAGACCATTTGGGTTGAATATGCACATCCAACTCTCCGTCCATTGTCTTTCTAGGGTTCTCTGGCGGCAACATTGGCACTGACTCCCCTGTTTTCTGCAGACAGATCCCCTCCCCTCTTCAAACCGTTTTCACAGAGTTCCACTACTGGCCAGGTAACAGAAGATCATTCTATAATCTATTTAAGCATACAGTGCCCGATTTCGGTTACTTGCTTATTGATAATATGTTTACACAACTTAATTTATTAATTTCCCAACGTTTTGTAAGTCAGAACACAAAAGACTAGCCATTCTATCCTTCTGTTGAATAAACGTGTCTCTGGCTCCATCCACTGGTCAGCTGCGTCATTACATCACATTTTGTCTCTTTGTCACGGCACGTCAAGGGGGCGGTTCTTAGAAAAGCTGCTCTTCCGGTCAACTCTCCTGATTCTTATCAGCAGGCGGTTCTAAATATATAACATTCATAGTTGTACGATAAAGAATGCGACCTAGACACTCCCTTAAACTGAAAAGTAAATAAGTAATTTTGTGTGGAAGTCAAAAAGTTCATTACACATAATTTGTAAACTGCAAATGAACCGCAAGAAGCCCAAACAGATAAAACATTTGACTAAACATAATCATTTCAAACCTTTCTTACATTTGTATATGATCACATACTGTATATCTCTCTATTATGCGTGAGAATACTTTAGAACAGATTCCAAAATTGAAATCACAACAATATGTTTTGCTAAGAAAACTTTGGGTGCCAAATAAAATTGCCTGTGAGTGATTTTATTTGGCCCCCAAATATATATATTAAAGCAATAAAAAATATGTAAATCCGGGACACTCAAATTAGTATGATACAGTGGGGAAAAAAAGTATTTAGTCAGCCACCAACTGTGCAAGTTCTCCCACTTAAAAAGATGAGAGGCCTGTAATTTTCATCATAGGTACACGTCAACTATGACAGACAAAATGAGGAAAAAAAATCCAGAAAATCACATTGTAGGATTTCTTATGAATTTATTTGCAAATTATGGTGGAAAATAAGTATTTGGTCAATAACAAAAGTTTCTCAATACTTTGTTATATACCCTTTGTTGGCAATGACACAGGTCAAACGTTTTCTGTAAGTCTTCACAAGGTTTTCACACACTGTTGCTGGTATTTTGGCCCATTCCTCCATGCAGATCTCCTCTAGAGCAGTGATGTTTTGGGGCTGTCGCTGGGCAACACGGACTTTCAACTCCCTCCAAAGATTTTCTATGGGGTTGAGATCTGGAGACTGGCTAGGCCACTCCAGGACCTTGAAATGCTTCTTACGAAGCCACTCCTTCGTTGCCCGGGCGGTGTGTTTGGGATCATTGTCATGCTGAAAGACCCAGCCACGTTTCATCTTCAATGCCCTAGCTGATGGAAGGAGGTTTTCACTCAAAATCTCACGATACATGGCCCCATTCATTATTTCCTTTACACGGATCAGTCGTCCTGGTCCCTTTGCAGAAAAACAGCCCCAAAGCATGATGTTTCCACCCCCATGCTTCACAGTAGGTATGGTGTTCTTTGGATGCAACTCAGCATTCTTTGTCCTCCAAACACGACGAGTTGAGTTTTTACCAAAAGGTTCTATTTTGGTTTCATCTGACCATATGACATTCTCCCAATCCTCTTCTGGATCATCCAAATGCACTCTAGCAAACTTCAGACGGGCCTGGACATGTACTGGCTTAAGCAGGGGGACATGTCTTGCACTGCAGGATTTGAGTCCCTGGCGGCGTAGTGTGTTACTGATGGTAGGCTTAGTTACTTTGGTCCCAGCTCTCTGCAGGTCATTCACTAGGTCCCCCCGTGTGGTTCTGGGATTTTTGCTCACCGTTCTTGTGATCATTTTGACCCCACGGGGTGAGATCTTGCGTGGAGCCCCAGATCGAGGGAGATTATCAGTGGTCTTGTATGTCTTCCATTTCCTAATAATTGCTCCCACAGTTGATTTCTTCAAACCAAGCTGCTTACCTATTGCAGATTCAGTCTTCCCAGCCTGGTGCAGGTCTACAATTTTGTTTCTGGTGTCCTTTGACAGCTCTTTGGTCTTGGCCATAGTGGAGTTTGGAGTGTGACTGTTTGAGGTTGTGGACAGGTGTCTTTTATACTGATAACAAGTTCAAACAGGTGCCATTAATACAGGTAACGAGTGGAGGACAGAGGAGCCTCTTAAAGAAGAAGTTACAGGTCTGTGAGAGCCAGAAATCTTGCTTGTTTGTAGGTGACCAAATACTTATTTTCCACCATAATTTGCAAATAAATTCATAAAAAAATCCTACAATGTGATTTTCTGGATATTTTCTTCTCAATTTGTCTGTCATAGTTGACGTGTACCTATGATGAAAATTACAGGCCTCTCTCATCTTTTTAAGTGGGAGAACTTGCACAATTGGTGGCTGACTAAATACTTTTTTTCCCCACTGTATGTTATGTTTGGTATGGTTTCATAAGACAGATGGTTACTTAAGGCAAAAATGAAAGTGGGGTGGATGTGTGGACGCAGCCCAAAGTTTGAATCTTTAGTATTTAGGCTAACTAGCAACTTTTTATCTACTTACTACTTTTTATCTACTTTGCAACTACTTAGCATGTTAGCTAACCCTAACCCTATCCTTAACCCTTTTAGCTAACCCTTCCCTTTTAGCTAACCCAAACCCCTTTAACCTAACTCCTAAACTTAACCTTAAACCTAACCCCTAGCCTAGCTAGCTAATGTTAGCCACCTAGCTAGAATTCGTAAGATATCATACGTTTTGCAAATTCATAACATATTTTACGTTTTGCAAATTCGTAACATAGTGTGTAATACGAATTGTAATTCGTAACATATCATACGAAATGGGGGATGGACATCCACAAATTAATACCTACCATACGAAACGCTCTGAGACCAGGTTGTCATATTTGTATTTGATTGATTATACTTGTATTATGTACTAGATCATATGGGTTGAAAAGTGTTTTTTTCTCAGACATAAATAAACAATTCCAGGTGAAAGCCAAAGGTCATAGCTTTCAGGGGAGAAAGACTACGACATTATTCAAAATATTGCCTTGCTAGATTGATGAACACAGCCATAGCAAAACAGTGAAAACGGCTGTCAGCTCAATAGTCTGTTCTATTGTATTGCAATTAAGTGACTATAATAAATACTGAGCAAAAGTCCCAGCTTAGTACTCCTGTAAATGCAATTCAATGTCAACAGTGGCAAGCTTGTGAGAACAGATAGAAACTTGCATGGGAGCCTAATTTACCCCTTGCTATTGGAATATTTTAGAGGAAGAGTTCATGCAATGAAATGTTGGAGGGCAGGGTGTTTGTCTGTTATTTTGTTTTGACAATCACTCTCCCATATTTGAGTGAACGCCTGAAGTGCATAAAAATGTACAAAACATCTTATTAATGTGTAGTTAGATTTTCTATGTGTTAAACATATGCGTGCCCTTGTTCCCAGTGTGGGTCCAAAGCCGAGGCTTTAAAACTCTAAGGAAACACAAGCGACTGCAGGCAGGCTTTGAGCGTCCCATGGAACCAGACGGCTTTACGCCATCCTTTATGAAGGTGAGACCCCGGTTTGTCTGTACTCTGTCACTCTCTAGATAGAGTATTTGGTCATGTTCATTATGCCAGACCATACCAAAATGTGTTAAAACGATTTACAACCTGAAAACAAGCATTTCCTCATTAGACAAAGAATGATGGTACCTCCCAGTTTCGCAGCCTGGTTGCATTGTAAACATCTCTGACTCTGTTGTCGCATGGAGGGCCTCCTGACGCGTGATAAGGGGATGGAGGTGGAAACCCTGGACAAGCTCCTGAAGAACAAGAACATTCCAGATGGGCAGCAAGAGTATTTTAAGACCGGGTTTGCAGAGGGCTTCCTGAAATCCCAAGCGCTGACACGGCGCACACAAGGCAAGTGTATATACACAGACACAACATTGCTAAACGTTTTGAGATGGAAAACCAAAACGGCGTTCTTAGTGGACAAGCTCAGGTAGTATCTCCTTCGTTTCACAACATTGTCTCTTGTTTCTTGCCTACTAAATATGAACTAGGTCTACGTTGCCTCCCATGATGTTGGCTGTTAGTGGATTCAGAAAATGAACGTCTACTCTCCTTGCAGTGAGCATTAAATTACCAACGTTTCAGCCCGCAGGCCCTGAAGGCCTGAATTGGTAATTAAATGCTCATTGCAGCAAGAGATGAGTGTTGTCCGACTTTCATTTTTCTTGAAAGCGGATTGAAACACACATTCTCTCCCCTTCTCTACAGACTCTCTGAGGAGGACGAGGTTTATACTGCTGGTCCTGCTGTTGGTGGGACTCTACGGCCTCTCCAAGACCCCCTTCCTATCGGGTAAAGGCTCCTTTTTCATTTTGTCCATATGCATCTCTCTAATCAAGCTCTAAGACCCTCACTCTGGCATGCAGCTTGGTGTGTACCTTTTAAAGGAAAACTCCACTCAAAAACGTTTGGTATTTGTTTCATTAGTCCATTGTTGACATAGTCCCAAAATATTTTCCTTGTCAGCAATCAAGTTTTCAAGATATGTAACTTTCAAAATACAGAAATCACCCCATATGATGCATTTTGCATCATATGATGCAAAATGAATCATACAGGGATGATTTCTGTATTTTGAAAGTAATGTAAATGTAACCACTGTCAAATTCATAGACAGTCCATGAGAGTGACATGATGGTTTATGAAGCTGTATATTGTCTGTTTAAAGTTACTTTCTTCATAAATGAATGGGTAGCCTATATCATTTATTCAAATGACAATTGAACAGCCTCCCAGATTGAGCCTTTTAACCTTTTGCTGATGCATTCAGAATTTACACACAAAAAGAATGCTCAACAAATTTGATGATGAGTAATCGAGAACTTGATGTTGTGATATTGTTACTAATCGTTTCCATCAATTTACTTTACTGAATGCTTCTAAAAAATAGTGATTTGTTGGCAAACAAAAAAAATCAAACCATAGCTAAGAATGTGTTTGCATCCGAGCAGTGTGATTTCGATCCTTATTCTAACCATTCTGGACAGTGCGATTCCGAACCACATCAGGCCTGGACTCGGCGGTGGACCCTGTCCAAATGAAGAACGTGACGTTTGAGCACGTCAAGGGGGTGGACGAGGCCAAGAACGAGCTGCAGGAGGTGGTGGAGTTCCTCCGGAGCCCAGAAAAGTTCACCGTCCTCGGAGGGAAACTGCCGAAAGGTGCAGCAGACCGTCAAGCTGTTTTATAATAATAATAATATATCAAATATTCCATTTAGCAGACTCTTTTATCCAAAGCGACTTACAGTCAGTCATCCTTGCATACATTTTATGGTCTTTAGTTGATCAGGATTGTGTTCATTAGGCACCAAACAAGAACACATTTAACAGGAAACACTACCTGGATTTGTCCAATAAGAAACGCTCACATTTGTTTTCCGTTACAAAACATAAAAAAAAAAAAATGGTTCCGTGTCCTGATGAACACGACCTGGGTTTAGACTAACTGAACAATGCTGAATTCAAGAAGTTGTTTAGGCAGGCAGCCAGATCTTCCTCTGATGGAAGACGAAAATGTTGCCATCTTTGTCACCACTTTTAATTTACTTTATCTCACATTAGATTTCAATCTGTTGTTCTTCTTTCAACATTCATAAAAAAAAAACGTCTGATAATATACAGTAATACAATATTCATATTTTACAGTTGTTTATTGCTTGTGCGCTCTCTCTCTCTGTAGGGATCTTGCTGGTTGGCCCTCCTGGCACTGGGAAGACTCTGTTGGCCAGAGCCGTAGCTGGAGAGGCCGACGTCCCCTTTTATTACGCCACCGGTTCGGAATTTGATGAGATGTTTGTGGGGGTTGGAGCCAGTCGCATCAGGAACCTCTTCAGTGAGTCCCATCTCATCTTCAAGTCTCGCCCTATTCCTGGCTTCCAACCCTGAACCTAATATTGTACTTTAACCAGTTTTTTTGTTTACCCAAACCTGGTTACAACAATGTTAACATGCTAGATGATATTGTGTCATAATTTATCAACCATACGTTTGAGACCCCTGCCCTAGACAACCCAATCTCTCTATACATGACTTGTCTGCAGGGGAAGCTAAAGCCAACGCCCCATGCGTGGTTTTCATTGACGAGTTGGACAGCGTCGGAGGGAAGAGAATCGAGTCTCCCATGCACCCTTACTCCAGACAGACCATCAACCAGCTACTGGCTGAGATGGACGGGTATGTTTTCAATGTGTTCTTCTGGGTTGTGTTCAATGACACTATATATATATATATATATATATATATATATATATATATATTATTTTGAAACTGAGTGAAATAGAGAGCTTCTACCTGAATTTGTCCAATAAGAACACAGATTCTTTGTTGCAAAATGTTTTGCACTGGTGTGCCGTACTGAACACTACCGTGGTGTAGCACCACTGTTACTTTATGTGGGGAGAAACCTGACTTTCCTTAACCTTTTCACGTTTGTCACCCGCAGGTTCAAACCAAACGAAGGGGTCATCATCATCGGAGCGACCAACTTCCCTGAGGCTTTGGATAAGTATGTTAAGCTTTGTTCATCTCATAATGTTTCACAATGAAATGTCAATTTTTCACAGTGCCTGTGTGGCATTAGTTTACATGAGTACAGAATGACTTGCCATGTTAAAACAAACCTAGACGGAGTGAAGCTCTCCCTCCTAACTATCGCCCCCTTCCCTCCCTAGCGCTCTGATTAGGCCGGGACGTTTTGACATGCAGGTCACTGTCCCCAAGCCAGACGTGAAAGGGCGCACAGAAATCCTCAACTGGTACTTAAGGAAGATCAAAGTAGACCCTGGTACGTGAGCAACATACATGTGTGATATGTGTTGGCCATAGCTTGAGTCTATTGCTAATGAACACTAGGTTCACACATAAGTGAATCTGCTTTGCTAAATGCTAATGGATACTGTACATGCAAATAGACTATGGCTATATGAGAATCTGTAGTGGTAACATGCTAACAGACTATGGCTACTTGCTAATGGCTACATTTTAAAATAGACTACGGTGACATGCTAAAAAATACATGCTAATAGAATATGGCTACATGCTAAAGGCTACATACTAAAATACAATTGTTATATAAGAATCTGCACTGGCAACATGCTAACGGATACATGCTAAATAGACTATGGCTACATGCTAATAGATGGCTATATGAGAATCTGCAGTGGTAACATGCTAGTAAGACACTGTAGTTGACCTAGCTTAGCTGTCACTGTTCCTGCTAACGACCTGGCTTCCTCATGCAGACATCAAGGCTGGGATCATCGCCAGGGGCACAGTGGGCTTCTCCGGGGCCGACCTGGAGAACCTGGTGAACCAGGCGGCTCTGAAGGCGGCGGTGGACGGCAAAGACATGGTGACCCTCAAAGAGCTGGAGTTTGCCAAGGACAAGATCCTCATGGGTGAGCACTGGTGTAGGAATAGGGAGAAAATAGAAATACACCCCTTAATCACAAATCTGCCCCTTCCCCTATGCACTTGTTTAGATCTGAGAGGATTAGATAAGTGTAATCAATATGGTGGTAGCCCATCTTACTCTTTGATAGGCCGTGGAATTGGCACCATATTGCTTACAACTTAGCCTCGGAAACCCAGGCTTCTCAGAGGAAGGCCCGAATAAATTGCATAAGACTTCAACCACCCAAGCCATAGACTGTTCGCTCTGCTACCGTCCGGCAAACGGTACCGGAGCATCGGTTCTCGGACCAGCAGGCTCTGAGACAGCTTCTAACCCCATGCCAAAAGACTGCTAAATAGCCACAAGACTGCTAAATAGTTAATTAAATGGTTACATAGACTATTTGCATTGACCCTATCTTGCACTGACTCTATGCACACTCACAAGACTATATACAGTGGGGAGAACAAGTATTTGATACACTGCCGATTTTGCAGGTTTTCCTACTTACAAAGCATGTAGAAGTCTGTAATTTTTATCATAGGTACACTTCAACTGTGAGTGACGGAATCTAAAACAAAAATCCAGAAAATCACATTGTATGATTTTTAAGTAATTAATTTGCATTTTATTGCATGACCTAAGTATTTGATACATCAGAAAAGCAGAACTTAATATTTGGTACAGAAACCTTTGTTTGCAATTACAGAGATCATACGTTTCCTGTAGGTCTTGACCAGGTTTGCACACACTGCAGCAGGGATTTTGGCCCACTCCTCCATACAGACCTTCTCCAGAACCTTCAGGTTTCGGGGCTGTCGCTGGGCAATACAGACTTTCAGCTCCCTCCAAAGATTTTCTATTGGGTTCAGGTCTGGAGACTGGCTAGGCCACTCCAGGACCTTGAGATGCTTCTTACGGAGCCACTCCTTAGTTGCCCTGGCTGTGTGTTTCGGGTCGTTGTCATGCTGGAAGACCCAGCCACGACCCATCTTCAATGCTCTTACTGAGGGAAGGAGGTTGTTGGCCAAGATCTCGCGATACATGGCCCCATCCATCCTCCCCTCAATACGGTGCAGTCGTCCTGTCCCCTTTGCAGAAAAGCATCCCCAAAGAATGATGTTTCCACCTCCATGCTTCACGGTTGGGATGGTGTTTTTGGGGTTGTACTCATCCTTCTTCTTCCTCCAAACACGGTGAGTGGAGTTTAGACCAAAAAGCTCTATTTTTAGCTCATCAGACCACATGACCTTCTCCCGTTCCTCCTCTGGATCATCCAGATGGTCATTGGCAAACTTCAGACGGGCCTGGACATGCGCTGGCTTGAGCAGGGGGACCTTGCGTGCGCTGCAGGATTTTAATCCATGATGGCGTAGTGTGTTACTAATGGTTTTCTTTGAGACTGTGGTCCGAGCTCTCTTCAGGTCATTGACCAGGTCCTGCCGTGTAGTTCTGGGCTGATCCCTCACCTTCCTCATGATCATTGATGCCCCACGAGGTGAGATCTTGCATGGAGCCCCAGACCGAGGGTGATTGACCGTCATCTTGAACTTCTTCCATTTTCTAATAATTGCGCCAACAGTTGTTGCCTTCTCACCAAGCTGCTTTCCTATTGTCCTGTAGCCCATCCCAGCCTTGTGCAGGTCTACAATTTTATCCCTGGTGTCCTTACACTGCTCTCTGGTCTTGGCCATCGTGGAGAGGTTGGAGTTTGTTTGATTGAATGTGTGGACAGGTGTCTTTTATACAGGTAACGAGTTCAAACAGGTGACGTTAATATAGGTAATGAGTGGAGAACAGGAGGGCTTCTTAAAGAAAAACTAACAGGTCTGTGAGAGCCAGTATTCTTACTGGTTGGTAGGTGATCAAATACTTATGTCATGCAATAAAATGCAAATTAATTACTTAAAAATCATACAATGTGATTAGCTGGATTTTTGTTTTAGATTCCGTCTCTCACAGTTGAAGTGTACCTATGATAAAAATTACAGACCTCTACATGCTTTGTAAGTAGGAAAACCTGCAAAATTGGCAGTGTATCAAATGCTTGTTCTCCCCACTGTATATGCACTATATACAGTGCCTTCAGAAAGTATTCATACACCTTGACTTATTCCACATTTTGTTGTGTTACAGCCTGAATTCAAAATGGATTAAATTGTTTTTTTCCACCCATCTACACACAATACCCTATAATGACTAAGTGAAAACATGTTTTTAGAAATGTTTGCAAATGTATTGAAAATGAAATACAGAAATATCTCATTTACATAAGTATTCACACCCCTGAGTCAATACTTTGTAGAAGCACCTTTGGCAGTGATTACAGCTGTGAGTCTTTCTGGGTAAGTCTCTAATAGCTTTCCACACCTGGATTGTGCAACATTTATCCATTTATTATTTTCAAAATTCTTTAAGCTCTGTCAAATTGGTTGTTGATCATTGCTAGACATCCATTTTCAGGTCTTGCCATAGATTTTCAAGTAGATGTATGTCAAAACCGTAAATAGGCCTCTCAGGAACATTCACTTTCTTCTTGATAAGCAACTCCAGTGTATATTTGGCCTTGTGTTTTACGTTATTGTCCTACTGAAAGGTGAATTCATCTCGAGGTGGAAACAAGACGTTTCGGTACAATTTTGTAAATGCAGACAGATCATTTGTTTGTTCGACATGGTAGGATCTTTTTGTGTCTGTAAAATAATGAATGCAAGAAATGGCGATGGAAACGCCTTTATGCACAAATATTGATATAATAACCATCATATCGACGTAAACTTGGAGTCACGCGATGATATGCTGTGTGGTCCTCCCACTACAACTCGGGAAAGCATGCAGTTTATTAGGCTACAGATGAAATAAGTTATGGTGAACTTCACAGGGTGATGAAAGTGCACAGTGATCTTGATGCTCCTTTCCAATAAATATCGAGGGTCTGTTTCTAGTGACATGATGATCGATGCTTGACTGCCATTTGACAAATAAAAATATCCATAATAATCTCATCATGTAAACTAGCCTATCTGTACAGACTACCCACACTGTATCTGTAAGCTGTTGGCTAGAGTGCACATGCCAAGACCAGAGTAGGCACATTTTGCTATTTAACACAACAGTTTCTGTGACAAAACTATTGGTAGAGTTGAAAATGCGATGGAAACACATTGAACGTTAGATTTTTATTCGGTGCATTAAAACTTAACCTAAAAAGTACATTTTGTGTGCACGTCGTCATCACGCACTGATTTTTATCCGCAACAAGTCCGTTTGGTGGAAACACATCACTGGTAGGAAAATTCGCATATTTTCTTTATGTAGATTTGAGAATATTCGCATGAAAATCGGTCACCAATTGGATGGAAACATAGCTACTGTCTAGCTTTTATTTTGGTGATTGTTAGTTCTCAAAGATGATCTTATTTAGAAATATATACAGTGAATTCGGAAAGTATTCAGACCCCTTTACTATTCCTACTCAAGCTACACACAATACCCCATAATGACAAAGAAAAAAATGGTTTTTATACATTTTTGCAAATTTTATAAATTAAAAAAAATAAAAAAATACCTTATTTACATAAGTATTCAAACCCTTTGCTATGAGACTCGAAATTGAGCTCAGGTAAATCCAGTTTCCATTGATCATCATTGAGATGTTTCTACAACTTTATTGGTGTCAACCTGTGGTAAATACAATTGATTGGACATGATTTGGAAAGGCACACACCTGTCTATATAAGGTCCCTCAGTTGTCAGTGCATGTCAGAGCAAAAACCAAGCCATGAGGTCAAAGGAATTGTCTGTAGAGCTCCGAGACAGGATTGTGGCAAGGCACAGATCTGGGGAAGGGTTCCAAAACATTCCTGCAGCATTGAAGGTCACAAAGAACACAGTGGCCTCAATCATTCTTAAATGGAAGAAGTTTGGAACCACCAAGACTCTTCCTAGACCTGGCCGTCCAGCCAAACTAAGTAATCGGGGGAGAAGGGCCTTGGAGGTGATCAAGAAACCGATGGTCACGGGGGGCCAGTATGAAAATTTAAAAAAAAATGTATGCACTCACTAACTGTAAGTCGCTCTGGATAAGAACGTCTGCTAAATGACTAAAATGTAAATGTAAATGTATGTCACTTTGAAGGAGTTCCAGAGTTCCTCTGTGGAGATGGGAAAACCTTCCAGAAGGACAACCATCTCTGCAGCACTCCATCAATCAGGCCTTTATGGTAGAGTCCCCAGACGGAAGCCACTCCTCAGTTAAAGGCACATGACAGCCCACTTGGAGTTTGCCAAAAGGCACCTAAAGGACTCTCAGACCATGAGAAACAAGGTTCAGGACAACAACCCTAAGCACACAGCCAAGACAATGCACGATTGGCTTCGTGACAAGTCTCTGAATGTCCTTGAGTGGCCCAGCCAGAGCCCGGACTTGAACCCGATCGAACATCTCTGGAGAGATCTGAAAATAGCAGTGCAGCGATGCTCCCCATCCAACTTGACAGAGCTTGAGAGGATCTGCAGAGAAGAATGGGAAAAACTCCCCAAATACAGGTGTGCCAGCTTCTAGCATCATATATAAGAAGTGGTCCTCTGTAGCTCAGCTGGTAGAGCACGGCGCTTGTAACGCCAAGGTAGTGGGTTCGATCCCCGGGACCACCCATACACAAAAATGTATGCACACATGACAGTAAGTCGCTTTGGATAAAAGCGTCTGCTAAATGGCATATTATCATATTATTATTATTAAGACTCTTGGCTGTAATCGCTGCCAAAGGTGCTTCAACAAAGTACTGAGTAAAGGGTCTGAATACTTATGTAAATGTAATATTTCAGTTTTGTATTTTGTATAAATTTGCACAATTTTCTAAAAACCTGTTTTTGCTTTGTCATTATGGGGTATATTGACGAGGGGGAAAAAACTATTTAATCCATTCTAGAATAAGGCTGTAACGTAACAAAATGTGGAAAAAGCCAAGGGGGTCTGAATATTTTCCAAATGCACTGTAAGTGTGTCCAATATCTTTTCTACATACTTTATATCTCATTTTAGTCATCCAAAGTTTACACTGAAAACGTTTTTTCATCCCATTTTTTATTTATTATTATTATTATTATTATATATTTTTTTACTGTTTGACATAGGCGCCCAAAAAAACAGTTAGGCGGCACGTCCAAGACTTGTCTATGTAGAAAAAACTCTGTGTCACGATCGTCTTGAAAAGAAGCGGGCCAAGGCGCAGCGTGAGATGCGTACATATTTATTTTATTGTACACCACAGCGAACAAAACAACAAACGAAACGTGAAGTCCTTCGATACAAAACACAAATCAAAAGGAACAAGAAACCACACGAAACGAATGCCTTACAGCTACCTAAGTATGGCTCCCAATCAGAGACAACGAGCAACAGCCGTCTCTGATTGGGAGCCACCCTGGCCAACATAGAAACACAAAACTAGAACCTAACACCCTGGCTCAACATACGAGAGTCCCCAGAGCCAGGGCGTGACAGTACCCCCCCCGGACTCCGGCCGCGCCAACCAAACACAACAGGGGAGGGACCGGGTGGGCACTCCGCCTCGGTGGTGGATCCGGCTCCGGGCATGACTCCCACTCCCTCTCTAACCCCCCAAAGCGCCCCTGATCCGGTCTGGCCCTGCTGGCCGGAGCTGGACTGAACACTGGTGGAGCGGAATGCTCTAGCTCCGGAGTGGAGCAGCTGACCGGTGCCGGACCAGGCACCAGTGGAACAGGCACGGGCTGTGCCGGACTGACGACGCGCACCACAGGCTTGGTGCGGGGAGCAGGGACGGGCCGGACCGGGCTGACGACGCGCACCATTGGCTTGGTGCGGGGAGCAGGGACGGGCCGAACCGGGCTGATGAAGCGCACCACTTGCTTGGTGCGGGGAGCAGGAACAGGCCGGACCGGGCTGACGACGCACACCATTGACTTGGTGCGGGGAGCAGGGACGGGCCGAACCGGGTTGACGAAGCGCACCATTGGCTTGGTGCGGGGAGCAGGGACGGGCCGAACCGGGCTGATGAAGCGCACCACTTGCTTGGTGCGGGGCGCAGGAACAGGCCGGACCGGGCTGACGACGCGCACCATTGACTTGGTGCGGGGAGCAGGGACGGGCCGAACCGGGCCGATGAAGCGCACCACTTGCTTGGTGCGGGGAGCAGGAACAGGCCGGACCGGGCTGATGAAGCGCACCATAGGCTTGGTGCGGGGAGCAGGAACAGGCCGAACCGGGCTGGCGACGCGCACCACAGGCTTGGCGCGAGGGACAGGAACAGGCCGGACTGGGCTGGCGACGCGCACCACAGGTTCGGTGCGAGAGGCAGGAACAGGCCGAACCGTACTGGGAACACACGCCACTGGCCCTAAGCGGGGATCAGGAACGGGCCGGACCGGACTGGCAACACACCCCAGTACCTCTCGCCGTGCCTCTACATACTCCTTCCCCCTGGTGTCCAGTAACTCCCTTAACCTGGCGGCCTCCTCTGCCAACCCTCTGAACCACTCTATCCCGTACTCCTGCTGCCCATCGTCCACGGCGTGAGCCCCCCCCTAAAAATGTTCTGGGCTTGTCTCTCCCCCGTGGACCAGGCCTCCATGGTTCTCGTCCAATTCTCTCTCCATTTCTCGTAATTCCAACCTTTCTCCTCATCACGCTGCTTGACCCAGTCGTGGTGGTTTCTTCTGTCACGATCGTCTTGAAAAGAAGCGGGCCAAGGCGCAGCGTGAGATGCGTACATATTTATTTTATTGTACACCACAGCGAACAAAACAACAAATGAAACGTGAAGTCCTTCGATACAAAACACAAATCAAAAGGAACAAGAAACCACACGAAACGAATGCCTTACAGCTACCTAAGTATGGCTCCCAATCAGAGACAACGAGCAACAGCCGTCTCTGATTGGGAGCCACCCTGGCCAACATAGAAACACAAAACTAGAACCTAACACCCTGGCTCAACATACGAGAGTCCCCAGAGCCAGGGTGTGACACTCTGTAAGATACAAAGCGAATTCCGCATAGGCTACTTAAACCGAGACACGGACAAAGAAGAAAAGAACTACAACTGAACACAAGGGGAAAAAGCATTTCTACTCAGAGCCAATCAAAAGTGAGCGCTGAATGCCACCGACTCTCTGACCGCTCCCATTCAAACTAGAAATCCAAACCTGAATTACGCCCAGACTTCCAATAGTCGAGTGAACGAGACGGGACTACTAACACCTATACAATCCTCTCAGATCTTCCTAGGGGTATATTTGGGATTCAGGGACCGAGCAGGAAATCAAGTGATTATCTCTATCCATCTCTTCCCTCCCACAGGCCCAGAGAGGAAGAGTGTGGAGATAGACCAGAAGAACAAGGAGATCACGGCCTACCACGAGTCTGGCCACGCTATCGTGGCGTACTACACCAAGGACGCCATGCCTATCAATAAGGCCACCATCATGCCCAGAGGGCCTTCCCTGGGTCATGTAAGTAGGACTAGAAATAGGGACATTTTAACATATAGGAAACAAGATGGGTAGGGAACACAACATGGTTAGACTATTAGAATATGAAAAAAGTGGAATTTTATACTGGTTTCTTATATGAACGCTATGACGCCGAAATAAAACCAAGTATTTTTCAGGAATCTGTTCTGCTGAGCATGCCAATAGAATAATGCATAATTTCAATATTATGAAGAGTCCCTTAATTCCTCCAGTTTTTTGTCTTGCAAATTAAAATCGTAGTTTTTTATGTTTTTAGAATCGTCAAGTGTGAAATGGTTGTTTCCGTTTGCTGCCAGGCCTCACTCCTCTTCCCCCACTGTCCATCCCAGGTGTCTATGCTCCCGGAGGATGACCGCTGGAGCGAGACGCGTGCTCAGTTGCTGGCCCAGATGGATGTCAGCATGGGAGGCCGCGTGGCAGAGGAGATCATATTTGGCAATGAGTTCATTACCACTGGTATGTAGGGGGATGTAGAGTTAGTGTAGGAGCAGGAGGGCAATTAGAGTACAGAGTTACAGTATACACCAAGCACAGTACTGTAGTGCAAAAGCATATTCCCGAAAACGGGATTGTGCATCTCGGGGGAGGGGGTAATCCTGGCTTCCAAATGTAAAATAAATCATATTCAAGTTTGTGGGATTTATGATATGGTCATATAGCTGACACTTTTATCCAAAGTGACTTACAGAATTGTCGAACATTGACAGTGACACATATTTTCGGTATATGTGACCCATGCAGGAATCGAACCCACTTCCTTACTGTTGCCAGCACCATGCTCTGATTCACTGAGCCAATGGTATCTTTTAGCCCGTTAATAATCTTCCAAGAGTCCAAGACTAAACAAACGATATATTAAATACATGTTCATCTTTTTTCTTTTTTAGGGGCATCAAGTGACTTTGATGCTGCCACCAAAATTGCAAAAATGATGGTGACCAGATTTGGAATGTGTGAGAGGGTAAGTTATGTTTGGTCAGGAAAGAGGAAATTAATTAATGTCTTATACTGCATGAGCAAACTCCTGCTGTTTGTATTGTATGCCCTTCAAGACATATTACCTAGTGTTGAACCTTTACAGAGATATTGGTCTGTTTCTCAATTAAATTCAATGAGCTTCATTGGCATGAATGGGAACCACCCTATGTTGCAGCACTACATACAGTGCATTCGGAAAGTATTCAGACCCCTTCCCCTTTTCCACATTTTGTTACGTTACAGCCTTATTCTAAAATGGATTAAATAAAAACATTTCCTCATCAATCCACACACAATACCCCATAATGACAAATGTATTAAAAATAAAAAACTGAAATACCTTATTTACATAAGTATTCAGAAGCTTTGCTATGAGACTCTTAATTGAGCTCAGGTGCATCCTGTTTCCATTGATCATCCTTGAGATGTTTCTACAACTTGATTGGAGTCCACCTGTGGTAAATTCAATTGATTGGACATGATTTGGAAAGGCGCACACACACGTTTGGAACCACCAAGACTCTTCCTAGAGCTGGCCTCCCGGCCAAACGGAGCAATCGGGGGAGAAGGGCCTTGGTCAGGGAGGTGACCAAGAACCTGATGGTCACTCTGACAGAGCTCTAGAGTTCCTCTGTGGAGATGGGAGAACCTTCCAGAAGGACAACCATCTCTGCAGCACTCCACCAATTAGGTCTTTATGGCAGAGTGGCCAGACGGAAGCCACTCCTCAGTAAAAGGCACATGACAGCCCCTTGGAGTTTGCCAAAAGGCACCTAAAGACTCTCAGACCATGAGACAATATTCTCTGGTCTGATGAAACCAAGATGGACTCTTTGGCCTGAATGCCAAGCGTCACGTATGGAGGAAACCTGGCACCATCCCTACGGTGAAGCATGGTGGTGGCAGAATCATGCTGTGGGGATGTTTTTCAGCGGCAGGGACTGGGAGAAAAGTCAGGATCGAGGGAAAGTTGACCGGAGCAAAGTACAGAGAGATCCTTGATGAAAACCTGCTCCAGAGTGCTGAGGACCTCAGACTGGGGTGAAGGTTCACCTTCCAACAGGACAACGACCCTGAGCTCACAGACAAGACAACGCAGGAGTTGCTTCAGGACAAGTCTCTGAATGTCCTTGAGTGGCCTAGCCAGAGCCTGGACTTGAACCCAATCGAACATCTCTGGAGAGACCTGAAAATAGCTGTGCAGTGACCCATCCAACCTGACAGAGCTTGAGAGGATTTGCAGAGAAGAATGGGAGAAGCTCCCCAAATACAGGTATACCATACATACCCAAGAAGACTCGAGGCTGTAATCGCTGCCAAAGGTGATTCAACAAAGTACTGAGTAAATGGTCTGAATACTTATGTAAATGTGATATTTTTATTTATTTTTTATACATTTGCAAAGAATTCTAAAAACCTGTTCTTGCTTTGTCATTAGGGGATATTGTGTGTAGATTGATGAGGGGAAAAACAATTTAATCAATTTTAGAATAATGCTGTAACGTAACAAAATGTGGAAAGATTCTAGGTGTCTTTCTGAATGCACTGTATATATTGTGACAGTATATATTTCTCTATCTCTCTCTCTCACTCACTCACACTCTCTCTCACCATGTTGTAGCTGGGTGTCATGACCTACGCTGACCAAACCAAGCAGAGCCCGGAGACACAGGCTGCCATCGAACATGAAGTCAGGATACTTTTAAAGGTACGTTTCCACCTCCATCGTCCTTCCAAGGCCCTGACATGGTGCTCTTTGTCTTGTGGTTTTTATGTTCCCCATTTCTCAACCTAGCTCATTCAGAGTTATACAGTTTACGGAAATAACGGACACAATTTACAGGTGTGTCTAAGCCCTTAATTGCACTGTAACATATCAAAACTTTCTATAGCTGCACCACCGCCTGGTATGGCAACTGCTCGGCATCCGACCGCAAGGCGCTACAGAGGGTAGTGCGTACGGCCCAGTACATCACTGGGGCCAAGCTTCCTACCATCCAGGACCTCTATACCAGGCAGTGTCAGAGGAAGGCCCTAAAAATTGTCAAAGAATCCAGCCACCCTAGTCATAGACTGTTCTCTCTGCTACCGCACAGCAAGTGGTACCGGAGCGCCAAGTCTAGGTCCAAAAGGCTCCTTTACAGCTTCTACCCCCAAGCCATAAGACTGCTGAACAGTTAATCAAATGGCTACCCGGACTATTTGCATTGTCCCCCCCTCCCTCTTTTACACTGCTGCTACTCGCTGTTTATTATCTATGCATAGTCACTTTACCCCTACCTACATGTACATATTACCTTAATTACCTCAACTAACCTGTACCCCCGCACATTGACTCTGTACCGGTACCCCCTGTATATAGCCTCGTTATTGTTATTTCATTGTGTTACTTATTTTTTTACTTTTGTTTATTTAGTAAATCTTTTCTTAACTCTTATTTTTCTTAAAACTGCATTGTTGCTTAAGGGCTTGTAAGTAAGCATTTCACTGTAAGGTCTACACCTGTTGTATTCGGCGCATGTGACAAATAACATTTGATTTGATTTGAAGCCCTTTCACTCAACCCCGGGTCCATTATCTTACATTTACATTTTAGTCATTTAGCAGACGCTCTTATCCAGAGCGACTTACAGTTAGTGAGTGCATACATTTTCATACTGGCCCCCCGTGGGAAACGAACCCACAACCCTGGCGTTGCAAGTGCCATGCTCTACCAACTGAGCTACAGGCTTCATTCTAACGCGACACGCAGTCGCCATGAGCCATCGATAGTGGAACTCATCTCTAACAATTGAGATGTTGCTCATCCGCCTAACACTAGTTCCTACTTCTGAAAACCACTCCGCTCTCTCGTAGCTATGATGCACTGGCTACTACAGCAAACCATGCTCGATCAGATGAGCAAACGTGCTCCAGCTAGCAGCCTAGTGCTAGCTTGTTTGAATGCCCATTATGGTAGCTAGTTTCCCAGCTTGTTGATAACGTTATGGGACTGTTCTCAGAAATCAGCATGTATTGGAATCTGACAGCTGGCACTGTGCCTCGCTAGTACTTTGTAACATTTGGCCAACGCGATAACGTCGCAGCTAGAGCAGTCAGCTGTGCTGAAGAACTCTGCGCACTAATCACAGCTAACCTAACATAGCAGGGGTTAAAAAATGCCTGAAACTAGATCTCCTACATACTGGTCTTGATAAGAAGAAAAAAAATGAGAAGAAAAAAAACTGTTCAATCAATCCAGTAAATGTGGAGGAGGAGTTAGGATTGAGTGTCGCCTTGTTAATGTCCAAAAGCGGAAGTCACGTCACAGGCTCTCTTTCCATTTGACCTGAAAACCGAAACATCCGCTTGTTGGGGACTCTGCAGAGGCTAATCACGGCAGAACAGACACCGGCTTAACCTGAAAACTAGCTAGCTAGAATTTTTTTGTACACAATTAGAAATTCATAAATACTGATTCTACAACCACAAAACACCTTAAGTAGATTTATACTGAAAAAAATATAAACGCAACATGCAATAATTTCAAAGATTTTACTGAGTTACAGTTCATATGAGGAAATCAGTCAATTGAAATAAATTCATTAGGCCCTAATCTATGGATTTCACATGACTGGGAATACAGATATGCATCTGTTGGTCACAGATACCTTTTTAAAAAATGGGCCTCACAATGGGCCTCAGGATCTCGTCACGGTATTTCTTTGCATTCAAATTGCCATCGATAAAATGCAATTGTGTTCGTTGTCCGTAGCTTATGCCTGCCAATACCATAACCCCACTGCCACCATGGGGCACTCTTTTCACAGCAAACCACTCGCCCACACGACGCCATACACGTGGTCTGCGGTTGTTAGGCCAGTTGGACGTACTGCCAAATTCTCTAAAATGACATTGGGGGCGGCTTATGGTAGAGAAATGAACATTACATTTTCTGGCAACAGCTCTGGTGGACATTCCTAGCTAGCAAGTGACACAAACGTTAGTCAGCCTGCATAGGAAACATTTTTGTTACAACGGACGACCAGACCTTTTGCATAACAACAGAATTAACGACTGGTCGCATCTGTGGCAACATGACCAAAAGAACAAACAGATTTTTAACCGGACTGGTGGTAGAATGAAATTGGTGGAAGAATGAAATTGTAGGAATTTACTTATCAAAATAAATTAAAATATGTAATTCATTGTTATTTTAATATGTTGTTAACTGTTTTATAAAAGTGATAAGGCATGCAAGAGTGCGCTATGTGATGAATACAGTCACAGGTAAATGGGTTGACTGGCCCATAATTTCGTGTCGGGCCGAACAACACCATTTATCTGTGACTGTATTAATCACATAGCACGGCCTCTTGTGCCTTATCGCTTAAATATTAGCTACAAGTATATCGTTTTTTTTTACTCTGACTCTTTTTAGGATGAAAGGGGGTTCAGTGGACGATGTCACCTTGGTAACATTTTAGAATGTTAGGACAGCATATTGTAGCCAAACTTATTTTGAGCTATCCCATGAGTGTTTGGGAGCTATCAGACAGATCAGTGCAGACCACTGACGTGAGACAATGCCCCTGCCTGTGTAAAAATAATTTCCTGACTCTTCTGGTGGTTTGTGTGGTCCTCAGGATTCGTACGAGCGGGCCAGGGCGCTCCTCAAGTCCCACGCCAAGGAGCACAAGAACCTGGCCACCGCCCTGCTGCAATACGAGACGCTGGATGCCAAAGAGATCAAGATGGTCCTGGAGGGCAAGGCCCTGGAGATCAGATGAGACCTCCAAGAGTGGAGGCGTCACTCTGGTTATTGGGGAGACGGGGGTGGGGTGGAGAGACAAAAAATTACTGTGGATTAGGGTAGGGAAGCATAGGAAGTGGCGGGACTGGCTTTTTGGAAGGTGTTGGAATGTAAATATATGAAAATCAAGGCTTCAGGATAGGATTCTTTTTTAATGTAAAATATGTACGCAAACTACGCACACAGTCTTATCTTCCTGTTAATGTCTGGATAGTTGTTAGGATCCTTATTGTCGATAACAAGGAGGATTGTGGGATTTCCCTTCAAATTGGTAGGTGCAATCAGCAGTTGCTACATCCATTTTTAGATTTATAAATGAATGATATGTACCCATTGATTCTTGATTCTTGAAGAATATAACTTATAAATGCCTCATGAGCTTAGTTCAACTGTCGTACCCCATCAGAACCCAAAATATAAGCTTGTTTTATGCCAATGTTTGTAAACAAAGTAAATGTAAACAAACACTGTACACACATCTTGTTTTTAGTTTGAATGTATCCCCTTCTTGTCATATGCCCTTGTTTATGAGTCTGTCTTTTTTTCAATGTACCCTGTTGTGTGTGTGTGTGTGTGTGTGTGTGTGTGTGTGTGTGTGTGTGTGTGTGTACGTGTACGTGTACGTGTGTGTGTATGTGTGTTGAATGTTTTATGCCTAGTAAATCCAAGTCCAGTGAGTCCATGCCCTGGATCCTCAGAATCACTACAAAATAATATTATCATCAGTAAAATACACTTGTCTCTACCTGAGACTGTCAATCATGTCTTTGTAATAAGGATTCTGATTCCCCCTAAATAGTCTAACAACTTTTCTCAAGTTTACCAATATTCCCAGGTCGTTTCAAAGGTGGCCTTTTGGGAATGTACATGTACCCGGAGTAGGGACTCTTTTGGATTTGAGCCACAATTCAAATGTCTCTTAGCACTTTGGTCAGTCTGAACACTTACTCTATGTATTTATGTTATCAAATATGTCAATACTGTGTGTATATAGATGGAAGGGAATGCTGCTGTGCTTCGAAATAATGCTTTCATTCACTTCAAACTCAACGTTGGCAAATTAAGCTGTGACAGGCCATTGGATCCTCTGTTTTTGAATCAGATTAGTCTATCCATTTATTATGAAATAGCTTTATATTATCTGGTTTCTAGGTCTAAACAATTGTCAAAGTAACAATTAAACCTAAGAGACCCTACAACCTCTCATATCCTGGTTCACTCCCCACTTCTGCTGTGTACTCTCTATTCACATCTGAAAAAAAAAGAAAAAGCCATATCTCAGACTGCCCATTTTAATCTTTTATTTTTATTGGCCAGTCTGAGATATGGCTTTTTCTTTGCAACTCTGGCTAGAAGGTCAGCATCCCGGAGTCGCCTCTTCACTGTTGACGTTGAGACTGGTGTTTTGCGGGTACTATTTAATGAAGCTGCCAGTTGAGGACCTGTGAGTTGTGCACCGGGGCCTCCCACTCCTCTTACTATTCTGGTTAGAGACAGTTTGCGCTGTTCTGTGAGGGGAGTAGTACACAGCGTTGTATGAGATCTTCAGTTTCTTGGCAATTTCTCGCATGGAATAGTCTTCATTTCTCAGAACAAAATAGACTGACGAGTTTCAGAAGAAAGTTATTTGTTTCTGGCCATTTTGAGCCTGTAATCGAAATCACAATTGCTGATGCTCCAGATACTCAACTAGTCTCAAGAAGGCCAGTTTTATTGCTTCTTTAATCAGCACAACAGTTTTCAGCTGTGCTAACATAATTGCAAAAGGGTTTTCTAATGATCAATTAGCCTTTTAAAATGATAAACTTGGATTAGCAAACACAACGTGCCATTGGAACACAGGACTGATGGTTGCTAATAATGGGTCTCTGTATGCCTATGTAGATATTCCATTAAAAATCAGCCATTTCCAGCTACAATAGCCATTTACAACATTAACAATGTCTACACTGTATTTCTGATCAATTTGATGTTATTTTAATGGACAAACATTTTGATTTTCTTTCGAAAACAAGGAAATGTCTAAGTGACCCCAAACTTTTGAACGGTAGTGTAAGTCAAAACTGTAACTTGGCCACTAACGAACATTCACTGTCTTCTTGGTAGGTAACTCCAGTGTAGATTTGTCCTTGTGTTGTAGGTTATTGTCCTGCTGAATGGTGAATTCCTCTCCCAGTGTCTGGTGTAAAGCAGACTGAAGCAGGTTTTCCTCTAGGATTTTGCCTGTGATTAGCACCATCCCATTTCTTTTTATCCTGAAAAACTCCCCAATATTTGCCGATGTCAAGCATACCCATACCATGATGCAGCCACCACCATGCTTGAAAATAAGGAGGCAGTTACTCAGTGATGTGTTGGATTTGACCCAAACATAAGGCTTTGCATTTAGGCCAAAAAGTGTATTCCTTTGCTGTGGTTTTTTTCTTCAGTCTTTTTTTTCAGTATTACTTTATTCTGTATATTTGTATTATTTTGACTCTGTCATTGAAGTCATTATTATGGAGTCATTACAATGTTGTTGATCCATCCTCAGTTTTCTCCCATCACAGCCATTGAACTCTGGAATGGTTTTAAAATCACCAATGGCCTCATGGTAACATCCCTGAGCAGTTTCATTCCTGTCCTGCAGCTCAGTTCAGAAGGACGACTGTATCTTTGATGTGTCTAGGTTGTTTAATACATAATCCACAGCATAATTATTAATTTGACCATGCTTAAAGATATATTAAATGTCTGATTTGTTATTGTTACCCATCTAGCAATCACTGCCCTTCTTTATGAAGCTTTTGAAAAGCTCCCTGGTCTTTGAAGTTGATTCTGTGCTTGAAATTCAATACTTGACTGAGGGACCTTACAGATGTTGTATGTATGGGGGACAGCGGAAGGGTTAGTCATCCAAAAATCATGCCAACCCCTATTATTTCACACAGAGGGAGTCCATGTAACTTTATTATGTTATTTGTTAAGCCAAATTTTACTCCTGAACTAATTTAGGTTTGCCTAAACAAAGGGGCTGAATACTAGTTCTCATTTTTATTCATCTTAAAAATAAAAATTAAATATTCCACTTTGACATTACAGAGTAGTTTGAGTAGATTGTTGACAAAAAGATTTTTACACAAAAAATAAATGTGAATAAATCCGAGGGATCTGAATACTTTTGCAAGGCACTGTATACCCCATTCCCAAGTGTATAACCAGTATCATTATTTGTAGGCCTATACGTTGTACATTTTTGTTTTTCTTGCTTAAGTAACACATTTCGAGCTGCTGTTTTTGGCCTTTTACCCTCTTTTAGTTGTATATATGAATGGGGTTTAACGGGAACACTGTATCCATTGGATGGCTATACAATTGACTGACATGCTTTTTATTCTCTCAATGATATGACAGACGTTTTGTGCAGCTCAAAAATGAACAAAAATGTAATAAACAAAACCCTGCTATAATATTAACCGTGGTTTGTGGTTGGTTATCTGTTTGATATACACACCTTTCCTGACATCAGAATTATATGCATGTTCAACTACAGTGTAGTTGCTACATGCTCAAAAAATGCTTGCCAGGAGATTCTGGACGTTGATAAATAACCAGCTAACGGTTTGAGTAAAACGACAGCACCCAAGGTAAGTCGGAAATCAGCTAAACTAGATTTAAAAAAAAAAACGTTATATTAAAATAAACAATTCTGAAAATGAGCATAACTTTAACTACATGTCCCAAAATACTAGCCATTGCAAACATTTGCACCTGTGTAAATAAACTGATAGAATCAGATTTTTGTGTAACGTAGCCTCTTTATTTTTAATACAGTATGCCCATTATTTTTGTTTAATGTTTATTTGGACAGCAAAGACATTTAATTTGGCTCTATACTCCAGCATTATGGATTTGGAATCAATTGTTTTATATGAGGCGACAGTACAGAATGTCACCATTCATTTCTATTGGGCATAACATAATATCAACACGATTTATACACAAGGCGCAATCCATTCTGAGAGACTCCCAGCAGTCTTATTTATTGAATTTATGATACTTCCCTCAGATCACAGATACAGGCGCCCGAAGTTTAAAACTAACAGGTCTATCCGGTCCTTCACTACAGATGCTATCATCTTTGTCAATAACTTGTAGTAGTACTGTATACAGCTGTATATACTGTTTTCTTTCTTATATATAAATTTTTGGGGTCATGTGTTCATGTTGTTTTTATTACTTGCTGCAAAATGAATTGCCCCTAGGGAATAATAATGTACCCCTCTCTACTCTACTCTTTTTAATGTTGATATATTTAAATTACAATTAAGTGGTGTTTAGTTAGCCATTGTTTGCAAAACAAAAAAACAAAATAAAGAGAATCTTGTTATTTTCCCAAATAGTTGGAGTTACTACCGTCATCTTATTTTGAAGATATATAGTTAATGCAAGGTATTTTTATAATGTAGACTACAAATGCCGAAAATGCATGCTAGACTTACTATAACTGCCCAGAGGAGTTAGGAGTTATCAAGACAATAACAATGAGGATATATAAAATACTTAAATGGGATCACAAGGGATCTCCCTTATCAACACTCAGGGTGGGGACCAACAGCCCATCTCAGTATGTAGACCTATCATCTCATCATTTTTTATTGTGACAGGTAGACCTACATTTGCTGCAGCATAGCCTCTGCTGCATTAATATAAAGACCGAATTACACATTTCCATCTGGCTTTCAGGGGTCACATTTTGTTATTGTAAATTGTATATATTTTTTAATTGCAGCTGCAGAGTTTTAAAACACTTCTATATTGTTGCTTTAATTCAGTGCAAGAGTGAGCACACTCTCACAGTCTTTCTCTCTCTCCATCAATTCCATTCAAATTGTATCCAACATAGATAATCCTGTTCAAGATTGATATATAGGTCTATATATAGATGTCCTAGCCTACCTCTTTGAGGTAACAAATTCAATGCAGTATTAGCCTTATATTTAGTTAACCTCTACGGGATCGGTGTCCCGTATACGGGATGGTTGAGCTAACGTGCGCTAATGTGATTAGCATGACTGCTGTAAGTAACAGCAAACTTTCCAGGACATAGACATGTCTTATATGGGCAGAAAGCTTAAATTCTTGTTAATCTAACTGCACTGTCCAATCTACAGTAGCTATTACAGTGAAAAAATACAATGCTATTGTTTGAGGAGAGTGCACAACAACAAAAAACGTATCACTGCAACTGGTTTGACACATCCACCTCTGAAGGTAAATAATGTAATCTTGCTCTGATTTGTCATCCTAAGGGTCCCAGAGCTAAAATGTAGCATAGTTTTGTTTGATAAAATCAATTTTTATATTCAAATGTAGGAACTGGGTTTTGAACCCCTGCTGTCTCTGGCTCCACACCCACCCCGCCCGGCCATCTAGATGTGTGAAAGTTAGTGTATAAGCAAATGATCCATCATGTATGACATTCCTGGGAGTGTGTAAACTTACATTTTGTATGACCATATAATTTTTGTATGTTCTCTATAGTTATGTACTTGAAAATGTATCAATTGACCAATCCGGCACATTTGGGCAGACTTGATACAAAATAGTCCAGTATTGAAATCCTTCACTGGATCAATCTGAAACTTTGCACACACTCTGCTAAAGACCTATATTACGCCTAAACTGCAATATTATATTGTGTTCTTTACATTTTAGTCATTTAGCAGACGCTCTTATCCAGAGCGACTTACAGTTAGTGCATACATTATAACAAATAAATAAAAATCATACCCCCTCGTGGGAATCGAACCCACAACCCTGGCGTTGCAAACGCCGTGCTCTACCAACTGAGCTACATCCCTGCCGGCCGTTCCCTCCCCTCCCCTGGACGAATTGTGCACCGCCCCATGGGTCTCCCGGTTGCAGCCAGCTACGACAGAGCCTGGATTCGAACCAGGATCTCTAGTGGCACAGCTAGCACTGCGATGCAGTGCCTTAGACCACTGCGCCACTCGGGCGTTTCGAAGATGGAACAAAACATTTTTTTTGTTTGTATTTTCTTTTACCAGATCTAATGTGTTATATTCTCCTACATTAATTTCACATTTCCACAAACTTCAAAGTGTTTCCTTTCAAATGGTATCAAGAATATGCATATCCTTGCTTCAAGTCCTGAGCTACAGGCAGTTAGATTTGGATATGTAATTTTAGGAGAAAATTGAAAAAAAGGGTTAGATCCTTAAGAGGTTAATGAATGATGGGTTATGCATAATAAGCTTCTAACTGATAGGCTCTGTCTCTTGCGCAACACACATGCACCTGTGCTCCGCTGGCCTCTCTCTTTAAAAAAAGGCTGCTTAGCTCTTGGAGTCCCATGCAGGAAAAGCTAGACTAGAATAGCTTGCTGGACATTATTATTTTGGGGATTTCTTATACCAATAGACTATTCGAAGAGGGACGCAAACTCTTGTTTGCTGAATGTTGAATACAGCAGCCAATAGAACTCATGAGTAGTTTGAAAGAAGAGCGAACGCGCGATGGTGGTAGGCTATAGCAGTTATTTATTTAGACCCATAACCATTCAATCCTCTTGAAGAGAAGTGAAAGCCATCTGCATCTCATTCTAGTCCTATGTTATTCAAGCATGTCATTTAACTTTTGAAACCTAGGAAGGAATGAAGCAACACTATAGAGAGAAAGAGGAGGTAAGCTAATAACATTAGGGGAAATATTATGAACAATGTTTTATCAAATTCTCTAGCCTATTCTTGTAACTTTGTAGGCTGCATGTGCTGCACCAGAATCGCATATTCTCTCCCTGCTTTATCATGGTTTGAACGAGGTGCATAATTCCAGTCCATATAATACAGTTTCATACAATACAGTACAGTAATTCAGTTCACACTCAAACAGATTAGCCTACTGGAGCTTGTTTAATTTATTTACCCAAGCGAGCATAGTGACATCTACTGTATGTGCTTTTATGTTTTTCTGTGGTGCGTAATGTGCAGTTGCCTATATATCATATAACCTACGTATTGGATAACAGCACAATCATTTAAGCTTTTTTGGGCTTGGGCTCATTAAATGTCTTTAATGTAGGGCTCATAAAATGTATTTAATCAGGCTCAGGTTGCATTAGGCTTGAATTTTTGATCAAAGCTCTAATCAAATCCAGACATAGGCCTATTATATGCTGTATCACGCTTTTGAATGACACTTCCGGTTTCGGCGGAAATACCGGGTTACCCGGGAGAAAAGTGATTTATTCTCGGGATGGAACATTTTTAAAATACCGGGAAAATATTCAACCCTAGTGAGGAAACAGATTTAGGATAAGAAATAAGGAAAAGCAAGATAAATAGGAAAATAATTAAGATATGGAGTAAAATAAAATGAAGAAATTAAGAAAGGAAAGAAGGAAAGGAAATAATGAAAGGGATAGATAGACAGGCAGGTGACTGGCAGGTGACTGGCAGGTGACTGGCAGGTGACTGGCAGGTGAGACTGGCAGGTGAGACTGGCAGGTGACCGCAAATGATAAATCGATATCATGTTTGCAATTCCTTTTCCTAAATGGGTCCGTGTGATTATGGATAATTCCTATTTCCTTTCATCTTGGCAAGACCAAACAAGAGGAAATGATGTTGAGCCACACTTGCTACGTTTACACAGGCAGCCCAATTCTGATATTTTTTTCCACTAATTGGTCTTAATTTATCAAATCATAACTGATCCGATTGATCAAAAGACCAATTTGTGAAAAAAATATCAGAATTGGGCTGCCTGTGTAAACACAGTCATAGTCTTTTATCTGGGTTTGGTACACTGGCAATGGTGGGCTGTGGAAGCTGAGGCTCTTTGTGCTTATGGTGATGGTCTTGCCCTGTCTGCGGTGAACGGCCAGCTGGATAAGACTGCTGAAAGGGGTGTAGGGCTTCTTAACCACCAACTGTTTGGTTATTTTGCAGAAGATTTGCTGATACTGCACATCTCCTGGAAAGACATGGTTGTGGTCTTAGCATTTTACACTTTTTGTGGAAGGGACGTAGGGCAACACGGCTTTGTTGGTAAATGTATCAACCGAATGGGACCGGCTAGCGTATTGTTTAGGGACAATGAGGGGACATTGGGAGCTGCTTTTGAGAGGAAAGATCATGTTGAATGGGCTGGAGGGCTAAAGAAGGTGTGAAAAGTATTAGGAAGGCAGTTCTTACACTGTATGAATTGTAGTGTATGGAAGATTGAGGAGAAATGGCATCTCAATCGCTCTCATACACAATAATACATTTACTGTCTAAGCACAACCAAAAACCCCTTCCTCATCTCAAAGTACTGTCTTTAAACCTCCCCAGACCATTGACTTTGACAGATCATTCTTGTCAATAGTAGCACATTGCAGGGGAATTTTGTTTACATGTCTTTGTATTGTGTTTTGAGAATCTGCAGAAAGAATGAGGTGGTTGTGTCATTACTGTTGTAGTTTTGATTTTATACCTTTCAGTGTCCCTTGCTGGTTTCTGTCCCACAATCTTGTTGTGCTCCATAACTGCAAGCTGTGTCCGCTCCTTCAGGCTTGTGTACCTAAAATGCCCCAGCTTTGGGGTATTTTTCAGTTGGGCACTGTGGAATGACTACAGATAACCTGAGTTTTACAGAAAGAGAAGAGGGGTAGACTAAATTGATTAGATGGTCTGGAAGGTTCTCTGTGGTCCTCAGGCTACCTCTAACCACCTGTAACCCCATAACACAAACCATACACTAAACTGTAAATTGAACTATCGTAGCCGTCAGCTTGTAAATATTTTGTCCAACTTACCTTCACCTTGTGCAGAGATAGGGGTTGAAAGTGCATGTTGATGGAATCAGATTATGTACCAGCTACAATAAAATACACAACAATTCACAATTTAACCACCCCACTAATTTTAACCACCCCACTAATTGTATCGATCTCTATTAGACTGGCTAGCTAAGCACACCTAACATAGACATTTCAATATTGTCAGCTTGCTGTTAGCTAACTAGCAGAGACTGGCATAAATTGGCAGCAAGATTGCTAGCTAGCAGAGACTGGCTGAGAACCAACTAACCAACCATAGACGATTTATACACATTCAGCATTGCTACCAATACACAAACAGAGAGTTAGTTATATCGACAATTCTATTTTTAGTAACGGAGTGTTTTCCAGACAAGGTTGGAATAGATGGCTACCAAATTCAGACTCTTATTTGGTAACATTAGCTAGTTTACGTTAGCTAACATCAGTCAAAGATCAAACAAACAAAGGTACCAGTCTAGCAGTGACTACCATGGCATAGGTGAAATTGATTGACAGTGTGTATACCATAAAAGATAGCTAGCTAATTTTCGGACAACCCCTAACTTCGGACACTCTCTAGCGGTTGGAGGACTAAATCACCTCGAGCTCAACATTTAAATGGACTGGAAAATATACATACACAAAATAGCAAAATTGGTGAAGTGAAATGAAAAAAATTACTTGTTTAAAGAAATTCTAAAAAATAAATAAAGGAAAAGTGGTGCGTGCATATGTATTCACCCCCTTTGCTATGAAGCACATAAAAAATATCTGGTGCAACCAATTACCTTCAGAAGTCAGATAATTAGTTAAATAAAGTCCACCTGTGTGCAATCTAAGTGTCACATGATCTCAGTATATATACACCTGTTCTGAAAGGCCCCAGAGTCTGCATCACTACTAAGCAAGGTGCACCACCAAGCAAGCGGCACCATGAAAACCAAGGAGCTCTCCAAACAGGTCAGGGATAAAGTGGAGAAGTACAGATCAGGGTTAGGTTATAAAAAAATATCTGAAACTTTGAACATCCCACGGAACACCATTAAATCCATTATAAAAAAATAGAAAGAATATGGCACCACAACAAACCTGCCAAGAGAGGGCACACCAAAACTCATGGACCAGGCAAGGAGGGAATTAATCAGAGAGGCAACAAAGAGACCAAAGATAACCCCGAAGGAGCTGCAAAGCTCCACAGCAGAGATTGGAGTATCTGTCCATAGGACCACTTTAAGCCGTACACTCCACAGAGCTGGGCTTTACGGAAGAGTGGCCAGAAAAAAGCCTTTGCTTAAAGAAAATAATAAGCAAACAGGTTTGGTGTTCGCCAAAAGGCATGTGGGAGACTCCCCAAACATATGGAAGAAGGTATTCTGGTCAGATTAGACTAAAATTGAGCTTTTTGGCCATCAAGGAAAACGCTATGTCTGGCGCAAACCCAACACCTCTCATCATCTGAGAACACCATCCCCACAGTGAAGCATGGTGGTGGCAGCATCATGCTGTGGGGATGTTTTTAATCGGCAGGGACTGGGAAACTGGTCAGAATTGAAGGAATGATGGATGACGCTAAATACAGGTCTTCCAGAGATTTGAGAGTGGGACGGAGGTTCACCTTCCAGCAGGACAATGACCCTAAGCATACTGCTAAAGCAACACTTGAGTGGTTTAAGGGGAAACATTTAAATGTCTTGGAATGGCCTAGTCAAAGCCCAGACCTCAATCCAATTGAGAATCTGTGGTATGACTTAAAGATTGCTGTACACCAGCGGAACCCATCCAACTTGAAGGAGCTGGAGCAGTTTTGCCTTGAAGAATGGGCAAAAATCCAGGCTTATAGAGACATACCCCAAGAGACCTGCAGCTGTAATTGCTGCAAAAGGTGGCTATACAAAGTATTGACTTTGGGGGTGGTGAATAGTTATGCACGCTCAGGTTTTCAGTTTTTTTGTCTTATTTCTTGTTTGTTTCACAATAAAAAATATGTTGCATCTTCAAAGTGGTAGGCATGTTGTGTAAATCAAATGATACAAACCCACAAAAAACAATTTTAATTCCAGGTTGTTAGTCAACAAAATAGGAAAAATGCCAAGGTGGGTGAATACTTTCGCAAGCCACTGTACTTCATAATCTGTTTTTCTCTCTCTCAGTTGTATCAATTACTATTGTTGTTGAAGAACTTCTACATTTTGCAAAACCATGTTAATCAATTTTTATTATTATTTTATTTTTTATAAAAGAAGACACCACCTGCTGTGCTCGCTGCGGGGAGCATGATCCGCCTGCAAGCACCCCTCAAGAGTGTAGATCCGAGGTGCCATGGGTGTGCTGTGACTTCTGCCAGCACTGGTTCCACTGCAGGTGTGTGCATTGGGATACAGAGGTAGCGGTGGAGCTGGATTTTTATTGTGATTTTTGTGACAATATAGGGATGGTGTTAGGTTGGGTGGGGGACTCAGGTGCAGAGACGGACACACGAACAAAGAGGGTGAATTAGGATGTAGTTTATTCAGCGTGTTTTGGCAGAGAGAAGCAGTTCAAGGTGGAGTAGCTTCAGGCCGGGGTAGGAGCTGAGTGGGGTGGAGAGCCAGTAGTCCTGAGAGCTGGATGACAAGGATATCAGACAACAGAGGAGCAGGTTGCGGCGTGGGAATGGCAGGCAGGCAGGCAGCAGGAACAGACGGGATCACAGGTGGTGTAGGAACGAACTGGCGCTGGAGAGGTGTCCAGCCCGGGTAGATAACTGCTGTTTGATTGATGACAATGAGCCGCAGCTGGAGGTAACGGAGCATGATAGAGAATGGCCACGCCCCCTGACCTAGATCCTCTGACTGGTCTGCACAGCAGGGGGAGACAGACACAGACAACACACACACACAGGGAAAAAAGGAAAAGGGAAACAAGCGGAAACAGGACCAACAGTGCCGGACCGTAACAGTACCCCCCCCTCAACGGGCGCCACCCGGCGACCCACCCGGCTTGTCAGGGTGGTCCCTATGGAAGTCAGCCACTAGCTGTGGATCCAGTATAAATCGTCGGGGAATCCAGGACCTCTCCTCGGGACCGTATCCCTCCCAGTCCACCAGGTACTGAAGCCCTCTACCACGCCTCCGGACGTCCAGCAGTCTCCGCACCGTGTAGGCTGGATGATCGTCAATAATACGCGGTGGCGGAGGGGGATCCACAGGCGGACACAAAGGGCTGGAGGAGACCAGCTTCAGCTGGGACACGTGAAATGTAGGATGGACTCTCATGGCCTGGGGAAGCTTCAACCGAACAGCCGAAGGGTTGATGATGGAGTCGATCTCGAAAGGACCCAAATACCGGGGCGACAGCTTACGGGAGTCAGTGCGCAGGGGGATGTTGCTGGAGGAGAGCCAGACTCGCTGACCAGGCTGAAACTGGGGAGCGACTACCCTGTGCCTGTCCGCCACCCTCTTGTTACGCTCTGCTGTCCGTAGAAGGGCCTCACGGGTGTCCACCCACACCTTGCGGCAGCGACGAAGGTTATCCTGAACTGACGGGACGGTTAACTCCTTTTCCTGAGACGGGAACAATGGCGGTTGGTACCCCAAAGCCGCCTCAAATGGTGAAAGGCCGGTGGCAGATGAGGTGAGGGAATTGTGGGCATATTCGACCCACGGGAGGTGTTTGGCCCAGGTGGACGGGTTTTGGGATGTCACACAGCGTAGAGCAGCCTCCAGGTCCTGATTGGTCCTCTCAGTCTGGCCATTGGACTGGGGATGGAAACCTGATGAGAGACTGACAGAGGCACCCAGAGCAGAACAAAACTCCTTCCATACCCGAGAAATGAACTGTGGACCTCTATCGGACACTATGTCCACAGGTATTCCATTTGGGACGGAATACATGTAGGACAAAGAGGTCGGCTGTCTCACTGGCAGACGGTAATTTGGGTAATGCAACAAAATGGGCAGATTTAGAGAATCTGTCCACGATGGTGAGTATGGTGTCATTACCCTCAGACATAGGAAGCCCAGTGACGAAGTCCAAAGCCACGTGAGACCAAGGACGACTCGGGACTGGGAGAGGCCGCAGCAGGCCCGAAGGAGCCCGGTGGGAAGCCTTATTTTGGGCACAGATGGAACAGGCCGCCACGTACTCCCGGACGTCAGTCTCGACGGATGGCCACCAAAAGTGCCTCTTCAGTAGCGACAGTGTACGGTTCATACCAGGGTGGCAGGAGAAGCGCGAGGTGTGGATCCAGTTGAGCACTTGTGGCCGCACGGCTGCGGGAACATAGAGAAGGTCGGGGGGGCCATCGGCCGGTCCAGGTTCCGACTCTTGTGCCGATCGGACGAGGGACTCGATTTCCCAGCGAACAGCCGCCACCAAACAGGAAGCGGGCAGAACAGGTTCAGGATTGCTGGAGTCTTCATTGTCTGTAAACTGGCGAGAGAGAGCATCAGGCTTGACATTACGTGTGCCAGGACGATATGTTAAAATAAACTTGAACCTGCTGAAGAACAGAGCCCATCTGGCCTGACGGGAGTTTAGCCTCTTGGAGGACTGGATGTAAGCCAGGTTCTTGTGGTCTGTCCAGACTATGAAGGGTTGCTCTGCTCCGTCTAGCCAGTGCCTCCACTCCTCCAACGCCAACTTGACAGCAAGCAACTCCCGGTTACCCACGTCGTAGTTCTTCTCAGCAGGGGTCAATCTCCTGGAGAAAAAGGCCACAGGATGGAGCTTCTGGTCCGTGGGGGAACGTTGTGACAGGACAGCCCCCACCCCCGAATCAGAGGCGTCCACTTCCACAATAAACTGCAAGCTAGTGTCTGGATGAATAAGAACAGGTGAGGTGGTGAACAGTTCCTTCAATGTACTCACGGCTGACTCGGCCTCAGGCGTCCACAGGAATGGCACCTTTGGGGAGGTGAGCTTGGTCAGGGGGGCAACCACTCGGCTGAAACCCCTGATGAAGCGGCGGTAGAAGTTGGCGAAGCCCAGGAAGCGTTGTAGCTGCTTCCGAGACGTGGGTGTGGGCCACTCCACAACCGCTCTGATCTTGTCAGGGTCTGGTGACACTTGTCCCCGCTCGATAATAAAGCCCAAAAAGGGGACGGACTGCCGGTGGAACTCACATTTTTCTGCTTTCACATACAGTTTATTCTCCAGGAGGCGTTGGAGAACCAGACGGACGTGGGAGACGTGTTCATCCTGTGACTTAGAGAATATAAGAATGTCATCCAAATAGACAAACACAAAACGGTGTAGAAAATCCCTCAACACATCGTTAACCATGGCCTGAAACACTGCTGGGGCATTGGTGAGACCGAATGGCATGACTAGGTATTCAAAGTGTCCGAGAGGGGTATTGAACCCAGTTTTCCATTCGTCTCCCTGCCTGATCCTAACGAGGTGGTAAGCGTTACGCAGGTCGAGTTTGGTAAACACGGTGGCACCATGAAGGGGTTCAAAGGCTGAGTTGATGAGAGGCAGGGGGTATGTATTTCTGACTGTGATGTTATTTAGTCCTCTGTAGTCAATGCAGGGGCGTAATGTTTTGTCCTTCTTCTCTACAAAAAAAAACCCAGCACCAACAGCGGAAGATGAGGGACGAATGATGCCAGAGGCTAGGGAGTCGCCTATGTAGGTTTCCATAGCTTCTCTCTCCGGACGGGACAGATTGAAAAGCCGACTGGACGGCAAAGGGGCTCCAGGCAGTAACTCAATAGCGCAATCGTATGGCCTATGAGGTGGTAGTGAAAGTGCCTTGGACTTACTGAATACCTCGGCCAGGTCCAAGTACTCCTCAGGGACTGAAGAGAGGTCTGGGGTTTTGACAGGGGAAGCAGGGGAACCTACCGAGGGCGGAATAGCCGACCCAAGGCAAGCAGAATGGCAGTGAGTGCTCCAACTGTGTATCTTGTGGTTTTGCCAGTCAATATGGGGATTGTGAAGGCTAAGCCAAGGGAAACCGAGGATAAGGGGGGAGGCCGAGGAGGAGACTACTTTAAACTGGATGGTTTCTTTGTGATTGCCGGACAGCATGAGAGAAACGGGGACAGTTTGGTGGGTGATGTTGGCAAACTGACGGCCGTCTATAGCGGTTACTGTAATAGGCTTAGGCAGGGGCTTAACAGGGATCTCAGCCTGAGTGACCAGGTTAACGTCAAGGAAACTATCCTCAGCACCAGAGTCAATGAGGGCAGCTAATGGGAGAGACAGATTCCTGAACTGGACTGTAGCTGGGATAACTAGACGGGGTGCTGTGGGCATTGAGTCAGGTGTAGCACTCGCAAGTACGCCCACCTTTACTTGCGAGCTTGGTCTTTTGGGCGAACCGGACAGTTAACCAGGAAATGAGTGCGGTCCCCACAGTAAATGCACTCACCAGCCCGCACGCGCCGTTCCTTTTCGGCAGGGGACGGACGAGCACGGCCCAGCTGCATGGGCTCGTCTAGTTCCGTGGAGGGATCCGCTGAGGTGTGTGGGCGGTGTCCGAGTGGTGGTGTTGCTCGGGTTGCAGAAAGCGAAGGGGCCCCGCCTGTGGTGCGGACCCGACCGCCCCTCTCCTGTCTCCTCTCCCGTAGCCTGTTGTCTATTCGTGTAGCAAGGGAAACGAGAGAATGAAGGTTAGCAGGCTCATCACGAACAGCTAGTTCATCCTTGATCGTGTCACTCAAACCGTTAACAAACGCTCCCTGAAGAGCTTCGTCATTCCACTTGGAATCGGCTGCCAAGGTCCAAAAATCAATGCCGTATTCAGCCACGCTACCCGTGCCCTGTCGTAGCTTCAACAGTCTCTTTGTGGCGGTCCCGGCATAGTCCGGGTGATCAAACACAATTTCCAATTGAGAGGAAAAATCGTCAAACGACAGGCTGGCAATCTGCTGAGTAGAACAAGCCGCTTCTGCCCAAATCAAAGCTTTGCCCCTCAGTAACCCCAGAGCGTAATGTACCTTTGAGGATTCCGTGGAGAAGGACAGGGGCTTCTGTTGGAACACCAAGCGGCACTGAAGCAGGAAACCACGGCACTTGTTCAGGTCCCCGGTGAAAGGTTCGGGTGAGGTTGTAGGGGGTTCCCGAAGGGCAGGAGCGGAAGCCGAGCCTGGAGCCACTGTAGGAGGAACAGGTGGAGGAGAAACAGAGGGAGGAAGGGTAGTGAGTGTTACCAGGTTAACTACCTGAGAGGTGAGATGAGATACTTGATCCAACAACTGCTGGTTGTTATCCAATAGAGTCCGGATGAGTTGGTCGTGTTGTCCCAATAACATTCCCTGTGAATGGAGGGCGCGTTGTACGCCATCACCCGTTGTTTCATGTGGCATCTCTGCTGAGTCCATGTGGGCCAGTTCGTTCTGTTAGGTTGGGTGGGGGACTCAGGTGCAGAGACGGACACACGAACAAAGAGGGTGAATTAGGATGTAGTTTATTCAGCGTGTTTTGGCAGAGAGAAGCAGTTCAAGGTGGAGTAGCTTCAGGCCGGGGTAGGAGCTGAGTGGGGTGGAGAGCCAGTAGTCCTGAGAGCTGGATGACAAGGAAATCAGACAACAGAGGAGCAGGTTGCGGCGTGGGAATGGCAGGCAGGCAGGCAGCAGGAACAGACGGGATCACAGGTGGTGTAGGAACGAACTGGCGCTGGAGAGGTGTCCAGCCCGGGTAGATAACTGCTGTTTGATTGATGACAATGAGCCGCAGCTGGAGGTAACGGAGCATGATAGAGAATGGCCACGCCCCCTGACCTAGATCCTCTGACTGGTCTGCACAGCAGGGGGAGACAGACACAGACAACACACACACACAGGGAAAAAAGGAAAAGGGAAACAAGCGGAAACAGGACCAACAGTGCCGGACCGTAACAGATGGCGGTCGAGATTTAATTGTTTGTTTTGTTTGTGTTCATATGAAATTATTTATTTGTACAAAAAAGACGTCTAAAATATAATATATATTTATTCAACCCATCTTGTGTATTTCTTCCTTTACTTTCCAAGTGCATCTCTGCAACACAAACTCCAACAGTGTTTTCATTGTTTATGTCAATGCACATTACTGAAATTAAAGTTTTATTTGATGTAAATTATTCATACTCATTTATATTTTAGTATTCAACTGTTATCTACTTTCTCAAAACATAAGATTAATTTGAAAAACAAATTATGAGACATTATTTGGTTACAACACTGAATATTCCCACGGGGGGCCAGTATGAAAAATGTATGCACTCACTAACTGTAAGTCGCTCTGGATAAGAGCGTCTGCTAAATGACTAAAATGTAAATGTAATATGTTGGTGAAGAACACATTTTTAAGAGTCCACAGGAGGGCGCACCGGGCTACGCAATGAAAAGTTGACAGGCAAGTCATTATTTCTTACCAGAAGGCTAGCCAACAATTCAACTATCTAGTAAACATTTCGGATACATGGTTGGTGTCTCTTTTCTGAACAAAATTAAATAGATATATCTTGTAATTGAACAAAATAGTAAGGTGGCCAATAACTGGGGACCGTATGCCGATAATACGGGACATATTTATTTGCTAAACCGCTTATCAAAAAGCTGATAAAAGTAGTATTTCCACTGAAATGTCAAACATGCTAATTGTAATCCATTAGCTAACATTTTTATGACACCAATAATCACATAACATTGATGGCTTGATCACAAGATAACACTGTTGAAGGTAATATATTTCTTAAACGCTGTTGAATATGCCGATAATACGGGGTTCCACGCTACATGATTTAGCTGATGGCTTTCAGAGTTTAATACAGGACCATAACGTTAGCTAGCTAGCTAACTTACCCAGCTAGGCTAGCAAGCTAGTTAAGGTTAGGTTACCTCTAATTTGAGAATCTTCTGTTTTGTTGTGAAGGGGAAATAAAATTGGGCATCGCATCACTTCACAGCTGTCGTCGAAATGGATTGATTCCCCATCAGTTCAGCCTGAAAATCCATCTGATAATCTTTGGTCACAGCATCATTCTTGATAGCCGCAACCACTGGCAGAATCGGCATTAATCTCTTGTAGGTAGAATGGTGAAAGATAACTTATTTTTGCGCTTGTTTGTAATTAGCACAGAACACCACACGGGCATGATGACAAACAGTGAAAAACAAACGTTTTCAAGAATATCTTACCTCGAGAAGTTCTGACTGTGTGTTGGTCATTTGAAGTAAACAAGTTTGGGGTATGCCCCCTGTACCTAGCGGGCGTATCAGGATTATTTTGGTTCACTATGTGCAGACGAATGCACGGGGAGTCTAAATTTCCCTATTCTACCAGTGAAATGAACATGTTCTAGCTTTTGGTTTGGATAATTGTGACATTTATGATAAAAACGTAATGTTGTTAATATAGTAATGACTGTATGCCATGGCAGAGCCAGGGTGAAATTCCCCTGTAAGCATTTCCATTAGATTTTTTTATGTGTCAGTGTTGTACTGGATAGTACCATGGAAATGAAATATCAAACACACTTTGCTATTTCGCATTCAAATTGCATGAAAATGATAATGCAATATATGTTTTTGCATTACAATTTGAATTTTGTCACAAAAAAATGAATACCCATTTAGGGAAAGGAATTGCAAACATGATATTGATTCTTAATATGGCCATTTGCATTTCCAATTGAGTTTTGGCAGCTAAATGCTTCCATAACACGTCCTTAAACCTAAAATAAGTAAAGAGTGCAGTAACTGCAGTCGACTGTGGTATTTTGGGTGCAGTAATTGCAGCATACTGCAGTTATACTGCACTTTAATTGCAGTTACACTGCTGTGTACTGCAGTTATGCTGCACTCTGACTGCAATCGTTTTTTTTTTGTAAAGGGAGAATTTATTTTGTGTGGAAGTCAAAAAGCTTTTTACATTGAAGACAGACACCAAGAAAAAGTGCCCTTTTCAGAAAGCATCTCCCCTTGTCGATAGGGTGGACACGCTGTTTAAATGGCAAAAATATTGATTTAGACATTCACAAATTTTGACAATCACTAATGTCATTGTAATGAATGCCATTCATTGGATATAACTCGCAGTGGGCGGTACTTGGAATGCAACGTAATGTAACGTAACAAGTAATGTTCAGTAAAGAACTCGAATCTGACATGACTGTCTCATGTGTGCATTTATGACATGGTGTCAGAAGTCAAAAACGGCAAGGAAAGGAGAGAGAAATCACTTTCCAAAAAGTGAATAGTTAGCTTTGTTAGGTAGGGAGAATACCTAGGTAGAGTTAAAAATTGCAAAATTTCCGTCGCCATAGAGTTTTCACTTCAAGAACCCTAGTGAATGGCCCAACCCTTACAAAAAAAGATTGCAGTTTTTAAACTGCAATAAAAGTGCAGTAACTGCAGTCGACTGTGGTATTTTGGACACAGTAATTGCAGAATAACTGCAGTGTACTGCAGTTGAACTGCACTCTAACTGCAGTTACACTGCAAAATTACTGCAGTAAAAAATAACGGTGTTCTTTTGGACACAGTATTTGCAGCATACTGCAGTTATACTGCACTCTGTCTGCAATCTTTTTTCATAAGGGAAGTGGACATCTACAGTGCATTCGGAAAGTATTCAGACCCCTTCACTTTCTCCACATTTTGTTACGTTACAGCCTTATTCTAAAATGGATTAAATACATGTTATCCTCATTAATCTACACACAATACCCTATAATGACAAAGTGAAGCCCTTTTTTGTTGTGCAAATAAAAAATAAAAAACAGAAATACCTTATTTACGAGTATTCAGACCCTTTGCTATGAGACTCGAAATTGAGCTCAGATGCATCGTGTTTCCATTGATCCTCCTTGAGATGTTTCTATAACTTAATTGGAGTCCACCTGTTGTAAATTCAATTGATTGGACATGATTTGGAAAGGCACACACCTGTCCATATAAGGTCCCACAGTTGACAATGCATGTCAGAGCAAAAACCAAGCCATGAGGTCGAAGGAATTGTCCGTAGAGCTCTGAGATAGAATTGTTTGAGGCACAGATCTGGGGAAGGGTACAAAAAAATGTATGCAGCATTGAAGGTCCCAAAGAACACAGTGGCCTCCATCATTCTTAAATGGAAGAAGTTTGGAACCACCAAGACATCTTCGGAGAGCTGGCCACCCAGCCAAACTGAGCAATCTGTGGAGAAGGGTCTTGGTCAACGAGGTGACCAAGAAACCGATGGTCACTCTGACAGAGCTCCAGAGTTCCTCTGTGGAGATGGGAGAACCTTCCAGAAGAACAACCATCTCTGCAGCACTCCACCAATCAGGCCTTTATGGTAGAGTGGCCAGACGGAAGCCACTCCTCAGTAAAAGGCACATGACAGCCCGCTTGTAGTTTGCCAAAAGGCACCTAAAGGACTCTCAGAGAAAGAAGATTGTCTGTTCTGATGAAAACAAGATTGAACACTTTGGCCTGAATGCCAAGGGTCACGTCTGGAGGAAACCAGGCACCGCTCATCACCTAGCCAATACCACACAGTGAAGCATAGGGGTGGCAGCATCATGCTGTGGGGATGTTTTTCAGCGGCAGGGGCTGGTAGACTAGTCAGGATCGAGGGAAAGATGAATGGAGCAAAGTACCGAGAGATCCTTGATGAAAACCTGCTCCAGAGTGCTCAGGACCTCAGACTGGGGCAAAGGTTCACCTTCCAACAGGACAACAATCCTAAGCACACAGCCAAGACAATGCAGGATTGGCTCCGGGACAAGTCTCTGAATGTCATTGAGTGGCCCAACCAGAGCCCAGACTTGAACATCGAGCGTCGCTGCACAGCTATTTTCAGGTCTCTCCATCCAATCTGACAGAGAAGATTGGGAGAAACTCCCCAAATACAGGTGTGCCAAGCTGGTAGCGTCATACCCAAGAAGACTTGAGGCTGTAATCGCTGTAATCGCTGCCAGAGGTGCTTCAACAATTTCAATTGCAGTGACTCAAATCTATTGCCTATCATTGGTAGTAAGTAGCCTAGCTAATTCAGATGAAACAGGGTATCTTTTTCCCTCATTTTTAACATTACAAGTCAGAATATAAATTGATAATAGATTAACTATTTAAAATTCCCCTTCTGTGTCTTCATCCGTTTCTTTCTTGATAAGCATTTTCCCATCCTGGAGTCTGAGACCTTGGGATGGGATGTGTGGGAGAGAAGAGGAATTTATGACAATTTAGCATAGACACTAGCTACATTACTCAGCTATCATCAAAATATGTAACCGACCGGCTCGATTCGGTCTTATGTAGCAAGATTTGAAATTGTGTTTTTTACATTGGATAAAAGTAGAGACTCAGAGCTAGAAAATGGTATATCATACACTACAGTTGAGGAACAATGGGAAAGTAATTATGCTTCAAACGTTGATAAACTTGTAACCTCACTTTTGAGAAAATGGCCTTTGAATGCTTTGGTACACCCACTGGAGAGTTCTTCTTAGTCTACACCCTGCCTTTCGAAAGTTTTTGAAAGTTAACAAACAGATCACCGACCATTTCGAATCCCACCGTACCTTCTCCGCTATGCAATCCGGTTTCCGAGCTGGTCATGGGTGCACCTCAGCCACGCTCAAGGTCCTAAACGATATTATAACCACGATCGATAATAGACAGTACTGTGCAGCCGTCTTCATCGACCTGGCCAAGGCTTTCGACTCTGTCAACCACTGCATTCTTATTGGCAGACTAAATAGCCTTGGTTTCTCAAATGACTGACTCGCCTGGTTCACCAACTACTTCTCAGATAGAGTTCAATGTGTCAAATCGGAGGGCCTGTTGTCTGGACCTATGGCAGTCTCAATGGGGGTGCCACAGGGTTCAATTCTTGGGCCAACTCTTTTCTCTGTATATATCAATGATGTCGCTCTTGCTGCTGGTGACTCTCAGATCCACCTCTACGCAGACGACACCATTTTGTATACATCTGGCCCTTCATTGGACACTGTGTTAACAAACCTCCAAACGAGCTTCAATGCCATATAAATCAAATCAAATCAAATCAAATTGTATTGGTCACATGCGCCGAATACAACAGGTGCAGACATTACAGTGAAATGCTTACTTACAGCCCTTAACCAACAGTGCATTTATTTTAAACAAACAAAAAAAAAAAGTAAGAATAAAACAACAAAAAAAAGTGTTGAGAAAAAAAGAGCAGAAGTAAAATAAAGTGACAGTAGGGAGGCTATATATGCAGGGGGGTACCGTTGCAGTGTCAATGTGCGGGGGCACCGGCTAGTTGAGGTAGTTGAGGTCATATGTACATGTGGGTAGAGTTAAAGTGACTATGCATAAATACTTAACAGAGTAGCAGCAGCGTAAAAAAGATGGGGTGGGGGGGCAGTGCAAATAGTCTGGGTAGCCATGATTAGCTGTTCAGGAGTCTTATGGCTTGGGGGTAGAAGCTGTTGAGAAGTCTTTTGGACCTAGACTTGGCACTCCGGTACCGCTTGCCGTGCGGTAGCAGAGAGAACAGTCTATGACTAGGGTGGCTGGAGTCTTTGACAATTTTGAGGGCCTTCCTCTGACACCGCCTGGTATAGAGATCCTGGATGGCAGGAAGCTTTGCCCCAGTGATGTACTGGGCCGTACGCACTACCCTCTGTAGTGCCTTGCGGTCAGAGGCCAAGCAGTTGCCATACCAGGCGGTGATGCAACCAGTCAGGATGCTCTCGATGGTGCAGCTGTAGAATTTTTTGAGGATCTGAGGACCCATGCCAAATCTTTTTAGTCTCCTGAGGGGGAATAGGCTTTGTCGTGCCCTCTTCACGACTGTCTTGGTGTGTTTGGACCATGATAGTTCGTTGGTGATGTGGACACCAAGGAACTTGAAGCTCTCAACCTGTTCCACTACAGCCCCGTCGATGAGAATGGGGGCGTGCTCAGTCCTCTTTTTTTTCCTGTAGTCCACAATCATCTCCTTTGTCTTGGTCACGTTGAGGGAGAGGTTGTTGTCCTGGCACCACACGGCCAGATCTCTGACCTCCTCCCTATAGGCTGTCTCATCGTTGTCGGTGATCAGGCCTACCACTGTTGTGTCGTCGTCAAACTTAATGATGGTGTTGGAGTCGTGCCTGGCCATGCAGTCATGGGTGAACAGAGAGTACAGGAGGGGACTGAGCACGCACCCCTGAGGGGCCCCAGTGTTGAGGATCAGTGTGGCAGATGTGTTGTTACCTACCCTTACCACCTGGGGGCGGCCCGTCAGGAAGTCCAGGATCCAGTTGCAGAGGGAGGTGTTTAGTCCCAGGATCCTTAGCTTAGTGATGAGCTTAGAGGGCACTATGGTGTTGAATGCTGAGCTGTAGTCAATGAATAGCATTCTCACGTAGGTGTTCCTCTTGTCCAGGTGGGAAAGGGCAGTGTGGAGTGCGATAGAGATTGCATCATCTGTGGATCTGTTGGGGCGGTATGCAAATTGGAGTGGGTCTAGGGTTTCTGGGATTATGCTGTTGATGTGAGCCATGACCAGTCTTTCAAAGCACTTCATGGCTACAGACGTCAGTGCTACGGGTCGGTAGTCATTTAGGCAGGTTATCTTAGAGTTCTTGGGCACGGGGACTATGGTGGTCTGCTTGAAACATGTTGGTATTACAGACTCAGTCAGGGACATGTTGAAAATGTCAGTGAAGACACTTGCCAGTTGGTCAGCACATGCTCGGAGTACACGTCCTGGTAATCCGTCTGGCCCTGCGGCCTTGTGAATGTTGACCTGCTTAAAAGTCTTACTCACATCGGCTACGGAGAGCGTGATCACATAGTCATCCGGAACAGCTGGTGCTCTCATGCATGCTTCAGTGTTGCTTGCCTCGAAGCGAGCATAGAAGTGGTTTAGCTCGTCTGGTAGGCTTGTGTCACTGGGCAGCTCGCGGCTGTGCTTCCCTTTGTAGTCTGTAATAGTTTTCAAGCCCTGCCACATCCGACGAGCGTCAGAGCCAGTGTAGTATGATTCAATCTTAGACCTGTATTGACTCTTTGCCTGTTTGATGGTTCGTCGGAGGTCATAGCGGGATTTCTTATAAGCGTCCGGGTTAGAGTCCCGTTCCTTGAAAGCGGCAGCTCTACCCTTTAGCTCAGTGCGGATGTTTCCTGTAATCCATGGCTTCTGGTTGGGGTATGTACGTACGGTCACTGTGGGGACGACATCATCGATGCACTTATTGATGAAGCCAGTGACTGATGTGGTGTACTCCTCAATGCTGTCTGAAGAATCCCGGAACATGTTCCAGTCTGTGCTAGCAAAACAGTCCTGTAGCTTAGCATCTGCGTCATCTGACCACTTTTTTATTAACCGAATCACTGGTGCTTCCTGCTTCAGTTTTAGCTTATAAGCAGGAATCAGGAGGATAGAGTTATGGTCAGATTTGCCAAATGGAGGGCGAGGGAGAGCTTTGTATGCGTCTCTGTGTGTGGAGTAAAGGTGGTCTAGAGTTTTTTTCCCTCTGGTTGCACATTTAACATGCTGGTAGAAATTAGGTAGAACGGATTTAAGTTTCCCTGCATTAAAGTCCCCGGCCACTAGGAGCGCTGCATCTGGATGAGCGTTTTCCTGTTGATTAATGGCCTTGTACAACTCATTCAGTGCAATCTTAATGCCAGCATTGGTTTGTGGTGGTAAATAGACAGCTATGAAAAATATAGATGAAAACTCTCTTGGTAAATAGTGTGGTCTACAGCTTATCATAAGATACTCTACCTCAGGCGAGCAAAACCTCGAGACTTCCTTAGTATTTGATTTTGTGCACCAGCTGTTGTTTACAAATATACACAGACTGCCACCCCTTGTCTTACCAGAGTCAGCCGTTCTGTCCTGCCGATGTAGCGTATAGCCTGCTAGCTGAATGTTATCATTGTTGTCGTTCAGCCACGACTCCGTGAAACATAAGATATTACAGTCTTTAATGTCCCGTTGGTAGGATAACCGTAATCTTAAATCGTCCATTTTATTCTCAAAAGCTTGAACGTTGGCTAATAGGATTGATGGAAGAGGCAGTTTACTCGCTCGCCGTCGGATCCTTACAAGGCACCCGGATCTGCGTCCGCGATATCTCCGTCTCTTCCTCACGCGAATGACGGGGATTTGGGCCTTGTCGGGTGTCTGTATGATATCCTTCGCGGCCGCCTCGTTGAAGAAAAATTCTTCATCCAATGCGAGGTGAGTAATCGCTGTCCTGATATCCAGAAGCTCTTTTTGGTTATAAGAGACGATGGCAGAAACATTATGTACAAAATAAATTACAAATAACGCGGAAAAACACACATAATAGTACAATTGGTTAGAGGGCTGTAAAACGGCAGCCATCTTCTCCGGCGCTGTTAGTGTGATCCTCCTTCCATACAACACTCCTTCCATAGCCTCCAACTGCTCTTAAACACTAGTAAAACTAAATGCATGCTCTTCAATCGAACGCTGCTTGCACCCGCCCACCCGACTAGAATCACTACTCTCGACGGGTCTGACCTAGAGTATGTGGACAACTACAAATACCTAGGTGTCTAGTTAGACTGTAAACTCTCCTTCCAGACTCACATTAAGCATCTCCAATCCAAAGTGAAATCTAGAATCGGCTTCCTATTTCGCAACAAAGCCTCCTTCACTCATGCTGCCAAACATGCCCTCGTAAAACTGACTATCCTACTGATCCTTGACTTCAGCGATGTCATTTACAAAATAGCCTCCAACAATCGACCCCATATACTACCCACCACTGTGACCTGTACGCTCTTGTTGGCTGGTCCTCACTACATATTTGTCGCCAAACCCACTGGCTCCAGGCCATCTATAAATCACTGCTAGGCAAATCTCCGCCTTATCTTAGCTCATTGGTCACCATAGCAACACCCACCTGTAGTATGCGCTCCAGCAGGTATATCTCACTGGTCATCCCCAAAGCCAACACCTCCTTTGGCCGCCATTCCTTCCAGTTCTCTGCTGCCAATGACTGGAACGAACTGCAAAAGTCTGAAGCTGGAGACTCTTATCTCCCTCACTAACTTTAAGCATCAGTTGTCAGAGCACCTTACCGATCACTGCACCTGTACACAGCCCTTCTGAAATTAGCCCACTCAACTACCTCATCCCCATATTGTTATTTATTTTGCTCATTTGCACCCCAGTATCTCTATTTGCACATCATCTTTTGCACATCTATCATTCCAGTGTTAATACTAATTGTAATTATTTTGCACTATGGCCTATTTATTGCCTTACCTCCATAACTTGCTACATTTGCACACACTGTATATATATTTTCTGTGGTATTTTTGACTTTATGTTTTGTTTTACACCATATGTAACTCTGTGTTGTTGCTTTTATCGCACTGCTTTGCGTTATCTTGGCCAGGTCGCATTTGTAAATGAGAACTTGTTCTCAACTGGCTTACCTGGTTAAATAAAGGTGAAATAAAATAAAAATAAACACCCATTCAGCATTGTTCACACCCTCTTAAGCTATAGCCCCGCCCGTAAACTCAGAGTGTTGTCAGATTGTCCGTTTGTAAATTCAGAGCGTTTCGCTCTCGGAGCATTCAGAGCGCACACTGGACGCTCTGGCCGAGGAGTAGGGTTGATTAGAGCGTTCTGTCCTAACAACACCAGTCAAGCACCCAAGCTAACATTGCTAGCTTGCTAGCTACTTCCAGACACAAATGAGAGAACAGCTCACTCTGACCATTTTATTCACCCTAGCAGAGCTGGTTAGGCAGTTTTATGTTATCCAGAGCGTTGGTGACGGCAACTGTGCTGCTAGCAACATTTGAATTACGCTTTTTTGCCAACATTTACTGACACCGGCCATATTCAACGGGTGTTAAGCGTTCATAAATTTGTCAGTTATTCTGTGCTCTTGCACACCCAGACGAGAGTGCTCTGAAATCAGAGTAGATAGCCAGAGCGAATTTACCAGCTACGTCTATCAACAGTCGTCACATTGACATCATGAACATTCTATTGAAATGTTTACTTGCATAGTGGAGTCTTTTGTTAAGACATGAATGAACCATAATCCCAACTCATGACGTTACTATCCTGCAGGTAGCTAACCAACCAGGTTCAATGTTAGCTAGCTAACATTTGGCTATAACTAGCAAAGCAAATGGCTCTGAGATACGAATAATAAGATCATACACGTAACGTTAGTTAGCGAGCCAGCTAGCTAACAGTACACTTTAACTTGAAATGAAAACGACTTTGTCAAAACGTGTAATATCTGAAAATGTAGCTAGTTAGACTATCTTACCCGTATACATCATGGTTGGACGCTTCTCCCTGTGGATGCCATGGTTGCCCTTAGTTTGAAGATGTAATCCAGAGACAGGTGTTTTCTCCATCTCCTTAGCTATCACTCTAATTCCACTGATTTCAAAATTCGGTCCTCCAGAAAGTGGAGAGCAACACTTATGCAGTTCTACTAAGCGATATATATATATATATATATATATATCTTTAAAGCTGCATTAGACAGGATTACCTACACATACTGACCAATCCGAACTCATCTCTTGGCATGTCCAGCCCACTCATTATCTCAGCCAATCATGGCTTGTGGGAAGATTGCTGTCTTTTTCTGTGGCTAAACCAGCTAGGCTCGTAATTTCACCATTTTATTCATATTGACAGATGGCATACAAGTTTGTTATTAAAGCACATGAAAGTTCACATTCCAGAAGGATTTATTTATTTTTGGATTAAAAAAGTTTACGCTCAAATGGCTCTCCTGTGAAGTAGTGACCTGCGACAAAGGCCAAGTTTCCTGAAATGAGTCACCATTATCATGATTTCTACCATTTAGGCTTAGCTAGTTATGTTATCCACTGCTAGCTAATAATAATAGTTTGTGTTTAACATTTTAGTCACTTATCCAGAGCGACTTACAGTAGTGAGTGCATACATATTCATACTTTTTTTTCATACTGGTCCCATGTGGAAATCGAACTCACAACCCTGGCGTTGCAAGTGCCATGCTCTACCATCTGAGCTACATGGGACATTACTTGCTGACACTAATAGCTAGCTACCATAGATGAAAGGGGTTAAGGATCTAGCAGAATGGCTATATTAAAAAATCTATTTTAGGTTTTACCTAATGCTAGCTAACTGGCTAGCTAACATTTTCTAGCTAGCTACCCAGTTAGCAATGAGCAATCTGGAGGCCGCCATCCCTCCAGAGTGGTTGCGTGCCGTGCAACAGCTTTTTTGCCCATTGCCTCATTCACGGGACACCCGTGATATGATGCTTTGTCAAGCGGCAGCCGTGCTCCTGCCGTTCACGTGCTGTTTTCCTCACGCAGCCCACCCGCGCTTCACCCGCCTTTCTACCAGTGTTGCCAACTTAGCGACTTTGTCGCTATATTTAGCGAGTATTCAGAACCCTCTAGCGACACATTTTCAAAAAATTGACTAGCGACAAATCTAGCGACTTTTTCTGGTGTTATTGGAGACTTTTGGAGACTCTGACGTGAAAGTACATATCATTCTTACTCTTCTCAACGAGCAGCGGGTGCTGCTGTGGGCCCCATCCCAAAGCACTCACAGGCGGCCCAGTCCTCGCGCAGCAGACCCTCCCAGCTGCAGTCAGAGCAGGAGATGTTCACCCCTCCGCGTCCAGACTGCAAATGAATCGCGCATGCGGGAAGCCGCTCCTGGCTGATCCCGCCCTGGCTTACATTCAGGGCGGGATGTAAATGTAAAATGTTCTTTGTCTAAAATAAATCACTGCACAAAAATAAATCACTGCATTTCACTCACACAGCCTCAGTCACTTACTCACCTCGTCCACTGTGTGTGTGCCTCTCTGTGACATAAGCTAAACATCTAGCTGGCTAGCTCATCACGTCTCAGTCTAAACTGTACACTCAAAAATACAGAAAGGAGTGGGAATCAAACCCTGAATTCAAAGGCTGGTTGAAGCCGTTTATTGGATACACGGGCATGCTGCCTGTATTATAAGGCTGATTTCTACGCCAAACTTAGTGATGTAAAAAAACACATGACAACTCAAAACCATACTCAAAAGGCAAAGCCTTATAACAGTTCCACCCAAAACAAGCTGCCATTTATGGTTTAAAAAATTGACTCTGCAAAAAAGGCTGAGGCCACCATGGCATTAGCTATCGCTGAACACTGTTCCATGCTGGCATTTGATCACATTGGAGAAGCATGTAGAGCTGCTTTCTCAGACTCCACTGCTGCTACCCACTTCAAAATGCACAGGACAAAGTGCACAGAAATTATTAATGGTGTTCTAGCACCATACTTTCTGAAAAAGTTGGTCGCAGATGTGGGTGACCAGCGTTTCAGCCTCCTCCTCGATGAGTCCACCGATGTAAGTGTTTCTAAGTACCTCTGGGTTGTGATAAGGTACTTTATTGACACCAAGCAGACAATTGTATCAACATTTCTGGGGCTTGTTGAGTTGGAGGGAGGAGATGCCAAATCTATAGCCCGTGCTGTTGTGGCTTTCCTCGAGAAGTGTTGTCTTAAAAAAGAGAAACTCCTGGGGATATGGACTGACAATGCCTCTGTTATGACGGGGATTAACAATGGGGTCCATAAAGTGCTGAAGGAGGAGTATGGCCTCAAAGATCTGGTTCTTATTCGCTGTGTGTGCCACTCTCTGCAGCTTGCTGTAAGTCATGCTTCCAATGACACCATCCCCCGTACTTGGTACGAGAGATTATAACTGGTTTTCAGTGTCTCCAAAGCACAGGGAGGCCTACAAGGCCATATATGACACCATCAACTGCGGGGAGAAACCTTTACAGATAACCAAGGTGTGTGCCACACGTTGGCTCTCCATTGAACCCGCGGTTTCACACATTTTGGACCAGTGGGAGGAGCTTAGGCTGCATTTCACAGTCACCAAGTCCAGTGAACACTGCTACATGGCTGAGGTTTTATACTCCATGTACAGTGATCCTCAAAACATATTGTATCAGACTTTTTTGAAGTCAGTGCTGGGTGAGGTACAGTTGGCCATCAAGGCTTTTGAGGGAGAGCAAGTAGATCCTCTTAAGCTACTTGACAGCTTGGTTAGCCTGATCAAGTCTGTGAGCAGCAGGGTGCTGAATCCACTGGCAAATGTTGATGTACTCAAAGGGCCAATAGATGGATACATCAGTCCCAAACCGTACCTTGGTTACCTTTTTGAGTCAAAGGCATCTGAGCTCCACCTTGCGCTTGAGGATGAAAACAATGTCCGAAAGCGGTGTGTAGCCTTCACCATCTCCCTCACTAATGAGTTGAGGGTGAGACTGCCGGACAACATCGAAGCATTGCAGTACATGTCAGTTTTCAATGTGGAGGAAACTCTAAAGCACAAGAAGAGCCCTAGAGAAATTGAAAAAATAACCAAGCTCCTTGGCTACTCCCCTGCAGAGATAGACAAGATTGTCCAGCAATGGCGTGCCATCCATTTTAGTAAATGGAATGAGACAAAAAACACACTGGGCTTCTGGAGTGAGATTTGGAAGTTCAGGGATGCAGCTGATATCAACCCGTTTCAAGAACTTGCCATGGCTGCTGTGTCTGTGTTGTCCTTGCCACACTTGAATGCTGAAGTCGAGAGAGTATTCAGCCAGATGAGTGTGGTAAAAAGCAAACTTAGAAATCAGATTTTTTTATTTAATTTTTTATTTCACCTTTATTTAACCAGGTAAGCCAGTTGAGAACAAGTTCTCATTTACAACTGCGACCTGGCCAAGATAAAGCAAAGTAGTGCGATAAAAACAACACAGAGTTACATATGGGGTAAAAAAACATAAAGTCAAAAATACAACAGAAAATATATATACAGTGTGTGCAAATGTAGCAAGTTATGGAGGTAAGGCAATAAATAGGCTATAGTGCAAAATAATTACAATAGTATTAACACTGGAATGCTAGATGTGCAAGAGATTATGTGCAAATAGAGATACTGGGGTGCAAAAGAGCAAAATAAATAACAATATAGGGATGAGGTAGTTGGGTGGGCTAATTTCAGATGGGCTGTGTACAGGTGCAGTGATCGGTAAGGTGCTCTGACAACTGATGCTTAAAGTTAGTGAGGGAGATAAGAGTCTCCAGCTTCAGAGATTTTTGCAATTCGTTCCAGTCATTGGCAGCAGAGAACTGGAAGGAATGGCGGCCAAAGGAGGTGTTGGCTTTGGGAATGACCAGTGAGATATACCTGCTGGAGCGCAGACTACGGGTGGGTGCTGCTCCATCCTGTACATTCGATATGGACTGAAGCTGTCTGGTGAGGCTTGCTATGAGCACCAGCTGCCTGATAATGTTTTGCAGCTTTTTGGCACATCAGCTGCTTACTCATTTAAGTCATCTCCCTCAGTTGCTGAACCTGCCATAGAGAGCCTTGACCAAAATGACGATGAACCACTCTTTCTGTGAGCCAGCACAGCCTGTGTGTGTGTGTGGAGGGGGGTCTGGGAAAAAAAACAATTAACCTGAATTAGGGCCAGACTAGTTACCATCATTTTCTCACATTGCCATTGACAGTTTTTTTTATGTCTCTTTTTGGTCCATTTAGATTGTTAATGCAGATTGTATACAAAAAAAATTACAAAATGTTATGGTTAAAAATGTTCATGTTTTACTGTGACTTGTTGTAGGCTCCTAAGTGGACCATAAGGTTAAAAACCAAACCAAACTTAAGAAAACTAAACAAAACTAAACAAAACAAAAAAATAATAAAATAAATAAATAAGTAACTCCGCCAGAGTGTCTCTTTTGGGTCACTTTTGCCAGTCCCAAGCCCGGATAGAGGAGGAGGGTTGGAATTGTGACATAAAAAAAAACAAGAATCGACAGAAGAAAGTTCATTTGTAGTTCTAAACATATTTAGGGTGTTTTTTACTCACTTTTTGTCTCTCCCACGACGTAATTCCTCTCTCCTACAGCGTCCCTCACAATTACATGCACTTGGCCAATTGTTACATAGCCAATTGTGCAAATTAGGTGATGACGTCATTTAGTGACTTCTAGCGACTTTTAGGACAGCCAATAGCTACTTTCCTTACTGAGGATTTGGCAACACTGATTTCTACCAATCCGCAACACTACAGCTGCCAGTCGGAGGCAAGGCGCTTTTTCAGCGTCAGGTCAGCGGCGTACCTACACCCTTTAGCCACTTCTTTTTATTATTTAAGATACATCGGATGCCAAAACGGTTTGTGATTTCCTGTAAGTATTTACAAGTATTGTAAATTATTATGTGTGTGCAAAATATATCAGATAACGAGGGCAGTCCTGGTTCCCTGGATGAACAGGTGACAAAAAATACATCTAGTCAAATCAAACTGACTTCTCATACAGTGAAATGGCAACAAAAGTGATATAGTAATCAAAGTGATATAGTAAAGGACTCAAATACGTGACATTGTAAATATACAAAAAATTGAAAATAAGACAAACTAAATCAAGTACAAAAGAAACATGCAGATCAAAGAAAATAAGATCAAACAAAAATCGTCTATAGGCATATACTGTAGAATGGACATTGTTTGCCCATGTGCAGAATAACTGCAGTGCATTAGCAGCATAGAATCTCCCGAGTGGCGCAGTGGTCTAAGGCACTGCATCGCAGTGCTAGCTGTGCCACTAGAGATCCTGGTTTGAATCCAGTCTCTGTCATAGCCGGCCGTGACCGGGAGACCAATGGGGCGGCACGCAATTGGCCCAGCGTTGTCCAGGGTAGGGGAGGGAATGGCCGGCAGGGATGTAGCTCAGTTGATAGAGCATGGCGTTTGCAACGCCAGGGTTGTGGGTTTGATTCCCACAGGGGGTATGAACAAAATAAATAAAAATGTATGCATTAACTGTAAGTCGCTCTGGATAAGAGCGTCTACTAAAATGTAAATGTAAATAGAATTATATTTCATGTATATCTCCATATTGTAGTTAAGTGATATAACTATTGCATTGGTCCGGTAAACTAAAGGGATTTAAGTGTGTCTATGAATAAATGGTAAGTGTGTGGTAGGGTGCACTAGTCAGCCCAGGGTTCAGCTGTTGGATCAGTCTTGTGGCTTGGGGTTAGAGGCTGGCTTTGAGACAGGTGATCCGAGACTTGATGTTGACCCTCAATGCAGCGGATCCCTCTCCCCTGTGCGCCGCCTTCTCCCACCTTCACTTTCAGAGGCCCCTTTCAGGTAACGACTTCAAATCAAATCAAATCACAATGTATTTGTCACATGCGCTGAATACAACAGGTGTAGACCTTACAGTGAAATGCTTACATACAAGCCCTTAACCAAATACTTGTAAATAAGGTATTTCTGGATTTCTGGATTTCTGGATCCCCTAATCTTTGGCATCCCTAGTTGCAGGGTTCTTCCGAATGGGTCCTATACACAAATAAATAATATTGTTACATTTGAATTGCACAAGGTCTTACACAATAAATGTACTTAACAAAAAAATTAATGCAACATTTTTTTACTTAGTTACAGTTCAAAAGATTTTACTTAGTTAAAGTTCATATGGAAATCAATCAATTGAAATAAATTCATTAGGTCCTAATCTATGGATTTCACATATTCAGCATTGAGTGTGTGAACTGCCATTGTTCCCATCCCCTTTGTTTCATATGGATTGATTTGAGACTGGTTCAGCCAGAAACCAGACACTAGCTAACACATTTTCGTACACATTTCGAAACTGATTCTACAACCACAAAACACCTTAGGGAGATTTTTATTGAACAAAAATATAAGTGCACATGAAACAATTTCAAAGATTTTACTGAATTACAGTTCATATGAGGAAATCAGTCAATTGAAATAAATTAATTAGGCCCTAATCTATGGATTTCACATGACTGGGAATACAGATATGTATCTGTTGGTCACAGATACCTTTCAAAAATGGGCCTCACAATGGGCCTCAGGAACTCGTCACGGTATTTCTTTGCATTTAAAATGTCATCGATAAAATACAATTGTGTTCATTGTCCGTAGCTTATGCCTGCCAATACCATAACCCCACCGCCACCATGGGGCACTCTTTTCACAGCAAACCGCTCGCTCACACGATGCCAAACACATGGTCTGCGGTTGTTAGGCTGGTTGGACGTACTGCCAAATTCTCTAAAATGACGTTGGAGGCAGCTTATGGTAGAGAAATGAACATTAAATTCTCTGGCAACAGCTCTGGTGGACATTCCTGCAGTCAGCATGCCAATTGCATGCTCCCTCAACTTGAGACATCTGTAGCATTGTGTTGTGTGACAAAACTGCACATTTTAGAGTGGCCTTTTACTGTCTCCAGCACAAGGTGCAACTATGTAATGATCATGCTATTATATCAGCTTCTTGATATGCCACACCTGTCAGGTGGATGGACAATCTTGACAAAGGACAAAATGCTCACTAACAGGGATGTAAACAAATTTGTGCACCAAATTTGAGAGAAATACGTTTTTTGTGCAAATGGACTTCTGGTCCCCACAAGAATAGTTAAACACGTCCACACACACACACACACACACACACACACACACACACACACACACACACACACACAGGAAAACAGGAGTTGCCTTTCACAACTTCATCAGCTGGCAGGACCTGAGCGCAGCAGAGCTGGTGAGGTCCTGGAACAACAACTGCACCATGATGGGTCGGTCTGGGGTCACTGGGGTCATTCAAAGGTCACTAGAGGTCATACAGTAGTTTAGCAGACCCTAGCCCTAATTATGATTATACGGTTGAGGGGCCTCTCTCTTTGGACTTTGATTATTAGTAATGATAACAATAAATAGCCTTGCAAAATGACATTCTTGGATTTTGCTATTCCAAACGAAATGTGCTAAGCCAAACAAAATGTTGTAACTGCCAAACAAAATAACATTACGTTAAAACATTGATTTGTATTTGTTGTTGTTTGTACTTTTTATTGATTTATTTTCAAGCAGCGATAACAACTGTGGCTGTGTTGTCTCCATGGCAATGGCAGGCGTTTCACTGCGTGATGAAGGTGCTGCACTTCATGTCCAGAAATTAGTGCTTCAAGGCGCCTATTTTAATCTGACTTTGTAACGCGTGTGAAGAAATCCAAGGGGTCTAAATGCTTATGCAAGGCACTGTATATCTCGCAACTTATGAATTGTGTGTGTATCTTTAACCTTTATTTATGATAATCGCACACACCCCAGGGAAATGCACAGATTTTCTGTCTTTTTTTATTTAATTTTTTTATCTAAAACCAAACAGAAGCCAGATCCCAGCATTTTCGCCTTTGTCAAGCACTCAATTCCAAATCTCCAAATCCATATCTTTAAGACAATAATGTGGATATGTGTTAAGGTTGTCAACATGTCAGTGTGTGTTTCCATGTTAATGATTCATTTTCACAAGGTTTAGCTTAATTCAGCTAAAATCTTGGTCTACAACACAGTTTTCCTTGTTTTCTCAATCCTATTGCATCATCACTGTTTCCTCTGAAATTCCTCAGGCACGTTGCAAAACATAGTAAAGAGGGAATATGAGCGAATTATGAAAGAGAACGTTCTTGGACAATGTTGCAGATGAAAACTACCCTTTTAGTCCTATCTATTGGCCCAGCGTCGTCCAGGGTAGGGGACGGAATGGCCGGCAGGGATGTAGCTCAGTTGGTAGAGCATGGCGTTTGCAACGCCAGGGTTGTGGGTTCGATTCCCATGGGGGGCCAGTATAAAAAATTATGTATGCACTCACTAACTGTAAGTCGCTCTAAATAAGAGCGTCTGCTAAATGACTAAAATGTAAATGTAAATTTGGTGCAATGTCTGTTGTAAGATATAGTAATATACTGTATAATATGCCATTTAGCAGACGCTTTTGTCCAAAGCAATTTAAAGTCAAGCATGCATACATTTTAAGTATGGGTGGTCCCGGGAATCAAACCCACTATCCTGGCGTAGCAAGCGCCATGCTCTACCAATGGAGTTCCTGTCAAATAAATCTGTACCTCTTCTCTAAACAATTCCAGAATTGGTCCATGCCACAGACTACTCTAATGCCAGTTTAATTACTGTGTATCAGGGTTGGGGTCATTGCATTTCAATTAGGTCAATCCAGGAAGTAAACTGAAATTGCAATTAACTTTTTTTTCTAATAGAGAAGCTTTGAATGTTTGTTTACTTACTGTGTGTGTGTGTGTCTGTGTGCTGGAGTGAATTCCTCTGCTTTCTGCCTTTCTCCATCCTCCCCAATGTACTGAACACTGGTGAGTCACATGGTACTGGTCACATGACTCACATGACCCCCTTTTCAAGTAAATAAGGTTCTCTGTCAAGAATGCGGTCAGTCATAAGTGAGAAATCAGTGTAGAAAAGGCCTGTATAATGTACAGATTAGAAGATATTTTACTGCTATAATGATTTTCAATAATTTGTATAGTCCCATGTACATTCCCCATCTCTCTTAGTTTTTTTGTGTATTGTCTGTTGTTTTTATATCCTGAATGGAGTTTTTAAGATGCAAAGCAAATTTATGTAAAGAAAATCATTTTAAAAAAGACAATAAATGCTAAATTATCTAATCTTATATACATATTACAGAGGAAGGAGCAGAGTTTCGTCCTGCTGTAATTTAGCTATGCTGAGTTCAGTAAAGTATCTTCTCTGCAAGTCATATCAGATGTTTCTATCACATATGATCTATTTATTCTCCCCTCTTCTCCCTTATATCTAGTTACAGCGATAAAGCCATATTAGATGTTTATTATTATAGTGTCATATAATACCTATTTATTCATACATGAGCTCCTCTTCACCCTTATGCTCCACCAGTCACCACTTGGCTTGACAGAGCCCTCCGTCTTTGGGGTATCGATCCCTATTATGTCTGTGGTGAGTATCTCATCAATATATCACCACCTCCACATCTTGGAATGAGTCTGTTATCTTTATGGGATTAAGGTAGCTTTGTTTTGTCTGCGTAATCAGCCATGCTAGGTCAGTGGGTCTTCAGGTTATTTTGCTATCTTTGTGTGTATATTACCTTTGTGTGTAAAACTGCTTTCAAAATATCTCCTTGCCTCATTCATTCTAAGCGTAAGGCATTTATTACATGTTTATCTATACAGGAGGAGATGGAGACGAAAAAAAGAATAGATCCAAAACTGAGGCTTGAATGCAAAATAAAGATGTTTATTTGAACATCACGTGGCCCAAAAAATCATCAAGAAAGTGCATAAATAAAAGGCCTCAGGCCATCCTCAGTGTAAATGGTCGGCACACACACGGATAATTGGACTTGTCAAGCAAGAAAATACATCAGAAAATATATAAATCAGTACCTAGTACAATAGAATGTATGATCTATATTATATACAAAAGCGGACAGAAAAATATCATAAATTATTTCTTTTTCATATACCATGTGAACATTTCCTCATAATAAATAACACAGGATTGTAATAGTGTAGGGAGCTAGAGAGACCACTAGATGGGAGTATATATATATACACACAGGTAATATAAACATGCAATAACTGACTGATACTAAGGATGAATGTGGATAGGAGGGGATATTTTAAAAGCAGTATACTAGCAATTGATATGTTTGCTACAACGTGACTGGGCATTTGGACATTGGTTTATGGACTTAAGGTAAATAATTAACTGATAAAGACACACTGTGATATTATCTTAGCTGTTTTTGCTAAGCAAAGTATGTTTTTCAATGAACACTTATATTTTCCGCATTGATCACTGGTTGACAGAACCCTTAAAGTGACAGTTCACCCCAAAATCAAAGTTAGTTATACTATTGGATGGTGTCAATTCCATGCCATTTATTTGGGATGAAGGCCAACATTTTGATTGAGTTATAGCATTGCTAGTTAAATGTGGATGAAGTTACCCCCCAGACACTGATCTAAGATAAGTGTTGTGATTTATCCCCCTGATGGTTCAGGTTAGGATTTGGGCAGAGTAAACTGATCCTAGATCTGTTCCCTCTCACCCTGTAGATGGCAGACCAGCAGGCAGCCATGTTTGGTGATTACTGCTTCAACACCGGCCACATGAAGATCACCATGGGAACGGGCACCTTCATTAACATCAACACAAGAAACACAAGTCTGTGGCCGGTACGTACCTAGCTATGAGCTACATCCTGACTCAGAGATGGACATAGTCCCACTTACAATCACCCTCAAATGTGATTTTCTCACAGATTCCTATTCCTAGTCTACGAAGTATGCTTAACGGGGAAATCTCCATTGAAATAGCTTTGTAGCCAAGGCTTAATCTGTGGCTAGGAAACTGGCCCTCAAAGTCAAAATGCAGTCAGGCCTGCACACAAATATTTCATAGACACAAGCTCTAAGTCAGGGAGGGTAAAAAGCCTGCTGAAGAGCTTCTGACTGAGCAGTTATTTGTTTAATCCCGGCTGTAACACACCTGATTAAGATAATCAAAGTCCTGATCAGTAGCTGATTAGTAAATCCGGCTGGGTTAGAGCAGGGCTGGAACAAAAGCCTGCACATGGTTGACCACCCCCTGCCCTGTCTAAACTTGAAAGGGAACCACATATCGAATCCAATGGATAAGTACAGGTGCTGTATATCACAGTATACAGTGCATTCGGATTCAGACCCCTTGACTTTTTCCACATTTTGTTAGGTTACAGCCTTATTCTAAAATGGATTAAATAGTTGTTTCCCCTCATCAATCTACACACAATAACCCATAATGACGCAGCAAAAACAGGTTTGTAGACGGAAATAACACATTTACATAAGTATTCAGACCCTTTACTCAGTACTTTGTTGAAGCACCTTTGGCAGCGATTACAGCCTCGAGTCTTCTTGGGTATGATGCTACAAGTTTGGCACACCTGTATTTGGGGAGTTTCTCCCATTCTTCTCTGCAGATCCTCTCAAGCTCTCACACATAAGACATGGCCAAATGTGTAGAATTGCCAGCCAGGTCACCCGTGATACAAGTCAGTATTCAACGTCCATCCATGTCTGAGGACGTCGGGAGATGACATTGAACCCGGCCACTAGGGGCATCAGTGAGCGCTGTTACCTTCAATTAGGTTTTGGTTTTGCTAGGGCGAAGGGGATGGTGGACTGGCGTAAGCATCTGCCTCTAATTCCAAAGGTTGCCTGTTTGAATCCAGCGATAGAAAGTTTGTTTTGTTTTAAGCCTATCCCAAACCTTAACCCTTACCTTAACCATTCAGAGTTAATGCCTAACCTTAAGATTTCGGAGTTAATGCCTAAACTTAACCCTAACCTTAAAAATGTGGAGTTCATGCCTAAACGTAACCTTAAATACTTCGACATTTGACGTTTGGAAGAATTTAAAAAAATAATATTAATATGTTTGTAAAATCTATTTCTGACGTGAGACTGTGAGAACTAGTTGGAATTACAGGAAATTAGCTTTAAAACTGCAACGTTTTCTCTCCGCCAACAAGAGTGTTGTGAACAGTTTAAACAGTTTGGGATCGCATGGGTTGCGAAGTGGGGGTGTGTTACTAGGCTGATAAATGACAATATCCATTCAGACCTTTGCCATCTAGGAAATTTGTGTGACCGAACCTTCTTTAAAAAACAGAGTGGCTGCGAATCCGACTTTTCGGACTCCCGAAGCTCCTGCAAATGTGCGGATCATGTTCTGTTTATTCTCTACTTTACACACAGTCTCTGGTCTACTCATAGAGAACAGGCTACTCTGGCGAAAAGACACAGGTAGGCAATGCAACAGTTTGTTAACACCATCTGCTCTAAAATTTGCTCATCATTCAAAATACTGTAGGTTACTTCGAAACAACACTGTATAACTCAAGAAGATCTAAAAGCATATCCTGATGAAACTGATTGAGATCAAATGGTTGGTATGCAGATTCTTCATGGACGTTTCACCAGTAAAACTTGAAGAATTATCATTCACGTTTGACAGTGAGAAATGTTAAGGGAAGGAGACCACAAAAATGTGTGTGTAAAGTAGAGGTAAAAATACGCATGCGTATAACGTAATCCGCACGTGCAGAAGCTTTGGGATCTTTAGTCCGGAAAGAAAGGTCCAGGAAAAGTTGTATCTGCAGCCACAGCTTTTACAAAAAGTGTGCAGTTCAGACATTGTCCAAGATTGTCAGGAAAATGTAATGTCTTTGTATAGGGCTCTAACTTATTATGGGGTGGAAGATAGGCCCAGAAGTGGTGTATCTAGCAGAGGGCAATGCAGGAGCTGGGTAAGTCTAACCACTGGCATGATGCTTGTCAGGATTGGGGTAAATTCCATTTCAATTCAGTCAATTCAGGAAGTCAACTGAAATTCAAATTTTCCTCAATGCGTTTCAATTAGGAAAATGTGGATCTGGGGTAGATATGTACATACACTGTATAGGTAGGGGTAAAGTGAATAGGCAGCAGGATAGATAATACACAAAACAAAAATATAAACGCAACATGTAAAGTGTTGGTCCCATGTTTCATGAGCTGAAATAAAAGATCCCAGAAATGTTCCATATGCACAAAAAGCTTATTTCTCTCAAATTGTGTGCACACATTTGTTTACATCCCTTTTTGTGAGCATTTCTCCTTTGCCAAGATAAACCAGCCACCTGACAGGTGTGGCATATCAAGAAGCTGATTAAACAGCATGATCATTACATAGGTGCACCTTGTGCTGGGGACAATAAAAGGCCACTCTAAAATGTGCAGTTTTGTCACACAACACAATGCCACAGATGTGTCAAGTTTTGAGGGAGTGTGCAATTGGCATGTTGACTGCAGGAATGTCCACCAGAGCTGTTGCCAGAGAATTGAATGTTCATTTCTCTCCCATAAGCCGCCTCCAACGTCGTTTTAGAGAATTTGGCAGTACGTCCAACCGGCCTCAGAAGCACAGACCACATGTAACCACACCAGCCCAGGACCTCCACATCCGGCTTCTTCACCTGCAGGATAATCTGAGACCAGCTGATGAAACTGAGGAGTATTCCTGTCTGTAATAAAGCCTTTTGTGGGGGAAAACTCATTCTGATTGGCCTATGCCCTCCCAGGCCCACCCATGGCTGCACCCCTGCCCAGTCATGTGAAATCCATAGATTAGGGCCTAATGAATTTATTTAAATTGACTGATTTCCTTATATGAACTGTAACTCAGCAAAATCGTTGAAATTGTTGCATGTTGCGTTCATATTTTAGATAGCTGATGTAAGCTATGAGTAGGATGTACAGCTATGCAAACCAGTTGGTATATGACTGCGAGCTCAACAGATCAATCTTCTGTAACACCTCAAACCTGCAGGCATAATACATTATAATGCAGTTATAATGCATTGTAAGACTAGCTATAAGCGTGCTTGAACCCCTATATTGTCATATAATCATCTCTCCGAAAAACAACATAGAGAGACATACCATATTGTAAGCGTTATAATAAGGCATAATAAAGGCTCATACACACTTATAACAAGTTATAAAGCATGATACCTGCATTATCCCTGCAGGCTTTAAGTAAAGCATAACACAATATTCTAATCAGTCAGTGTTGGTATCCAGTGTCAGTGCCTCCTCTGTCCATCATCTCATTGCTCTCCTCTGTCTCTGCACTAATCGAAGGAGTGTGTTCATTAGGGCATGCAATGGAAAACATTCTAGAAAGTTTTGAAATGGAAAAAGGAGATCAGGGTTTCTTATTGGACAAGGCCATGTAGTTCCTACCTGTTTCAGTCCATGCTCTTCCATTTGATGCCTAATGAACACGACCCTGGTTAGATGAAAGCAATGTATGGCGGAATGCCACTGGGGTACCTGTTTTCTCATTTACATGTTAGTCATTTAGCAGACGCTCAAACCCAGAACGATTTCAGAGCAGCATAACAAAGGAAAGGTGACAAGGAGACTATTAGATGTGATACTAATAAATACTTTACATGGTTGCTTGAAAAGGAAAGTCTTATTTTTGTAATTGGTTAATGTTCTTACAGAAACTGTCACTATTGTGATGATTGTTTGTGGTTTACATGAATGGGATGACTTTAACTGTAACTGGAAAGGAATATTGTACAGTGTTACTTTAGCCCAGTGTTCACTTTTTATGAACTAAGAGAAGGTGTCTGTTGTGTCACATCCATCAAAGTCATCCTATTTCCCAAGTAAAAATAGCCTTTGAATGACCAAAACATCACCCATAATATTTCTACGCTATTATAATGCTCCGAATTTAAGAAATGTAACATTTTCTCTCATCTCTAACTATCAGGAAACCTGAAAGAACAGGCTGAGTGGGCAGGGAGCTTATATTCATGAGCTCGCCTTGACTGACAGCTCTTTGAAACGCCCTTGTGGTCGTTGTCAGGTGGGCCACATGTCATTTTGCAAAATGCTCGCATGGTCAACAGAGCTGATCATGGACTGTTGGATATCAGACAATTGCATTTCTATTGTTTTGCAACTAATTACAGAATACAGTTCACTGATACACTTCCTCACAATAATGAGTAAAGCCTGAGTCACCTTAGAAGCTTAGTCATAAGGGAATGTACATGAAAACATCATACAATAAGTGTACTGGACAATTTATTGGTGCCTCTGCATTAGCATTATAAATGACAATATGTTCAGAATTGTATGTATTGATCTGACATTTATTTGATAATTTACAATAGGCCAGCATAGCCAAAATATTGATCAACATGAACACTCATGAGAAATAAAGGTGATGAATAATGGTGAGGCATCATTTGACATCAAAAATATTAATTAGAGCCATAAGCCCAATATAGGCACGCTCTAATGCAGGACCCATTGATTCGTCCAAATGCTTGAAAAAAACCAATACAAAGTAACTAAATGTGATGTCATATCACGTAAAAGTGAATTACTTAGGCTTTACAAAATGCAACCAACTACAGAGGTTGATGGGGAGGGGAGCTGGAGAGGAGGGGAACCCATGTACCCCGCTTCCATCAAGCAGGCTTCAGTCACCCACAAGATTGAAGCGGGAGACAAATCCAGCTATGGCCTCCTCCTCGTCAGGCCTCTCACACTGGGCAGACAGGGATCCTGGGATGGACAGCTCACACAGCTTCCCAACATACGGCGCTGGATCAAGGGTGACCTCGTTGAAGAGGAGATCCAGATCTATGTAGCCTGTAATGTTTTTGAAAAGAGAAATGTTTGTTAAATGGGTAGTGATTTTAATGTCCTTTTATTTACAGTTCTGAGTTATGTTGCTATCAATTCGTTGATGCAGTGATCTACTCATTCTACAATGTGTTCTCTGGTGTTTCTGAAGTACTCAATTTGAAATATGCAATATTTGGTTGTGCACTTTTTTGTGAAACTTTTCAATCTTTGTATTTGGAATTGTTGTGTGCCTGAAATCCTCAATTGATGCAGATTTGAAATGAATAACTATGACTTACAGTATGTTAGGTCTGTCTTCACAGGCTTCACAGCATATCCCCGTTCTTTGCCTTGGGAAAGCTGATTTTGTATCACGGCATTCCTGCTGCGGTGGTTGCCTCGAAAGCTGTGAAGACAGAGTAGATGTAGAATGTTCTAAAATGTCTATCATTACAGCTTGATGATAGTGGAAAGACAAAAGGAGATGGAAAGTGAAATAATAAGTGATGACCAGCACTCCAAAACTGTTTTTTCTCAAAGTTGCTGGGATGTCACATGTCCTACTTATATCAGCACACTCGTAACAACCTAACCATTACAAAACGTATATTTGATCAAATAAGCCACACATAGCAAATAAGCCATAAAAAAATGTTGTTAACCAAATTCAACGCTCATTGACCTCCATACAAATTCTCCTCGTTTGGTGAGCAAAAAAAACAGAAACCCGCCACTTGCTGGAGAAAACAGATTTTGGGCTCAGTTATCACTGAGTTATAATAACAATTCATCTGGCTTCGCCTCTTCCTCTCTGGCCAAAGCAAGGCGTAGGCGTGATGACGATTTTAAGGCGGTACATATTTAAACTAGTTAAGATGGCTTTATGTGACGTTGCATAAAGCCAGAAGTACATCCTTGGTAATACCAGGACACTCTTTTCCCAACACTTCGATACAAAGTGATTTTCGTAGCAGGTTAGGGGAGCATTTTCGTTAAACCTAATCTATTTTCTAACCTTGACCTCAGTCTCCTAACCTGCTACGATAATTATCCTAACCTGCTGCGTAAGTTCTACGAAAAAGTCACTTCGGTATTGATGTGGTGTGAAAATAGTTTTTCCCGGTAATGCATGCCTCCTGAATCCATGTGTTTGACATGGGGGTAGGGGACCAGTAACTTTATGATCTAACTTTATCAATGTACCAGCTACAGTCATTTTTCATACTTGGGTCACCCTACTTTGAACTGGTTTCATTTAAATATCATCCAATTTGATGAAAAACATGATTTTCACTGTTCGATAGCTTGAGTGCTTCGAACAGCCTACATGGAGATTGTGCTGCTTAATTCTTAATACCATACTTTAACTTGCCATGGATATTTGTGACATGTGGAGGTTGCAGCGAATACTTTCTCTCTCTCTCGCTTCAACTCTGTTGTCTGCCTTCTTTTTCCCAAGGAACATCAAATCTAGGAGATGTTAAAGGCCCAGTGCAGTCAAAAAGTAGTTTTCCTGTGTTATATATATTTCCACACTAGGAGGTTGGAATAATACTGTGAAATTGTGAAAATGATGATAATGCCATTTTTAGTGTAAGAGCTGTTTAAAAAGACCGCCTGAAATTTCTGCTTGTTTTGGTCGGATGTCCTGCCTGGTGACATCATCAGGTGGTAAATTAGTTAATAGACCAACAAGAAAAAGAGTTCCAAACCTCTCTGGCAATAGAGTACCACAGTATAAGTCATAATACCCATAGAACCTAGCAGTCAAACATAGAAATGGTTCCAATCGTTTTTCCACCATTAATTTTTCTCATTGGGGATTTTAGAAACACTTCAAATAAGGGCTGTGTTTCATGTAGGCTCACCCTGGCGTGATGTTTTGATAACCGTCTAAATCTCTCTCGGACAAAGTGACTTATTTGCCTGTATATTTTACCAATATATTTCCCCCCCAAAATGAAATGTTAATTAGCTGCTAATTTGGCTATCATACAGAACTACAAATGCCTGTCTCAAGCTTCACACCACTCACCAGGGCCATGATGATCTGGATGAGACTGCCAAATCAAGTCAAAGGTAAGAATCTCTGTATTAACTATTTAATGTTAGCTAAATTTGAAATAATTGGCTAATTTTGTTTAAAATGACAATTCTGTGAACTTTCTTGGGCGATTTTTAAATTGACACAATACCTGTTATCTAGCTAGCTAGCTCATGGTTAGCGAGCTAGTAAGCAACATTAGCCTGGCTCGATGGCTAAATGGCTACATTAGCCATCTATTTGTCTAGCCATTTAAATGCATGAGAAATTCATAAAAACGAGTTTAGCTTTCTTTTGGCTTTTATAAATCAACAGTCTAGCTTGCTAGTTAACTAGTTAGCTAAGGTAGATGGTGAAGCTATGCGTTCTTGATAATGTTTGTTTGTGTCTGTGGGTGAGGGGTGGGTAGCCTACTTCATGTAGTCTACTACTTGACTTGAAGCTACTCTAGCTAACTGTATTATTTTGGTCTGGCTTTTTGAGAGGTTTCAGAGATGGATTGATTACTAGCATCTCTTGAGTCAACTGTGTGCTGACTTTACTGTGGGAAGACATTGATCTGTTTGCTGTTACCCTCTGTACAGCAGCTCATTATTATAGCTATTAGGCAAGGTTATTTGACTTTATTTAGTCCTACTTGCTATGGTAGGTTTAAACTGAATTGGTATTCACATGCTTGTTTGAGGTAGAATTACTGTCATGTTATTGATGCCAAATTGCAAACCTTATTTGTACCTTGTCTATTCCAGAACCAATGGGTGTGCCTGAGTCTTATCACCTTTCAACTAGATAAGCTGTTTCAACCTGGAACACTATTCTCTTGCTTTGGTCTGTTTCAGTCATTGCAGGAAGTCCTGAAGAGCAGGACTGTGTGAAGGGTTTTGTCCCAGCCCAGCTCTAATACCTGACTTAAATAATCAACTTAACGAATCACGGCGATAGGCTATGATTTGTAATCAGATATGGGCGGGTGTGGGGGGGGGGGGGGGGGGGGATTCATTTCAATGGTATTGTTATATATACAAAAAATTAGGAACACCTTCCTAACTGTTGAGCGTGAAAAATCCAGCAGCGTTGCAGTTCTTGACACAAACCGGTGTGCCTGGCACCTACTACCATACCCCGTTCAAAGGCACTTACTGTAAATCTTTTGTCTTCCCATCCACCCTCTGAATGGCACAGATACACAATCCATGTCTCAATTGTCTCGAGACTTAAAAATCCTTCTCTAACATGTCTCCTCCCCTTCATCTACACTAATTGAAGTGGATTTAACAAGTGACATCAATAAGGGATCACAGCTTTCATCTGGATTCGCCTGGTCAGTCCATTTCATGGAATATTCTTAATGTTTTGTATACTCAGTGTAATAATAATATAATATGCCATTTAGCAGACGCTTTTATTCAAAGTGACTTACAGTCATGTGTGCATACATTTTTACGTATATAACCCATGCTCCACTCTCAAGTTGAAGTTGAACTACAGTGGGGAAAAATAGTATTTAGTCAGCCACCAATTGTGCAAGTTCTCCCACTTAAAAAGATGAGAGAGGCCTGTAATTTTCATCATAGGTACACGTCAACTATGACAGACAAAATGAGAAAAAAAAATCCAGAAAATCACATTGTAGGATTTTTTATGAATTTATTTGCAAATTATGGTGGAAAATAAGTATTTGGTCAATAACAAAAGTTTCTCAATACTTTGTTATATACCCTTTGTTGGCAATGACACAGGTCAAACGTTTTCTGTAAGTCTTCACAAGGTTTTCACACACTGTTGCTGGTATTTTGGCCCATTCCTCCATGCAGATCTCCTCTAGAGCAATGATGTTTTGGGGCTGTCGCTGGGCAACACAGACTTTCAACTCCCTCCAAAGATTTTCTATGGGGTTGAGATCTGGAGACTGGCTAGGCCACTCCAGGACCTTGAAATGCTTCTTACGAAGCCACTCCTTCGTTGCCCGGGCCGTGTGTTTGGGATCATTGTCATGCTGAAAGACCCAGCCACGTTTCATCTTCAATGCCCTTGCTGAAGGAAGGAGGTTTTCACTCAAAATCTCACGATACATGGCCCCATTCATTCTTTCCTTTACACGGATCAGTCGTCCTGGTCCCTTTGCAGAAAAACAGCCCCAAAGCATGATGTTTCCACCCCCATGCTTCACAGTAGGTATGGTGTTCTTTGGATGCAACTCAGCATTCTTTGTCCTCCAAACACGACGAGTTGAGTTTTTACCAAAAAGTTATATTTTGGTTTCATCTGACCATATGACATTCTCCCAATCCTCTTCTGGATCATCCAAATGCACTCTAGCAAACTTCAGACGGGCCTGGCTTAAGCAGGGGGACACGTCTTGCACTGCAGGATTTGAGTCCCTGGCGGCGTAGTGTGTTACTGATGGTAGGCTTTGTTACTTTGGTCCCAGCTCTCTGCAGGTCATTCACTAGGTCCCCCCGTGTGGTTCTGGGATTTTTGCTCACCGTTCTTGTGATCATTTTGACCCCACGGGGTGAGATCTTGCGTGGAGCCCCAGATCGAGGGAGATTATCAGTGGTCTTGTATGTCTTCCATTTCCTAATAATTGCTCCCACAGTTGATTTCTTCAAACCAAGCTGCTTACCTATTGCAGATTCAGTCTTCCCAGCCTGGTGCAGGTCTACAATTTTGTTTCTGGTGTCCTTTGACAGCTCTTTGGTCTGTCATATTCTCAATTTGTCTGTCATAGTTGACGTGTACCTATGATGAAAATTACAGGCCTCTCTCATCTTTTTAAGTGGGAGAACTTGCACAATTGGTGGCTGACTAAATACTTTTTTCCCCCACTGTATGTCGACTGATGCCAAGGCGGCGGCTGCTAAAAAGAAGGGAGCAGCTGCGGCCCAGAAGACTGCAGCCAAGGCAGCACTGGCCCACACCTGCCCTGTCTGTGGGTGAGTAGTATTAGTTGGTACTGTATGGGCCTTTAGGTTCCTCTCCATGTATAGGCTATTGTACTGGCCTGTGTAGTACAGTCTTCCAAATCTGTAGTAGTTTGTTGCATCGTATTAGTTTATCATTTGTGTCAACTTTGAATTAAATCTAAGCAACAGATTGTTAACTTCCTCCATTTTGTACTTGACATTTATAGAAGCAGACCCGAAGACATTCAAGCAGCACTTTGAGAGCAAGTATCCCATGTCTCCAATGGTCCCAGTACTGGTTGATGTGCAGGCCTAAGTCACCACACAGACTCAAATGGACCTACAGCTGGGGTAAGATTCTTCCATCATTCACACACAGTAGACATAGTGTTAACCACCATGTTGTCAACAAAATGATGTTCTCAATGCTTAAATTGCTTTGTGTATGGCAACATTTTGTGGAAATGCTGTGATCACTCATCGTCTTTAATGTTGTGATTCACAGGCACACAATGACCATGATGTGAATGCTGCAACTGAGATGGAATGGCGTCAAGGGACACACTCTGAGACCCCGAGTATGAATGGACATTGGCCGGATATTTGTGACAATGACTTAAAAGGTGTGCAGAAGCACACCAGCACCCCATTTTATGTTTATGTCTACCTGAAAATAGCTGTGCAGCAACGCTCCCCATCCAACCTGACAGAGCTTGAGAGGATCTGCAGAGAAGAATGGGAGAAACCCCCCAAATACAGGTGTGCCAAGCTTGTAGCGTCATACCCAAGAAGACTCAAGACTGTAATCGCTGCCAAATGTAAATGTAACATTTGCAACAATTTCTAAAAACCTGTTTTTGCTTTGTGATTATGGGGTATTGTGTGTAGATTGATGAGGGGGAAAAACGATTTACTCCATTTTAGAATAAGGCTGTAACCTTACAAAATGTGTAAAAAGTCAAGGGGTCTGAATACTTTCCAAATGCACTGTACTTGCCCGGTATCTTGCTGCAACAAGAAATCTTCGTCAAACAGAACCACTTTTTGTCTGTCATGGGGAGAACACCAAAGGGCACGCTGTCTCGAAGCAGAGACTGGCAAATTGGATTACCAATGCAGTGTCAAAATCATACGCGGCAGCAGGTAGACCAACTCCAGACAGCGTGGTAGCAAAACTCCACCAAGGGGTATGGACACTTCATGGGCCCTGTTCAGAGGGGCCTCCCTGGACTCTATCTGTGCTGCTGCAAGTTGGGCAGCACCCATCACTTTCATGAAGTACTACAGACTCAATGTTATGTCCACACCATCAGTGGGGTCTGTGGTTCTGGACATGACACGCTCTCTCAACCCAGATAAGAGAGCGCACCGTGAACCTTGTACATACTTATCAACCATCAGTGAGATGGATGTTCTATACAGAGGCCTTCCACTCTTGGTGCTGTTGCACATAATTGAAGCCTCATGTTGTAAATTCTATCTTTCAGCTTGCTTGTGTATACGGTTGTATACCACAGTTGAAATTCTGTGTCACCCTGTTGGGTAATTATATTCTGTTGCATCCTGTGGTGGAAACGAGGATGTCCCAGGAACTCATCTGGAATAAGTTAAATGGTGAGTTATCCCACTCTGTTGTCCGAACGACCTCTTTGGTACAGCCTCTCCCATAGGTACAGCCTCTCCCATAGGTACAGCCTCTCCCATAGGTCGTTACGGATGTAACCTTGGTTCTCTGAGTAGAGTAACAGGTTGCCAAGCTTTCATGTTGTTCCTCCACCTCCGTGGAATTCAAGTGAAGTAATGGACAGTATGTCATACCACACCACCTTTAATAGTGACAGGTCACGTGGGTACACTAAGGGTGTGGCGTGATTGTAAACATCTTTGATATTAAGCATCTCAATCACATCGCGTGAAGGGGAAGGAGTTCCCAAAGGTCGTTTGGCGACCCGTTACTCTACTCAGAGAACCAAGGTTACATCCCTAACCCAACATTTTCCACCGACATTCACCGGCACCCAGAGAAATACAGCCCTCAGATGGCGTTTAATGATTGGCTCTTGTCGCCAGCAGTGATGCTGTCACCATTGCCATGGCAACGGATGGATGAATTGTGAACAAATTAACTGTATTCTTGCTCTCATTGTGCTGGTATGAGAGAAAGGGGAAACTAATTTGGGCACAAAGAGAAGGGCTATGCAGACTACGAGAGGGTTGTGTGTGATGCGGAATACTCATACACTGTACTGCTCTCTGTACTCATTTCCTGCATCAATACACACAGTTTTCTCACACTGTCTTCTTGCATAATCTCACCCTACACAGAGGCACCTACTTGATATCTCTAAATCTTTCTCACACCTGCACACACACACACATACACACACACACACACACACACACACACACACATACACACACACACACATACATACACACACAAGCACACACACACACATACATACACACACAAGCACACAAACACACGCCACTTCCTCCAACACCACTCACCACCTCTCACTAATTCACAGTTTCTCATTTCTCTACCTTTGCATTTCCTCTCTCTCCCCCTCTTGCTCACTCACTCAGTCACTTTCACACACACACTCTCTCTCTCGCCCTCTTTTGCTCGCTCTTTCCTCTCTCTCTCACACACATGTACACTCACGGAGAGAGAGAAAGAGAGAGAGAGAGGTCCTGTTTGCCTGTGGGCTTGGTAGTGGGCTGATATCACAAGGGAAATGTGTTAGAGTGAGATAGAGACAGGCTTGGCCCATGAATCAATGCACTTTGTGCTCACACCAATCAGACTATGGCAAAACATATTTACTGTGTGTGCCAGAGAGTGAATTTGCTTAAGTATATGTTGTGTAGTGCGAGTGCCTATGCGTGATTACGTGCCTGTGTGCTTCTAACAGACCTAGTGTGTCTGTCATTTTGATAGAAAAAAATTGTGTATTTGTGATTGTGTGTGTATGTGTGTTGTATTGTATACACTCTTAGAAAACAAAAGTTCCTTATAGAATCAAAAAGGGTTCTATCGCTTGCTTCATATATGGAAACCCTAAAAGTTATATATATAACCCTTTTATAGGGTTCTTTAAAACTCAGTCAACATTCACGTCATAAGAAAGAATTACCCTCGACCACGACCACAAATCTGGGAAAACAAACATCCCTTTCCCATTCAATCAAATTCAAATGTTATTTATAAAGCCCTTTTTACATCAGCAGATGTCACAAAGTGCTAAACATTGACCCCCATTGTAAAAGAGCCAACTTCGTAGTCGATTTTTTGTTACACAGAAATAACAAAACATGCCAAAAAGCTGCTGTGTTGTTCAATGTACATGTAACCAGGTCCAAAATCCTACGGTTCCCAATGCTCCCACGTAGGAAAATAGAGCCTGCGAGAAGAGCCCTGTGGCAGGCTATGTGGTGTGGGAGAGTGGTTAATGTGGGGACCCGGTGTCCTAGTAGGCTACATGTAGCTATGTGTGTGGAAAACATTTCATCACAGGTATGACATATAACTTGTTTAGTAAAGTCGTAACTCCACTCACTACTTGTAACTGAATAGTCTGTTTGTTTGTGTCGTTGGTCTTGGCTGGCTTAATGTTCCGGTCGGTATTAGCACTCACTCACTCACGTGGCTGCTAGCGCCGTCATGAAAAGGGGCATGAGGGAAGCCCTAAAATAATATTACATTTTTCTAAGTAGTGAGAACACTCGGGAGCAGGCAATGTTGAAAAGTAATCTTTACACATTTTGTACTTTTCTTAAATGTAGTTTTGTAATTGACTAAAACAAGCAGACAACAAGAAAATAGTGTTTGAAAAATGTCATGTTTTTGCTGTAACCTAGGTAACCACAGGTTGTTTTCCCCACAGGCAGGCGGGGCCCGCAACGTTCTATCAAATACCGACTTGGACTATCAGAACCCCAAGGTTTCTTCTTCACTGAACCAAAAATATAGAACCCTGTATGGTGCCATTTATGAATTATGGCTACTACTAATAAATAGTAATATTTTTAGCTAAGAATATAATATCATAAACAATTAAGTAATGGACAAAAGAATACCAGCATAGTTTTGAGATTGTATTGTCATTATATGTAAACATAGTTTGGATATTTGCACTGGTGGCCAGGGAGGCATCTGTTTGTTTTAATTTTAATTTAATTTTAATTTATTATTTTTGTACTAAGCACGCATTTCATGGTAAAGTCTACACCTGTTGTATTCAGCGCATGTGACAAATAACATTTGATTTGATTTGATGGCCCACGTCAATCTTTGTACCAACTCTGTCTGACTTCTTTATGGAACAGTACAGTATGGGTTGTTGCCTGGCTGGTTTCTGAGAAGAAGAGAAAAGGAGCAGAAACATGAGTTCATCTCCAGAAATAAGCAAGTTAATCTGCCAAAATGAAGACAAAATGCTATGCAGATACATTGCATTCGGAAAGTATTCAGACCCATTGACTTTTTCCACATTTTGTTACGTTACAGCCTTATTCTAAAATTTATTAAATTCATTTTTTCCTCATCAATCTACACACAATACCCCATAATGACGAAGTGAAAACAGGTTTTTAGAAATGTTTGCAAATGTATATATAATAATACATTTAGAAAAAAACCTTATTTACATAAGTAAATACTTTTCTATGAGACTCGACATTAAGCTCAGGTGAATCCTGTTTCCATTGATCATCCTTGAGATGTTTCTACAACTTGATTGGAGTCCACCTGTGGTAAATTAAATTGATTGGACATGATTTGAAAAGGCACACACCTGTCTATATAAGGTCCCACAGTTGACAGTGCATGTCAGAGCAAAAACCAAGCCATGAGGTTGAAGGCATTGTCCGTAGAGCTCCGAGACAGGATTGTGTCGAGGCACAGATCTGGGGAAGGGTACCAAAACATTTCTGCAGCATTGAAGGTCCCCAAGAACACAGTGGCCTCTATCATTTTTAAATGGAAGACGTTTGGAACCACCAAGACTCTTCCTAGAGTTGACCGCCCGGCCAAACTGAGCAATCAGGGGAGAAGGGCCTTGGTCAGGGAGGTGACCGAGAACCCGATGGTCACTCTGACAGAGCTCCAGAGTTCCTCTGTGGAGATGGGAGAACCTTCCAGAAGGACAACCATCTCTGCTGCACTCCACCAATCAGGCCTTTATGGTAGAGTGGCCACACGGAAGCCACTCCTCAGTAAAAGGCACATGACAGTCCTCTCGGAATTTGCCAAAAGGCACCTAAAGGACTCTCAGACCATTAGAAACAAGATTCTCTGGTCTAATGAAACCAAGATTGAACTCTTTGGCCTGAAGGCCAAGTGTCAGGTCTGGAGGAAACCTGGCACCATCCCTACGGTGAAGCATGGTGGTTGCAGCATCATGCTGTGGGGATGTTTTTCAGCGGCAGGGACTGGGAGACTAGTCAGAATCGAGGGAAAGTACAGAGGGATCCTTGATGAAAACCTGCTCCAGAGCGCTCAGGACCTCAGACTGGGGCGAAGGTTCACCTTCCAACAGGACAATGACCCTAAGCACACAGCCAAGACAACGCAGGAGTGGCTTCGGGACAAGTCTCTGAATGTCCTTGAGTGGCCCAGCCAGAGCCCGGACTTGAACCCAATCGAACATCTCTGGAGAGACCTGAAAATGGCTGTGCAGCGACGCTCCCCATCCAACCTGGCAGAGCTTGAGAGGATCTGCAGAGAAGAATGGGAGAAACTCCCCAAAAATAGGTGTGCCAAGCTTGTAGCAAAGGTGCTTCTACAAAGTACTGCCTAAAGGGTCTGAATGCTTAAGTAAATGTGATATTTCCATTTTGCTTTGTAATTATGGGGTATTGTGTGTAGATTGATGAGGGTTTTCCTACTTACAAACATGTAGAGGTCTGTAATTTTTTATCATAGGTACACTTGTGTACACAACTGTGAGAGACGGAATCTAAAACAAAAATCCAGAAAATCACATTGTATGATTTTTAAGTAATTCATTTGCATTTTTTTATTGCATGACATAAGTATTTGATACATCAGAAAAGCAGAACTTAATATTTGATACAGAAACCTTTGTTTGCAATTACAGAGATCATACGTTTCCTGTAGGTCTTGACCAGGTTTGCACACACTGCAGCAGGGATTTTGGCCCACTCCTCCATACAGACCTTCTCCAGATCCTTCAGGTTTCGGGGCTGTCGCTGGGCAATACGGACTTTCAGCTCCCTCCAAAGATTATCTATTGGGTTCAGGTCTGGAGACTGGCTAGGCCACTCCAGGACCTTGAGATGCTTCTTACGGAGCCACTCCTTAGTTGCCCTGGCTGTGTGTTTCAGGTCGTTGTCATGCTGGAAGAACCAGTCACGACCCATCTTCAATGCTCTTACTGAGGGGAGGAGGTTGTTGGCCAAGATCTCGCGATACATGGCCCCATCCATCCTCCCCTCAATACGGTGCAGTCGTCCTGTCCCCTTTGCAGAAAAGCATCCCCAAAGAATGATGTTTCGACATCCATGCTTCACGTTGGGATGGTGTTTTTGGGGTTGTAATCATCCTTCTTCTTCCTCCAAACACGGCGAGTGGAGTTTAGACCAAAATGCTCTATTTCTGTCTCATCAGACCACATGACCTTCTCCCATTCCTCCTCTGGATCATCCAGATGGTCATTGGCAAACTTCAGACGGGCCTGGACATGCGCTGGCTTGAGCAGGGGGACCTTGCGTGCGCTGCAGGATTTGAATCCATGATGGCGTAGTGTGTTACTAATGGTTTTATTTGAGACTGTGGTCCCAGCTCTCTTCTGGTCATTGACCAGGTCCTGCCGTGTAGTTCTGGGCTGATCCCTCACCTTCCTCATGATCATTGATGCCCCACGAGGTGAGATCTTGCATGGAGCCCCAGACCGAGGGGTGATTGACCGTCATCTTGAACTTCTTCCATTTTCTAATAATTGCGCCAACAGTTGTTGCCTTCTCACCAAGCTGCTTGGCTATCGTCCTGTAGCCCATCCCAGCCTTGTGCAGGTCTACAATTTTATCCCTGATGTCCTTACACAGCTCTCTGGTCTTGGCCATTGTGGAGAGGTTGGAGTCTGTTTGATTGAGTGTGTGGACAGGTGTCTTTTATACAGGTAACGAGTTCAAACAGGTGCAGTTAATACAGGTAATGAGTGGAGAATAGGAGGGCTTCTTAAAGAAAAACTAACAGGTCTGTGAGAGCCGGAATTCTTACTGGTTGGTAGGTGATCAAATACTTATGTCATGCAATAAAATGCAAATTAATTACTTTAAAAAAAATGACAGACCTCTACATGCTTTGTAAGTAGGAAAACCTGCAAAATCGGCAGTGTATCAAATACTTGTTCTCCCCACTGTAGATAGTGTGTTAAAAGCCATGTAATGATTAACTAGGCTATTGAATCACCAATACTTTTTATTCATAATTTATTATAAATAATTTAGATACATAGCTCCTCTCAATCTTCTAATGGTCTCATGAAATATAGTCCCCTCATCTGACTCCACGTAGAAATACTGAAATAAAAGTAACAATTAGCTAATTGCCAATGTCAGGCTGGGTCTGTAGCTCTATTTGGCATATTCCATAATAAAAAAGAAAGTTTATTTGTAAGCGTTAGCTAGCCAGCTTGTAAAGTGGCTAATTAAAGTAGCCTAGCTAGCTCACAAACGGTGTTCAAATTCTAATACAACTTTATCTATCTAGCTATAGTTTATCATATGACTTTGGCTTCATATATTTGAATTAAATAATAAACTTTGCTTACCTTAATAAATTGAAGGTAAGCAAAGGTACTTGCTTATTGGTAGGCTATTTGCAAGTTGGTTTTTTAATCAGAATGGCAATTAAAATTTGAATTGATCAAAAGGTTCTATATAAAAACCCTTTTTTTATCTAAAAGTGTATGCTTTTATTAAACACATTATTTCCTCTTGCTTCTAGCTAGCATTTAGTTTGCAACAGCATAGGTTTGTATGAACCTTGCTGTTTGCCACTCTGACCTTGGAGGGAGCTAGTTAACTGTAATTTCAGAATTTGATGTGACTGGGTTCGTTTTTGTTAGCTATTGTTTGCTAAAATCCACATTACACACTGGGGTAGGAATAGAACCCTCAAGGTTCTATGCCTTCACTGGGTACATACCCTTTTTTAGTAAAGAGTTCTTTAGTCTTGTCCAATGCACTGAAAGGTTCTATATAGAATCCCAAGGAGTGTAATATATGCTGTATAGTATGAACAAGTTCCGTTGGAACTGCAATAAATTCATTCTGACAGCAGGAACTGAATGGATTTCAACCTCCACTCCAGCCCCTCTCCCGGTCCTATCTCTCCACAGAACATTAAATAAATGGACGTTATATAACTCTCTCACTCTGTTGCTCTCTCTATCTCTCGCTCTCGCTCTCGCTCTCTCACACACACACACACACACACACATACACACACTGTGCTCTGTCATTGTGCATCAATGCGTGCGTGGGTGTTGGGGTGTTGTGTGTGGGGCCTTAGGTAATTCTTTCTATAGCTATACTTCACTCTCCCTCGGGTCCACAAATCCTACATTTTGAGGAAATTCTGTATTCTCTCTTTCTCTCATCTCTCTCTCGCTCTCTCTCTTGCTCAGTCTGCTGGCATTGCATTTCATTGATGCTGTATTTCCATGGCAACCACGATTGTTAAAAGCCCCAAATATCTATCTAGCTAATTATACAACGGGTGGGTCTAATCCTGAATGCTGATTGGTTGAAACCGCATTCCTGCCGGTGTCTATTCCACAAATTACCACCGGCTAAATCTATTATGTTAGAATGCCTATTTACTCTGTTCCATCTGACTGTGCAATCCACTGTCTCATCAGCCCAGCCAGGAAATTTCTAAACTTGATCTCCACTATAAAAAGCATTCCTAACATTTAGTTTTCAACAGCGAATATTTGTATAAACTTTGCTGTCTGTCTCTCCGACATTTGCAACATTGTTTCAATATTCAAATTCGATCTCCAGCTGTCACATAGTAATTAACGAGTTGGGATGAGACAGACAGGCAGGCAGCTTTTCTCAGCCTGTCGAAATCATGAATCAGCATCGTTTTTATGGATATATACAAAGAAATGTCAATAAAAAACACATAAAATGAAACGAAGTGCAGCTAGTATGCAGTCTTTCCAGCTTCAGTTTGAAGTGATTGTGTTAGCTGTGTTGTTGGCTAGCTCCTCTGAACAACATAGTGTCCTGACGAGAGAGCACATATTCTATGCCAGGTGAAATTGCACATTATTAGCTCATTGTTATGGATGTGTCCAAATAAATGTCACTAGAAAACAGCTTAAAGAAATGCAAATGTAGCTACTTTGTTGTTATTTTGGCTGCACTTTTTGACGTAACTGTAAGTCAGCCATAGTTGGCTAGCTAGCAAGCAAGGGATAAGAACATTGCCAGCCAGAATGGCATTAGAACATTTAGAATGAACGACTGGGTCGCGTCCATAGATACAGAACAAAAATACTTAACTACTGGGTCGCGTCTCTGGCAACCGAACCGATAGAACGAACGGCCAGCCGGCTTGGGTAGCAACCCTAGATTTGTGTCGGGACTATATCTTGTGGAAGGAAGAAAAAGTATTAATAAAATATTTACAGTTTTTTTTTCGATTGCTAACAAGCATTGTTCAATACTGCGGATACATGTGCAAAAGTCTAAATACAGTTATCACAACAACACTCTATGTGGCAACCTGTGGATCATTCGTCATTGCTTTGACACAAAATGCATTCAATGACAACATCTTTCAAATTACATAAATACTTGTCTCACAAAAACACATTTACCAACAAAACTCTATGTATCAACAGACCATTTTCCAAATGTTAAGATACCCTTATCAAACCTGTTAAACTCAAGTTCAAAAGCTACTGAAAATTGAATAGACTGCAATTTTTTACATTGCTACAGTAAAAGCAAAATAGAAATTCTAAAATAAAATTAACATAATAATAATAACTCTTCCATATTCACAGCTGATTTTCATTCTACATTACGTAACTGAAGACCTACCCAGGTGTTTTCCATTTTTATGTCATTACCATCTCTACAAAAGGGGACATCTTTGGAATATATTTTACGTAAACATGGACCCAGCCAGAGATCGTGTAGTGGCTTACAGAGGTGGAAGAGTTGCCAGGAGAGGCAGAGGATTACGTATCCGTGGTGGAAGACGACTGAGGGGAAGACCCAGAGTTGTAGTGTCAGATGAGATTAGGGCTACAATCATTGATCTTGTTGTCAATCATGGTCTATCAATGAGAGATGCTGGTCTCAGAGTGCAGCCAAATTTGCAACGCTCAACTGTGTAATCTATTATAAGAACCTTCCAGCAAACTAACAGGTAAGATATGCATTCTGCATGGGCATCTAACATTACTGAATATTACTGTAGAGTAGTAAATCGAGCAAAAGCTCTCCGAACCACTATTTCTGTTTAAGGACCCAACGGTTACCAAATGGAGGGGGGAGAGGTAGGATTTTCTCTGCTCAGCAGGAAGCTGTAATTGTTGACATGGTAATTAGCAACAATGCCATAAAACTCAGAGAAATTCAAGAGAGAGTGTTGGCAGACAATAATACATTTCAAAATGTTGAAGTGTAAGCACGACAACCATTGCTAGAGTCTTGACAAAGCATCATATCAGCATGAAGCAGGTGTACACTGTTCCCTTTGAGAGGAACTCTGATCGTGTCAAGGAACTCCGGTACCAATATGTCAAGGTAAGATGTCTATATCCTGTAATACAGTACTGTTTTTACTGTAAATACAACCCACCAGAGCACTGCACACTCAGCAGTGATTTCAGTTACAGTATACTGTAATGTAAACTACTGTTGTAGAATAACTGTTATGTTGCCCTGTGGATTTACAATATTTTAGAGTGTCATGGAGCTTGAAGCCAGGCCAACACCCAACATGTTTGTCTTTGTGGATGAGGCTGGTTTTAACATGGCCAAAACACGCTGATGTGGAAGGAATGTGATTGGGAAAAGAGCAACAGTGAATGTCCCGGGCCAGAGGGATGCCAACATCACAAAGTGTGCCGCAATATCCTCTGAAGGATTGCTGTTACATAAACCACTAATTGGGCCATACAACACAGAGCGCCTCATTTCATTCATGGATGACCTCTATGGAAGGCTTTTGCCAGGTGAAGAAAGAGGGCAAGTCAGAAGAAATATGGAAACCTGGGTGATTGTATGGGAAAACGTTTAACAGATTATGAAATGGCAGATCAGTCCGTTCCTCCATGCTGCGCTCTGTTGTCCCCACACACTCAAAACTCCACTATTTCTTAGGCCTAGGCCTACGTTTTTAGACAAGAAAATTATTCTACATGGGCTACAACAACAGTGCAATGACGAATGTATTATTGTTATCAAGTGAGTACACAATTATTGTCTGCAGGCTGTAAACTGCAGTGACGTAAGCTAATTTGAATAACCGCGCAAACTTCCTGTTTAGTTTCATGCCGAAATAACTGCATACAGCCTAGGCCTGATTATGCAACCATCTGGATCAGTTTGGGTCTATTCTCTACAGTTTCTAAGGTCCAGAAAGGTACATTAGCAGGCCACTCATAAGGTGTATTTTGTCAGGATGTAGTTTATCGGTGTTAAGATAGGACTACTATAGGAAAATATGGGCTTCTCCTTTACAGCTCCCCACCCGTTCTTAATGCTGTAGCCTATTTTACATTCAGCAAGCAAGATCAATCGTGCATCTCTCACCAAATAGGCTATTAGTAAAGAAAATAAGTTGAAATAAGCCGAAAAGCTACCTACTCTATTGATTACGTTTTTTAGGGACAAAGAATGTATTCTTCCTAGGCTACAACAACACAATATAATGAAGAATGTTATTATTGTTTTCAAGTTAGTACAAAACTCTTGTCTAGGCTGTAAACTGTCATTTGGCACCCTAGCGGCTGGTTTCCACGTCATCTCCCGACGCCCTCAGACATGGATGGATGTCGAATATTGACTTGTATCACGGGTGACCTGGCTGTTTAAATAACCACTCAAAAGCCTGCGGGACGTTTTCAATGCATATTGAAGGCTCCTGTAGCTCAGTTGGTAGAGCATGGCGCTTGCAATGCCAGGGTTGCGGGTTTGATTCCCACGGGGGGCCAGTATGAAAAATGTATGCACTCACTAACTGTAAGTCGCTCTGGATAAGAGCGTCTGCTAAATTACTAAAATTTAAAATATTAATTTCTAAATAACTGCATCTTGCCTGCCTGATTGGGCAGTTAGGCCACACGATAATCCCCGGGTTCTCATGCCATATTGCTTAATTAATGCCCGTTCTAGAATGTCCTTCTAGCTAATCAGATAATAGTATTTAACAATGCTGTGGTATAAGATTGTCCCTTTTGGTTTGCAAAGCCAATAACGTTTTTTGAATAGTCAGTTCTTGCTAGTTTGACACCCCAGGCCTACCTTGCCCCAAATGTCCTCGCCTTATATGGGCCACTGCAACAGTGTGTGGAGGGACTCCTAACATTTTTACATTTACAGTTTAGTCATTTAGCAGACGCTCTTATCCAGAGTGCATACATTTTTTTTTTTTCATCCTGGCCCCCCCATGGGAAACGAACACACAACCCTGGCGTTGCAAGCGCCATGCTCTACCAACTGAGCTACATGGGGCCCTAACAACACTGGTTGTGAAATACTTCCATATTATTTGATTTTAAAAGCAAATTCAACATGAAACATGCCTCTTTGAAATAAGAAGATTATTGGTTAACTTTGGTTAAATAATGCTGGAAGGAATGTGTGTCTCTCACTGCAATATTGGGGTATGTGAACCAAACAAACACCATATGGTTGCCACATACACATACACACACACACACACACACACACACACACACACACACACACACACACACACACACACACACACACACACACACCAGAGAGCAGATTGATTCCCTATGTGTTGCTCATTCTCAACACATTATTTTACATGTAGTCTAACTGAATAGGCTATATGTTAGGTGTGCTAGGCTCTTTCAACCACAGCCGGAAACCATGAATAGCCTATTACTGTATAGGAAGCATAGGCCTATCATTGTCATCATCATAATCTCTATATATTTCTAGTTTGCATCTTATTTGTTAGGTACACCATATTCTCACATTTTCTCAGGTCATGATAAATGGATAAATCCAGCGTTATTACAGCGTTTTCGTTTAGTGTCTCAAATCTAGCCTACTCTGTCCAAGCCGCTCATTTATCATGGCTCTTCTAGTGTAGCCGCAGCGCTTTAAGTAGCGGAGCGAGGCTGCCGCTAGTGGCAGAAAACGTCACAGATTTTTCAACAAAAAAAATCAACAAGAGCATCATTGCTTCACTGTGCCGCCCATTCCATTCCAACCATTGGTCCAACAACATACTGCCTACATCCCTGATTTCGCCTCATACCATCGCCCTGTTTTCCTCGTATTTTTTTAAGAAAAAGACATCCCCAAATTTCCACCATGGCAAGTAATGAAGACAAACCGGCGGCGAAAGAGGATGAGAATGCTGGAAGCTGGAAAGATTCTATCTTCAACCCAAGGACAGGAGAGTTTTGTGGGCGCACAGCGAAGAGCTGGGGTAAGACAACCTGGACCGGGGCTGGGGGATAGCCCACTGTCGAAAACCATTTAAAAAAAATTTATTAATCAAATTGCAGGCTATTCGATTTGGATGTGCATATTGTCACATAGCCTAATATCGGATAGTAATATTATATTCCATCCACCCATTAATTCATGGTCTCTATCATTGCGAGGCAATGGTGGCCTGATAGTGTGACAATGAATCTATTTCTGTCTCGTTGGTTTTGAAGCGTCATATTGTCAGCCTCTCATGATGTGTGTGTGCGCGCGCGCGTACGTGTGCGCATGGTGCGTGTGTGTGACACCTTGTACATTTCAGCACTGATTAGCGCAAGATAGATGAATGAGACTAGCCCACCTTTATGCATAATAATTACAGACCAATACTCAGTGTATTTCCAATTAAGATCACAAATAGACATATAGGCTACAACTCAAATACACGGTTTATGAGATATAAGGTGGGCTATACCTTGTCTAGGCCTTCTTTGGAAACCCCCCATTTTGGAATTATAAACTATATGCAAATGATATTCATTCATTAGATCATACATTAAATGAATGTTCTCTTTTCAGAACAATTTGATTAGAAATCATCAATATCTGCTCTGTAGTGTATTGTACTACATCAGTAGTATGCAAAAAAAATCTGCAGTGTGTGCCTGTGTGGTTGTGTGTGTGCACATGTATGTGAATACATGTATGTGAGTGGGAATCATCTGGAACAGACCAATTTATGGCTATCTAACAGCCAGCTAGCATGATTATGTGAAGACCTTGATGTTAAATCCGTCACTGGTGTTACTAGTGAGATATACCACCCACACAAAGAGAAAACATGAACATATTCTCATTTATGGAATTTATATCCTCAATGTATAGCAGTAATCTATGGTTACTTTGAAGATGGTGAGCTGAGCTTGCTCTATCTATGCGAGCTAGCAGCTTGCATTAAGACCCTGTGTGGTGCTGTGCAGTGGGATGCTCCTCTACTCTATCACTCTGTCACAACACCTCCTCCCACCAAGGCTGCATGGCTGCCCACATTAGCATGCTTGTCAAGGTCAAATGAGTTTCCCCCTCGATCACGCTGCAGGTGCATGATGGGAATTTGTTGGAGGAGAGTGGAGTGAGGGGGGGGAGGGTGGGAGGTAGGAAGGGGAGGCAAATATTTCAGAATCCTCCATTCTCTGCTGGTTATGTGAGAGGTGTAGGCTGTAGGCCTAGTGTGTGATGAACGACCTGCTTGTCTGTTTGCATGGTAGGCCCAGTTCTTATGTTATAGCCCATGTCGTTCAATGGCTTCATATGAAATGCTTACATCCATTATAATATTATATTGGCTCTGCAATTTACATTAATATGCATTAAGAGACATTACAGTTCTGCAGGATTTGAATTATATATAAATTCTTGGGGATGGCCTGGCTCGATATACACTGAATGTACCAAACATTAGGCATACGATACCCTGTTCAAAGGCACTTAAATCTTTTGTCTTGCCCATTCACCCTCTGAATGGCACGCATACACAATCCATGTCTCAATTGTCTCAAGGCTTAAAAATCCTTCTTTAACCTGTCTCCTCCCCTTCATCTACACAGATTGAAGTGGATTTAACAAGTGACATCAATAAGGGATCATAGCTTTCACCTGGATTCACCTGGTCAGTCTATGTCATGGGAAGAGTAGATGTTGTTAATGTTTTGTATACTCAGTGTATATTTCTAAAACTTATGGGGGTGCCCAGTGCCCAGCACCCATGGGCAGCCCTGTCATTTGATAAGGTTTCAGACTTGGACCTCTCAATCAAAATACTAGGCTGTTCTGTCATCTTTGATCATTCTGCCTATCATCATAAGAAAACAAAATGCATACCTTTGCGCAACAAAATGCTGAGGCTTGAAATTGGTCCTCATCTATCCTTTCCTACTTATCATGTTATTTGCATGGAAAGCTGTCCTTATTGAAATGACTAACATTTACATGGATTAATTATCTAAATACACATTGATGAACTAATATGGCAGAGGCAGTTCACCAAACGTCCCTCATGTGATCAGATGTGTGTAGACCTAGCTTTTAGCTCGGAGGGCTGACACAGTCTGGAATTGTGCTAATCTCTCTCTCTCTCTCTCCTCTCTCTCTCTCTCTCTCTCTCTCTTCTCTCTCTCCTCTCTCTCTCTCTGTCTCTCTCTCTCTCTCTCTCTCTCTCTCTCTCTCTCTCTCTCTCTCTCTCTCTCTCTCTCTCTCTCTCTCTCTCTCTCTCTTCTCTCTCTCTCTCTGTCTCTCTTCAATTGATCTCTCTCTCTCTCTCTCTCTCTCTTCTCTCTCTCTCTCTCTCTCTCTCTCTGTCTCTCTCTTTCTCTCTCTCTCTCTCTCTCTCTGTCTCTCTCTCTGTCTCTCCTCAATTGATCTCTCTCTCTCTCTCTCTCTCTCTCTCTCTCTCTCTTCTCTCTCTCCTCTCTCTCTCTCTCTCTGTCTCTCTCTTTCTCTCTCTCTCTCTCTCTCTCTGTCTCTCCAGGCCTCATCCTCCTGTTCTACCTGGTGTTCTATGCGTTCCTGGCTGGGATGTTCGTCCTCACCATTTGGGTCATGCTGCTGACACTGGACGACTATGTGCCAAAGTACCGTGACCGGGTGCCACACCCAGGTGAGTAGCACCACAGGGAGATTATTTATTCAATCAGTCAATCAATCAATCAATCAACCAATCAATCAACCAATCAATCAACCAATCAGTCAATTGAATCAGATTGGCAGATTATTGATTATTGGGAGATTATTAGCGTACAGGGACATTCTGAGGGAAAACGGAACTGAAATATTCAATAATTATTGTATTTTGCTGATTTTGAGCACAAGGTTTATCGGTTAAGGTAGTCAGCGTTTTTTAAAAACCTGAGAATCCTGTGGACTACTATTGGTCAATATTGCCACTGTTGAATGATGGGATTTTGGTTTCAACTGTAATAGTAATGGCCAAACTCTTTATATACTGTCTGTTTGGCAACACTTTATTTAAAGGGTACCTATATAAGGATGAATGTGTTATGTATGGGTTATGACTGTGTTATGTATGGGTTCTGAATGTGTTATTAATGGGTTCTGAATGTGTTATGTATGGGTTATGAATGTGTTATGAAGCCCTTATGTAGGTATCCTTTAAATTAAGGGTTTCTGGGGTTTACCAAACAACATTGGTGACCCTGATTTCTTTATTAGTAGATTTAACTATGATTTACCATGTATTTTTGATGACCCTGAAGGTAGTTGTGATCTCATACTGTACTCTCTGTCCCTTAGGGTTGGTCATCCGGCCCAAGGAATTGGACATGGTGTTTAACAGATCCCAACCTCTCCAGTGCGCCCCGTTTGTCCAGAGTTTAGAGTCTTTCCTGAAACGTGAGTATGGTTTTTGTTGTCTCCTTGCCCTTTTCTCTCTGTCTAACTTGCCCTCTTTTTTTCTCTCTCTTTCTCTCTCTCAATTTTAAATGTACTGTTCAATAATGCTTTATTGGCATACAGTGGGGAAAAAAAGTATTTAGTCAGCCACCAATTGTGCAAGTTCTCCCACTTAAAAAGATGAGAGAGGCCTGTAATTTTCATCATAGGTACACGTCAACAATTTTTTTCCCAGAAAATCACATTGTAGGATTTTTAATGAATTTATTTGCAAATTATGGTGGAAAATAAGTATTTGGCCACCTACAAACAAGCAAGATTTCTGGCTCTCACAGACCTGTAACTTCTTCTTTAAGAGGCTCCTCTGTCCTCCACTCGTTACCTGTATAAAAGACACCTGTCCACAACCTCAAACAGTCACACTCCAAACTCCACTATGGCCAAGACCAAAGAGCTGTCAAAGGACACCAGAAACAAAATTGTAGACCTGCACCAGGCTGGGAAGACTGAATCTGCAATAGGTAAGCAGCTTGGTTTGAAGAAATCAACTGTGGGAGCAATTATTAGGAAATGGAAGCCATACAAGACCACTGATAATCTCCCTTGATCTGGGGCTCCACGCAAGATCTCACCCCGTGGGGTCAAAATAATCACAAGAACGGTGAGCAAAAATCCCAGAACCACACGGGGGGACCTAGTGAATGACCTGCAGAGAGCTGGGATCAAAGTAACAAAGCCTACCATCAGTAACACACTACGCCGCCAGGGACTCAAATCCTGCAGTGCCAGACGTGTCCCCCTGCTTAAGCCAATACATGTCCAGGCCCGTCTGAAGTTTGCTAGAGTGCATTTGGATGATCCAGAAGAGGATTGGGAGAATGTCATATGGTCAGATGAAACCAAAATAGAACTTTTTGGTAAAAACTCAACTCGTCGTGTTTGGAGGACAAAGAATGCTGAGTTGCATCCAAAGAACACCATACCTACTGTGAAGCATGGGGGTGGAAACATCATGCTTTGGGGCTGTTTTTCTGCAAAGGGACCAGGACGACTGATCCGTGTAAAGGAAAGAATGAATGGGGCCATGTCTCGTGAGATTTTGAGTGAAAACCTCCTTCCTAGCCAGTCTCCAGATCTCAACCCCATAGAAAATCTTTGGAGGGAGTTGAAAGTCTGCATGGAGGAATGGGCCAAAATACCAGCAACAGTGTGTGAAAACCTTGTGAAGACTTACAGAAAACGTTTAACCTGTGTCATTGCCAACAAAGGGTATATAACAAAGTATTGAGAAACTTTTGTTATTGACCAAATACTTATTTTCCACCATAATTTGCAAATAAATTCATTAAAAATCCTACAATGTGATTTTCTGGAATTTCTTTTCTCATTTTGTCTGTCATAGTTGACGTGTACCTATGATGAAAATTACAGGCCTCTCTCATCTTTTTAAGTGGGAGAACTTGCACAATTGGTGGCTGACTAAATACTTTTTTCCCCCACTGTATCTATGAAATACAATGTTGCGTTATGGGTCGTTCCCAAAAATGAGTGCCTTTTGCGCCCCTTTGATATTTTAAGTAGAACTTGTGCACAAATATTGAAAACTTAATAAATTCAATAATTTGAATAAAGACTTGCTAAAGTGCCCAAATTCAGCATTTTGACATCCTCTGTGACTTTCAGGAAGATTTTAACCCAATTAACCGCAACATTTCTCCAAGTTTTCACTATCATTGTAAAGCCTTAGTTATTTTGTTGCTTTGACAAAGTCATTTCTGAAGATGATTATTTCTTTAATGTGATTAGTGGCTCATTTTAAGGGGGAAAAAAACAATATTTCCCTAATTTTAAGGTCAACCCTGTTACGTGATCTGAACTCACATTTTAATATGGTGAAACTATTCCTTTTTAAATATTCCAAACATATAATAGTCAAACCATAGTGTAAAAGCAGCTGGTTCTACTCTTGTTGGCCATTTTCTGCTGTTTTGTGGTGGAAAATTGAGAGGGTCGAGCAAAACACGTCAACCCTGTTGCCCATAGACAGACAGGCTCGAAATGTTTTCACAATGAACTTGTTTTTGTTATGCTTGCATTCAATTGCCCCTCCCACACAACAAGCTTCCATCCCCCCTGTCACAAGGGGATTTATGGCTGATTTAAAGGCCCAGTGCAGTCAAAAACATGATTGTTCTGTGTTTTATATACTGTATATTTCCACACTATGAGGTTGGAATAATACTGTGAAATTGTGAAAATGATGATAATGCCTTTTCTGTGTAAGATCTGTTTGAAAAGACCACCTGAAATTTCAGCCTGTTTTAGTGGGATGAAGTTTTGGCCTGCCTGGTGACATCACCAGGCGGTAAATTAGTTAATAGACCAATAAGAGAGAGAGTTCCAAACTCTCTGCTAATAACAGCTGGAGCTCGATTCAATCAGATCCGCATTAGCCAACATCCGCATAGCGGTTGTTTTGACGGTGTCGGAGGTGGAACTGTGTTAGAGCTGTCAAATCCACAAGTGGCTTCCGGCATCATACCTAAAGCGGACATTGCCATTGGCTGCACAGAGTCGCATTAACAGAAATCCTATGCAGCCTTGTTTTCGAACAGTGGATTGTGAGATGTAATCTACACCTCGATTAGGATGATAGAAATCCTCATTATTTAGTTAAAAGATTTTTCATTTTTAGCGTAATTATTTCTATATAGCCTACACTTTCTCGTTCGGAACTTCTAACGTGAGTGGGGCGTGTGTGGCTTCATGACAATGATCTCAAGAGAAGCTGCTCATCGATTTGAAGGCTCCAACACAGTTCCACCTCTGACAACCGCCAAAACATCCGCTATGTGGTGTCTGATATCACCAGTTAACACTTGATCTGATTGAATCTTGGCCCTAGTTTTCTATTTTCTCCTCACCACTCAGACCACTCCCAGACAGTCCTAGCAAAATTCTTGCTTGAGAAATTGCTCTTTGCTAAGAAACTATTTTTGTTTCTTAAGAAAATAAAAGCCTGATGAAGTTCCATGGCAGAAATCAGCTAAAGAGGGATCGGAACCCGGTGTAAATCAGTGACGCCTCGCAGCACGTCAAACCAATCAAATGCCTTGCTTGGGCGGAGTTCTAAAGGTGCACACCAGATAGTGCAGTAGGAGAAACAGTGCATGAGGATTAAACACGTCTACAAAATATTTCAGACCAAAAAAATTGAACGTTTGCAGCACGCTGCTTTTCACGACATTTCTCTGTTATTTCAAGATGAGCTAAAGCTGCAGCAAGAGGGAAGAAATGATTTACAATGCTGGCCATGTTTAATTTTGACGTTTCTGAAGTGATATTTGGCTGTAAAGGCTAGCATGAGGGACAAGAAGTAGCTAGTCACAATGAGGTTCATTTTGAGAAAAGTCTAATAACCTTGTAGGCTGCCTATGTATAACTAGCTAGCTACTAGCTAGTTCAATTTCTCTCACGATTATAAAGCCCAATATGTTAATAATAACGCTCTCTTCATTTGCAAACAGGATTTCACGTCTTTCCATATCTGAGAACAGAAAACATCACAAAGAAACCGGCTTCATTATACTCAAATTAGACAGCACTGAATATTATGTTGCTATTATCTCTATGTTTTCCCCTCTAGGGAATGGAACTGGATTATCTTTTCATATTGTCCTCCCACAAAATGACCTTCCCTATCCAGTAGCCTACACTCTCCCTTTACTGACAGCTGGAGCTTAAATTTCACCCTCTTCCATGGCTGTTATCTACAAATGCATTTGGAGACTATGTTTTTATAATAATAATAATAATATGCCATTTAGCAGACGCTTTTATCCAAAGCGACTTACAGTCGTGCGTGCATACATTTTTGTGTATGGGTGGTCCCGGGGATCGAACCCACTACCTTGGCGTTACAAGCGCCGTGCTCTACCAGCTGAGCTACAGAGGACCACATTTTTAATTTACAATGATTACATCAAGATAGCTACAGTGAGGGAAAAAAGTATTTGATCCCCTGCTGATTTTGTACGTTTGCCCACTGACAAAGAAATTATCAGTCTATAATTTTAATGGCAGGTTTATTTGAACAGTAAAAGACAGAATAACAACAAAAAAATCCAGAAAAACGCATGTCAAAAATGTTACAAATTGATTTGCATTTTAATGAAGGAAATAAGTATTTGACCCCGTCTCAATCAGAAAGATTTCTGGCTCCCAGGTGTCTTTTATACAGGTAATGTGCTGAGATTAAGAGCACACTCTTAAAGGGAGTGCTCCTAATCTCAGTTTGTTACCTGTATAAAAGACACCTGTCCACAGAAGCAATCAATCAATCAGATTCCAAACTCTCCACCATGGCCAAGACCAAAGAGCTCTCCAAGGATGTCAGGGACAAGATTGTAGACCTACACAAGGCTGGAATGGGCTACAAGACCATCGCCAAGCAGCTTGGTGAGAAGGTGACAACAGTTGGTGCGATTATTCGCAAATGGAAGAAACACAAAATAACTGTCAATCTCCCTCGGCCTGGGGCTCCATGCAAGATCTCACCTCGTGGAGTTGCAATGATCATGCGAACGGTGAGGAATCAGCCCAGAACTACATGGGAGGATCTTGTCAATGATCTCAAGGCAGCTGGGATCATAGTCACCAAGAAAACAATTGGTTACACACTACGCCGTGAAGGACTGAAATCCTGCAGCGCCCGCAAGGCCCCCCTGCTCAAGAAAGCACATATACAGGGCTGTCTGAAGTTTGCCAATGAACATCTGAATGATTCAGAGGAGAACTGGGTGAAAGTGTTGTGGTCAGATGAGACCAAAATCGAGCTCTTTGGCATCAACTCAACTCGCCGTGTTTGGAGGAGGAGGAATACTGCCTATGACCCCAAGAACACCATCCCCACCGTCAAACATGGAGGTGGAAACATTATGCTTTGGGGGTGTTTTTCTGCTAAGGGGACAGGACAAAATCTTGGGTGAGAACCTCCTTCCCTCAGCCAGGGCATTGAAAATGGGTCGTGGATGGGTATTCCAGCATGACAATGACCCAAAACACACGGCCAAGGCAACAAAGGAGTGGCTCAAGAAGAAGCACATTAAGGTCCTGGAGTGGCCTAAGCAGTCTCCAGACCTTAATCCCATAGAAAATCTGTGGAGGGAGTTGAAGGTTCGAGTTGCCAAACATCAGCCTCGAAACCTTAATGACTTGGAGAAGATCTGCAAAGAGGAGTGGAACAAAATCCCTCTTGAGATGTGTGCAAACCTGGTGGCCAACTACAAGAAACGTCTGACCTCTGTGATTGCCAACAAGGGTTTTGCCACCAAGTACTAAGTAATGTTTTGCAGAGGGGTCAAATACTTATTTCCCTCATTAAAATGCAAATCAATTTATAAAAAATTTTATATGCATTTTTCTGGATTTTTTTGTTGTTATTCTGTCTCTCACTGTTCAAATAAACCTACCATTAAAATTATAGACTGATCATTTCTTTGTCAGTGGGCAAACGTACAAAATCAGCAGGGGATCAAATACTTTTTTCCTTCACTGTAGCTAATAGGAAGTTAGCTAGCTAATGACATTTAATTAACTTAGCTAAACTGTGTGTAAAGTTAGCTAGCTAGCTAGCAGCTCAGTTGAGTTAGCCTACAAAGTGGCCTAATGTAGCCAGCTAGCTAATAATACATCGTTTTTTAACGTTTAACATTTTTATTTACTTACTTGAATAGGTTCTCCCATGGCCTCCATTTTTTGGGTCTTTAAAAAACCGAAAATAAGGCAAAAAGTGGGTTTGTCACAAGAGCGGTTTAGAACGTGTTGTGATGTTTGACTTTACCAGTGTAATCCACTTTCAATTTCAATAAATATAAATCGCAGACTGTCGGCCACGCTTGAAAACTAGCACTTGAAACTAGCATACGCAACAACTCTCTACAAAAGGTGTCCTACTCGGACGGAAAACAGTGACGCACACTTCTACGGGCATGTGGGTGGAGGGTTCTTGAAATGTAACATCCAATCAAATCTTGCCGCTGGGAGCCAGCCGATCATTCAAAATTCTCCAGACCTCCAAGGGAGGTGTGACATCGATGTGATTTTAGAGGTATGGCAACACAAGACTAATAGACCAATAACAAAAAGTCATTATTGTTTTTTCTCAGAGTACAATGACACGGAACAGGAGAGTAACGTGGCGTGCGTGGCGGGGGACTACTTTGAGCAGGAGGGCAAGGTGGGCGAGCAGAGGAAGGCGTGTCAGTTCAAGAGGAGCGATCTAAGCCTCTGCTCCGGCCTCTCCGACTCCACCTTCGGTTACGCTGAGGGGAGACCCTGTGTCCTCCTCAAAATGAATAGGGTACCTCCTCCTTTCCCTCTTCATATTTGTTTCCCAATTTACTTTCCACCCAAAGTGTGTACTTGCACACTCTCCGTCATTTAAAACCATTGGATTGGTTTAAGCATTGGCTGGATGGATTTTCCACCATTGTTCAATCCATGACGGGGAAGTGCACATTTTGGGAACATTGTAGAGAATTAGGATGAAGCCAATACTCACTGGATGCATGTCATTGACTTTAATACACTCGGGTCCTGATGAAGCGCACATTGGATAAGTGCAGACCCAATTAAATTCAGGGCAGTGCTGTGTAGTCCACCAGTCCCAATTCAAATACATTGTTCATGGACACATTCACAAGAGCCTTGAGCCAATGTATGTATCAGTAGACGACATTAGCCAATAGTGGATTTCTCTCCTCCTCAATCTAGATCTTTCCATTTGCTTCTCTTTGTTACCATTCTCTATTATTATGTTTTGCTGTCCCTTTTCACCCTCTCTCCTTGTAAAGTTGAAGTCGGAAGTTTACATACACCTTAACCAAATACATTTAGACTCAATTTTTCACAATTCCTGACATTTAATCCAAGTAAAAATTCCCTGTTTTAGGTCAGTTAGGATCACCACTTTATTTTAAGAATGTGAAATGTCAGAATAATAGTAGAGATAATGATTTATTTCAGCTTTTATTTATTTAATTACATTCCCAGTGGGTCAGAAGTTTACATACACTCAATTAGTATTTGGTAGCATTGCCTTTAAATTGTTTAACTTGGGTCAAACGTTTTGGGTAGCCTTCCACAAGCTTCCCACAATAAATTGGGTGAATTTTGTCTCATTCCTCCTGACAGAGCTGGTGTAACTGAGTCAGGTTTGTAGGCCTCCTTGCTCGCACACGCTTTTTTCAGTTCTGCCCACACATTTTCTATAGGATTGAGGTCGGGGCTTTGTGATGGCCACTCCAATACCTTGACTTTGTTGGCCTTAAGCCATTTTGTCACAACTTTGGAAGAATGCTTGGGGTCATTGTCCAATTGGAAGACCCATTTGCGACCAAGCTTTAACTTCCTGACTGATGTCTTGAGATGTTGCTTCAATATATCCACATATGTTTCCTTCCTCATGATGCCATCTGTTTTGTGAAGTGCACCAGTCCCTCCTGCAGCAAAGCACCCCCACAGCATGATGCTGCCACCCCCGTGCTTCACGGTTGGGATGGTGTTCTTCAGCTTGCAAGCAACCCCCTTTTTCCTCCAAACAGAACGATGGTCATAATGGCCAAACAATTCTATTTTTGTTTCATCAGACCAATCAATCAATCAATCAATTTTATTTTAAATAGCCCTTCTTACATCAGCTAATATCTCGAAGTGCTGTACAGAAACCCAGCCTAAAACCCCAAACAGCTAGTAATGCAGGTGTAGAAGCACGGTGGCTAGGAAAAACTCCCTAGAAAGGCAAAACCTAGGAAGAAACCTAGAGAGGAACCAGGCTATGAGGGGTGGCCAGTCCTCTTCTGGCTGTGCCGGGTGGAGATTATAACAGAACCATGCCAAGATGTTCAAAAATGTTCATAAGTGACAAGCATGGTCAAATAATAATCAGGAATAAATCTCAGTTGGCTTTTCATAGCCGATCATTAAGAGTTTAAAACAGCAGGTCTGGGACAGGTAGGGGTTCCATAACCGCAGGCAGAACAGTTTAAACTGGAATAGCAGCAAGGCCAGGCGGACTGGGGACAGCAAGGAGTCACCACGGCCGGTAGTCCCGACGTATGGTCCTAGGGCTCAGGTCTCTCAGTTGGCTTTTCATAGCCGATCATTAAGAGTTGAAAACAGCAGGTCTGGGACAGGTAGGGGTTTCGTAGCCGCAGGCAGAACAGTTGAAACTGGAATAGCAGCAAGGCCAGGCGGACTGGGGACAGCAAGGTGTCATCATACCCGGTAGTCCTGACGTATGGTCCTAGGGCTCAGGTTCTCAGAGAGAAAGAGAGAACGAGAGAATTAGAGAGAGCATACTTAAATTCACACAGGACACTGGATAAGACAGGAGAAGTACTCCAGGTATAACCAACTAACCCCAGCCCCCCGACACATAAACTACTGCAGCATAGGACATTTCTCCAAAAAGTACGATCTTTGTCCCCATGTGCAGTTGCAAACCGTAGTCTGGCTTTTTTATGGCGGTTTTGGAACAGTGGCTTCTTCCTTGCTGAGCGGCCTTTCAGGTTATGTCGATATAGGACTCGTTTTACTGTGGATATAGATACTTTTGTACCTGATTCCTCCAGCATCTTCACAAGGTCCTTTGCGGTTGTTCTGGGATTGATTTTTCCTTTTCGCACCAAAGTACATTCATCTCTAGGAGACAGAACGCGTCTCCTTCCTGAGTGGTATGACGGCTGCGTGGTTCCATGGTGTTTATATTTGCGTACTATTGTTTGTACAGATGAACGTGGTACATTCAGGCGTTTGGAAATTGCTCCCAAGGATGAACCAGACTTGTGGAGGTCTACAATTTTATAAATGAGGTCTTGGCTGATTTCTGTTGATTTTCCCATGATGTCAAGCAAAGAGGCACTGGGTTTGAAGGTAGGCCTTGAAATACATCCACAGGTACACCTCCAATTGACTCAAATGATGTCAATTAGCCTATCAGATGCTTCTAAAGCCATTACATCATTTTCTGGAATTTTCCAAGCTGTTTAAAGGCACAGTTAACTTAGTGTGTGTAAACTTCTGATCCACTGGAATTGTGATACAGTGAATTATAAGTGAAATAATCTGTCTGTAAACAATTGTTGGAAAAATTACTTGTGTCATGCACAAAGTAGATTTCCTAACCGACTTGCCAAAACTATAGTTTGTTAACAAGAAATTTGTGGAGTGGTTGAAAAACAAGTTTTAATGACTCCAACCTAAGTGTATGTAAACTTTCGACTTCAACTGTATATGTTTCTATCCCATTGGATTGCTCAGAGTAGACCACATTGATAATAATGATTTAAATTAGCCTATTGTCTGACTGTGGCTCTCTGATTTGTTGATTGGTTAATTGGTTTTCCATTCACAGATCATTGGGCTGAAGCCGCGTGGAGATCCCTATGTCAACTGCACAGCAAAGGTAAATGTCATCATAATTTCAATATGTGTGTTTTGTCTGTGTTTGAAAATAGCAATATACTCTGGTTACATTTATATCATTTTTGTTATTTATTGTTTATGTTGATATTTGTGTCTTCTTTTTTCCTGATTTGGTTTGATTTTGTTTTTCTGCATGCTTCCAGTTGAAGCTTTAGGGTAAGCTTAGCGATGTGTAAGTCTATTTGTTTATACAGTATGTAAGTTACTACCTTGTGGAAATAACTTACATTGTAGTAGCAACTTACAGGGTTGTTTTGTTGTCTCCCCCCCCCCCCTTTTAAGTGCTCTATTGTGTTATGGGCTTTATTCCAAATCGCTTTTGCTTCTTTTGGTCCTGTTTGATGCAGTATACCAATGTTATAATAAGAACCTTTTAGAAACTTCCAGTGTTATTATAAGAACTGGCCATTGACTCTGACCTCTCATGGAACCCAGAAAGAGTAGCTGTTGCTTAAGGTAAAAGCTAATGGTTTTACAGTTCCTTGCAAAAGTATTCATCCCCCTTGGAGTTTTTCCTATTTTGTTGCATTACAACCTGTAATTTAAATGGATTTTCATTTGGATTTCATGTAATGGACATAGACAAAATAGTCCAAATTGGTGAAGTGAAATTTAAAAAAAGTACTTGTTTAAAGAAATTCTAAAAAATTAATAACGGAAAAGTGTTGCATGCATATGTATTCACCCCCTTTGCTATTTTAAAAAAAACCTTTATTTAACTAGGCAAGTCAGTTAAGAACAAATTCTTATTTACAATGACGGCCTACACTGGCCAAACCCAGACGACGCTGGGCCAATTGTGCGGCGCCCTATGGGACTCCCAATCACGGCCAGTTGTGATACAGCCTGGAATCGAACCAGGGGGTCTGTAGTGACGCCTCAAGCACAGAGATGCAGTGCCTTAGACCGCTGCGCCACTCGGGAGCCCGAGCTATGAAGCCCCTAAATAAGATCTGGTGCAACCAATTACCTTCAGAAGTCACATAATTAGTTAAATAAAGTCCACCTGTGTGCAATCTAAGTGTCACATGATCTCAGTATATATACACCTGTTCTGAAAGGCCCCAGAGTCTGCATCACTACTAAGCAAGGTGCACCACCAAGCAAGCAGCACCATGAAGACCAAGGAGCTCTCCAAACAGGTCAGGGACAAAGTTGTGGAGAAGTACAGATCAGGTTTGGGTTATAAAAAAATATCAGAAACTTTGAACATCCCACGGAGCACCATTAAATCTATTATTAACAAATGGAAAGAATATGGCACCACAACAAACCTGCCAAGAGGGCTGCCCACCAAAACTCACGGACCAGGCAAGGAGGGCCTTAATCAGAGAGGCAACAAAGAGACCAAAGATAACCCTGAAGGAGCTGCAAAGCTCCACAGCGGAGATTGGAGTATCTGTCCATAGGACCACTTTAAGCCGTACACTCCACAGAGCTGGGCTTTACGGAAGAGTTGCCAGAAAAAAGCCATTGCTTAAAGAAAAAAATAAGCAAACACGTTTGGTGTTCACCAAAAGGCATGTGGGAGACTCCCCAAACATATGGAAGGTATTCTGGTCAGATGAGACTAAAATTGAGCTTTTTGGCCATCAAGGAAAACGCTATGTCTGGCGCAAACCCAACACCTCTCATCACCCCGAGAACACCATCCCCACAGTGAAGCATGCTGGTGGCTGCATCATGCCGTGGGGATGTTTTTCATCGGCAGGGACTGGGAAACTGGTCAGAATTGAATGAATGATGGATGGCGCTAAATACAGGGAGATTCTTGAGGGAAACCTGTTTCAGTCTTCCAGAGATTTGAGACTGGGACTGAGGTTCACCTTCCAGCAGGACAATGACCCTAAGCATACTGCTAAAGCAACACTAGAGTGGTTTAAGGGGAAACATTTAAATGTCTTGGAATGGCCTAGTCAAAGCCCAGACCTCAATCCAATTGAGAATCTGTGGTATGACTTAAAGATTGCTGTACACCAGCGGAACCCATCCAACTTGAAGGAACTGGAGCAGTTTTTCCTTGAAGAATGGGCAAAAATACCAGTGGCTAGATGTGCCAAGCGTATAGAGACATACCCCAAGAGACTTGCAAAAGGGGGAGGGTGAACAAAATAGGAAAAATGCCGAGGGGGGTGAATACTTCTGCAAGCCACTGTACATAACAGTGTATGCAGCATTAGGAATATATCAAAATCTTAGATAATATATTATTCTTACGTACTCATATGTACTTGTATAGATCTGAAAAGATTGGCTAGATGTGCGCAATATGGCAAAAATGACACACAACATATCAGAGGGCTATTACCAGGGTTGAAAGTAAGCCGGTCCGGTACAGAGTACCGGCAAAATAAATAGTGCAGGTACAGCGTACTGCTTAAATATGAGCCTATCACAATAATTAATACAAAGATGGCACGAAAACTGTAGGCTATTACACAATAATTTATCATTACCACTTGTCAGCCACATGAGAAAATAGCAAATGGGCTTGAAAACGGGTGGTATACACTCCAAAATGTGCTGTGGTTCGACATGCACACTAACATTTTGCGAAAGCAGAGATGACTGGCCAGGACCGAGATGCGCGCAGACAGCAGTGGACGCATCAATCAATTCTGGCTAAAAGTGTGCATACTGTAATGACAATCGTTGAATGTGATTAGCCTACACTTTTTTATGTTTTAATAGATGTCCCTTTCCATTCATCAAATGGCAGGTGCACAGTATTTTAGATGCTGGAATTATTTAGATGAGTGGATGAACGTGTGCAGGTAGATTTGTTTGACAATCAGATGAAAACCTCATGAATGGTTGTGTTCTTGCCCCATTAAAAGGTAAATACATTTTGACAGTTAAATTACATGTCTGTACTATACTAAAAATTGTGCATGTGCCACATAGGAGGTCTCATACCAGGAAGAAATTAAATCTACTTTCACCCCTGCATTTGACCTAGTGATGCAAGAATTTGAAAGACCGTTGGATGGACGTATTGTATATTCAACAGTTCTATCCAACCCTTTCAGATCTATATGAAGTCCCAACAGTCGATTTGGGATAGGACATACATATTCTTGCTGTTCTATCGTTTTTCCTGTGTTGACTATTATTCTTTCTCTTCCTCCTTTTCCTCCTCAGAGGGACACCCCCGTACAGATGCAGTACTTCCCTAGTGAGGGACGGTTCGATAAAATGTATTTCCCTTACTACGGCAATAAGCTTCACGTAAGTTTGGATAAAAAGGTCAATATTTGTCCATTTCTGTCTTGTCATACTGGTTGGTGCTATATGGGAAAGCATTATTATACAATGATGCAAGAATTTGGAAGACCGTTGGATGGACGTATGGTGTATACAACAGTCTTTGTTGGTCAATTATCATTTTTTTCCACTTTGTCCCTCTTTTCTTTCCCACTCTATTGCACTCTTACTGTGTGTCTCAACCTCCCTCTTTTTGGCCCTTCCTTCCACCTCTCTTTATCTCTCTCTCTCTCCCATCTCCTTTCTCTCTTTCTACTCCCATTACCCCCCCCCCTCTCTGTCTGTAGGAGAGGTATGTGCAGCCCCTGGTTGCAGTTAAGCTGTTGCTGAACAAGGACGACTACAACACGGAGCTGACCATCGAATGCCGGATCGAGGGATCTGACTTGCGCAACAACGACGATCGAGACAAGTTCCTGGGCCGTGTCACCTTCCGAATCACAGTCAAAGAGTAGGGAGTAGTGAGGAGGAGGCTAGTGTGGAGAAATGTGGTTCTGACCTCCCCCGGACGATTCCTATTAGAATAAGATGGGCCTAATTCCAAACCAATCCCTCCACCTTTTCTCCATATCCTAGGCGAGGAACATTCAAATCTAGTATTTTTCATATCACCTTGGTAGTTCATTGATTGGCCAGATAGTCTACTCATCTGGTGTTACAGGTCAGTCTCTGGTTAGGTGTGATAGGGAAAGATTAAAAACCAGTAGTGCTGTGATCCCCGAATCCTGGATTTGAATACCTTTCTCTTAGGCTATTGTTGACACCATCTTGTATTTCTGATAGGGTTCGATATGTGTTTATTTATTTATTTTATTTAACCTTTATTTAACCAGGTAAGCCAGGTAAGCATAACAAGAGTACTAGATGGAGCAATTACCATATTATAGCTGATACCATTCATTTTAGATCTACAGTACATCACACCCAAAAAGGGCCTAGAATAGTGCCTAGTGGTAGAGGGTGAGAGATCGGTTTGGGATTGGATCAAAGAAGGATAGGGCAGTGATGTCATCAATTTTCAACTATCTCCTGGAAAAACCAGTAATCCTGCCAAATTCAATTGAACATCTAGTTCCCTTGTTTACTTCTATGTTTACTATAGTATGACATCATCTTTTTCCTATCCTTAATTATCTCATTCTAGCAGGAGTCTTTCATGACTCACCAACCTAACGGCCATCATTCTCTTCTATTAGTCTGCTTTTGTTGTCTGACCCAGTGCTCTAGTGTTGATCTATGATCAGAGCTTATTTTCTATTCTCAATGGTTTAGATTGGAATTTAGATGTGGTAAGCTTAACCGAGATCCATACTTAGTGCCAAGGGTTGGATCAACAGTCAGGAGTAAACCTCAATCTGTATTTCACTTTCAGTCATCCACTGCCAATACAACCATGTTTACAGTTGACCCTCTCATCTGAAACCAGAACAAACAATTATTCCTCAAAATCACATAGGGACCACTAACTCATAAGGTCAACCACATAGAGTCAAACCCAGTTAAACACTGTCAAACCCAGATGCCCTCAACAATTAAATGTCTTTGAGAACCCTTTTCCTCTTGGGACCACATTTTGAACCTCGTCATATTATAATAGGGAACTGTAGATAGGGATGTGTGGTGTGGTCTGACCACAACCCAGTCTTGTGCCGTCTGTCTGTCCGGCTGCATGTCTATGTGTTTGTTTACTCTACCCCTTACCTCGCCACTGTAATAGCCAATGTTTGGTGAGCATTCGGGTGCAAAATGGCTGCTGTGCATCACCCAGGTGGGTGCTACACATTGGTGGTGGATGAGTTATCCTCCACACGCACACACACCACATCACTTATACGCACCTCACGCACACACACACCACCCCAACAGACAACACACACACAATGTAAAGCGCTTGGAGACCTGTGAGAAAGCGCTGTGTAAATGCAATCCATTGTATCTATGTACTGTATATCCTTGTATGTATAGCTATCTTTGGGTCTGAATGCTTGTCTGTTTGTCTATATGTTCTCTCTCCTACTCTCTATCGGTCCGTTCATCTGTGTCTGTCTTTCTCAATGTATATATTTAATGGATTCACACTGTATTTTTTTTCTGTCACAGAACACAATGTCTGAGCACTGTAAAGAAATAATTTAAACAAATATTTACAGGATATGATCATATTCAAAGCTATGTTTATACAGTCTGAAATGGAACCTACATCTTGAAGGAACAACTTCATCTGTAGGATGCCTTAAGACCTGTGCAACAATTGTGGATTAAAAGGTGATTTGGTGGGAGGGGGGGGGGGGGGGGGGGGGCAGGGGAGAAAACTAAGCTGTGGTCCTCTTAAGTGTGGTTATTTATTGATTGTCCAGGAGCAAATAACATGTGATATTCTACTTTAGCCACAAGAGGGCAGCAGCATTAAGGCAGAGATCCGTCGACTGAAGAGTCCTTCCTTGCTTGCTGTAACATCCCCTTTGCGATGGTGCCACCCAGTGGTGATATCTAGCATAGTATTAGCCAAATGGTTTGCTCTCGGGCAATAATTGGGTTCAAGCACCCATTTTCATGAGTAGTAGATCATATGCATCAGCTTCAATTAAAGTAGCTTGGTTGGCAATTAGCTAATTACTTTGATTACCACAAGTAATTTACCTTAAAAAACTGTGATATAGAGGAATAGATTAATTGAAGGGGCTTGCTTGCTGAGAGAAGTATAATGTTTCTCTCTTGCTTGCTATTGATTTCAGTCATTGTGACACTGTTGGAGCAGACTAATATGTTCAGAACATTACACATAAACCAGCACTTGCTATCTTTATTAGCTACATGTTTAGCCAAGGTATTACACTCCTTATATAATAGGCCTATGTTCAAAGGCTGATGCAGGGATGTGATTAGACATAGAACATCAGGAAAAATAGGATACAGGTTTGGGAATAAGTCAATTTCAATCTTGGAGGATAATGTCATGATCAGAAAAGCTAGAATTTCTAATAAATCAGGAAAATCCCTGCGACAGGCTATGGCTATAGTATGTTGAACTCTAGGATCCAACAGTTTGTGGCACTGTCCTTCACCTCCAATAGCTGTCAATACCTGAGTCCCACTCCTTAACAGATAATCTCTCTGCTTTTAGCTCGAGTAGCTTCTTCTACCTTCGTCACTCCCTTAACGGCCCTTAAGCCCTACCCTTGGAACATCGTCTCTGCAGCAAGGGAGAGAAATGCCGCACTGGGGCAAATGTCAGGGATGTCCCCTCCGCCCATTCTGTTTCACTCAAAAACGGATTTAAAAACGCACTGTTTTCTCTTTATACATCTCTTGCTCTGCCTCCTCTCTCCCACTCTTTCTTTCCTTTTCCATGTCTCTTTCACCCTGTGCTTACTCCCTCTCCAGTAGTCTATTGATTTGGTCGCCTAAACAAACATGACTAATAATCTCTCAGGTTTGAGCTCTATTTTCCCCACCTATCTTGTTCAGTAGCTAAACGCCATTTTGTAATGCATATATCCTCCTGAGGCTTCCCTTTATGTCCTGGGAGATTAGAGGTTGATTTAACCGTTCAGACGCTACAGACATTTTTGTGAGAAGACCGATTTTCGGGATGTCTCCTGGTCTGACAAACCCTACGGTAGCTCTGCTACCTTCCACCACAGATGAGGAAGGCTCCCGTTGGTGGATGCGGTGGATTGCACATTTTTTGATTTTTGCAGCCCATGCAAAAAACTGATATATCTAGCTTAAACAAACAGATTTTGATGGGGATTTTTGTATTATGCTAATTTAAATGTCCGCTGGGGGCAGACATCGACTCTAGGGGTTTTTAAGTATGCTGGGGTAAGGCTGATTATCATCTTATCAGCTAAGAGTAGCACGCTGAAATCTGCCTGCTTGTGATCTCTACCTAATGGGATTAATGCAGTCAATATTTTTGGGTTTCACTCAAGACTGCTGCAGTGCTTTCCCCCGGGTTATATATGTAACATGTAGGGGCTACAGATGGACATTGTGGGACTTTGAATCTCTTAGAACAAGGGGATCTTTTGTCCAAGTTCACGAGGGGTAGCGCTTAAATCTTATGTTCAGCTGTTTGATTCCCAATGCAGCACTTTGAGCGAAATGAATGATAAGTGCTGTCACACAAGAACACACAAGTACAATAGTGAAGTACCACAGGAAGTCGTAAAAAAAACACAAGCTGTAAAAGACATCTCTTTTTTTATTCAAATCATTCAAGATTCAAGCGAGTCCCTGGTAAATGTCTGACAGTCCTACAGTAGCATATGTAATGTTTTCATCTCATATTATATTTACAAGTATATTTATCATATTTATATTCACAGTATAATTTACATATTTACTGTAAAAACATAACACTGGTCAAGATCTAGAAAGTTTGTCATTTTAAAGTTATATGAAATAAGTCTTGAGACAAGACAGAAGGGAACTGTGATTATTTTTTGGTTCAAAGTTTCCAAAGCTAGCTAGCTAGATTTATTTGTCGAACGTCAGACAAATCTCATCAATGGAAGCAATTTTCCAGTTAAAGTTGCGCACACATATCTCAGGGAACATTATGGAGGGGCTGAATAGATATTCCTTGTACAAGAACACATTGTCGGCCTAGCCCAACTCCTCTCAATGTTCCACTTTCGAATATAGTGTCCAACTGGCTTTTCTCTAAATTCCTCTCTCCTGACAAACCGGGGCATAGAACCTTCCCAACCACAAGAGTTGAGCATTCATCCAGTCCTGACTAGCACCTAATCTGTGGATTTCTCCCCTCTCAGTGCATAGATATACATATTTTTATTCATATACAACCCATTTTGAAAATAAATAAGGATGCTGGACTGTAAAGTCCACCTTCTTGGAAATCTAGTGATTGACTTCACTGGGTTTAAAGGTGAAGAGTCACTGTAGGTAAGTAAACATTACCTCTGCCACATTTCATTTGAAATAACTTCTGTTGGTAGAAATGATTATTTATTTGCTTTTGATTTCTTCCTGGTGAAGGTGATGTGTCCATAGAGACATTGACAAAAAAATATATCACTTCTGCCTTTAGAGAGGCAAAAGGAATGTAGCGGGAAAAAAACGTGGCTGTATCAAATTCAATTAATGCATCGTAATCAAGAACGAGATCCCAACCATATTCCTTGCCTAGGTTTGAGGGCTAGCATTGCAGTCTACATATGCAAATACTTCTGGTGCAGGCTCTATGTAACGAGAGGCCTGTATTTATCCATGAATCATATCATGTTTTTGTATCCACAATATGAATTTGTTATATTTAACTTTTAGCGACCCCTGTTGGCCAGGAGGGTACTACTACATCATGTGAAACATCTGGGAGTAGATGCAATCTGAAGAGACAATACTATTCTTGGTAAAGCCTCCTTTTACCCTCCTATTTGCTCTGCAGCTCAGGGAACATTTGGCTACTAAAATCAATTGTAACCAACCAGTTCCAGGGAAGAATACCTCATCTCTCTCTCTCCTGCTCTCCTCCCTTGTATAATTATTTTGGTGTGTAATTTTTTGTAGTTGTAATTTTAGTGAATCAGTTTATGTGTTGGTGCCATATACTGGTGTATATATGTGCCAATTTTGGTTGCTCACAGCAGCGTGCATGTGCCAGACTTTCCCTCGTCGTCACCCCCCCCAGCAGACTCTTTCCTGTTGGGGTCGTTGAGCTCGTCAAACAGTCCCGTTTCGATCATCTCCTGTTGCCATGGAATGGCCACGGCTCCCGTGCCAATCTCCTTGAAGAACTTCTCATCGTTGGCATCGAACACAATGCCCTTGATCTCAGAGAACTCAGCAATGTCGCCAGTGTCCTTGGCGTAGACCACGTTGGGCTTGGGCACCCAAGGGGGGTCGATCAAACCAGCCTCCAGACGAGGGAAGTTGATGGCCTTGAACCACTCATGTTTTCGGGGGTCCTCGCCTCCTCCCCTGTGGAGGAGAGAATTTTGACATTTCCGCATGAGGATCATACTGGCAGGTGGAGACTAACTAGGCTTACTACATAGTTGACTAGTTGTTTGCAGAGTGCATTGGATAGTCTCTATACTGCCTTGATCAATTGTAATGTAGGTAGTTGACTGACAACTGAGTTGAAAATCTATGTTGTATCAACATGCTAGCATGTTAGCCATCAACAGGGTTGGGATCAATTCCATATCAATTCCTGTCAATTCAGGAAGTACACTGAAATTCCAATTCCAATTATCTGCAATGCTTTTCAATAAGGAACATTTGGAACTGGAAATTGACTGGAATTGAAAAGGAATTGACCACAACCCTTGCCATCAAGCTAGCCAGCTAGCCAAAATGCTATTTTGCCAGCAATGGTGAGCTACCTGACTTGATTGGGCTGTTTCTTCATAAATGACAACATCAGTAGAAAATAGAGAATTGTTATTATTGCAAATATTAGTCGTAGCCTGGACGGACCGATGCTCTTACTTGCAGCCCAGGCGTTCATCAGTCTTCTTCTTAAGGAACTCCTGGATGATGGCCTTGGTGGGCGCGTCGAAGTTCTTGTGCTCCCACGGGGGTTCATCGTTGATGATGCGACGCTGCACCTCCTCCTTCTCCACCTTCTGCTTCCCGGATTCGGGACCCTTGAATGGGGTGTAGGCAGCCACCATCTCGTAGATGCTGCACCCCAGTGCCCACCAGTCCACTGACGTCCTGTAGGGAACATCCTGTAGGATCTCAGGGGCCATGTACGCTCCGGTTCCAGCCTGGGACGGGGTAGGGGATGTAGGAGAGAGAATCAAGGAGAAGGGGAGAAAGATGAAGGAGACAATAAGAGGATAATTCATCATCGTACGGTATGATTGAAATATCCGTTTTAGTTTTAGTTTGGCACATTTTCTACACACACACACACACATCTATATGGATAACAATGCACAATCATAGCATTACAAATGTGAGGAGTAATACATCCTGTTGAGAATGATGAGACCAGTGGTCTTGTACTGTAGAGAAGGGATCATCAACTAGATTCAGCCGCGGGCCGATTTTTTCTTGAGCGGCTGGTCGGGGGGCAACAATCCAGATATAATATTTGACTAAAACAAAATAATTTCAAACCTTGCTTACATTTGTATATGATCACATGTATCTCTCTATTAACATCAATTGGAGCTGATTTCCTGGTGTTTTTACAGTCTTTTATGGCCAACAATGAAAATAAAATACAAATGATTTATTTATTTTTGCTTCGAAAACTTGGGGGGGGGGGGGGGGGGGGGGGTCAAATAAAACCACCCGTGGGCCAAATTCGGCCTGTGGGCCACCAGTTGGGGAACCCTGCTGTAGAGGATGATACCTTCAAAGTGTGCTTGCTACCACAGCCCTATAAATGTAATCTTTAGCATGATTTCAAGGGCTTTTCACCTTGGCTGACTGGTATCAGGTGTCTATTAGCTTTTATTCTACATGAGCTTAAACAGGCCTGCTTGCCAGGTTTCTCCTTGTACACTTATCTAAGAGGAATGGACTTGCCACTCCCATCCTTCAGTTGACTATTGACCCTGGGCTTAAATGCTAAGCACGTTGAAAGCACCTCTCCAAAACATGGATTGCATTGGATTTTTCATTTCATTGGCAGATCATTGGAGCTGTCTTCCACATGGACAGCACGTGTGACACGATGAGGACTTAAATTGATTCAAGGACAGCTATGGAATACTCCTGTGATTGGTCAAATCAAAGCCCTCCAAACACCTGATTGGTCCAGCCTTGACGCAGTGTGGACATTGGCCAAACAGCTGGGGAAAACGTTGTCCTCTAATTACTTGACCAAGGGCAATGGACAAGGGAGAGGTCACCTTGCTTACTCCATTGAGTACTTAGGGTACTCTGCATGATCTTTTAAACTTTTAATAGTAAAATGTAAGTCTTAATCACTTTAAAACAGCCCAACAATGTGGATATTTATGCTTTTACATGAGACTTAATATGCATACAGTTAAGGAGAATGCATATGTCCATAATATGTCCTCAAGTGTTAGCTAAACTCAATTGAACCTAAACCCCACAGGCAAAATTATTTTATTGGGCTCACTAATACACTGCATAGTCAAGAAATGACACTGCTAAATATACATTCATTAATACACACAAACTGTACGTATGGTTTACCTGATTTTGCCAGTCTGATCAGGGAACAGATTTGTGTAATGCCTGCTAAGTAAGAGGCTTAGAAGGCCAAAGCCAGCCAAACCTCTGGGGGGTTAGCCACAGCTCTCTGGTCTGCAAAAGGAGGACCAGAGAAGAGCACTGGATAATGAGCTTACTGGGCTTCTATAGAGCCTGCAACTTACTCTTTGCCACAATGAGTGAGACTCACTATCGGCCTGCAGAGATGACCCAATCTGTAAAACTCTATGACTAATCATTTTACAGGAAAGTTAATGGTAGTCTGGTTCACATGATTGATACACGTACACACAGCATCTTAGGAACTAGCACAGGCAAAAGTCTTCCAAATATGCATCTTTCATCAAGTATCAGTTAAACTCCCAGGTAACAACACAATTCTAACAATTAACATAATTAGCCTTGTCTACTCTGAGTAAAATGGTTGACTTAACCAAAAGAGTTGCTTCTAAACTATCTGTTTTTGTTGTTCTTTGACTTGCAAACGCCTGTGCTGTGTCTTTGATTGGTTAGGTTGTTTTTGGTTGGCCCAATTTTTTCATCCAGGCACCCTACATAGAGCCCTTTGACCATTCTACATTCTCAAAAGGCTACATAAATCTTTCTTATCTTTAATTTTTTAATTTTTATTTTTAAAGCACAAAGGTGCTATAGATAAGTTTAGGCAGTATCCAAAGAGTTGAGGGGCTGGACAGCATGTACAGACATGTACACAAACAATCCCAGAATCTTTTCACTGTAGAGTTCAGGTGGTTGCAAGAGGACACCCCTTGACACACTCCCCACCCAACCCAACCAAACCCCCAACTCTACTTTCAACGCAGTCACTCAGCCCCCAAAATGTTCATCCTATAACTGTCTGGGCTATAATAACCACTAAGGATCAAGTTGATTATATAATGAAAGTAGAGTCTCCTCTTCGACAGATCCTGAATGATCAAGTAATCAGAGACAGAGAGAGGGTCCAGAGAGTATATAAATGGGGTCAAAAGTTACCAACCCTAACCCTGGCAGGACTCCATTTCCAGGGAAAACAACTTTAGCCCCATCATCTAATAGCTCATCCTAGGCAGGGAGAAAAATGGGCAAAGATTCCAGCCATCCAAGTCATAGACTGTTCTCTCTGCTACCGCACGGCAAGCGGTACCGATGCACCAAGTCTGGAACCAACAGGACCCTGAACAGCTTCTACCCCTAAGCCATAAAGACTGCTAAATAGTTAACCAAATACACTATATATACAAAAGTATGTGGACACACCTTCAAATGAGTGGATTCGGCTATTTCAGCCACACCCGTTGCTGACAGGTAAATAAAATCGAGCACACCGCCATGCAATCTCCATAGACAAACGTTAGCAGTAGATTGGCCTTACTGAAGAGCTCAGTGACTTTCAACGTGTCACCATCATAGGATGGCACCTTTCCAACAAGTCAGTTCGTCAAATTTCTGCCCTGCTAGAGCTGCCCAGGTTAACTGTAAGTGCTGTTACTGTGAAGTGGAAACGTCTAGGAGCAACAACGGCTCAGCCGCGAAGTGGTAGGCCACACAAGCTCACAGAACGGGACCGCCGAGTGCTGAAGCACATAGCGCGTAAAAATTGTCGGTCCTCGGTTGCAACACTACCGAGTTCCAAACTGCCTCTGGAAGCAACGTCAGCACAAGAACTGTTCGTCGGGAGCGTCATGAAATGGGTTTCCATGGCCGACCAGCCGCACACAAGCCTAAGATCACCATGTGCAATGCCAAGCGTCGGCTTGAGTGCTGTAATACTCGCCGCCATTGGACTCTGGAGTGACGAATCTGGGTTTGGCGGATGCCAGGAGAACGCTACCTGCCCCAATGCATAGTGCCAACTGTAAAGTTTGGTTGAGGTGGAATAATGGTCTGCGGCTGTTTTTCATGGTTCGGACTAGGCCCCTTAGTTCCAGTGAAGGGAAATCTTAACGCAACAGCATACAATGACATTCTAGATGATTTTGTGCTTCCAACTTTGTGGCAACAGTTTGGGGAAGGCCTTTTCCTGTTTCATCATGACAATGCCCCTGTGCACAAAGCGAGGTCCATACAGAAATGGTTTGTCAACATCGGTGTAGAAGAACTTGACTGGCCTTCACAGAGCCCTGACCTCAACCCCATCGAACACCTTTGGGTTGATTTGGAACGCCGACTTTGAGCCAAGCCTAATCGCCCAACATCAGTGCCCGACCTCACTAATGCTTTTGTGGCTGAATGGACGCAAGTCCCCGCAGCAATGTTCCAACATCTAGTGGAAAGTCTTCTCAGAAGAGTGGAGGCTGTTATAGCAGGAAAAGGGGGACCAAATCCATATTAATGCCCATGATTTTGGAATGAGATGTTTGACGAGCAGTTGTGCACATACTTTTGGTCATGTAGTGTAGCTACCCAGACTATCTGCATATACCTTTATAACTATTTTCACATATGCTGCTGCTACTGTTTATTATCTATCCTGTTGCCTAGTCACTTTACCCCTTCCTATACACTGAGTGTACAAAACATTAAGGACACCTTCCTAAAATTGAGTTGCACCCCCCCCCCCCCCAACACCTTTTTGCCCTCAGAACAGCTTCCATTCGTCGAGGCATATACTCTACAAGGTGTTGAAAGCATTCCACAGGTATGCAGGCCCATGTTGACTCCAATGCTTCCCACAGTTGTGTCTAGTTGGTTGGTTGTCCTTTAGGTGGTGGACCATTCTTGATACACACAGGAAAATGTTGAGCATAATCCATGTCTCAAATGTCTCAAGGCTTAAAAATCCTTCTTTAACTTGTCTCCTCCCCTTCATCCACACTGATTGACGTGGATTTAACAAGTGACACCAATAAGGGATCATAGCTTTCACCTGGATTCACCTGGTCAGTCTGTCATGGAAAGAGCAGGTGTCCTTAATGTTTTGTACACTCACTGTATGTACATATCTACCTCAATTACCTCGTATCCATGCACATCGACTCGGTACTGGTACCCTGTATATAAGTATTATTTGCTCATTGTGTATTTATTCCCCATGATATAATTTGTTTCTATAATTGTTCTATTTTTCTCTCTGCATTGTTTGGGAAGGACTCGTCAGTAAGCATTTCACTGTTAGTCTACACCTGTTGTTTACGAAGCATGCGAGAAATACAATTTGATTTGATTTGACAATACCATGGTCTAATCATAAACTCACCCACTCCCTCCCATATTAATTGACTGCTCATCCTTTTAGTGAGACATAGCATGTCGCTTCTGCTCAGATATAAACACTCCAGCCTGACTTTTAACCTCAAGCTGTTGCTGTCAGTAACACATCATTGACAATTCATCAGAAGGCCCTTGCAAATGCCACAGACACTTTTAACCATTCAAATTGTCACACTATGTTGAAAAGGTCAATTCTGCAAGCTTGCTATCAGATCGCAATCATAAAGGAACCTTTCAGGTCATCAACTCTCTGTCTTATTGCCTTCATTGTCATGACATTCTCATCATCTCTTCATACTCATTCTCCACCATCCCTACTGCTACCGACTTTTGATAGTTTCCCATTGTCACAGTCAACTACAAGTTCTTGAAAATCCAACTTCAACAGGCTTACCTTCTGGGAGATGGTCTTTCCAGCGGGCAGCTCCACGGCCAGACCCAGATCAGAGAGTCGGCACTGGCCAAAGCTGTCCAGCAGCACGTTCTCTGGCTTCATATCACGGTATATGATATCCATTTCATGCAGATGAAGGATGCCTGTGCAGATCTGCGCTGTGTAGTAGATGATGCGTGGCATCTCGATACCCTTGGTCTTCTCACTGACGTAATAGATGTGGTACCTGAGGTCACCGCCATTCATCAGGGTCATGACAAGGCACAGATGGGTCTTGTTGTCGTAGGCGTAGGCCAGGTTGACAAGGAACAGGCTGTTGACCTTTTCCAGGATCTGCTTCTCCAGTAGGGCCATCTTCTCCCCATGTTTCTTCTTCAGGCGTTTCTTGCACAGCTTCTTGGAGGCGTACATCTGGCCTGTGTTTTTCACCTGTACGGCACATACCTGGACAGAGGGAGGCCATGGGTTAGGAGGACTCCTGAATACCTCAGCAAAGTTCCCTAAGGGTTGTATAAATGCCACCTCATGACACTAAGCTTTGATACTGCCCCAGTGCTCTAACAGGGAGACATTTGGTTTTTAGACAATTCTCATCTTTCGGAACAACTCGATAATGATACAAGCTTGAAAGTATGCATAGAGGAGTAAGGTGGGATGAAACTGATTAAGAGCTAAGAACTGTGGGTCAACTTTTAGAGAGATAGATTAGTTCTTTGCAAAGACTAACTGAGGTGTATTTTGTACTAATAGACACTGTGCATCAGTGAAACCATGGGAAAGACTACATAGGATTAATTCTTTATTTTGTGCCTAGCTATTTTGTGCATTGTCCTGTGATCACAAAGGTTTTACATATTCATTAAATAGATAATATTGCCGATACATATTACTGACACGTAGTCATTTTGCACATGTTGCCAAGACATCTTGCTGCTGTATTGGTTGCATGCTTACCTCTCCGAAACCTCCCTTGCCCAGAGTTCTGAACTCATAGAAGGTTTTATCACTGATGGGCTGCTTCTCGTACTCCTTCCACTGCAGAAATTTGTCAAAGAAGGGGCTAGTTTGGTAATCCGTGAACGGTTTGCCTTTCAGAAACTCCCGTGTGGCTTCCTTCACCTTAACATTCATCACTTCATCAAAGTCCTTGTCCGTCACTGCCTTGCACTTGTCGGCTACCTCCCCAGTGAGGTATGTCAGGAAGTTCTTGGAGGCGGCGTTGCAGAACTTGTTCATCATGTTCGTCCTCTGCTTGTCCTTGTCAGCGCCTTCCGCCAGATCCCAGTCATTCAGCTCGTCCAGGTACTCAGCGGCATTGATGTACTCTGGGGTAGAAGTCAGGAACTGCCGGAAGAACTTCTTGCCGATCGGCTGCCTCTCGCAAAGCGACTCAAAGTTGTTATCCACAGTTTCCCGGATGGCGGTACACTGCTCGGGCTTGGGTAATGATAGACTTCGGCGACGCTTCTTCATCTCCTTGTCGTCGCCACCCTGGGCTTTCAGGTAGGCCGTGTTGGCCACCAGGTTATCCAATCCCCCCATGTCACACATCTTGGCGGCTTCGTCTGATCTGTCCCCCCTACGCGACTGGGTTCTTCAGCGGTTCCCTTGCTCGGTGCAGTGTATTTCTGAGTGTGCGTGTCGGTGTGAGTGTGCGACTCGCTCCAAAGCCAGGGTGTGATGAGCGACTACACCACACGTACCCGCAGACCAAAGACACACTGACACACCCAGTAATTACTCATTCAGAATTAAATACCTGGGAGGGATTTTGGCTTAAGGATCTTTGTGTGGTCTATTTGCAGATGCTGTTCACGGAAAGGGAATCGTAAGAAGGTTCTCTCCTAAGAGGCTTTATGGCTCTCTATATTTGGCCTGGTGTCGACCTGTGACTTTCGGGGGCCCATTGAGTTCTGTTGACTAAACAGACGAGATGATGAGAAGAAAGAAGAGAAGAGCATCTGTCTGCATACACTCATACATACACTCATACATACACTCATACACACACTCATACATACACTCATACATACACTCATACACACACTCATACATACACTCATACACTCATACATTCATACACTCATACACACACTCATACATACACTCATGCACACACTCATACATACACTCATACACACACTCATACATACACTCACACATACACTCATACACACACTCATGCACACACGCATGCACATACTCATACATAAACTCATACATACACTCATACACACACTCATACACACACTCATACACAGTCATACACTCATACACACACTCATACACACAATCATACACACACACACTCATACACGTATACATACACTCATACACACACTCATGCACACACTCATACACACACTCATACATACACTCATACACACACTCATACATACACTCATACACACACTCATACATACATACACTCACACATACACTCATACACACACTCATGCACACACTCATACATACACTCATACACACACTCATACACACACTTATACACTCATACACACACTCATACACACACTTATACACTCATACACACACTCATACACACACTCATACACACACTCATGCACACACTCATACACACACTCATGCACACACTCATACACACACTCATACACTCATACACACACTCATGCACACACTCATACACACATTCATACACTCATACACACACTCATACACACACATACTCACTCAAACATCCCTCATCCACATACCTTTTGTTTTCAACAAACCACAATTTATTGAAAACAAGGGAGGGATCAAGAGTTGTAAGTAGTCGAGTAGAGTAAACAATGGCCTTGCAAAGAACTAGGTCAACAAAGAGAGCTCTCTTGATTCTTTCTCTCTCTGTCTCCCAGTATCAGCAGTTCACTTCAGAGAGCTTACTCGTAATCTGATTGCCTCTCCCTCCTCCCCACCTCTCTCTCTCTCTCTCTCTCTCTCTCTCTCTCTCTCTCTCTCTCTCTCTCTCTCTCTCTCTCTCTCTCTCCTCTCTCTCTCTCTCTCTCTCTCTCTCTCTCTCTCTCTCTCTCTCTCTCTCTCTCTCTCTCTCTCTCTCTCTCTCTCTCTCTCTCTCTCTCTCTCTCTCTCTCTCTCTCTCTCTCTCTCTCTCTCTCTCTCTCTCTCTCTCTCTCTCACACACACACACACACACACACACACTTCTGGTCCCCACAAGAATAGTTAAACACGTCCACAAACACACACACACACAAACACACACTGAACTCTGAGCATAGAGACACATTGTTGACTGCATGGGACAACGTGTTCTTCATTTGAGCTAACAGACAGAACCATACAATTATTTGCATCTGTTTCTTAAAACTCCTCACATTGTTTAACACTTTTAAAACGTTCTATTTATCTCATAATATATATATAATTTCCCACACATAACCTTACAATCTACTGTCAATCTGCCTGAATTTGACAGTTGATCCTCTAATGAAAATTCTAATAGTAAATGTTAAACCTTGAGCACTTTGTAACAGCATTCCTTTTCTCCATTCTCTTCTTTCCTCTTGGATATGAAACATCATATCAAACATGACATCATACATGACTAAATGTATACCATTGAGAAGCAAGTATCAATGTTAGCGAGTCAGATAAAAATGGCCACCATTGGCCTTTGCAGGTCAGGTTATAAAAAGCCTGCTCTAACTCCCAGGGCTCCCCTGGCCTCAGCCATGTGACAGGATTAAGGCTAAATGGGGGATATCAGATCGCCAACGGATCAGAACGAGTCATATAGTTTGGGAATTATTGGATATTTTTATTGTGGAGCCAGAACAGATTGATATCTGCATGATCCCTGCTTGCTGTGTCAATGTCACTTAAATACAGTGAACCACGTGGACATGATATTGATGTTGCTCATACAGGCATTTTGCCAAACCAACACTACATGACCAAAAGTATGTAGACACCTGCTCGTCGAACATCTCATTCCAAAATCATGGGCATTAATATGGAGTTGTTCCCCCTTTGCTGCTATAACAGCCTCCACTCTTCTGGGAAGGCTTTCCACTAGATGTTGGAACATTGCTGCGGGGACTTGCGTCCATTCAGCCACTAGAGCATTAGTGAGGTCAGGCACTGATGTTGGGCGATTAGGCCTGGCTCGCAGTCGGCGTTCCAATTCATCCCAAAGGTGTTTGATGGGGTTGAGGCCAGGGCTCTGTGCAGGCCAGTCAAGTTCTTCCACACCAATCTCAACAAACCATTTCTGTATGGACCTCGCTTTGTGCACGGGGCATTGTCATGCTGAAACAGGAAAGGGCCTTCCCCAAACTGTTGCCACAAAGTTGGAAGCACATAATCATCTAGAATGTCATTGTATGCTGTAGCATTAAGATTTCCCTTCACTGGAACTAAGGGGCCTAGCCCGAACCATGAAAAACAGCCCCACCCCAATTATTCCTCCTCCACCAAACTTTACAGTTGGCACTATGCATTGGCGCAGGTAGCGTTCTCCTGGCATCCGCCAAACCCAGATTCGTCCGTCGGACTGCCAGATGGTGAAGCGTGATTGTTTACTCCTGAAAACACGTTTCCGCTGCTCCAGAGTCTAATGGCGACGAGCTTTACACCACTCCAGCCGACGCTTGGCATTGCTCATGGTGATCTTAGGCTTGTGTGCGGCTGGTCGGCCATGGAAACCCATATCATGAAGCTCCCAACAAACAGTTCTTGTGCTGACGTTGCTTCCAGAGGCAGTTTGGAACTCGGCAGTGAGTGTTGCAACTGAGGACAGACGATTTTTATGTGCTACATGCTTCAGCACTCGGCGGTCCTGTTCTGTGAGCTTGTGTGGCCTACCGTTGTAGCTCCTAGATGTTTCCACTTCACAATAACAATTTGAAGGTGTGTCCACAAACTTTTGTATATATAGTGTAGGTGTCCATTAAGTCCATGAAACAAAATGTTCAAATATCTTCAGAATTCTGTAGAAATAATTGATTGTAAGGTACGGTACATAGAATTGATCACCAGAGTTAAAGTCACATTTCTACATAATATGTACGAATTACAAAAAAATTACTTTGGTCAATCACAGAAGGTTCTATTTTAACAAATGTAACACAATGGTTAATCTAAGCCAGGCGGTAGCACTATAAGTTCAGGGGTGTGTCAGAAATACTCACAATTATCGGTGCAATTGCTGGCGTTGGCACAAAAGGGTTGAGTTTTGATGAATAAACAAGTTGTGTGTGTGTCGAGGCTTGGCCCCTCACTGGCCAATCAGAACATGCTCCGTGGCGAAATATGTGTGTGTCGGAGTCTAGGGATATGGATTTTGCTGTTCTGTTCAGGGACTTTCCAAGACTACTATGATCCAGGTGATGTCACGCCGGCTCAAAAAGGTGCTGGGGAGAGTTGCCGCAAATGAGTGCGTAGGCAAGTGTGTTGCAAAAGGAGGAGAGTTAGAGAACGATAAAGAGTAGAGAGGAGCCGAATTCAGAAAGTATTATCGTTGGAGAAAGAGGACGGATTATTAAAAAATGGAAAGAATATGGCACCACAACAAACCTGCCAAGAGAGGGCCGCCCACCAAAACTCACGGACCAGGCAAGGAGGGCATTAATCAGAGAGGCAACAAAGGGACCAAAGATAACCCTGAAGGAGCTGTAAAGCTCCACAGCGGAGATTGGAGTATCTGTCCATAGGATCACTTTAAGCCGTACATGCCACAGAGCTGGGCTTTACGGAAGAGTGGCCAAACACGTTTGGTGTTCGCCAAAAGCCATGTGGGAGACTCCCCAAACATATGGAAGAAGGTACACTGGTCAGATGAGACTAAAATTGAGCTTTTTGGCCATCAAGGGAAACGCTATGTCTGGCGCAAACCCAACACCTCTCATCCCCCCGAGAACACCATCTCCACAGTGAAGCATGGTGGTGACAGCATCATGCTGTGGGGATGTTTTTCATCGGCAGGGACTGGGAAACTGGTCAGAATTGAAGGAATGATGGATGGCGCTAAATACAGGGAAATTCTTGAGGGAATCCTGTTTCAGTCTTCCAGAGATTTGTGACTGGGACAGAGCATACTGCTAAAACAACACTAGAGTGGTTTAAGGGGAAACATTTAAATGTCTTGGAATGGCCTAGTCCTAGTCGGCTATTCTGTGAACTGTGAAATTGTGCCTGTTGTGTTGTTGCTTAAAACTGACAATATATTTTCATTATTTTAAAGCAGAACTGTCTTTTCATTACTACTGCCTTGGTGTAGGGGTCCTAACCTGTTTTAGGTATTTGGATGTATTGCAGGTGGATGCTCCATGATATTAACCACATAATCTGAGGGGCTGAATACAGTGAGCTACTTTAAACTTTTCACCCTATACTATTAGAAAAGGTGCCACTATTACTAAGTACTGTGGTGAAGTGAAATGTGTTGGGCAACAGGGACACAGCTCTGTTTGTTGCTCAACCTCCCAAGGCTGATCTGAGAAAAACCCTACAAAAACAGGTATTTCCTACCTGTTACATTTGGCGTCACAAACAAGATCAATCAAACTGCTTTTCCTTGTTGAAAAATGGAAGAGGGGTTCCGAGGCTAGGTGAGATGGTATATTTAAAAAAAGGAGTTGCTGAGTTGACAGAGAGATTGTAACAGCAATGTTGAACACTGTAGCAGGCCCGTGAGGATCAGCGAGAAGCTACAGTTGAAGTCTGAAGTTTACATACACCTTAGCCAAGTTTACATAAACTCAGCATCAAAAGAAGGCTGCTGCACAAACTGTGTACATTCCTCGAGAACGAAAGCTACCTGACTTAAGTGGGGCCGCAGGGTAGCAGACTGTTGAGGAATGGATCCCTCTAGTAAAGTCGAAAATTCGGGTCTCCCATGTGCCGGTGAGTGATTGGGCTGAGCTAATCAAACAGCACCTGAAAGGAGAGGTTAGTGCAACGGTGAAGCTGATGTTAGAAGATGATTAGGAGGACAATGTTGCTAGCATTTTTACTCTGCTTCTGGATACGTATGGGGATAATGTTCCTCTGGTGACCTTGTTAAGGAGTTCTATGGGAAGACACAAGAAACTGGCGAAACCATTCAGGCTTATGCATATGACCTGCAAACAAAGTTAGACAGAGTGAGAAAAAAAGGCGGCGGCAGCGCTGGTAATGCAGTCATCTTCTATAACCTCAGAGAGCCTCCAAGAAGCAATTCAGAAGATAGCTGCGCATCAGAAAGAACTGGTTCAGGAAGTTTGCCAGACCAAGAGAGGCCGAACCCCTCAAGATGATCGGGGGGGGGGGGGGCTACTGGGAGGACCATGCCCGTGTTGGGCCAACTAACAGATGCTGATGGCCAGGATGAGAGAAGCCCATCACCCATCAGTAGTCAGTCCGCTGGTTTCAACTCTTTGAAAGAACACCAGGCTAGTCAGACCTCTAAAGCTTTAGGTGACTGTCTGATAGTTGATGTGGCAATCGCTGGAGTCAAGACGAGGTGTTTACTTGATACGGGGTCAGAGGTCACTACTATTACTGAGACACACTTTAAGAAGCACTTCGGGGATGGTGATCCAGAACTTTCATGTGCAAAGTGGGTGCGTCTCACAGCCGCCAACGGGCTGGAGATTCCTGTTATTGGTTGTCTGGAGACAGACATCGAATGCATGGGAAGAACCCTCCATGGGAAGTGTGTCTTCGTCTTGAAGGATCCTCCATCTCAGAGTGAAGAAACACAAGTGGTGCCTGGAATTGTGGGAATGAATGACTTTGGCGACCTTCAAGGACTCCTCGTCACTAACCAGGAAGGGTGACAAAATTAGATCGCCATCAACTGGCTCGAGAGAAAGCAACGCTGAAGGCCTTCATGGCGAATATTGAGAGGCAGACCAGTTATGCAACAGGTAGGATTGGCTTTGTAAAGGTGGCGAGAAGACGGAAAGTCACAATCCCTCCGTACAGTGAGAAAATCGTTGAGGGGCAATGCGGAGTTCCTGCGACGCAAAAGTGCCAAGTGTTGGTGGAGCAGACGGCTGGGGTGAACTTGCCAAGTGGAGTCCTGGTGGCCAATGTTCTTACCCACACCCATGAGGGCAGGGTGCATGTGAGGCTGCTCAATGCTACAGACCAGACTGTTAGGCTGCTGCCCCAGACTAGATTGGCTGAAGTTTGCAAACACCTGGAGGTTCACCTGAAAGAGCCAATTACCCTTGAGGAGGAAGATGATGCCCTACACATCCAGGTGCTGAACAAGGTTGAAACTGGCATAACTGAGGTAAAGGCTGAAATCTTACCTCTGTCAGTTGGAGCGAACCTGGAGACTCTGACCCCACAGCAGATAACAAGGTTGAGGGCGTTGTTGGAAGAGCACAAGGATATCTTCTCCAAGACCGAAAATGACTATGGCCCCACAACAGCGGTGATACATTGCATACCAACGGGAGATGCAGAGCCAATTAAGCAACGATATAGATGGATCTCACCTCAAGTTTTCCAGGAAGTCAAATGACAGGTGTACAACTTGTTGTTGCAAGGAACTCTGAAGGGAAGTTGCAGTCCGTGGGCTTCGCCAGCAGTCATCGTCATCAAGAAGGATGGTAGTGTACGCTTCTATTGCGATTATAGGAGATTGAATCAGGTGACCTGCAAGGATGCTTACCCCCTTCCCCGTGTGGAGGAGTCCCTAGATGCTTTGGGCAACTCCTGAATCTTCTTGACGTTGTATCTGACTTCTGGGTACTCCCAGGTTGCGGTGAGCGAGGAGGATCAAATGCAGACTGCTGTGACCACTCCCTTTGGTCTGTTCGAGTGGACCCGTATGCCCTTCGGGTTATGCAATGCGCCGGTCACATTTCTCATGGAGGTGGTGCTCGGAGACCTGGCCTTTGACACTCTGCTTGTGTATCTAGATGACATTATTGTTTTCTTGAAAGATTTTGATACGTGAGTACTGTGAGAAGTTGGATGTCGTGTTCACCCGACTGAGGGAAAACAACTGGAAATTAAAGCAGAGCAAATGCTTTCTGTTCAAGGCCGGAGTCAAATTCTTGAGGCATGTCATCTCCAAGGAAGGAGTCCAGGTGGATAGGGAGAAAGTGCAAGCTCTGGAGGAGTGGCCAATCCCGAAGAATGCAAAAGAGGTGCGGCAGGTATTGGGCTTCATGGGTTACTACAGGGCTTCATACCCAAGTTTGTCCACATCGCTAGACCACTCCACGGCTTGGTGTGCAAGGCTGGTAGCTCTGGTAAAGGACAAAGGTCTCAGGTATTCACATGGAGTGAAAACTGCCAAGAAGCCTTTGATAGACTGCAGAAAGCTTTGACATCTCCCCCTGTCCTTGCTTATCCTGATTTCAGCTTGACGTTCACCGTGGCAACTGATGGAAGTTTCTGAGGTCTGGGAGCGGTACGTAGCCAGAAGCAGAGTGGTGTTGAGCAGGTGATCGCCTATGCAAGTCGGGGACTGAGGAGGTCTGAAAGGAATGATCACAATTACAGTGCTTTTAAGCTTGAACTGCTTGCCCTTAAAAATGTACATCCTGTTTCCATTAATCATCCTTGAGATGTTTCTACAACTTGATTGGAGTCCACATGTGGTGCATTTCAATTGATTGGACATGATTTGGAAAGGCACACACCTGTCTATATAAGGTCCCACAGTTAACAGTGCATGTCAGAGCAAAAACCAAGCCATGAAGTCGAAGAAATTGTCCGTAGAGCTCAGAGACAGGATTGTGTTGAGGCACAGATCTGGGGAAGGGTACCAAAACATTGCTGCAGCATTGAAGGTCCCCAAGAACACAGTGGCCTCCATCATTCTTAAATGGAAGAAGTTTGGAACCACCAAGACTCTTCCTAGAGCTGGTCACCCGGCGAAACTGAGCAAACGGGGGAGAAGGGCCTTGGTCAGGGAGGTGACCAAGAACCCGATGGTCACTCTGACAGAGCTCCAGAGGTCCTCTGTAGAGATGGGAGAACCTTCCAGAAGGACAACCATCTCTGCAGCACTCCACCAATCAGGCATTTATGGTAGAGGGGCCAGGTGGAAGCCACTCCTCAGTAAAAGGCACATTATAGCCCGCTTGGAGTTTGCCAAAAGGCACCTAAAGGACTCTCAGCCCATGAGAAACAAGATTCTCCGATCTAACAACTCTTGAGAGACCTGAAAATAGCTGTGCAGCGACGCTCCCCATCCAACCTAACAGAGCTAGAGAGGATCTGCAGAGAAGAATGGGAGAAAGTTCCCAAATACAGGTGTGCCAAGCTTGTAGCGTCATTCCCAAGAAGACTCTAATCGCTGCCAAAGGCACTTCAACAAAGTACTGAGTAAAGGGTCTGAATACTTATGTAAATGTGATATTGTCTGTAGATTGATGAGGGGGGGAATAAAAAATATATATCAATTTTAGAAAAAGGCTGTAACGTAACAAAATGTGGAAAAAGTCAAGGGGTCTGAATACTTCCCTAATGCACTGTAAGATAACTTGAACCCATTTGCAGTCCACATTGTTCTAAGTAATTGTATGGCTTCAATATCATTCACACTGATATAGGGGCAAGGCCTACTGTAAATTGCATTATGGCTGAGCATGGACATGCCAAACATTGTGAATAAGCAAGATTAAATTCATTATTGATAAGGCCTAAAAAGATAATTATTCGAATCAAATTCTAAACAAAACAAAACAACAACTTGTTTTAAATAGGCTATGTCCCACTTACAGGCACCATAATTTCTCCCCGTGGGCATATAATATTAAAACAACGCAGACTATTACACACATCCAAAACGGGAACTACATGGCTAAAATAATGCGGGCATGTCAACAGTGAATAGATAAAAAGGCAATGTCAGCTCACTGTTTTACTCCTCTCAAACTTGATATTTTAATAAAGCTTTGGTGATTAAGATTTATTGCCAAGCGGTCTCAGGAGCCAAACCCTTTATCGACAGTCTTGACTACTTCGCGATTGCATTGGGCAGACAAAAAATGCCTTAATTGAGAGCAGGGGAGGCTATGCTTGGTTTTTAATCAAATAAAACTCGAATATTTTTTTATGTTTCTAAATACGAAGCACCAAAAGCACATTAGGCTACTCTTGTTGCATGCGCATATGGGCAGTGTGCGTGACGGCTGGATAGGCTGCGTTTCCGCTGTCAAAATTCAAGCCATAACCAACTGCGTTACCGCTAAAACCAGCTTTTGGTTGGTCTTAAATATTATTAGCACTTTGGATCATGTTTTTAAGGACACACCTCAAATATTTCCACCCCGCCCATCTGAGCGCAAGCGAGCTGATATACAGAGCATTCGGAAAGTATTCAGACTCCTTGACTTTTTCCACATTTTGTTACGTTACAGCCTAAATAGTTTTTCCCCCTCATCAATCTACACACAATACCCCATAATGACAAAGCCAAAACAATTTCTTAGAAATTTTTGCAAATGTATTAGAAATACTGTGATGAGGACTGAGTATACGAAGAGGAAGGACGCAGACGCAGGAATTAACAAGGTTGAGGTTTACTTAAACAAAGACAACGAGAGATAACAAAGATAGAGTACACGACACGAAGCTAAACCATCACTCACAGCATCATAAGGAACAGTCCAGGGCTAAATAGGGGTGGTGATGAGATGATGAGGTGCAGGTGTGCTGGAGGTGATTAGGGTGCATTGGGTTTCCATTCCGGTGTTGCCGAGTTGGTGCGTTCAGACCGGTGGCTCAGTAGACCGGCGAATCGGAGCACCGGAGGGGAGGAACAGGAGGAGACAGTACCCCCCCCCCCCCCCCCCCCCCCCCCCCCCCCACGGACGCGCGGCTCCTGCCGCTGGACGTCGCCGGCCAGGAGGACGACCCTGAGGACGAGGAGCGGGCCGGTCAGGTCGGCGACGGTGGAAGTCCCGAATTAGATTGGGGTCCAGAACGTCCCGAGCCGGAACACAGCTCCTCTCCTCAGGACCATACCCCTCCCAGTCCACCAGGTAATGGAGCCGTCCCCCAGGTAATGGAGGAGTTCAGCAGGTCCCAAACCTGGCCGGCCCTGTGGAACCACTCGTCGACAGCGGGCGCATCAGTCTGGCTGGGTGTCCAAGGGGCCAGGGCCGGCTGGTAACCCAGGACGCGCTGGAAGGGAGTGAGCACCGTGGAGGAGTGAACGAGGGAGTTCTGGCCATATTCTGCCCAGGGAAGAAACCTTGCCCACTCACCCTGCCGGTCCTGACAGTGGCAACGAAGAAACCTCCCCAGTTCCTGGTTCATGCACTCCTCCTGCCTATTCGACTGAGGCCTATACCCGGAAGTGAGGCTGGGCGTGGCCCCGATCCTCTCCAGGAAAGCCTCCCACACTCGGGAGGTGAATTGCGGGCCACGGTCCAAGATGATGTCCTCCGGAAGTCCATAATGCCGGAAGACCTGTTGGAACAGGACCTCAGCGACCTGGAGAGCAGAAGGAAGACCAGTTAGTGGCAAAAAACGGCATGATTTGGAGAACCGATCTACGACCACCATGACTGTGGTGAAGCCGTCAGAACGTGGAAGGTCAGTGACAAAGTCTATGGACAGGTGTGACCAAGGTCGCTGAGGCACTGGGAGAGGAACTAGTTTGCCTGCTAGGGCGTTCCGAGGTGTCTTCATTTGGACACATACGGAACAGGAGTTGACATAGTGGGAGACATCAGAAGCCAAGGTGGGCCACAGTATTTTTGGGATAGAGAATGCAGGGTGCGCGTAATACCAGAGTGACCTGCCGTAAGGGTAGTGTGCGCTCAGATCAGCAGGCGGTCACGGACACTGGTGGGTACATACACGTGCCCCGGATGGGCGTTGGCAGGCGCTGGCTCCTCCTGCGCCGACCAGGCGGACGTTTTCGTCCACATCCCAAACGACAGGTGCAATGATGAGAGACGAGGGCAGGATAGGACCCCCCAGATCCTTCCTTTCTCCGGTATGGTGCATCCTGGAGAGTGTGTCAGCCTTCACATTCTGGGATCCTGGTCGGTAGAACAGAATGAATTGGAAGCGAGTGAGAAATTGGGCCCACCTGGCTTGACGAGAGTTCATCCGTTTCGCTGCCCGTATGTGCTCCAAATTCCGGTGGTCAGTAAGAATCCAGAATGGATGGACTGCGCCCTCCAGCCAGTGTCTCCATTCCTCCAGAGCGAGGACCACCGCCAACAGCTCCCTGTTTCCAACTCCATAGTTCCTCTCTGTGGGGGAAGCTTTTTAGAGAAAAAGGCACAGGGATGAATTTTCTCTGGCTTACCGTGCCGCTGGGAGAGGACCGGACCAATGCCCTCGTCCGATGCCTCCACCTCCAGGATGAAAGGACGAGATGGATCTGGGTGTTTTAGGATGGGCGCTGTGGTGAACCTCTCCTTCAGCCTCTTGAAGGCAGCGTCAGCCTCAGGGTTCCAGGCCAGCTTCTGAGGCCCACGCTTAAGGAGAGAGGTGAGTGGGGCGGCTATGGAGCTGAAGGACCTGATGAAACGCCGTAGAAATTAGTGAAGCCCAGGAAGCTCTGTATGCCCTTGATGGTGGTGGGAACTGGCCATGACCTGATGGTGTCCGTCTTCACTCCTTCCATGAAAACCCCCTGAGGACTGATACGGTATCCCAGGAAGGAGATGGCCTGTAGGTGGAATTCGCATTTCTTCCCCTTCACCAACAGGCTGTGTTCCCGGAGGCGGAGTAGGACCGCTCGGATGTCCCTGACGTGCTCCTCGAACGTAGCCAAGTAGATCAGGATATTGTCGATGTACACCACCACCTGTCTACTCAGCATGTCCCGGAACACGTCATTGATGAATGACTGGAACACGGAAGGTGCGTTGGCGAGGCCGTAGGGCATGACGCAGTATTCATAGTGACCTGAGGTAGTGCTGAATGCTGTCTTCCACTCGTCTCCTTCCCGGATTCGGATCAGGTTGTAGGCACTCCTCAGGTCCAACTTGGTAAAGTACCGGGCCCCTCGTAGCTGCTCGATGGCCGATGGAACCAGAGGGAGGGGGTACCGGTACTTGGTGGTGACTGCGTTCAGCCCCCTGTAGTCAATGCATGGTCTCAGTCCTCCGTCCTTTTTGGCCACGAAGAAGAAGCTGGCGGAGGCAGGAGAGGTAGAGCGTCTGATGAACCCCTGTTTCAGGGTCTCCGCCACATACTTCTCCATGGCCTCAGTCTCTGCCATGGAAAGGGGGTAAATGCGACTCTTCAGGGGGTGGTGTCCCTCCAGTAGGTCAATGGCGCAGTCCCAGGGCCTGTGAGGAGGGCGACACTTAGCCTTCGAACATAGAAGACATCGAAGAGATCTGCGTACTCAAGTGGAATGATGGGCTGGAGGGCGGACTCCGGACTCTCCACTGACGTGGAACAACAAACCACCGGCAGGCAGGTCTTCCGGCATGAGGTAGACCAGGCTGTGATACTCTTGGTGCTCCAATTGATGGTGGGGTTGTGTAGTCTGAGCCAGGGCAATCCCAAGACGATCCGGTGAAGGGGTGACGAGACGATGTGGAATGACAGCTCCTCGTCGTACTCTGGTAGTGTGGGAATGGTGATGGTGGGAGTAACGTGCGTAATGGTGCCTGATCCAAGCGGTTTATTGTCCAGTGAGGTAACGTGTAGCGGAGATGGCAGTGGCACGGTGGGCAACCCCCATTCAGAGACCAGCTCCCTATCTATAAGGTTCCCTGCTGATCCGGAATCTATCATAGCATTAGAAATGGAAGAGAATGAATAACCAGACACCGTTATGGGAACTAAAAACAATGTTTTTGTGATAGGAGCTGACGTAACACTAACGGAGCGGCGACGGGAGTCATACCGCCTAGATAGGGCGCCGCCAGGAGATCTGTGGTCCGTGGTGGTGTAGGAGGTGCTGCCCACCTCCATGGGTGAGGACTCGGAAGCAGGGCGGCTTCCATAGCTCAGATGGGGTGAACGTCGAGACTCCGGGAGGTGTTGGGAACGCTGTCTCTCTCTCAACATGTCGTCAAGAAGGATGGACGTGGTGATGAGGGTATCAAGGTCCATCTCATGGTCCTGACATGCGAGTTCCGTCTTGATGTCCTCCCGTAAGCCTCTCCTGAAGGCCGTGTGCAGAGCATGCTCATTCCAGCCGGAAGACGCCGCCACCGTGCGAAAGCTCAGAGCGTACTCGGACGCGGGCCCCTCTCTCTGTTGTAGATGGAGGAGACGCTCACCCCCGTCCTTTCCCTCCGGGGGATGATCAAACACCGCCCTGAACTGAGCGAGGAAGGTGGGGTAGCGTAGTGCCACTGCTTCCTCTCCTTCTCAGACTGCTGTGGCCCAATCCAGCGCCTTCCCTTTAAGTAGCGAAATCACCAGCGCTATCCTGGCTTGGTCAGATGGATATGCCCCAGGCTGACACGCCAGATAAAGTGAAACCCGTAGCAGGAAGCCGCTACATTTAGTAGTTTTACCGTCAAAGCTCTCCGGTAGGGCGAGGGTTCCCGCAGAAGTGGGTGATAGCCCGGGAACAGGTGGATTGGGGGCACTCGCCACTCCCTGAGGTGGAACTGGAGTGCTGGGCAGATTATGTAGAGTTTGGAACACTTCCTGCATGGCGGCGTTGAACTGGGCAAGCTGCTGCTGGTGCTGGTTGAGGCACTGGGAAACTCCTGCTGCATCCATTTTTGTTTGGTGTGTGATTCTGTGACGAGTACTGAGTATACGAAGAGGCAGGACGCAGACGCAGGAATGAACAAGGTCAAGGTTTACTTAAACAAAGACAAAGAGAAATAACAAAGATAGAGTACACGACACGAAGCTAAACAATCACACACAGCATCATAAGGAACAGTCCAGGGCTAAATAGGGGTGGTGATGAGATGATGAGGTGCAGGTGTGCTGGAGGTGATTAGGGTGCATTGGGTTTCCATTCCGGTGTTGCCGAGGTGGTGCGCTCAGACCGGTGGCTCAGTAGACCGGTGAATCGGAGCGCCGGAGGGGAGCAACGGAAGGAGACATGACAAATACAAAGCTGAAATATCACATTTACAGTACATAAGTATTCAGACCCTTTACTCAGTACTTTGTTGAAGCACCTTTGGCAGCGATTACAGCCTCGAGCCTTCTTGGGTATGACGCAACAAGCTTGGTACATCTGTATTTGGGAAGTTTCTCCCATTCTTCTATGCAGATCCTCTCAAGCTCTGTCAGGTTGGATGGGGAGGGTCGCTGCACAGCTATTTTCAGGTCTCTCCAGAGATGTTAGATCGGGTTCTATTCCGGGCTCTGGGTGGGCCACTCAAGGACATTCAGAGACTTGTCCCAAAGCCACTCTTGCGTTGTCTTGACTGTGTGCTTAGGTTTGTTGTTCTGTTAGAAGGTGAACCTTTGCCCCAGTCTGAGGTCCTGAGCGCTCTGGAGCAGGTTTTCATCAAGGATCTCTCTGTACTTTGCTCCCTTTATCTTTCCCTCGATCCTGACTAGTCAGTCTACCAGTCCCTGCCGCTGAAAAACATCCCCACAGCATGATGCTGCCACCACCATGCTTCACCGTAGGGATGGTGCCAGGTTTCCTCCAGACGTGATGCTTGGCATTCAGGCCAAAGAGTTCAATCTTGGTTTAATCATACCAGAGAATATTGTTTCTCATGATCAGAGTCCTTTAGGTGCCTTTTGGTAAACTCCAAGCGGGCTGTTATGTGCCTTTTACTTATTAGTGGCTTCCGTCTGGCCACTCTACCATAAAGGCCTGATTGGTGGAGTGCTGCAGAGCTGGTTGGATGGAGGCCACTGCGTTCTTAGGGACCTTCAATCCTGCAGATTTTTGGTACCCTTCCCCAGATCTGTGCCTCGACACAATCCTGTCTCGGAGCTCGACGGACAATTCCTTCGACCTCATGGCTTGGTTTTTGCTCTGACATGCACTGTCAAATGTGGGACCTTATATAGACAGGTGTGTGCCTTTCCAAATCATGTCCAATCAATTGAATTTACCGCAGGTGGACTCCAATCAAGTTGTAGAAACATCTCAAGGATGATCAATGGAAACAGGATGCACCTGAGCTCAATTTCGAGTCTCATAGCAAAGGGTCTGAATACTTTTGTAAATAAGGTATTTCTGTTTTTTACCATTTTTAACCATTTTTAAATTTTTCTTAATGGGGTTTTGTATGTAAATTGATGAGGATTTTTAAAACATGTAATCCATTTTAGAATAAGGCTGTAATGTAACAAAATGTGGAAAAAGGGAAGGGGTCTGAATGCTTTCCGAATGCACCGTAAAACAGGTAAATTGCTGAATAGTTAGTGCTGGAAAATGCCAGTGCGCCAGTTTTCACATTACTTGTTTTTACATGACTTGCAAACTAAAGTGCGTTTGACACTAGCACTGCCTTAACGCCAACCGAAAATAGAGCCCAGAGGATGCAAAATAATTATATAAGCATGTTTTTTCACATCCAGTGTCCAATGTCAAAAGCTGTCTTTTTTTTATTTTGGGATTGCAGTTTCCAAATTATTCCCATTTAACAGCCTTTGAACGTTCAAAGTGTCAAATCAACAAAGCAAAAAAACATCTCATTGTGCTTTTCCACCTAAAACACCAGGGTGTCAGCAGTGTTTTATGTTAATGTCAGCTCTAGTGTTATTGTGTTTCCATCAGGAGTGTGACACTAAAGACATGTGGCAAGCAGAATCAACAACCTCTGCATCATTCAGACTGTTGCTTTGTGAGAAGGTGTTAATGTTCACAGTTAGCCATTGTTATATAAATGCTCCAAGTCAAAGCAGGTCCGCCAGAGCCATGGCCCAGAGAGACACGTGTGCCGGTCTGGCGTAGATGGAAACAGAAAAGTCTGAGCCTTTTGGGTAAAACACTGGGGTAAATGCTCAGTGGAAATACATGTGTTTAATATGTCTCATATGCCATTCTGTTCATAAACAAAATTCAAGCACTATTTGCAGGCTGTTCTGAATTTGGCATGCCTTGTGTATTTGGCTATTTTGCCAGACTTGCCCCAAATCCCCAAACTGATGCTCTTACCCTGGGGCCACCTTACACTGCCAGACTACTTCTAACATCACTCTGCCACTCTCTCATCTCACCCTTTTTGTCTTTTTGACCTCATTACTGCCAGTTAATACACCAGGGCTACACTGTGTTCACTAGCTTGCTTTCTCGTTTTCAGGATCTCAGTTTCTCAATATTCTCACTCTCTGTCTGTATTCTTACAGGTCCAACTACATCTGTCAGAGGCCACACAAAAGCTGCCTTACAGTAACCCCATAGTTACAACAGATAACGGGCCAATGTTCCAATACTCTAATTCAAACTTAATCAATTGATTAGTCATTAATGATGTCGCAGCACATTATCCACCTACAGGGGGATTTAATTTTTAACCCTGTGACCAGAGGCAGGTGACGGGGGCAAATTACATCATCTCGGCCGTTACTGGTGCCATTGGTTGGCAGAAACCTTAACCTAAGGCTATGGAGCTATATAGGCTAATTCAGTCTGATAAACCTGACTTAATATGAGCTTATCCACGCCCAAAGTGTCCCCAGCTCCCAGCGCAGTACGTAAGACCAGGGGGTAAACGACTTGTCCGTGGCTAGTATGCTCTAGCTAGGAGCAATGGCCCGTTCCCTCCAGTGTCACGTTGTACTCAAGCCAATCACTCGCCCATGATGCACTTAAGTGGGGGTAGTGGGGGAGAGCCTGTGTCAGTGTCAAAAGGTTACGCTGTTGTAACAGACATTAAAGCTACAGTGGATGTCTTTAACTTTGACGTTTTGCATAGACTTGAGCAGATGTCCTTTTATGCTGATTTAGCATTCAAGTGTTAATACGCAGGTGCAAATTCCTGCAGAAAATCTGTGATATTCTCTTAGTGGTATATCATGTAATATCATGTAATATTCTATAAGTGGTATGTTATTTATGATATGAACCTATTGCTCTCATGAATATAACCACAAGTGCTAAGAGGTCAGTTTATGTCCTTTCATGGCAAATGGATTGTTGATAGGGCATGGTGCTGACAACACCAATGTTGTGGATTCGATTCCCACTGTGGCCACCTATATGAAAAGTGTATGCAGGCATGACGGCATATATTATAATATAATATTATATTACTAACCCACATTGACACCTCAACAACAAACAAATTCACCCACAGGGACAACTCGACAACAAACAAATTCACTGACTGGGACAAGACAACAAACAAATTCACCCACAGAAACACCTCGACAACAAACAAATTCTCCCACAGGGACACCAAGACAACAAACACATTTTCCCACAGAAACACCTTGACAACAAACAAATTCTCCCACTGGGACACCTAGACAACAAACACATTAGCTCACAGAAACACCTCGAAACAAACAAATTCTCCCACAGGGACACCTAGACAACAAACAAATTCACCCACAGAAACACCTTGACAACAAACAAATTCTTCCACAGGGACACCTCGACAACAAACAAATCCAACAATGTTATGCACTCGCATTAACAAACACACACATATGCATTGCTTTTTATACATTTGTGAAGTGCATCTAGACTTTCTAAATACTGTATAATAAATAAGTAATATATACTTAATAGATCATAATGTTAATACAGTGCCTTCAGAAAGTATTCACACCCCTTGACTTTTTCCACATTTTGTTGTGTTACAACCTGAATAAAAATAAAATAAACATGAGATTTTGTGTCACTGGCCCATAATGTCAAAATTGAATTATGTTTTTAGAAATTGTTACAAATTAATAAAAAATGAAAAGCTGAAATGTCTTGAGTCAATAAGTATTCAACCCCTTAGTTATGGCAAGCCTAAATAAGTTCAGGAGTAAACATTTGCATAAAGGGATACTTTGGGATTTTGTCAATGAGGTCCTTTATCTACTTCCCCAGAGTCAGATGAACTTGTGGATACCATTTTTATGTCTCTGTGTCCAGGAAGAAGTTAAGAGGTAGTTTCGCAAGCCAATGCTAACTAGTGTTAGCACACGACTTCCTTCAAACTGCACGCAGAGACATAGAAATGGTATCCACAAGTTCCACAAGTTCATCTGACTCTGGGGAAGTAGATAAAGTGCTTCATTGCCAAAATCCTGCCTGAAGTATCCCTTTAACAAGTCACATATTAATTTGAATGGACTCACTCTGTGTGCAATGATAGTGTTTAACATTCTTTTTGAATGACTGTCACACCCTGATCGAGAAAACTCTCGTTGGTTGGGTCAGGGTGTGAGTTTTCTGTTGAGATCTATGTTAGTGTATTTCTATGTGGTAGATCTAGTTGTGTTTCTATGTTTGGCCGGGTGTGATTCCCAATCAGAGACAGCTGTCGCTCGTTGTCTCTGATTGGGGATCATACTTAGGTAGCCTGGTTGCCTACCTTAGTTGTGGGATCTTGTTCCTGTTAGGCCTGTATGTGTATAGCCTTTTGGACTTCACGTTACGTTGTTTCTTGTTTTGTTGTATGTTTATTGAGGTAATAAACATGTACGCTTTTCACGCTGCACCTTGGTCCGACCCGTCTCTCAATGATCGTGACAGAAGATCCCACCAAACACGGACCAAGCAGCGTGCCCAGGAGGAGCAAACACCCTGGACACAGCGGGAGGCTACGTTGGTAGATGTCCTCCTCGGTTGGGGGGAAAATCACAGAGGAGGAGGCCGTCCGTTACGGTAAGGCAATGAAGGAGGAAGCCCGGGTAGGAGAGGATCAACGGCGACATCAACGGTGCCGGCCGAAGAGGAAGCCCGAGAAGCAGCCCCAAGAAAAAACATTTGGGGGGCACACGGGGTGGACGACGAGGCAGCAGGAGGCCGTGAAAGGGCTGACTGTAGAGGAGGAGGCCGCTATTCTAGAGGTCCTCCAAGACCTGCAGATCGAGAGTCTGAGAGAGGAGGCCACCACGTTACGGGGGCTGTTAGCTCAGAGGGAGCAGGAGTTATCCGTTCAGAGGGAGGCGCTACAGGAGGCTCAAAGGGAGAAGGAAGTAGTGGACGCACAGAGAGAGGAGCTGGTCAGGCAACAAAAGGAGCGTGTGTTCATTGAGGAACCTAGGTATGCGGAGATACGCACTGTGTCGCCAGTGCGCGTTCACAGCCCAGTGTGTCCTGTGCCAGCGCCCCGCACGTGCCGTGCGAAAGCGGGCATCCAGCCAGGACGGGTTGTGCCAGCTCTCCGCTCCAGACCTCCAGTGCGCCTCTACAGCCCGGTACGGCCTGTACCTGCTCCCCGCACCAAACCAGTGGTGCGCGTTCCCAGTCCGGCACGGCCCGTACCAGCTCCTCGCACCAAACCAGTGGTGCGTGTATCCAGTCCGGCACGGCCCATGCCTGCTCCTCGCACCAGACCTGTTGTGCGTGTCTCCAGTCCGACCCGGCCCGTATCTGCTCCTCGCACCAAACCAGTGGTGCGTGTCTCCAGTTCGACCCGGCCCGTGCCTGCTCCTCGCACCAAACCAGTGGTGCGTGTCTCCAGTCCGGCCCGGCCCGTGCCTGCTCCTCGCACCAAACCAGTGGTGCGTGTCTCCAGTCCGGCCCGGCCCGTGCCTGCTCCTCGCACCAAACCAGTGGTGCATGTCTCCAGCCTGGTACGGCCCGTACCTGCTCCTCACACCAAACCAGTGGTGCGCGTTCCCAGTCTGGTAAGGCCCGTGCCTGCTCCTCGCACCAGACCTGTGGTGCGTGTCTCCAGTCCGGCCCGGCCCATTCCTGCTCCTCGCACCAGGCCAGTGGTGTGTGTTCCCAGTCCGACCCGGCCCGTTCCTGCTCCTCGCACCAAACCAGTGGTGCGTGTCGCCAGCCCGGTACGCCCCATACCTGCTCCCCGCACCAGGCCAGTGGTGCGTGTTCCCAGTCCGACCCGGCCCGTACCTGCTCCTCGCACCAAACCAGTGGTGCGTGTCACCAGCCTGGTACGGCCCGTACCTGCTCCTCACACCAAACCAGTGGTGCGTGTCGCCAGCCCGGTACAGCCCGTACCTGCTCCTCGCACCAGACCTGTGGTGCGTGTCTCCAGTCCGGCCCGGCCTGTGCCTCGCACCAGACCAGTGGTGCGTGTCCCCAGTCCGGCCTGTGCCTGCTCCTCGTACCAAGCCAGTGGTGCGTGTTCCCAGTCCGGCACGGCCCGTGCCCGTTCCACCGGTGCCTGGTCCAGCACCGGTCAGCTGCTCAACTCCGGAGTCAGAGCAGTTCACTCCACCGGTGCCCAGTCCATCTCCGTTCAGCAGCTTCACTCCGGAGTCAGAGCAGTCCACTCCACCGGTGTCCAGTTCAGCACCGGGCAGCGGCTCCATTCCGGAGTCAGAGCAGTCCGCTCCACCGGTGCCCAGTCCAGCTCCGGTCAGCGGATCCACTCCGGAGCCAGAGCAGTCTGCTCCACCGGTGCCTAGTCCAGCTCCGGTCAGCGGTTCCAGAGCCAGAGCCAGAGCCAGAAGTCAGCCCCTCTCCAGCGTCGGGGCCTCCCACACCAGGGTCCAGACAGGGCTTGGTGCATCGCGGGAGGATTGCCGATACAGGCCCAGACGTCAGCCCCCCTCCAGGTTCGGGGTCTCCCACACCAGGGTCCAGACAAGGCTTGGTGCATCGAGGGAGGAAGGAGATGGGAAGCATCGCGCCAAGGTCCAGACCAGACCAGGGGCGCAACGGGGAGGCAGAGAGGGAGAGGTCATCACGCCCGGAGCCGGACCCTCCCCTAATGAGTCAGGTTGGTGCGGCCGGAGTACGCACCTTTGCGGGGGGATACTGTCACGACCTGATCGAGAGAACTCTCGTTGGTTGGGTCAGTGTGTGAGTTTTCTGTTGAGATCTATGTTAGTGTATTTCTATGTGGTAGATCTAGGTTGTGTTTCTATGTTTGGCCGGGTGTGATTCCCAATCAGAGACAGCTGTCGCTTGTTGTCTCTGATTGGGGATCATACTTAGGTAGCCTGGTTGCCTACCTTAGTTGTGGAATCTTGTTCCTGTTAGGCTTGTATGTGTATAGCCCTTTGGACTTCACGTTACGTTGTTTCTTGTATGTTTATTGAGGTAATAAACATGTACGCTTTTCACGCTGCACCTTGGTCCGACCCGTCTCACAACGATCGTGACAATGACTACCTCATCTCTGTACCCCACAATTATCTGTAGGGTCCCTCAGTCGAGCAGTGAATTTCAAACACAGATTCAACCACAAAGAATAAGGAGGTTTTCCAATGCCTCACAAAGAAGGGCACCTATTGGTAGATGGGTAAAAACAAAAAAGCAGGCATTGAATATCCCTTTAAGTATGGTGAAGTTATTAATTACAATTTGGATGGTGCATCAATACACCCAGTCACTACAAAGATACAGCCGTCCTTCCTAACTCAGTTGCCGGAGAGGAAGGAAACTGCTCATGGATTTCACCATGAGGCCAATGGTGACTTTAAAACAGTTACAAAGTTTAATGGCTGTGATAGGAGAACTGAGAATGGATCAACAACATTGTAGTTACTTCACAATACTAACCTAAACGACAGAGTGAAAAGAAGGAAGCCTGTACAGAATACAAATATTCCAAAACATGCATCCTGTTTGCATGAGGCTCTAAAGTAAAACTGTAATAAATATGGCAAAGAAATTAACTTTATGTCCTGAATACAAAGCGTTATGTTTGGGGCAAATCCAACACAACACATCACTGAGTACTGCTCTTCATATTTTCAACATGGTGGTGGCTGCATCATGTTATGGGTATGCTTGTCATCGGCAAGGACTAAGTAATTTTCAGGATAAAAAAATTACATAAAACAGCTAAGCACAGGCATAATACTAGAGGAAAACCTGGTTCAGTCTGCTTTAAGCCAAACACTGGGAGATGAATTCACCTTTCAGCAGGATGATAACCTAAACACAATACACTGGAGTTGCAGACAACATTTAATTTTCCTGAGTGGCCTAGTTACGGTTTTGACTTAAATCGGCTTGAAAATTGATGGGACGACATAAAAATGGCTGTCTAGCAATGATCAACAACCAACTTGACAGAGCTTGAATAATTTTTTTAAGCATAATGTGCAAATACTGTACAGTCAAGGTGTGCAAAGCTCTTAGAGAATTACCCTAGAAAGACTCACAGCTGTAATCGCTGCCAAAGGTGATTCAAACATTATTGACTCAGGGGTGTGAGTCCTTATGTAAATTAAATATTTCTGTATTTCATTTTCAATAAATTTTACATTTCTAAAAACATGTTTTCACTTTGTCATTATGGGGTATTGTGTGTAGAAAAAAAAACATATTTAATCCATTTTGAATTCAGGCTGTAACACAACAAAATGTGAAATAAGTCAAGGGGTATGACTACTTTGTGAAGGCACTGTATAATTTAAATCACCATGACAAATTAATAACTATAAATAGCATATATTTCAGTGCTTCCGCATACACCCACTAACACATTGTAAGCATGCACACATGCTAAGGTAAATACTTTGGTCATTTCATGCTCTCCCTCTCACTATTCTTAACTAAATGCTTAGTGCTGACCTGTCTTCTCAGCTGACTAACCGTGTTTGCTGACTGGGGGGAATTAGTTGGGGGTAGGAGAGTTAAGAATCAGACCACCAATCCCCAATCTGGAGTACAGTGCTTCATGGTCTGGAATGCCCTCCACCAACCCCTCCCAAAACAACAGAGTGAGTTTGAGGACTCCAGTCCAACAGAGTTCTATAACTGTAAAGTTTTGAAAGAGCACAATACTGGTCTCTCTCACTCTGCACACATAACACACACACACACAAATCCACTCTCACTATTTCAAACACTTGTAAATCCACAAGTATTTGGTCACACACTGGGGCAAATGAACACACACGTGCACACACACAAACACATGCACATACACACACCTGCACAGTCACTTTATAAGCCATGAATGGTACCTCATCATCAACACAACACTATTTTATCTGACACATGCGTGGTGACATCAGACAGCTCTCATAATGCTCTAACAACTAACCTAACTCGTGTACGACAGTGCCTGTCAGAGCGTGCTACTACATTATATTGTATTGTGCCTCCCACCATGGCTCTAATACATTCTGACTCTGTTGGACAAACACCATGGCAATGGATCCAATAGATCCCAGTCTTTGGCTGAAAGTGTATGCCCTCTAGTGGCCTATTTGCAGTCCAGGGATGCTCATTAGTTGAAGTACAAATCACAATCCTATGTCACAAGTGAGACAGATTATCTAATGCTAAAAGGAAATTCTAGGAATACTTGTATTAAAGACTGGTCTTATAAACAGATCCAGGACAATCAAAAAGCGAAGAGATAATCTGATGGACACCTGTTTTATGGCTGGCCTAGTTGGCAGAGGTTCATGGTACTATTCGATCACTTCAAGAGAATAGTACAAGCCAGAAATGAGGACCATTCACTCAGAAATGAGGCCCATTCACTCAGAAATGAGGCCCATTCACTCAGAAATGAGGCCCATTCACTCAGAAATGAGGCCCATTCACTCAGAAATGAGGCCCATTCACTCAGAAACGAGGCCCATTCACATGAACACTGAAGGCAAAGCTATTTCTTTCAACACTCAGAAGTGTTAACTGGTTTAGTGGGACTCATATGTGCTCTGTGCAAGTGTTACTATTAACACTTTCTGACTTAAATGTTCACTGGTGAATTTGCTGTGCACGTTATTCATCTATTTCCTCTACAGCCTCCTATGGCCTCCTTTATACTTTTCCAAGTTGAAATGTAATGTAGTTCAATGAATATGTGACACACACCCACTCACAACCTTTTGTAGATATTGTGGGTGAGATGTAATATAGTTTCTATTTATACATAATATTCCCTTATGGAGATTGGAAGAAAATGGCAGAGTGGGCCACCTGGTCAGTCCAGACAGGACACCTGGACCACACAAACAGTGGCATAGTGATGTCCAGGGAGGAGAGGGCCATTGGAGTGGATAAGGAGGTTTGGGCTGGCAGGTTGACGTTTATTGTCATGAGTCTTGTCCCGGAGGCAGAACTGAGCGATTTCCCCTTAGATAGGCCAGCTGCAAAGTCAAAATTGGCTATATTGTAAAAATTCATGACAACAGAAATGTGCTTTTTGGTCTTAATTTAAGGTTAGGGTTAGGCATTAGGGTTAGCAGTGTGGTTAAGGTTAGGTTTAAGGTAAGGGTTAGGTTTAAAATAAGATTTTACGACTTTGTGGCTGTGCCAGCTAGTGACCATTCTGCAGAGCTGCCTCCAGAACAAGATTCATGACAAAAAACGCTAACCTGCTTTGGGCTGGGGGGCTTTGGAATGTCCGGCCCAAGAATCTGTGACAAGCTAGATCAATGAGTTGAAACTGGATCCAGAGCTTTTGGGATATTCACAAACCTCAAAAAGGTCATATTGAGTCATCTTTAAAACTGAAGGCCAGAGATTTATAGTTAGACAGGCTGTCAAATTGAAAGACAAGTTTATCGAGTGTTACCTGCAGCTGTTGACGACTCAACTCACAATGAATATGCAAATCTGCAAATTATCAGTGTTTGGAGTAGTGAACTACATGTAGTTTAACCAGTAATAAACTACATTTGACAGTAGCTTGGTGGTAGTTGAACTAAATTGAAATCGAGGTAGTGTTTTCAGTAGTTAATCACTTTTTTGCCATGTAGCGGTGTAGCTAACTACTGCAACTACAAAAAGAGAAGAAAATATGGGGGAAATAGGCAATCATTTCCTTTCTTTTTCAGCACCATACCTGCCTAATTCTCACTTGAAACATAGTTTTTGTGTTTAATAGGCTAAATTACACATTATTTTAACACCTGATCCCAGAGTGATCTGTCTTACAATTTGTAGTCTATGACGTTTCAGATTTACAGTGGGGAAAAAAAGTATTTAGTCAGCCACCAATTGTGCAAGTTCTCCCACTTAAAAAGATGAGAGAGGCCTGTAATTTTCATCATAGGTACACGTCAACTATGACAGACAAAATTATTATGGTGGAAAATAAGTATTTGGTCACCTACAAACAAGCAAGATTTCTGGCTCTCACAGACCTGTAACTTTTTCTTTAAGAGGCTCCTCTGTCCTCCACTCGTTACCTGTATTAATGGCACCTGTTTGAACTTGTTATCAGTATAAAAGACACCTGTCCACAACCTCAAACAGTCACACTCCAAGCTGTACCTTTAAATGCATAAAAAATTCGAGTTAGGAAATCTTTACACATAAAAGTGTATTGAATTGGTAACACGTTATATGATTTTCACTGTGAATACTCTCCAAAAATATAAAGACCACAGAAAACAAATAAATGGCTAAAAATGCATGTATGATGCATGCAGTGGGTTTCGACTACATCTTTTCAGTCAATGCAACCAGTAGAATGGGCTTGACCTGGAGAAATGGGGAAAACCAGGTCACATGAGGACAACCCTAGTAAAGTGACATAGGAAGTGACATCGGTAATGATACAGTGGGGAAAAAAAGTATTTAGTCAGCCACCAATTGCGCAAGTTCTCCCACTTAAAAAGATGAGAGAGGCCTGTAATTTTAATCATAGGTACACGTCAACTATGACAGACAAAATGAGAAAAAAAATCCAGAAAATCACATTGTAGGATTTTTAATGAATTTATTTGCAAATTATACATTTACATTTACATTTTAGTCATTTAGCAGACGCTCTTAACCAGAGCGACTTACAGGAGCAATTAGGGTTAAGTGCCTTGCTCAAGGGCACATTAACGTCATTTAGCAGACGCTCTTAGCCAGAGCGACTCACAAATTGGTGCGTTCACCCTATAGCCAGTGGGATAACCACTTTACAATTTGGGGGGGTTAGAAGGAATACTTTAGCCTATCCCAGGTATTCCTTAAAGAGGTGGGGTTTCAAATGTCTCCGGAAGGTGGTGAGTGACTCCGCTGTCCTGGCGTCGTGAGGGAGCTTGTTCCACCATTGGGGTGCCAGAGCAGCGAACAGTTTTGACTGGGCTGAGCGGGAGCTGTGCTTCCGCAGAGGAAGGGGAGCCAGCAGGCCAGAGGTGGATGAACGCAATGTCCTCGTTTGGGTGTAGGGACTGATCAGAGCCTGAAGGTACAGGGGTGCCGTTCCCCTCACTGCTCCAAAGGCAAGCACCATGGTCTTGTAGCGGATGCGAGCTTCAATTGGAAGCCAGTGGAGTGTGCGGAGGAGGGGGGTGACGTGAGAGAACTTGGGAAGGTTGAACACCAGACGGGCTGCGGCATTCTGGATGAGTTGTAGGGGTTTAATGGCACAGGCAGGGAGCCCAGCCAACAGCGAGTTGCAGTAGTCCAGACGGGAGATGACAAGTGCCTGGACCAGGACCTGCGCCGCTTCCTGTGTAAGGCAGGGTCGCACTCTCCGAATGTTGTAGAGCATGAACCTGCAGGAGCGGGTCACCGCCTTGATGTTGGCGGAGAACGACAGGGTGTTGTCCAGGGTCACGCCTAGGCTCTTCGCACTCTGGGAGGAGGACACAGCGGAGTTGTCTACCGTGATGGCGAGATCATGGAACGGGCAGTCCTTCCCCGGGAGGAAGAGCAGCTCCGTCTTGCCAGGGTTCAGCTTGAGGTGGTGATCCGTCATCCATACTGATATGTCTGCCAGACATGCAGAGATGCGATTCGCCACCTGGTTATCAGAAGGGGGAAAGGAGAAGATTAGTTGTGTATCGTCAGCGTAGCAATGATAGGAAAGGCCATGTGAGGATATGACAGAGCCAAGTGACTTGGTGTATAGGGAGAAAAGGAGAGGGCCCAGAACCGATCCCTGGGGGACACCAGTGGTGAGAGCACGTGGTGCGGAGACAGCTTCCCGCCACGCCACTTGGTAGGAGCGACCGGTCAGGTAGGACGCAATCCAGGAGTGAGCCGCGCCGGTGGAAAATAAGTATTTGGTCAATAACAAAAGTTTCTCAATACTTTGTTATATACCCTTTGTTGGCAATGACACAGGTCAAACATTTTCTGTAAGTCTTCAAAAGGTTTTCACACACTGTTGCTGGTATTTTGGCCCATTCCTCCATGCAGATCTCCTCTAGAGCAGTGATGTTTTGGGGCTGTCGCTGGGCAACACGGACTTTCAACTCCCTCCAAAGATTTTCTATGGGGTTGAGATCTGGAGATTGGCTAGGCCACTCCAGGACCTTGAAATGCTTCTTACGAAGCCACTCCTTCGTTGCCCGGGCTGTGTGTTTGGGATCATTGTCATGCTGAAAGACCCAGCCACGTTTTATCTTCAATGTCCTTGCTGATGGAAGGAGGTTTTCACTCAAAATCTCACGATACATGGCCCCATTCATTCTTTCCTTTACACGGATCAGTCGTCCTGGTCCCTTTGCAGAAAAACAGCCCCAAAGCATGATGTTTCCACCCCCATGCTTCACAGTAGGTATGGTGTTCTTTGGATGCAACTCAGCATTCTTTGTCCTCCAAACACGACGAGTTGAGTTTTTACCAAAAAGTTCTATTTTGGTTTCATCTGACCATATGACATTCTCCCAATCCTCTTCTGGATCATCCAAATGCACTCTAGCAAACTTCAGACGGGCCTGGACATGTACTGGCTTAAGCAGGGGGACACGTCTGGCACTGCAGGATTTGAGTCCCTGGCGGCGTAGTGTGTTACTGATGGTAGGCTTTGTTACTTTGGTCCCAGCTCTCTGCAGGTCATTCACTAGGTCCCCCCGTGGGGTTCTGGGATTTTTGCTCACCGTTCTTGTGATCATTTTGACCCCACGGGGTGAGATCTTGCGTGGAGCCCCAGATCGAGGGAGATTATCAGTGGTCTTGTATGTCTTCCATTTCCTAATAATTGCTCCCACAGTTGAATTCTTCAAACCAAGCTGCTTACCTGTTGCAGATTCAGTCTTCCCAGCCTGGTGCAGGTCTACCATTTTGTTTCTGGTGTCCTTTGACAGCTCTTTGGTCTTGGCCATAGTGGAGTTTGGAGTGTGACTGTTTGAGGTTGTGGACAGGTGTCTTTTAATACAGGTAACGAGTGGAGGACAGAGGAGCCTCTTAAAGAAGAAGTTACAGGTCTGTGAGAGCCAGAAATCTTGCTTGTTTGTAGGTGACCAAATAATTATTTTCCACCATAATTTGCAAATAAATTCATTAAAAATCCTACAATGTAATTTTCTGGAATTTTTTTTCTCATTTTGTCTGTCATAGTTGACGTGTACCTATGATGAAAATTACAGGCCTCTCTCATCTTTTTAAGTGGGAGAACTTGCACAATTGGTGGCTGACTAAATACTTTTTTTCCCCACTGTATATGGACACTTCCCTATGTTTACTGTATTAGGTTTGTTCATCCCTTTTAACTTGTTTTCATACTGTATCAGACACAGACATGTGTTCAAATACTATTTAGGGTATAGACGGGTTGGCTGACTACGTCACCTAAATAATGTGCCCGCATCATTGAGGCATACAAATATTTAAATACTCCATGCATTTGAACGCAGGTCTGTTTGGTCCTAGGGGTATTTGAAATAATTTATCTGGAAATAAGTATTTGAAAATAGTTTAGGCTATTTATAGGAAGTTATTTGAATATGCGTTCAAATAGAAGTAGATGATTTGGCCACATTATTTGAAAATACTCAAGAACACAGAAAATTAGTGTTTAAATAACAAATACTTAAATATGCATTTATTTGAACCCAGGTCTGATCAGACAACACACAATACAATGTGAAAATGAACAAATAACCAACAAGTGTTACAAACTTTGAAAATAACAAAAACATCTATCATGCATAGGCCTAAATAAAAAGTGTGGGACATGTATTCCTCTTGACATCAGTCTACTTCTTAAAGTCCCTTTAATATTCTTGCTGTTTGGTAGCTACTGAAAATGTTACATCTTCCTCTAAAGGACAGACCAACACGAATGTCGGCCATGCCCAGCGGGTGGTCATCCTATCGCATCTGATCACAGAACATCGACCATCATTATCTGTTCTTTCCCCGACGATTCTACATGTTCAATGGCCACAATTGTCAACAACAGGTTCAGTAATCCTCATACAATGTCCTCATACGATTGCACTTCACTTGTTTCACTAGTTTCAGTCTCTATATTGGTCCATGTGCACACCAGTGGCGGTCGGTGCCGTTTAAGATGAGGGAGGATGATAGTTTTTATTTTCATGAGCATGGCCTTATTTCTATTACAGCATGTTGGATGACTGTCATTCATATTCCATTCACCCAGCTCAATGTAACATCGATAGGTTAAGGCTACTATAGGTTATTATTATTATTATTATTATTACTACATGATACTCTAATTTTCCCTATACCCATCATCAGGTTGCAACAACCTAGCCTACGAATTAATGTTTACAATATAGGTGCACAGGTCGAGAGAAATTTGAGTAATCAAGATGGCAGACAGTGACATTCAATACCACCTTGCACACTCTTGCCTGCATCTAGCTGATCTAGGTTGTAATCATTAGTCCAACAGTTGGAAACGAGAGTTTCTATTGGACAAATTCAGGTATATTTATCCCTGTTTGGATCTGTTTAAGAAACGTTTTTCAACAGAATCGGCGGAATGAATACACCCCTGATCACACGCAAACACAGAACTAGCAGCCACATATAAACCGATTGATCACTTTGCTCATTGTATATATAATTATTTCTCGCATCTACGCTCTCACCTTTTCCCTTCACTTGTGGACTTCAGTGCACAATACAACAGCTGTCTGTGACCAGGCGGAAAAAACCTTTCCTAGCTAAACTTTCATGCCATTACCGCCAACAACAGCCTACATCGTTGTCACCATATGAAGGTCATAGTCAACATAACTACCAGAACTAATGCGTTAGTAAATCCGCTAAAATCATGCAGTACAGTGTAGTGAAGTTCACCGGCAGGCCCCGGTGGCAATAAATTAATAAAACCAAAAGCTTACCTTGACTTGGAAGAGTTCCAGTGTTGGATAGCCATAGCCAGCTAGCTAACATAGCATCCCTCTCTGTATGAATCGGGTGTTTGAGTAGGCTAAACTAGCTAGCTGCATTTTCTAGCTAAGTAAGTGAAAGTAAAATATATTTATACTACGAAGTATAGCTATCTCGCTCTCCCTCTCTTGTTTTCCTTAATTTTGGAAGAAATTAATTTGTTCAAACTGTTCAAATGTTGTCTTTCTCTCTCTTTGAGTCAACGACTCCCACATTTATGCACTGCAGTGCTAGCTAGCTGTAGCTTGTTATTTCATTACTAGATTCATTCTCTGATCCTTTGATTGGGTGGACAACATGTCAGTTCATGCTGCAAGAGCTCTGATAGGTTGGAGGACATCCTCCGGATGTTGTCATAATTACTGTGTAAGTCTATGGAAGGGGGTGAGAACCATGAGCATCCTAGGTTTTGTATTGAAGTCAATGTACCCAGAGGACAGAAGCTAGCCGGCTACACCATGGTGCTACCCTACAGTGCTGCTGGGGCTACTGTAGACCTTAATTGCAAAACAGTGTGTTTTAATCAATTATTTAGTATAGTTTTATCTAAAAATTATAACTTTTTTAATGTTTCACTATTTTATTTTTATGAAATTCACTGAGGAGGATGGTTCTCCCCTTTCTCCTCTGAGGAGCCTCCACTGCACACTTTCTGTATTTGCTGGGATCTCCTTGTAACGCAGACGCTGGGAGATGAGAAGCAAGTTCAGGGTGAGGGTTTAATAATAAATAAACTTAGACCAAAACAAGAACAGCGTCTGGACATGAGAAACATAACAATATCAATGCTGACTGGGAAACGAACCTGAGGGAGAGACAGATATACAGTGAGGGAAAAAAGTATTTGATCCCCTGCTGATTTTTGTACATTTGCCCACTGACAAAGACATGATCAGTCTATAATTTTAATGGTAGGTTTATTTGAACAGTGAGAGACAGAATAACAAAAACAAAATCCAGAAAAACGCATGTCAAAAATGTTATGAATTGATTTGCATTTTAATGAGGGAAATAAGTATTTGACCCCTCTGCAAAACATGACTTAGTACTTGGTGTCAAAACCCTTGTTGGCAATCACAGAGGTCAGACGTTTCTTGTAGTTGGCCACCAGGTTTGCACACATCTCAGGAGGGATTTTGTCCCACTCCTCTTTGCAGATCTTCTCCAAGTCATTAAGGTTTCGAGCCTGACGTTTGGCAACTCGAACCTTCAGCTCCCTCCACAGATTTTCTATGGGATTAAGGTCTGGAGACTGGCTAGGCCCTCCAGGACCTTAATGTGCTTCTTCTTGAGCCACTCCTTTGTTGCCTTGGCCGTGTGTTTTGGGTAATTGTCATGCCTGAATACCCATCCATGACCCATTTTCAATGCCCTGGCTGAGGGAAGGAGGTTCTCACCCAAGATTTGACGGTACATGGCCCCGTCCATCGTCCCTTTGATGCGGTGAAGTTGTCCTGTCCCCTTAGCAGAAAAACAGCCCCAAAGCATAATGTTTCCACCTCCATGTTTGACGGTGGGGATGGTGTTGTTGGGATCATAGGCAGCATTCCTCCTCCTCCAAACACGGCGAGTTGAGTTGATGCCAAAGAGCTCCATTTTGGTCTCATCTGACCACAGCACTTTCACCCAGTTCTCCTCTGAATCATTCAGATGTTCATTGGCAAACTTCAGACGGGCCTGTATATGTGCTTTCTTGAGCAGGGGGACCTTGCGGGCACTGCAGGATTTCAGTCCTTCACGGCATAGTGTGTTACCAATTGTTTTCTTGGTGACTATTGTCCCAGCTGCCTTGAGATCATTGACAAGATCCTCCCGTGTAGTTCTGGGCTGATTCCTCACCGTTCTCATGATCATTGCAACTCCACGAGGTGAGATCTTGCATGGAGCCCCAGGCCGAGGGAGATTGACAGTTATTTTGTGTTTCTTCCATTTGCGAATAATCGCAACAACTGTTGTCACCTTCTCACCAAGCTGCTTGGCGATGGTCTTGTAGCCCATTCCAGCCTTGTGTAGGTCTACAATCTTGTCCCTGACATCCTTGGAGAGCTCTTTGGTCTTGGCCATGGTGGAGAGTTTGGAATCTGATTGATTGATTGCTTCTGTGGACAGGTGTCTTTTATACAGGTAATAAAATGAGATTAGGAGCACTCCCTTTAAGAGTGGGCTCCTAATCTCAGCTTGTTACCTGTATAAAAGACACCTGGGAGCCAGAAATCTTTCTGATTGAGAGGGGGTCAAATACTTATTTCCCTCATTAAAATGCAAATCAATTTATAACATTTTTGACATGCGTTTTTCTGGATTTTTGTTTTGTTATTCTGTCTCTCACTGTTCAAATAAACCTACCATTAAAATTATAGACTGATCATTTCTTTGTCAGTGGGCAAACGTACAAAATCAGCAGGGGATCAAATACTTTTTTCCCTCACTGTAGGGGAGGTAATCAATGACGTGATGGAGTCCAGGTGAGTCCCATAATTAAACGCAGGTGCGCGTAACAATGGTGGCAGGTGTGCGTAATGATGAGTGAACTGGTGACCTCGAGCACCGGAGAGGGGGAGCAGGAGTAGACGTGACACTCCTTGTTTATTCCTGTTCCTTCACTTGATGTAGACTCCATACTAGTTTTAGTCTCTGTTGTAGCACAGGTTCCCATGCTAAGTGCTGTCTCTGCGCTGATTACGGTCTAGTTGTGGTTCTGGAGCTCATTTTGTTTCCAGTGCTAAGTGTGGTCCTAGAGCTGTTGGAGGTCCCTGTACTAGAGCAGTCTGTGGTGCTGCTTTGACCACCGCAGGCCTGGCAGACTTTTGTCCAGCGCGGGAGGAAGTGGGGGAGCTGCTCCTGGAGTTCCCGGCAGCGCAGGCCATACATCACGGGGCTGAGCGCCTGACTCACTAAGAACACCATGAAGTGGGCCACAGTGGCGGCCATATTGTGCTTCAACCTGGTGATGATGGGCACCAGAGGCAGCAGGTACAGGATCATCTGTAGCTTGTGGATCAGGATGGTGCTGTTGGAGGTGAGATATGCCCTGCCCGGCAGCCTGCCATATAGATGAGCACGTAGCTGGTCATGATGAGCAGCACCAAGAACGCCAACAGCGCTAGGCTGCTGAATCCCAGACGCGGGACTCTCCAGTGTGGTGGAGCACACAGGGTCCAGCTCCACCACAGAAGGACTGGGCGCAGGCCAGGACAGTGAACAGAACCGGGTTGAGCAGGGCCACGAACCAGGCCAGTGCCATGACGGAAGCCTGAAAGTGACGTACAAGCGCTGGGTAGTGGAGCAGCCGCAGGATGGACAGGCAGGTGTTGAGGGTCATGCGTGTGAGGGTGATGCCCACGCCATGGCCCAGAGCCACCTGGAAGTCAAATAGAACCCAGCAGTTCAGGCGGCTGTCAGATCCACATCATAGTTGGAGTCATTGAACATAGCTTGTGATTGTCAGGTCACAGCGGTGAAAACCAAATTGGGAATTCACCAAACCCAGGTAATGGTGCCACTGCCAACAACTATGGGTGTCTATCTACTGGAGCTGTGACTGCTAGCCCTTTGCTTCAGGTAACTGTTACCTTCTACATCCTTCTTCCACTTCTTCCTTGTATTTTCTGTCATGTGTCACCCGCTTCATGCATTTATAGATTCTTTATCAACTGCCTCAAAATCGATCGGCTTAGTGGAATAAATTGTTCCGAGTCATCACCTGCCTCTCAGCATAGCAAAATACCATATTTAACACTAGGTCGAGCAAGTAGGCCTAAATCTTGTGATCCTAGGTGTGTGTGCTGTGCTAAGTGTGTGTGAGAGAGGAGATCCGACCTGCATTAGGTGGGTTTGTCGCTAGAGACAGTGAATATCCATAAGTGGAGTGGAGGTCAGGCTGAATCAGGTTCCCTATTATTGGCTACTACCATGTTTGTACATGTTCATTAATAAAGAAATATTAAGGCTGTTAAAATTATTGGACCTCTTGGTCCTCAAGTTGTTGAGCCTAAATAAGGATCTTCAATGGAATTTAGGCTTAGGTCATGAGCACGTTTAAAATATTGTAAACATACATGTACATATCATACAGTGCCTTCGGAAAGTATTCAGACCACTTGACTTTTTCAACATTTTTACAGACTTATACTAAAATTGATTAAATTGTTTCTTTTCCTCATCAATCTCCACACAATACTCTATAATGACGAAGCAAAAACTGGTTTTTATACATTTTTGCAAATGTATTACAAATAAAAAACGGAAATATCACATTTACATAAGTATTCAGACCCTTTACTCAGTACTTTGTTGAAGCACCTTTGGCAGCGATTACAGCATCGAGTCTTCTTGGGTATGACGTTACAAGCTTGGCACACCTGTATTTGGGGAGTTTCTCCCATTCTTCTTTGTAGATCCTCTCAAGCTCTGTCAGGTTGGATGGGGAGGGTTGCTGCACAGCTATTTTCAGGTCTCTCCAGAGATGTTAAATCGGGTTCAAGTCTGGGCTCTTGCTGGGCCACTCAAGGACATTCAGAGACTTTTCCCGAACCACTCCTGTGTTGTCTTGGCTGTGTGCTTAGGGTCGTTGTCCTGTTGAAAGGTGAACCTTCGTCCCAGTCTGAGGTCCTGAGCGCTCTGGAGCAGGTTTTCATCAAGGATCTCTCTGTACTTTGCTCTGTTAATCTTTCCCTCGATCCTGACTCGTCTCCCTGCCACTGAAAAACATCCCCACAGCATGATGACGCCACCACCATGCTTCACCGTAGGGATGGTACCAGGTTTCCTCTTTGGCTTGAATGCTCCTTTGGCATTCAAGCCAAAGAGTTCAATCTTGGTTTCATCAGACTGGTCTGAGAGTCTTATGGTGCCTTTTGGCAAACTCCAAGTGGCCTGTCATGTGCCTTTTACTGAGGAGTGTCTTCCGTCTGTCCACTCTACCATAAAGGCCTGATTGGTGGAGTGCTGCAGAGATGGTTGTCCTTCTGGAAGTTTCTCCCATCTCAACAGAGGAACTCTAGAGCTCTGTCAGAGTGACATTTTTACATTTTTACATTTTTAGTCATTTAGCAGACGCTCTTATCCAGAGCGACTTACATTGAGTGCATACATTTATTTTTATTAATTTTTTATTCTGACCCCCTGTGGGGTTCTTGGTCACCTCCCTGACCAAGGCCCTTCTCCCCCGATTGCTCAGTTTGGCCAGGCGGCCAGCTCTAGGAAGAGTCTTGGTGGTTCCAAACTTCCATTTAAGAATAATGGAGGCCACTGTGTTCTTGGGGACCTTCAATGCTGCAGAAATGTTTTGGTACCCTTCCCCAGCCTCGACACAATCCTGTCTCAGAGCTCTACAGACAATTCCTTCGACCTCATGGCTTGGTTTTTTAATTGAATTTACCACAGGGGCTGCAATCAAGTTGTAGAAACATCTCAAGGATGATCAGTGAAAACAGAATGCACTTGAGCTCAATTTCGAGTCTCATAACAAAAGGTCTGAATACTTATGTAAATAAGGTATTTCTGTTTCTTATTTTTTAAACATTTGCTAAAATTTCTAAAAAACTGTTTTCACTTTGTTATTATGGGGTAGTGTGTGTAGATTGCTGAGTATTTTTATTTAATTACTTCATTTTAGAATAAGGCTGTAATGTAACAAAATGTGGAAAAAGTCAAGGGGTCTGAATAAAATAAATTAGGAATAAAGTTCTGTTATGAGGACACAGCTGAGAGGTACGCTGTTTTATCCTTTAATTTTCAGCAAACATGCACTCCCTGAATCATTCCACCAAATGGTAGTGCTGCTTGTGCAATAATGTATAGGGCATAAGACTGTCGCACAACACAGCAACAGCAGCTAAAAATGTATATTAACATCTCCAATCATTGCCACAACATCCTTTGCTGCAAGGCAACTGACCCTCTTCCAACACAACCACTGTACTGATTGAAAGACGAAACACAAACATACATGGTTTTGCTGGGTAGCAGCATCAAATTTCCATCCAAAAGCAGCAACCTGGTTTGTTAGCATTCATTCATCAAACATTCATTTATCAAACATAAAACATTCATTCATCAAACATTCAACAGTCATCATCATATTTGTCAAAAACGACTTGTACAGTCTCCATCCGAGAGCAATCCCAACCTCTTGCATAGAAACCTCAAGGAACCTATATAGAGTGAAAATATCAAACAAAAAAACGAATTTCAATGAAGGTGCCTGAATTAGAGCTCCTGTCTCCTCTTCCATAACCTGAGTCCCCCTGTACCACACCCTGACCCTGGCCCACAGTCACCCAACAGCGCCGCATGTCTTTACAGAGCTGCTCCGGCCCAGCGTCGGACTCGGAACCTGACTCTATATCAGCAGCGTTGCTCTCTGGGTCCTCGCTGCGCTCCACCATGGTGTATACATCGTAGCTCTCTGGGTCTGTACAGAGTTGCTGCTGCTGGCTCCTCTTCCTCCTGCGGCTGATCTGTTTCTGCAGCTTGCTGGTGAAGAAGACGCTCCAGGAGCCCAGCTCCAAGGCCAGGGCCGCCACCTCGGCCAACACTGAGCCAAAGTGACCCCGCACCACCAGCTCCCAGAACACCAACGAACCACACAGCTGACAGACGCACAAAGAACAGTGGTTAGGGACAGAGACCAGGGTTTGCGGTCAATCATTCAGTTAAATAACCATCAGGGGTTTAAACCACACAAGAGCAAAAACGGACAGATTCACACAGAAAATAAATCAAGAGAATATGGAAATAAACACATTGTTAGATATCACTCAGATACACCCATGTACAGTTACAAAAGGATGGATTCGCATACAGTACACAGTGTACATAATTGCCAATGCATACCACAGACATGCATGCACCGAGTCTCACACAGTGGGCCCATTCACCTTCCTGAACCTGTGTGAGGTGCGTCCGAGTCGTGCCACGTCCTCCATCTCCAGATGGGTCAGGATGTGGAGCAGCAGGGGGTCGGGCAGATGCTCCAGGTAGTCATACTGGCCCTGACAGAGTGCCTGGCTGTACTGAAGGATCCGTGGGCAAAAGGCCACACTCACCTGACCAGGGAAACCATCACACAGGTAGCACCTGTCAACAGGGTCACTTAGCCCCTTGCCCACCGTTGCTTCACTTTTGTTTGTGCTGTGACCAACCTAGCCAAAGCCTGTTACAAGGGCTTTGTAAACCATATCTCTAACTTAGCAACTAGGCTATTTCAAAAGTCTTTCTGGTAAAAGACGCCTCAATAATCGCGACACACGTGAATGTACACAATCTCTAGACCATTGCATCTCTACGACCCCTGCCCTCCTGGAAACTGCCCTTCTGACACACCTGTGAATCTAAACCATGAGGGCACTGCCTGACTTAGCCGACCATGAGGGCACTGCCTGACTAAGCCGACCGTAATAGAGTAATTTAATTAGGGGTTGATTGGGTTACAATCAATGCAGTCATTTTTAGCATGGTAATTTGCTTAACTCGAGGGCATAGGCTTAATTTTTGGCATCTAGGCTACTATCTAGCTAGCTAGTAGTGAGCAGGTGGGTAGTGACCCACCTAAAAACAAAACATTGCCACACCTTTAGACAACATTTCCTAAAGAGTCTCATTAGGTCATTACCCAAGGGATGGATCGAAATTTACAGAATGGTTACCTGGAGGAAAATGGGGGAGGGTCATGCTTTTTCAATTTCAGTCAAGGGGAGGGTTTAGTATTTTTAAAGATCTAGTCCAGGGGAGGGTCATGTAATATGTAATTGATAAAATTTCAATATTTCTCTGTGTTTTAGTATTAGTTGCTTATTAGGATATATATTGATGTGTGCCTGTTACGTGTGACGTGTTTTTATTTCTCCCCATTTTCCTGTGTAGTGTGTTTGTGTGTTCTGGGCATTACAGGTGTGCTGAGTTGCGGCTGACGATGGTGGGCGTGGCTTCGGTCCAGAGTCCTGGCAGCTGTGGCTGATTGATGAGAGTATACCTGTTTGCCGTGTGAGCTCGAAGAAGGGGGGAGAGGACACTTGTTGTTTGGCTGTGTTAATTTATCTTTGTTTGTGTTCCAGCCTGTTCTCCTGATGTACTCCACCCTACCTAGGTCCTGGAGAAGGGAAAGGTAGATCTGCCCATGGGTGTACATTCCCACGTAGATAACCCATTGTTTTATACACTAGGTTAGCCGGGCGGGTGTCACCCCTGTATTTTTTGGTAAACAGGCAGGAAAGTGGGTTAGGGCTTAGAGTGTGATAGGAAGGTTTAGGTGTGTAGAAGAGGCGGGACCTTTTGTTTATTTTCATTAATTGGACCCCGTTCCCAAATATTCCCTTCTCTTACCTTCCCTGGTTTGTTTGATTGATTTGTTGTTTCCTTACTGTTTCTTTATGGATGTTGTTTATTTTGTTTAAGTACATTACTAAACATCCCCCGAGGGCTAACCTTGAGTTCTGGTTGTTGTCTGGTTATTTTAGTTCATTACACCCCACATTTCTTCCCCATCCATCTAGTTTACCTTGTGTGCGCAGGCACAGGCATTTACGTCTCCTCCTCAGACGAACTACACCCGAGGGGAGAACGTAACAGTGCCTGATGTCACCCCTCATCTCTGATTCTCCGCTGTATCAATATCAAGTGTGTCTATAGGGTAATTAGTATGGTCTCAATCTAATGATCCATAGCCTATAGGCTATGAAGCACTGAGCAAAGTTATATTTCTAAGGTAACTGCTGGGATGGTGTAAATAAAACTAGGTTGCATTACACACTGCAATGGATATTCTAACCTTGAGCCCCAGCCTGCTGATCAAAAGCTGTTTTGCGTGCTGCTATACCAATGGCTGTGCTGTGTAGGCCTACGGTGGCAGTTCAGGAGGAGAGTCAAAGAAAAATGCACCTACTAATTTTAGTAGGCATTATACATTTCAACCATCTTCATTTTAATTACACTTTGTTAACAAGAGGGCTTTGTGTTGGAGCCGATTTCTTCCAATTTAAGAAATAAGAGGTAGGCCTACCTGTTTGACAGATGAAATTATGCTATAGACTGCTATATCCATAGATTTGTCGGTCAATTCCTCCACCAACCATGCACTCTTTGAATAGGTTACCTCCGTGTCAGTGAAGGGCTGTTAAGTTCAAATCAAGACTCGACTTGAGGGGGTGTTAGAGGGTATGCCATAAGCCTACCTTTTATTTTTTAAAATGTTGTTAGCTTAATCCGATTATATAAACTGATCTATAACAGCGCTTTGGTCCGCAATGCTTTATGCTAGAAAAAAGCTGTAAAATACGCGGGAAAGACGTGACTCCGATGCATATGGGGATATCATTATTTAGTTTATTTGACATTGAGGCTGAGCTACAACCTTCTATAGCCAAGGAGACAAAAAATAGAAATTGCTTGGGAAGTAATCTAATTTTGTCACTATCAATTTATTAAGCTATTCACTTTCTGTACAGTAGATGTTTAAACCCAGACAGCTTTTAGGGAAACGCTTGTGACCTTCTCTCGTTGGGTTAAGCCACGGATGAAGAGTAGCCAGCAGTTAAAGCGTACATTTTTCGGTAGGCCTACTCTGTCTGGGGTGTAAGGTAGGCAACATGGCTGCCTAAGTATGATCCCCAATCAGAGACAACGACCAACAGCTGCCTCTGATTGGGAACCACACCCGGCCAACATAGAAATATATAAATTAGATTTCACACCCTGACCAACCCAACTAGAGATCACAATGTCAGGGCGTGACAGTACCCCCCCCCCCCAAAGGTGCGGACTCCGGCCGCAAAAACCTGACTCATTAGGGGAGGGTCTGGGTGGGCATCTAGCCTCAGTGGCGGCTCCGGCTTCGGACGTGACGTAGGCAGTAAACTCTTCCCCCATCCTGCCTCCCCTTTGTACGCCCGGTCCGGTCTGGACCCCGGCGCGATGCTCCCCCTCTCAGTCCTCCCACAATGCACCAAGTCCTGTCTGGACCCTGGTGTAGGAGCCCTCAACCCTGGAGAGGGGCTGACGTCTGGTCCCAGCCCAGCAGTCCTCCCAAGATGCACAAAGTCCTGTCTGGACCCTGGTGTGGGAGACCCCGACCCTGGAGAGGGGTTGACGTCTGGCTCCGGCTCGGACCCCGGTGGAGCGGATGGCTCCGGCATGGGGGAAGAGTAGATGACCGGACCCGGACTTGGCACCGGTGAAGCGGACTGCCCCGGCTCTGGTAGGGAGCAGATAACCAGAGCTGGACTAGACACCGGTAGAGGGGACTGCTCTGGCACTGGAGTGAAGCAGCTGACCGGAGCTGGACTGGGCACCGGTGGAGCGGACTGCTCTGGCACTGGAGTGGAGCAGCTGACCGGAGCTGGACTAGGCACCGGTGGAGCGGACTGCTCTGGCACTGGAGTGGAGCAGCTGACCAGAGCTGGACTAGGCACCGGTGGAGCGGACTGCTCTGGCACTGGAGTGGAGCAGCTGACCAGAGCTGGACTAGGCTCCGGTGGAGCGGACTGCTCTGGCACAGGAGTGGAGCAGCTGACCGGCGCTGGACTATGCACGGGTGGAGCGGACTGCTCTGGCACTGGATTAAAGCAGCTGACCGGGGATGGAGGCTCTGGACTGCAGACCGTCGCAGGAGGCTCCGGGCCATGGACCATCACTGGAGTCTTCGGGCCATGGATCATCACAGGAGGCTTCGTGCCATTGATCATCACTGGAGGCTTTGTGCCACGGACCATCACTGGAGGCCCTGGGCCATGGACCATCACTGGAGGCCTCGGGCCATGGATCATCACTGGAGGCCTCGGGCCATGGATCACCACTGGTGGCTTCGTGCCCTGGATAATCACTGGAGGCTTCGTGCCATGGATCATCACTGGAGGCTTCGTGCCATGGACCACCACCGAAGGCTTCGCGCCATGGACCATCACCGGAGGCTTTGGGCCATGGATCATTACTGGAGGCTTCATGCCAGTGCGAGGAGCAGGCACAGGCCCTACCGGACTGGAGACACGCACCACTAGTTTGGTGCGAGGAGCAGGTACGGGCCCTACCGGACTGGAGACACGCACCACTAGTTTGGTGCAAGGAGCAGGCACGGGGCGCACCGGGCTGGAGACATGCACCACTGGTTTGGTGCGAGGAGCAGGCACGGGCCGTACCGGTCTGTGAAGGCGCCCTGGCGGCACAGTGCGTAAAGCCGGCGCATAGCCTGGTGCCTGCACGGTCACTCGCTCCTCAAAGCGAGTGCGGGGAGTTGGCTCTGCTAAACCTGGCTCCGCCAGCCTCTGCTCTAAGGACCGAGCTCTCTGCTGCTGGAGGGTTAACTCCTCTCTCAGCTCCTCCTGTTGCCTGGTCAGCTGCTCCACTCCAGTGCCAGAGCAGTCCGCTCCACCGGTGCCAAGTCCAGCTCCGGTCAGCTGCTCCCTACCAGAGCCGGGGCAGTCCGCTTCACCGGTGCCCAGTCCGGGTCCGGTCGTCTACTCTTTCCCCATGCCGGAGCCATCCGCTCCACCGGGGTCCGAGCCGGAGCCAGACGACAACCCCTCTGGACATCCATTTTCATTTCAGAGAGGTCCTATTTTCTCCATGTAACGTTTCTCCTCCCTAATGTTTCCATTTCAATACAAAACAAAAAGCCTATGATCAGGCATAACCATGTATGAAGTTTTGGAAATGTTGTTAAACCCAACTGTCTGTACTAATTTTCTTCTTAAGTCTATAGTTAAGGAAGAAATGGCAGTTAAGAATACATTTCTTCATAAGGTTTTAGTGAATCTGCGCCCCGATCCCCACTTCCTTCTGCCCCCTCTCAGTCTTCTTCAAGCAGTTACAGAGAGAGCATCAAGCTCCTACACCTCTTCCTTGCCCAACATAACTGGACTCACATTTCTTGACATGCGGGATGGTGTGCGTGTATAAAGTTGAGGGAGGGAAATTGTATTTGTGTATATTACTGCTGGTTGTTCAGTACAATATTAGCTTTTAGTTCTGTACAGTTCTTTGCCATTTGTTTCTGCTCTATCCTGTAAGGTTCTGTATCTGTGCATTCTTGCCCTGGTGTATTCATTTGGTATGTAAATATTCATTGCCTCTATTTTATCCTGTTACAGAACCACTACCATTCTACTTTCCATATCTGCCTGTGTATGTCAATAACGTATCTCTGTGTGTAACTCTGAGGTTGAATCATTCCTCATCTCCTCTGACCAGGGGTGGGGCTAGCGGGTCACAGACCAGCAAAATACGTAGAGCCAGGTCACACTCTTTCAAATGGTGTGTAATTATTGATGTACACAACTACAGGATCTATAGGTCCCCTTGTCTGTCCAGTGCCCTGACCATTATTTTGTTTCAAGGTACTCATGGAGACAACACTAAGAGACCTGTTCCTGCCAAAATAATACCACAACCCTGAAGACCTCCACCTGCCTGCCAAATTGAAGCTCAGAAGTCAAGATTAATTTGGATAAGTACAAAATGCTGAATCCCACATGCTACAAGTTGCACTGGACCAGGTATCTATAGACCAGGGTATCTGTAATGGGATTTGGTTTGTTTCGTTGATGTGAGGACTGTTAATGATGTTTGCTGTACTAATGATTCGGATGTGACACATGAAATCTGTTAAGTCATGCAACGGAAAACCAGTGCCCAAATGATGGTCCAAATGCAAACCCTCAGCCCAGCCATATACAGATACTGTAAGTAATGGGTAGGTCATGGTTTCATCCACGCCTGTATGAGGTGAAGTCTCCCCTGTTCCCTCTCCGTCTGTCATGTCCTGGTATGTTGCTACTCGACTGTGGGCAGGGGCCCATTTCATAATGGAGGATTTGTGGGACTTTAACAGTTTATGAATGTTCTCATATGAATGACGTTGTTTCTGCTACATACTGTATATGAATAGCTGTTCTTGGAAGATGTTAAACAACTATATGAATCTGTTACTTTGAGGTTCTGATGCTGGAAAACGAATTGTCCATTTCTCTCTGTGGTCTATGGAAGAGGAGACATTTATCTTTTCAAATGCAAGGGTTGTATTCCAGCCCTATAACAAAGAGTACTAAAACATTTTAGTGCATGATAACATTGCAACTGTTAACTCCTATTTTTGCCATGAGTCTAACTATGATCTTGTTATTCTCCATTATGCATGTTTATGATAATTGCCAACTGCTGTATCCTCGTTAGCAATGCCAACTGACGTAATGCAACGTATGACTGATAAACACTACTAAACTGGAAATCTTTCTCATGTTCCTTTAAGTCTATAGTTCAAGTGAGTGTTTAACCAGCACAAACATCTAGTCCCACCAATATCTAGTCTAGACATCTTTCACCAAATATTATGTTACATATGGATAGGCAGGAAATACAATTTGGATAGGCAGGAAATACAATATGGATAGGCAGGAAATACAATTTGGATAGGTAGGAAATATCATCAAATCAAAATCGGATTGTAATTGTCACATGCATCGTAAACAACCGGTGTAAAATAACAGAAATGCTTACGGGCCCTTCCTAACAATGCAGAATACATTAAAAAAATAATGATAGAAAACACAAGAAATATACACTATGAGCAATGACAGCTTGGCTATATACACAGGGTACCACTACGGAGTCGATGTTCAGGGGTACGAAGACATATAGGTAGGTGTAAAGTAACTAGGCAACAGGATAGATAAGACAGTAGCAGCAGCGTATGTGATGAGTGTGTAAGTGTGTAAGGTGAATGTGTGCCTGTGTGAACGTGTTATGTGTGAGTGAATATGTGTGTATGTGTTGGAGTGTCAGTGTAAGTATGTGTGAGTGTATGGTTAGAGTCCAGTGTGTGTGTATGGAGTCAAAAAGAGTAAAAGGGTCAATGCAGATAGTCCAGGTAGCTATTTGGTTAACTATTTAGCAGTCTTATGGCTTGGGGGTAGAAGCTGTTCAGGAGCCTTTTGGTCCCAGACTTAGCGGTCAGGCACCATTTGCCATACGGTAGCAGAGAGAACAGTCTATGACTTGGGTGCCTGGTATAGAGGTCCTGGATGGCAGGAAGCTCGGCCCCAGTGATGTACTGGGCTGTACGCACTACCCACTGTAGCACCTTGCGGTCGGATGCCGAGCAGTTGCAATACCAAGCGTTGATACAGCCAGTCAAGATGCTCTCAATGGTGCTGCTGTTGAACCTTTTGTGGATCTGAGGGCCCATGCCAAATCTTTTCAGCCTTCTAAGGGGATAGAGGCGTTGTCGTGCCCTCTTCACGACTGTGTTGGTGTGTTTGGACCATGATAGGTCCTTAGCGATGTGACACCGAGGAACTTGAAGCTTTCGACCCGCTCCACTACAGCCCTGTTGATGTGAATGGGGGAATGTTCGGCCCTCCTCCGTTCGGCCCTGCGTTTCCTCTAAATACACTACATGACCAAAACACAGATCTCGACAAACCATTTCTGTATGGATCTCGTTTTGTCCACGGGGACATTGTCATGCTGAAACAGTAAAGGAACTTCCCCAATGACGGTGCCATGTTGAATGTCACTGAGCTCTTCAGTAAGGCCATTCTACTGACAATGTTTGTCTATGGAGATTGCATGGCGGTGTGGTCGATTTTAAACACCTGTCAGCAACGGGTGTGGCTGAAATAGCCGAATCCACTAATTTGAAGGGGTGTCCACATACTTTTGTCTATATAGTGCATCTCACAGGAGAAAGCATCCGAGCGAGCGAAACAGCGCCCCCTCTGTCTCTGTATGTGTAGGCCATCTATCTGATGCTGTCTGGTCCAAACGAGTATTACATTGTTGCCGCCCATAGCACTGACTGCAAGGGAAGCCAGCAAGCATCTTGCGTCCCTTGATACAAACATTTATTTAAAAAAATAGCCAATCAGCGTTGAGCTAAACTGAGCGAGCTCAAAAGTGAATGGTTCTGGCACACCAAAAAAAGTGTCAAGGGAAGCCAGTTTGGATTTGGCATCACTGTTGCATCTTGTTGTGCTGTCCTCTGATGGCTGGCTAGCTAAAATGTTTTTGGTATCTTTTAGTTGGCACTGTATAAGACTAAGCATAGGTGATATGACGATGTTAACATGTTGGAAGTTGAAATTGTGCTGGAATAGTGGAGGCAGCTCCTGTTTTCTTTGCGACTCTCCATGGTTCTAAATCAATAGTTTAATAGTTGAAATTATTCTGCTACTGCGTTTTCATATCGTCTCAGCCTTCAGGTATATATATATATAAACATTACCAGTCAAAAGTTTGGACACACCTACTCATTCAAGGGTTTTTCTTTATTTTTACATTATAGAATAATAGTGAAGACATCAAAACTATGAAATAACAAATATGGAATCATGTAGTAACCAAAGATTTGTTAAACAAATCAAATTGTATTTTATATTCTTCTAATAGCCACCCTTTGCCTTAATGACAGCTTTGCACACTCTTGGCATTCTCTCAACCAGCTTCAAGAGGTAGTCACCTGGAATGCATTTTAATTAACAGGTGTGCCTTCTTAAAAGTTAATTTGTGGAATTTCTTTCCTTCTTAATGCGTTTGAGCCAATCAGTTGTGTTGTGACAAGGTAGGGGGGGTATACAGAAGATAGCACTATTTGGTAAAAGACCAAGTCCATATTATGGCAAGAACAGCTCAAATAAGCAAAGAGAAATGACAGTCCATCATTACTTTAAGACAAGGTCAGTTAATACGGAAAATGTCAAGAACTTTGAAAGTTTCTTCAAGTGCAGTTGCAAAAACCATAAAGCGCTATGATGAAACCGGCTCTCATGAGGACCGCCACAGGAATGGAAGACCCAGCGTTACCTCTGCTGCATAGGATAAGTTCATTAGAGTTACCAGCCTTAGAAATTGCAGGCCAAATAAATGCTTCACAGAGTTCAAGTAACAGACACACCTCAACATCAACTGTTCAGAGGACTGGGATTTTTACATACACGTTCGGAAAGTATTCAGACTTTTTCCCCATTTCGTTACAAATTGACTAAATAAATAAAAATCCTCATCAATTCACACACAATACCCCATAATGACAAAGTGAAAACAGGTTTTTAAGAATTGTTTGCAATTTTATAAACAATAAAAAACAGAAATACTTTATTTACATAAGTATTTAGACCCTTTGCTATGAGACTCGAAATTGAGTTCAGGTGCATCCTGTTTCCATTGATCATCCTTGAGATGTTTCTACAACTTGATTGGAGCGCCTGTGGTAAATTCAATTGATTGGACATGATTTGGAAAGGCACACACCTGTCAGGTCCCACAGTGCATGTCAGAGAAAAAACCAAGCCATGAGGTCGAAGGAATTGTCCGTAGAGCTTCCGAGACACAGATCTGTCGAGGCACAGACCTGGGGAAGGGTACCAAAACATTTCTGCAGCATTGAAGGTCCCCAAGAACACAGTGGCATCATTCTTAAATGGAAGACGTTTGGAACCACCCAGACATCTTCCTAGAGCTGGCCGCCCGGCCAAAGTGAACAATCGAGGGAGATGGGCCTTGGTCAGGGAGGTGACCAAGAACCGGATGGTCACTCTGACAGAACTCCAGAGTTCCTCTGTGGAGATGGGAGAACCTTCCAGAAGGACAACCATCTCTGTAGCACTCCACCAATCAGGCCTTTATTGTAGAGCAGCCAGATGGAAGCCACTCCTCAGTAAAAGGCACATGACAGCCCGCTTGGAGTTTGCCAAAAGGCACCAAAAGGACTCTCAGCCCATGAGAAACAAGATTATCTGGTGTGATGAAACAAAGATTGAACTCTTTGGCCTGAATGCCAAGCGTCACATCTGGAGGACGGCACCATCCCTATGGTGAAGCATGGTGGTTGCATTATCATGCTGTGGGGATGTTTCTCAGCGGCAGAGACTTTGAGACTAGTCAGGATCGAGGGAAAGATGAACGGAGCAAAGTACAGAGATCCTTGATGAAAACCTGCTCCAGAGCGCTCAGGACCTCAGACTGGTGCGAAGGTTCACCTTGCAACAGGACAACGACCCTAAGCACACAGCCAAGACAACGCAGGAGTGGCTTCGGGACAAGTCTCTGAATGTCCTTGAGTGGCCCAGCCAGAGCCCGGACCAATCGAACATCTCTGGAGAGACTTGAAAATAGCTGTGCAGCGACGCTCCCCATCTAACTTGACAGAGCTTGAGAGGATCTGCAGAGAAGAATGTGAGAAACACCCCAAATACAGGTGTGCCAAGCTTGTAGCGTCATACCCAAGAAGATTCGAGTCTGTAATCGCTGCCAAAGGTGAATCAAGAACGTACTGAGTAAAGGGTCTAAATACTTATGTAAATGTATTTTAATTATTATTATTATTATATTTATACATTTCTATAAACCTGTTTTTGCTTTGTAATTATGGGGTATTGTGTGTAGATTGAAAAAAACACCAACAATTGGATCAATTTTTAGAATAAGGCTGTGACGTAATAAAATGTGGAAAAAGTCAAGTGGTCTGAATACTTTCCGAATGCCCTGTATATAGGCCTATCACGGTCGCAAGGCATATGAACTAACAGGTTATAGAGCAAACAACGCAATTATCACAACACATAGGTTGTAATACTGCTTTTTTTTGGCTTCCCCTGTGATTTTACCCATGCACATTTAGGGAACAGGGATAGGGAATTCTAAATGAAAAATGTTAAATCAAGAGCAAATTGTAGTTAAAAATCTTTAATATTTATACATATATTTATTTATGTACACATTGACTTACATATTCCTGTAATGGTGAGTAACATGATTAAATTCATTAAAAGTGATTGGGTGCCACAAGTAACCATTTCTCCAAATAAAAACAAACTTCTCAGCTGTTTTTACACACATGCGGGTCACATTACATGGAGAGGGCTCGCTTTGAGCATTAGAACCTTAATATCTATTCCCTACTCTCCTTCCCTCTGTTTTTGTGCTGTAGTAGACACCTGCCTGTTGTCATAACTACTAGTGCTGGAGTCTGGGGTCTCATGCCTCATGTTTTATAGCAGGTAATTTGTTCCTTTTCAAATGGACTCTTACCTATCTAACGTTAGTGTGTTGGGCTGTTGTTACACTTTGACTTATCCTAGTAACAAGTAAAAAAAAGATTAAAGGGTAAAAGACCTGGGTTGTATTCAAGGTTATCCAACGGTTTTGTCAACCGTTATGCAAAATGCTGTCGCGACGCCTTGGGATAGCACTATGGTGTTTTGAGCTCAATAAGAACATGGTTATGTTCAGTAATAGTGGCTTTAATTATGCACCAAATAAAAGTCCCTTTCCGGATGCCATACCTACAGGCAGAGGCGTCATGCCAATTGAAACCATTACACAATAGATTGTTTCTTTTACACAGAATTAAATTATACTGAATTTGGCCAATAGTGCCCCCTCAAATAGAATTAGGTGCATGACTCCTCTGCCAGCCTGATTATTCGCCAACATCTAATCCTCATCGTTCGAGGCAAAAAATCTTCCCTCCTAGACTTGTATACGACCCTGTTAGTTATCCTATAAAACCACTGGTAGAAACATAGTGGCACATCCACAATGTTGCCCAACCACGTCGAGTCCTTACCATACCTTGTATTTTAACGTGATTACAAATGCCGATATGCACAATAAAGAGCTGTCAAACATAACAAAAAAATAAATGTATAGAGAACGTATTTAGTCCAAGGGCATCATTCCATGGGCAGTCCCAAATCACATAGTCCTTTATAGTGTCGTAAACTAAGCTTTTAATAAATTCAGAGTTTCTGTCACATCACAGGGTGTGACGGAGCCGGTGCATTGAATCGGTGCTGCATGCTTCCCTCTGGTGGAGTTGACGGGGTGGGAGGCGCACTACAGGAAGGGGTTGGTGGATGAGCCTCCAGTGGGGTAGGGTCCAGCCAGGGCTCCCGCCTGGTTGAAAACAAATGGTTATTCAATATCGTAAAATAACATGACTATCAGCATGACTTCCAAACTCATCCATGAAGTTAGCAGAGAGCGAAGATGCATGTGTAAGTCAATTGCATGTGTTCAGACTTCAGTCAGGCACAAAGTGTTTCACACTTGTATTACAAGTATTACTATTAAAAGAGCACAATGCATCCTTCGGTCCCGCAACAAGATCTGGAAACACACACATAAGCTACTAGACGCTCACCATGAATGGGTTATTGGCCATCCCCGGCCCAGCCATGGGCTGCCCAAAGGGGGTCATGGAGGGCTTGGTCTGCCCGTAGACTGGGTATCCACCAGGGCCTGTCCATGCAGAGAAAAAACAGATTAGGCTGAATGGTCTATTTAACCATTTAACTTTAGTTGTGGAGTGGATTGTAACAACGGTAAATGTAATAACTTTTCTATTTGTAATAAAACACACATATATACAGTGGGGGAAAAAAGTATTTAGTCAGCCACCAATTGTGCAAGTTCTCCCACTTAAAAAGATGAGAGGCCTCTCATTTTCATCATAGGTACACGTCAACTATGACAGACAAAATGAGAAAAGAAAATCCAGAAAATCACATTGTAGGATTTTTTATGAATTTATTTGCAAATTATGGTGGAAAATAAGTATTTGGTCAATAACAAAAGTTTCTCAATACTTTGTTATATACCCTTTGTTGGCAATGACACAGGTCAAACGTTTTCTGTAAGTCTTCACAAGGTTTTCACACACTTTTGCTGGTATTTTGGCCCATTCCTCCATGCAGAACTCCTCTAGAGCAGTGATGTTTTGGGGCTGTCGCTGGGCAACACGGACTTTCAACTCCCTCCAAAGATTTTCTATGGGGTTGAGATCTGGAGACTGGCTAGGCCACTCCAGGACCTTGAAATGCTTCTTACGAAGCCACTCCTTCGTTGCCCGGGCGGTGTGTTTGGGATCATTGTCATGCTGAAAGACCCAGCCACGTTTCATCTTCAATGCCCTTGCTGATGGAAGGAGGTTTTCACTCAAAATCTCACGATACATGGCCCCATTCATTCTTTCCTTTACACGGATCAGTCGTCCTGGTCCCTTTGCAGAAAAACAGCCCCAAAGCATGATGTTTCCACCCCCATGCTTCACAATAGGTATGGTGTTCTTTTGATGCAACTCAGCATTCTTTGTCCTCCAAACACGACGAGTTGAGTTTTTACCAAAAAGTTATATTTTGGTTTCATCTGACCATATGACATTCTCCCAATCCTCTTCTGGATCATCCAAATGCACTCTAGCAAACTTCAGACGGGCCTGGACATGTACTGGCTTAAGCAGGGGGACACGTCTGGCACTGCAGGATTTGAGTCCCTGGCGGCGTAGTGTGTTACTGATGGTAGGCTTTGTTACTTTGGTCCCAGCTCTCTGCAGGTCATTGACTAGGTCCCCCTGTGTGGTTCTGGCATTTTTGCTCACCGTTCTTGTGATCATTTTGACCCCACGGGGTGAGATCTTGTGTGGAGCCCCAGATCGAGGGAGATTATCAGTGGTCTTGTATGTTTTCCATTTCCTAATAATTGCTCCCACAGTTGATTTCTTCAAACCAAGCTGCTTACCTATTGCAGATTCAGTCTTCCCAGCCTGGTGCAGGTCTACAATTATGTTTCTGGTGTCCTTTGACAGCTCTTTGGTCTTGGCCATAGTGGAGTTTGGAATGTGACTGTTTGAGGTTGTGGACAGGTGTCTTTTATACTGATAAGTTCAAACAGGTGCCATTAATACAGGTAACGAGTGGAGGACAGAGGAGCCTCTTAAATAAGAAGTTACAGGTCTGTGAGAGCCAGAAATCTTGCTTGTTTGTAGGTGACCAAATACTTATTTTCCACCATAATTTGCAAATAAATTCATTAAAAATCCTACAATGTGATTTTCTGGATTTTTATTCCTCTATTTGTCTGTCATAGTTGACGTGTACCTATGATGAAAATTACAGGCCTCTCTCATCTTTTTAAGTGGGAGAACTTGCACAATTGGTGGCTGACTAAATAAAAAATTTCCCCACTGTATATATTTTTTATAAACCTGGTAAATGTAATAACTTGCCAGTAAACTTAATTAAAATGTTGAATGGTAAACTTTACTTTTTCAGCTAAATTGTAATAAGTTATTACATTAACCGGTGGTTATGACATTAACTGGTGAGTAACAACTTTATGAATAATCTAATAACTTCAACCAATCATGTGATAACATACCTAAATCAATGTTTTTATGTACTACTACTCTCAATTTGATGCACATACCACCACCTACTCCCAATCACAATACAAACAAACTCATGCACATCATACAGGAATACATAGACACTCACAAGCACACATTGAAATGTACACACATGCATAGTCTCACCACACACACACACACAAACGGGTAACACTTCATTTGATCATTATTAAATCAAGCTAATTATGTTATCCGGTGGTTATTATGTTATCAGGTCAGTAGCAACTTTTAATGAATAACAAGAACTTCAACTGATCATGTAATAACAATGTTTGTGTTATTTCCATTATTGTGATGGACATGGAATAGTCCCAAAAGTGCAAAACCCATCAATCCGGCACTCGAGGCAGGCTCAAGCAAACACTCAAAAGTATTTGAACGATTTCAAAGCTGTTTGGCAGATCTGGATGGCACCAGGGCAATTGGTGTCAAATTAACACCTTGGTTTCAGTTCAGCAGAGGCTATCAAAGTCGTGTGCTGCGCAGAACTAACCCAGTCAGTAACAGCAGCAACCATCCAGCTCAATTAAACTATACTGAACAAAAATATAAAAGTGCAACATGAAATAAAATATCCCAGAAATGTTCCATACGCACAAAAAGCTTATTTCTCAATAAGTATGCCCACATTTGTTTACATCCCTGTTAGTGAGCATTTCTCCTTTGCCAAGATAGTCCATCCACCTGACAGGTGTGGCATATCAAGAAGCTGATTAAACAGCATGATCATTACACAGGTGCACCTTGTGCTGGGGACAATAAAAGGCCACTCTAAAATGTGCAGTTGTGTGTCACACAACGCCACAGATGCCAATTGCACGCTCCCTCAACTTGACATGCTGACTGCAGGAATGTCCACCAGAGCTGATGCCAGAGAATTTAATGTTATTTTCTCTACCATAAGGTAGACGTTTTGTGCAGAAATTCTTCGGTTGTGCAAACCCACAGTTTCATCAGCTGTCCAGGTAGCTGTTCTTAGACAATCCCGCAGGTGAAGAAGCCGGATGTGGAGGTCCTGGGCTGGCATGGTCTGTGGGTGTGAGGCGTTTTAGAGAATTTGGCAGTACGTCCAACCTGCCTCACACCCACAGACCATGCCAGCCCAGGACCTCCACATCCGGCTTCTTCACCTGCGGGATTGTCTAAGAACAGCTAGCTGGACAGCTGATGAAACTGTGGGTTTGCACAACCGAAGAATTTCTGCACAAACCATCTCAGGGAATCCATCTGCATGCTCGTCGTCCTCACCAGGGTCTTGACATGACTGCAGTTCAGAGTCGTAACCAACTTCAGTGGGCAAATGCTCACCTTTGATGGCCACTGGCACGCTGGAGAAGTGTGCTCTTCACAGATGAATCCCAGTTTCAACTGTACTGGGCAGATGGCAGACAGCGTGTATGGCGTCGTGTGGGTGAGCGGTTTGCTGATGTCAACGTTGTGAACAGCGTGCCCCATGGTGGCGGTGGGGTTATGGTATGGGCAAGCATAAGCTACGGACAACGAACACAATTGCATTTTAGCGATGGCAATTTGAATGCAGAGAGATACCGTTAGAAGATCCTGAGGCCCATTGTCGTGCCATTCATCTGCCGCCATAACCTCATGTTTCAGCATGATAATGCACGGCCCCATGTCGCAAGGGTCTGTACACAATTCCTGGAAGCTGAAAATGTCCCAGTTCTTCCATGGCCTGCATTCTCACCAGACATGTCACCCATTGAGCATGTTTGGGATGCTCTGGATCGACAGCGTGTTCCAGTTCCCGCCAATATAACGCATTGTCGCACAGCCATTAAAGAGTAGGACAACATTCCACAAGCAACAATCAACAGCCTGATAAACTCTATGCGAAGGAGATGTGTCACGCTGCAAGAGACAAATGGTGGTCACACCAGATACTGACTGGTTTTCTGATCCACGCCTCTACCTTTTTTTTAAGGTCTCTGTGACCAACAGATGCATATCTGTATTCCCAGTCATGTGAAATCCATAGATTAGGGCCTAATGTATTTCAATTGATTGATTTCCTTATATGAACTGTAACTCAGTCAAATCTATGAAATTGTTGCATGTTGCGTTTATATTTTTGTTCAGTGTAGATATTTATATTTTGAAGATCACATATGATTGATGTTTTAAGTGGTATGAAGGTTATGATGGGGTTATGAATGATTTCAACACACCAAACACAGAACAGGGTCAGCCTTGCCCTTGTAGCAGGGGGCAAAGGGCCTTACTCATGGCCACCAAGGCAGTAGGGGATAGCACCTGAAAAGTGATGTAGGTGTAATTACTCTTGCCTACGTTTAAGCTTAGCAGGGTAACACAGTCTTGTGGCCTGTAGGAGACCTAGGTTAGACACCATTCTGTCCCATTGGTGCTGTGACATGGATAGATATCTGTGATTAGGTGAAATGGTTGGTGGACTGTAACAAAGGTAGTTCTGTAAACCATGCTTGAGGCTATACATTGTTTGGAGTATGGCGTAAAACAATCTTATGTTATGATGGGGTAAGACCAAGCTCTGTAAGCATATGAAGCATAAATAAATAAGTTATATTGTTCAACAACATTCAGAATCATTCGGAAATTACATTTACAGTGCATTCGGAAAGTATTCAGACCCCTTGACTTTTTCCACATTTTGTTACATTACAGCCTTATTCTAAAATGGATTTTTTTTTAAATCTTCATCAATCTACACACAATACCCCATAATGACAAAGCAAAAACAGGTTTAGACATTTTTCCAAATGTATTAAAAACAAAAATACCTTATTTACATAAGTATTCAGACCCTTTGCTTTGAGACTCGAAATTGAGCTCAGGTGCATCCTGTTTCCATTCATCATCTATTGATCATCCTTGAGATGTTTCTACCACCTGATTGGAGACCACCTGTGGTAAATTCAATGGATTGGACATGATTTGGAAAGGCACACACCTGTCGACATAAGGTCCCACAGTTGACAGTGCATGTCCGAGCAAAAACCAAGCCATGAGGTCGAAGGAATTGTCCGTAGAGCTCCGAGACAGGATTGTGTCGAGGCATAGATCTGGGGAAGGGTACCAAACTATTTCTGCAGCATTGAAGGTCCCCAAGAACCCAGTGGCCTCCATCATTCTTAAATGGAAGAAGTTTGGAACCACCAAGACATCTTCCTAGAGCTGGGCGCCCGGCCAAACTGAGCAATCGGGTGAGAACGGCCTTGGTCAGGGAGGTGACCAAGAGCTCCAGAGTTCCTCTGTGGAGATGGGAGAACCTTCCAGAAGGACAACCATCTCTGCTGCACTCCACCAATCAGGCCTTTATGGTAGAGTGGCCAGGCGGAAGCCACTCCTCAGTAAAAGGCACATGACAGCCCGCTTGGAGTTTGCCAAAAGGCACCTCAAGGACTCAGACCATGAGCAACAAGATTCTCTGGTCTGATGAAACCAATATTGAACTATTTGGCCTGAATGCCAAGCGTCACGTCTGGAGGAAACCTGCCACCATTCCTACGGTGAAGCATGGTGGTGGCAGCATCATGCTGTGGGATGTTTTTCAGAGGCAGGGACTGGGAGACTAGTCAGGATTGAGGGAAAGATGAACAGAGCAAAGTACAGAGATTCTTGATGAAAACCTGCTCCAGAGCGCTCAGGACCTCAGACTGGGGCGAAGGTTCACCTTCCAACAGGATAACGACCCTTAGCACACAGCCAAGACAACGCAGGAGTGGCTTCGGGATAAGTCTCTGAATGTCCTTGAGTGGCCCAACCAGAGCCCGGACTTGAACCCAATCGAACATCTCTTGAGAGACCTGAATATAGCTGTGCAGCGACGCTCGCCTTCCAACCTGACAGAGCTTGAGAGGATCTGCAGAGAGGAATGGGAGAAACTCCCCAAATACAGGTGTGCCAAGCTTGTAGCGTCATACCCAAGAAGACTCGAGGCTGCAATCACTGCCAAAGGTGCTTAAACAAAGTACTGAGTAAAGGGTCTGAATACTTATGTAAATGTGAGATTTCTATTTTTAAACATTTCTAAAAACCTGTTTTTGCTTTGTCATTATGGGGTAGTGTGTGTAGATTGATGAGGGGAAAAAACAATCAATTTTAGAATAAGGCTGTAACAAAATGTGGAAAAAGTGAAGGGGTCTGAATACTTTCCGAACGCACTGTACATATACCCGGAATTTGACTTGGTGAAATGGTGAATATAGACAAACATAATAAAACAGAAATAATATATTGACAAAGAATTTAGGAACCCGCACACTATAAACAGCAAAAAACGGAATACATGCACATGCATTCATTGAGATGAAGATTGAACAGCAGTAACCCAGCAAACAGGGGACGCCCTGAGGACATTCAGCGATGTTCCCATTAGGTCCCTTACGTGTTTTGGCTCACTGTTATCCCTCTGACATTCTGAGAACGTTCTAAGAACATTGCTTGATGGTCCCATGGGAACATTTTCCGGGGGACCTTCGCCTAGTTTCCTATATGTTCCCAGGACGTCACTGAGGATCATGTCAGGACCTTCTTGGGACGTTCATTTTACTATTTCTTAGGACGTCTCATGATGGTCCCAAGGGAACGTTCTCTGGGGGACCTTTTTCTAGCGTCCCCGAGGACGTTTTTAGGACGTTCTTGCGACGTGTCATGATCCCCTGAAGCTCCCCTGGACATTCTTGGAGGTATTTGTCACGTGATCGTCCTAGGTGTCCCAAACCATTATAAGTAATGAAATGGTATGGCGGTTTTAAGGTTAGTGGTACGCTGTTCAGCTACAATAGTGTAAAAATCTTTAAATCAATGACAATATGATAACATTTGACATGATCACTTAGTACTGACTTTTCAATATGACCCCACCTGGGATTTGAACTCACGACCTCTATATTTGGGGTACACTACACATTAATTTCCTGTAATACACCTCTGCACTTAACAAAAGAGTGCCATCTGCACTGCTATTTTAATTATCAGTTGATCCAACTATTCTCTCATTGATTTCACTTACTTATTTCAGCAATTTCAGTTTGGGTTTTCAGTATAGTTGTCTAATGTTGGTGGGGCATATTCTGTTTTAATGTTACTCCTGAATCACTATGATAAATATAATAGTTGTTCTTGAGTGTATTTTTAACTGAGCTGAGATTTACTTTGAAGTGCAAAGTGTAGGAATAGGCCTATAGGTGAAATCAGTCGATGATACAGACATGGTGGCATAGAAGGAAGATTGGAATGCTAAGAGTTCAAATCCCAGGGGAGGACATACATTACTGTATGAATAAACATACACAATGTAATATATGTCAATTACATCATTTGAAAACACTATGTTAAAAGCACTGTTTGTGTGCGTGTGTCCCTAGCATTACCAAAAGACAAAGCTGTGAATGGATCAGTGGTTCACCAATCAGGGCCTTGATGGGCTTGGCAACAGTAACAAGGGGTGATGTGTAATGAAACTGGGGGCAGGGACGTTTGAGACAATCAGGTGACGTCCCCCGGACAAACCGGGAACTAGACAAAAACCTCCAGGGGACCATGACACAATGTCCAAAGAACGTCCTAAAAACATTCCTCAGGGACGTCCCCGAGACCAACCGGGAACTAGACAAAACCGCCAGGGGACTATGACACAATGTCCTGGCGACCATTTTGTGACATCCCGGGGACGTCTTAACGACTCATTGTTTGCAGGGAACTATTGTAGATGACATGTTTAATACTAGGGCCTACAGATTCATTCAGGACTTTTTTTTTTTATCAGTGTGTGTGTGACTGTGCATACATTGGTTGAAGTTATTAAATTATTCTTTAAATAAGTTGTTACTCACCAGTTAATGTAATAACTATTACATTTAGTAGAAAAAGTTATTACATGTAACGTTCAACATTTTATTATGATTACCAGCAAGTTATTACATTTACTGGGTTTATTAAATAAAAAATCAAAGTTATTACAAATAGAAAAGTTTTTACATTTACCGTTACAGGGATACTAGCCAGAAATACAACCTTTGTTTATAGCGCAGGGTCACAAGAAAATTCTAAACATTTGGTGAGTCACAACACAATATTTTGCTTTGAAGTAAAGTCCAAACTATATTGTGATATGGGTGAGACTACTAAGGAGGAGAGGGCACACTACTTACCATTGGGTTGCTGGGGGTGGTAGGCCCCCGACTGGGGGTAAGGGCAGGGGGCCTGGCCTGGGAAGGGCTGCTGGAAGGTCCCACTGAAACTGGTTGGGAGGCAGTAAGAGGAGGGGTTCCCAAAGCCAGCAGGCATACTCACAGAACCTGTGCCAAACGAGGCTAAGACACACAGAGAGGGGAGGGCAGAGTGAGGACCACAAACACAGTGGCACACAAACGTACCTTTCAATGTACAGTATCTACTACAATGCCATTTCAGACAAATAGACACTCATTAACCAGCAGAGGCCCAAACATGCCCTTTAAGCATGCTTGTGTTCATACTTCGGACTTCAACCATACACACACGGTATGTATGTATGCATGCACTTTCCCGTGCTCACACACACACACACACACACACCTGCGGCCGGTGCTATACCATTGGTCTGGAAGGGGTTGGTGGCCATATCCGGGGCGGGGGCAACAAATGGGTTATTGGACTGGACGGCTGAAACAGGACATTACATTATGTTTTCATTACTTTTGAGGGTCACCCATTTCAGAAAACAAAGTACAGGTACGTGTAACACAATCCACTCACCTCCAAAGCCTTGCTGCACATGCATGCTGGGTAATACTGGCTGAGTCTGGGCAGGCGAGGTTCCCAACACAGCTCCAAACATATTCCTAGATTCACATAAATACATAACATGAATCAATTTGTTATCTAATTGAATCATAAAAAACATGTTTTAGCGAGATCCAGAGGCAGTGTTAGTGTGCAAATCTAAAATGTATTTTTAGTGTCAAGTTTTGAAGTGGTGTCTGTCTCTCACCCCTGGACACTGCTCCCTGTGGGGGCCGAGGAGCTCAGCTCGTTGTCCAGCTCAGCAAGGGCAGCGTAGCGGTCCTCTGCCGAGTTGCCCAGCTGGGACGGAGCCGGTACAGCACCGGCCACCGACGGCACTGGGACACCTCGCCCTACAGAGCGCGAGAGAGACACATACACAGGGGTCAGATATATACTCATTCATGCACATGGCAATGGACATGGACACTAACACCCAAAAATAACATAACATGTTGTCCACCCTGTTGGGCTTGGAACAGATATAATGTAAATGAGAGGGTTTGTATGAGAATGGGACCCAGGGGTACCTGATGCAAAGGACTGTGAGGGGGGTGAGGTGCTGAAATGTGAAGGTACTCCAGAGTTGCCAAACGCCTCAAAGTTGGCAAAGTCGGCATTTGAGTTAACCTGAGTCGCTGCAAACCACAGAGGAGGAAACACAAAACACTGACAATGTGAGGAATGAGGAAATCATAATGGTGTTATGGTACATGGGAGGAGTGGCAAATGACAATGATTTAACACAAACATATTATAATGACGTGTGCAGTCTTATTACACTACACTCTATAACTGCTAATTTCCAAGCCCTCAAGATTTGATTGTCTCATTGAAGACAAACAATTAGAATCTACTCAATATTGGGAAACTCCTGAACTGCCATTGAAGTCAAATTTTCACATAGTCTCTCTTTTACATTATTGCACGACTAAATGAAAATTTGACTTAAACGGAAGTTAGTTTGAGTGAAGGCCATTTCCACTCATTACCTGACTGGCTGGGGAAATGTGCAAAGTTGGCAAAGTTGGAGTTGCTGGCAGCCTGAGAGGGCAGAGCAGCAAAGATGTCTCCACCCAGGTCAGAGAGGAGGTCAAACTTCTTCTCCTGAACTATAGGATAGGCCTGGGAGCGAACCACCACCGGCGACTGGCAGAGGGAGAGGGAAAGAGATGGAAGGGCATGAGGAATGATGGTATGCTTTAAAGAAAAAGAACTGGGGACATTTGGGGTTGCACCCATTGACTTATATAAATGATTAGAGGGTTTGAATTCAACCACTTTTTGACTGCATCCCTTTTGATTTAAACAAAACTTTCTATACATGTTTGCCCATGGAAGAAGTGGTCAGAAAGTGACTTTCTGGACCTGAAAGCCAAAACAGTCAGGAGATGTACTCCTGAGTGGCGCAGTGGTCTAAGGCACTGCATCGCAGTGCTAACTGTGCCACTAGAGATCCTGGTTCGAATCCAGGCTCTGTCGCAGCCGGCCGCAACCGGGAGACTCATGGGCGGCGCACAATTGGCCCAGCGTCGTCCAGGGTAGGGGAGGGAATGGCCGGCAGGGATGTAGCTCAGTTGATAGAGCATGGCGTTTGCAACGCCAGGGTTGTGGGTTTGATTCCCACGGGGGGCCAGTATAAAAAAATAAAAATATGTATTCACTAACTGTAAGTCGCTCTGGATAAGAGCGTCTGCTAAATGACTAAAATGTAAATGTAAAAAATAAAGGTGCTCAAAGTTGACCCATTTTGCATACCCCACCATACCATGATACATCAAGGTCTTCATCACTGGAAAAGATAAACGGTTGAGATGTATATCATTTAAAAGCTTTACAAACAGTGTTGACAAACTATTTGATAATTTCTTGAAAAAAAAGTTAATAGAAATTGTCATTTTTAAACCTTAAACATAAATTATCTAAAAACGCATAATGTTGTACTGTAGCTTGGACCCTATTTCACATCTGATGATGTGTTGTGCCCGCCATCGGTTGAGACATGGTCTTGAATACAGGGTGGGTGTCATTTCAATCATAGAAATAGAACTCATAGAATGGACCAATCCCTTCAGACCACCGCAATTAAACTGGTACAAGTAAAATTCTAAGTTGTCCGAATTTTTTAAATCACAAACAGAAGTACAGTATTTAGAGCTTTTTACCCATTTTTTCTTCTCTCCACACCTATTCCTACCTTACTTGGCCAATACAAATGTGCTGTAGGACGTATATATTGAGTATATATTTTCACGAATATTTCTTTATGCAATTAATTCTTTACATTTGTCTTATGTCTATTTATCAGCGTTGGCGCTTATGTTTACAGCAAATAATTTGACAGCGCGCCTTGAGAGTCATTGTATATACGAATTTGATCTTAACCAACTTGCCTAGTTAAATAAAAGGTTAAATAAATTAAAAAAGAAGGTAAAACGTTCTGATTGCTATTTAGTATTAGAAAGAGCATATTCTGCAGTTCTCCATTTCCAAATATCACTTTTCCCAAGAATAACTGCGCTGTCCATGCATTCATGAGCACTCGCTTGTCAGTATTGCTCAGGCTACTAAGCAAAGACTAGTAACATATTAAACTTAAAATATGCTATTCTGTTTTTTTTATTATTTTTTTTATACATTTTCTTATTTCCAATGTTTCTTTTGACCTGCCAAAACAAAATTATAATGGATTTCTTTGTGATGGATTTAGCTCTTAAACTAAAGGTTTTTCGTTTTTACTTACAGCCTAGAGAAACAAACTAATGAAAATGCTATTATGTTCATTGAGATAATCATCACTACAGACCCGGGTTCGATCCCGGGCTGTATCACAACCGGCCGTGATCGGGAGTCCAATAGGACGGTGCACAAATTGTCCCAGCGTTGTCCGGGTTAGGGGAGGGTTTGGCCAGGGTAGGCAGTCATTGTAAATACGTTTCTGTTCTTAACTGACTTGCCTAGTTAAATAAAGGTTAAATAAATACAATAAAATAAATAAAACATTCAAGTCAACATTCTCTGAAGTGTGGACCTCCAACCATCTTTGTGGTACCATTTGAAAGTTGACATTTCCATTGTATTAATATTTTCGTACATTTATCAGCCAAAACATAACACCCACCCTGTATTCAAGAGCATGTTGTGTCTCAACAGATGGCAGGCACAACACAAAAACAACACAAAAAGATGTAAAATACAGTCTAAACTACAACATATGTGAAAATCTATTTATTTTTTTAAACGCAGTTACACGTTTTTAGAAAATGTATGTAATAAAAAAATTGTTTGACAACGCTGTTTATAAACGTTCAAATGTTATCAATCTCAACAAATTATATTTTCCAGTGATGAAGACATGGATGTCTCATGGTTTGGTGGTGTATGCAAAATGGGTCAACTTTGAGCACCATTATCTCTTGAATGTTTTGGCATTCAGGTCCAAAAAGTCACTTTGAGCACTTGTACAAATATCTATGGAAGGTTTCATTCAAATCAAAAGGGGTGCTGTCAAAAAGTGATTACGTTTAAAAAGTGATTGAATTTACCCTAGACAAAATCATGAAAAAAATGTTGCATCAGCCTAAAATGGATTTCGCCATATGTTAGGAAATGACTCAAAAGCGCATCAGCCTGAAATGTATTACGCCATATGTTAGGAAAGAAGATGGGGGAAATACCTGACGCGTTGGGGGGGTCTTGTTGAGCTGCAGGGTTTTCAGGGGCTGGATCTCCGGGGTGCTGCCTGTGCTGCTGGCTGAGGAGCCCGACTTGGAGGCCTGGGCTGTGGCTACCGTCCTAGCCTGGTCTGGAGGGACGTACCTGTGTGAACACAACCATAAATAAAAATACATCCATGGGTGGAATCGATGGGGAGTTCCCAAGGTGAAATAATTTTGACATGTAAAAATGGGCTGTTACTTGTTTTTTTTAATGTGAATTCATAAGATTATACATTGAGAGTTCTGAGAGGGATTTCCCATTAATACATCACAATAGAAACTGTCGGATCTTCAAATCAAATCAAATTCTTCTGCTTTTGAAGATGTTCAGTTCACACAACGCAATAGAAGGCAAATGAGTGAAGCTCAGTGAACCACGAACAGATGAATGAACTGAAATGAAGCATCTCACCATCTCCTTTTCTCGTACTTTTCCTGGAGGAATTCTTTTACTTTCTGTGGTTCGTGGAAGTCTGGAACAACCAATGTCCTGTCGTCGTACAGCCCCAACCAGATGTGTTTACAAACCTAGAGGAGAGAAAGTGTTTGGGGAGAGGGCGTGGAGAGAGAGCGCGAGAGAGAAAAAGGAATGCCAATAATCTCCCTTGAGAGAAACAAAATAAACTTCAAATAAAGAAAGCAGACATGAGGAGGCAGACATGCACAAAGATACTAATCCAGTGTTTTTCCAATGCTGGTCCTGGGGACCCAAAGGGTAAGCAGGCTTTTGTTCCAGCCCAATACTAACACATCTGAATCAACTAATCATCTATACCTTCAAATGAATCGGATTTGTTAGTGCTAGGCTGGAATAAAAGCCTGCACTCCCTGCAGATCCCCAGGACTAGGATTGAAGTACACATTTCTTAGTACATTACATTACTTAATGGCATTACCTCGTTGGTGTGTTTCTGTAGGAATTCAATTTCCTGTTGCGTGAAGGTGGTCATAGAGATGGACTTCACTCTGTGGGGGGGATTCAGCCCTCGTCTAGTTGGGAGTGAAGGGGTAACGATGGGGGGAATTGGTGAGTATGTATTCGGTGTCATTCAGTTTACAATGACCAGGCACAACATGACTGAACACTCACAGCTAAACTTTGCATTCACTGATATTCACTGTCAAAAGGGTCGTTCCATTTGATTTCAATCACTTTTTCACTGCACCCCTTTTGATTTGAACAAAACTTTCCATTCGTATTTGCCCATGGTAGAAGTGGTCAGAAAGTGACTATTTGAACCTGAATGCCAAAACATTTAGGAAATAGAGGTGCTCAAAGTTGACCCATTTTGCATCTATGTCTTTATCACTGGAAAAGATAAACGGTTGAGTTTCATATAATTTAAAAGCTTACAAACAGGGATGTCAAACTATGTATCCTTTAGCGGCAATTATCAAAAAACATGTCAACTCATTTTTGCATATGTTGTAGCTTAAACCATATTTTACATAATCTGAGGTGTTTGTTGTACCCGCTATCGGTTGAGACACAGCATACTGTTGAATACAGGGTGGGTGTCATTTCAATCTTAGAAATATAAATTAATACAATGGATTTATCCCTTCAGACCACTGCAAATTAGCTGGTACATCATTGAAATTGAAATGTTTACTTCCAATTACTACCACAAAGATGGCCGCCGGTACACCCACCGTCGAATGTCAACTTAAATAGGAACGTCTATTCTATTATCTATATTTCAATAGGTTTCCTATGGAAGATTGACAGTATAATTTAAAATTGATATTCCCATTCAAGTCAACATTCTCTGAGGTGTGGACCTCCATCTTTGTGCTACCATTTCAAAGATGAAGTTTCTATTTTATTCCCATTTTAGTACATTTATCAGGCAAACCATGCCACCCAAGAGCATGCTGCGTTTCAACCGATATCAGGCACAACAAACACTTCAGATGATGTAAAATAAGGTCTAAGCTACAACATGTGGGGGAAAAATGATACCTGAGTTTACGCATTTAGATAATTGACCTTAAGGTTTAAAAAATATTTATTGAAAATCATTTTTTTAAAGAAATTATAAAATAGTTTGACAACCCTGTTTGTGAGCTTTTAAATGATATCAAACTCAACCATTTATATTTTCCAGTGATGAAGACATGGATATCTAATGGTAGGGTGGGGTATGCAAAATTGGTCGCATTTGGGCACCTCTATCTCCTACATGTTTTGGCATTCATGTCCAAAACAGGTCAAAAAGTGACTGAAATCAGATGGAACTTCCCAAAAGTGAAAACCATCAGTGAAAGTCATTATATGACTCATATAAGGCTATGCATTCATGTGCCTAGCCTTCACATATGACGTGAGGTGATCACTTGTAGTATCCGTTTTGGTTTTGTCAGTAGTCCCTTCCTATTGTGGTCTCTGAACCATATAATTTGCATTACTTGACCTACTGCCCCATTTCATGTATTCTACAAGACCGTGTATAGCAACTTCCTGATACACTTCTTCTATCTCAGGGATGACAAACTCCAGCCCTTGAGGTCCTGATTTGTGTCACTTTTCCCCAGCCCTATAACTAACACACCAGATTAAACTAATTGCATTCTAAACTGAAGACCTTGATTAGTTGATTATTGGAGTCAGGTGTTTTATCAGGAGCTAGGGCAAGAGTGTGTCACCAATCAAGCCCCCGAGGACTGCCCATCCCTGCTCTATCTATACACCTATAGCCGTGAGCAACGGCTGTCCCAAACTACGTCTACCGTATAGACAACTTGATTAGAAATGAGGTTCGCCGGTGCGGGTGACGCGCTGTTTTGACACACTGGGCAAATATTTGCCTTTTATCAGACAAGTACTTTCGCCACAAACAATATTTTAGTTAGTTGCCAAACTAGGTATTGAACTGCATAGTGACCTTTTAAAGATTGGGAATTGAGACCCCTTACAACAAAGCATGGGCTTGCGACCCAGCCCAACCAATGGCCTCGAGCTAACGTTGGATAGCATTACCTGCTGTGTTGGGGACCTTGCTAACGTTAGTTAACCAATACACCATAAAAAACGACATGTTGCTTTAAAAACAATGCCACATAAAAACACTATAGAATCAACCCAGTACTTACAAGATGCCAGAACAGGTGGTACAGACGAAGGAACCCACTGTCATGTTGGCATAAGTCGGCCCGCGCTGGTTGCAATCAAAGCACTTCCTATTCGGGGGCTGTCTAGTCATTTCCCGAAGCATCTTGAGATGCGTCTCCTCTTGTTTTCGCTTCGCACTCGTCGCCATGGTTGAAAAAGGGGCTACTAACGGTGGGAGAAGTTTATCGAGGCCTAGGGAGGGGATATATTCGGGGAGACTTGCCTCGCCGGCGATTGTTCAGACACCTTGCTGAGAGGTCTAGTGGGACGGACACGTCTCTTCTTCGTTGGCATACAGCAGGTGTACTGAACAGCTAACCGTAGCGTGACTGACACCTACTGGTGGTATGATCTGGTGGGCAGCAATGACCATTCGACAACATTTTACGTTGATGTTTAATAGTAAATACAATCTTTACCATCATACTGACATATTGTGTAAAAACAACACTGATTCAAGAGAATATCATATTTTGGAGTTTTGGTCTCTACTTTGACATGATCATGTTCATCATGATAAGAAAGTCATTTGCCTCAAATTTGGCACTGTTGAGGGTAGCAGGTGTCCACCAAATAAGCCACGAGCCCATCTGACCTCCCTCCATAGAAATCAAATCGGCTCCTGTTTTGGCTGAGGGAACAAGCAAGCCAAGGCCATATAGACAGTGGTTGCACTGCCTCTGCTCATCCAGTTTACTTGCTCACTAGGAGTTGGCCTGGGTCATGTTCATTAGGGCACAACGTTTTAAAACGGGAAACGAATATGAGCATCACTTATTGGACATGCCCAGGTAGTCTGTCCCTGTTTCAGGGTGTTTCTTCTATTTGGTGCCTAATGAACATGACCCTGAGGTAGTCGCTGTCACAAATCTTTATATAATAAGAATTGGTTTATGCTCAATCGTTATGTAGTTAAAGAAATGTATAGATCAGATGATCTGCACAGCTCCTTTCTCAGGTAGACCCTCATGAACGAGCACATCCTGTTAACTGTCAGACAGCTGGTTGGTAAGGATGCATTTGCAGTACCGCCAGACTCTGTCGGAGGGCAGTATCACTTGGGCATCGCTCTCTTTCCTTTGGTGCCGATGGAATCCCCAGATTCAGATGGCTACAAGTGGAGATAAGGCTGGTATTTCAGACACAACACAATAACTGAAAACATACCAGAAATACACAGGCTAATTTAGGTGCCACATCACTTTCAGTTCAGTCTGGATTCCAGCCCGTTTCTGCTTTAGCCAACCTGTAATCATGAAATGTTATATTGCCAAACGAGGCAAGGCAACAATGTGACATTGTTGAATGCAGGAACAGTTAGCGAACCAGAGGGGTGTACTACGAAGCTGGACAGAGGAGTTAATAATATAATAATAATAATAATAATAATAATAATAATAGTTAGCGCGCTAACTTTAGTCAATTCTCTTGAAGGTGGCTCACCTTTTAGCTAAGTACATTTCTATGGCACTGAACGCTTCATCTCTAACCTGCTCCGGGGCAGGGTAACTCCACTTTATCCTGAACTAAGTGTTTGAGCCGAAAGTTGAGGACCAATCAAATTAGATTCCCTCACTCTCACAAAGAGTGCATCATCATCCCTTTTCCGGACCATATTTGAGGAAGACTGATTAAATATATTTTTAAGAAAAATGTATTTTGTGTAGTAATATTCAAATATATATCACACTACACATTTAGTAAAGACATGATGCATTTGAAAGTTGTTGGGGAAAAGGGGCTTGTGCATTGATAAGCACACCAAAGACGATATTAATGATATGATTAATAAAAGGGAAATGGCACTTCTAATAGCCTATTTCAAGATAACCTTTCTTTCATTTCCACAACATTTTTAATGTGGCACTGACTCGCCCATGGATTGCTGTTTCAGCATTGTCTCAATGAAGAGTTCGGCTTTTGACTTGTCACGTTCGACGCGAACACGCAGTTACAAGCTGGCTCGAGTTAACGGCGGCTGCATGATCAATATCCACCTTCGTAACATGTATGAAGCCTGAGCTTGAATTTGAAGCCAACTGAAGCTGGCTAGCTTTAGAAAATCCTGAAAAGATCTAGCTAGTGTCTTAGTATACCCCTCAGGCTACTACTCCCAGTTCAGCAGTACAGGGTCGTGTTCAGTAGGACATTTAACAACAGAAGGAAAATCTGTGCTCTTATTGGACAATTAAGTTCAGTTAGTACATTCACTGTTTCAAAATGTTTTTTAACACTTTTCAACTGTATCAAGAATGTTGATCCTTAGACATCTCGATTGACAGTCAATATAACCTGATAAATGAAAGGTGATCAATCAATAAAGGCATACCTACATGGAGGATGAGGTTATAAAGAAATGTGAAAATTGCTGTACAATTTCAACTGAATTGTAAAACTAAAGTTAACGTTATCTGTATTGGATATAGTGGACCAATGTAAAGGGTTGAAACAGTATGGGGATCTCCAAAGCCATAAATACTGTAGATATGAAGCATTTGGCATCAATTGGTAGAACATGGCGTTTGCAACGCCAGGGTTGTGGGTTCGATTCCCACGGGGGGCCAGTATGAAAAAAATACAATTAAATGTATGCACTAACTGTAAGTCGCTCTGGATAAGAGCATCTGCTAAATGACTAAAATGTAAATGTAAATGTAATGAACTAGTTAATAAAGTCTGATATATAACCATCTCTATACCAGGCCTTAACATGAGATATAGAGTTCAGCAGGTACTCCCACCATAAAAAGATGAGGTGTCATAAAAGTGTCATAGTGGGGTTATATCACCTGTTGCCTTTTCCGTGTAACCCGGAAGAAGTCCTCCATGCGAGTTTGTCGGCTCCGTCCTGCTGCCTTGTCCTCCTCCCTCTCCTTCCTCAGGCGCTCACGCTTCTCACTGAACTTCCTCATTCGACCTCGTACTCTTTGCTCCCTCCATATCACACACACATATGGAATAATTCAGTTTTAGATTACTGGGCAAGGACATAAAACAAGCATGCACTGCAGATCCAGAGGATTCGATTTGTGTACACCAGGGGTCGTATGTATCAAGCGTCTCAGTTGTACCTTTTAGAACACAATTAATACGATTACATGGACAGGGGGAACCTGATCCTAGATCAGCACTCTTACTCTGAGATGCTTGATACATATGGCCCCTGGTCTAATTCCAAAGGGGGTCGGTCATACGGGACCAGAACAGTACTTGACGTGTTTCTCGTGGCACAGAAAGTGGACCAGGGCCTCCTCATCCGGCTCAGTCCAGACCAGGTCCGAGGGCTTGGTCAGGGGGGCATCCAGAAACAGCTTGCGGGCATCCTGGTACTGCCAGCGCAGTGGGACAGGGTGGGTCTGAAGGAGGAGGGAGAAAAGGGGTTGGGGTGTTAGTCTAATTACATGGACAGGAACATAGCATAGAAGGTGAGGTCTGAGAGGAACAATGAAATAATCATTAGTTCATATATGTTAATTGTATGTGGAGTGGTAACAAATGACATTTCATATTTTCTTGGTTTACTAGTATGTTTAACTCAGACTCATAGATAAGACTTCAGCAAACTCATTGGCACCAAAATCTCCAAGGCAATTGCATTATAGTAATCTGAACAGTTTTCAGGGAGGGATCATGTACCTTTCTGTTGATGTTCAGCACCACATTCTCTATGGTCCGGTATTGCTGGATCAGAGTCAAAGCTCTCTTAGGTCCAAGGCCTGTGATTTTGTCACAGTAGTCACAGCCCAACAAGATACACAGGTCCACAAACTGACATAAATTAGGAGGAAAGAGAAGGGGTGTTAGCCTAAGAGATTAAATATCACTGAATATAGAGTATGTGAGCATTTTGAGAGGTGCAACAGTTGAGAGATTATACTTGAGAGAAAAGTACATGATGTTTATGCCTTAGAATGTGGTATGCTTGTACACATGACGCCTATGAACATGTAATGAAGGCCTATGCCGCATTCATTACAAATGCTTTGGGTGGAGGAGGTGTCTTACCTCTTCATGTGTCATCTTCAAAATCTCTAGCAGCTTGGGTAGAGAATATTCAATGACTTCGCTGTGAGGAGAGGAATAATTAGATTTAGAGACCCAGAGAACTGGCCATCAGCCATTTAAATAACTCAATCAATAAATCAATGAATGTTTTAGATTTATTTTTACTAATACTTTGCCAGACAGTGCTTAGAAGTAACCCTGGCTTAAATCTTTTTCTATTGGGGAAACCACAGCAGTATAGACAAACCCGGACTAGACGTAACATACATGTAGTAAACGTAAATCCGGGACACTCCAATTAGTATGATATGTTACGTTTCATATGGTATTTATTCATTTGTGGATGTCCATTATCCATTTCGTATGATATGTAACGAATTACAATCCGTATGATATGTTACGAATTGCAATTTGTACAATATGATACGAATCACAATTCGTACAACATGTTACGAATTTTCAAAAACATATGATATATGTTACGAATTCTAATTTATTGTGGCTAACATTAGCTGGG